>NC_064637.1:52291100-52949017 GCF_023864275.1 Schistocerca cancellata | reverse complement strand
TTGCCTTTCCTTAATCTTTCTTCTAAGATAAGTCGTAAGGTCAGTATTGCCTCATGTGTTCCAACATTTCTACGGAATCCAAACTGATCTTCCCCGAGGTCGGCTTCTATCAGTTTTTCCATTCGTCTGTAAAGAATTCGCGTTAGTATTTTGCAGCCGTGACTTATTAAACTGATAGTTCGGCAATTTTCACATCTGTCAACACCTGCTTTCTTTGGGATTGGAATTATTAAATTATTATATTCCTCTTGAAGTCTGAGGGTATTTCGCCTGTCTCATAAATCTTGCTCACCAGATGGTAGAGTTTTGTCAGGCCTGGCTCTCCCAAGGTTGTCAGTAGTTCTAATGGAATGTTGTCCACTCCAGGGGCCTTGTTTCGACTCAGGTCGACACTGTTTCATAAAATAGCCAACAAACAATAACTTAAAGGGAATACGTAGTATGAAAGTTACTTGGGCAAAAGCAGGGGACATAAAAAAATTGTGGGTTCAACGAACCCCCCACCCTTAGGCGTCCTAGGGTTAACAAGTCAGAGTATCTGGTGGTAAGTGCAGTTTCTGATTGCTACATCCAATACTGAAAGTACCCTCAAATCTGAAAATTCTGTTTAGCCATACGATTTACTGTCGTTATGAATGCATGATTTAATGGATGAATCAGTCAGTGGTGTGAACATTCCGTCCTTCCTTTGTCCAGCTGAGCTACATGTTCCTGGGGCGCGTGCTGCGAGTGGCACCTGCTGGCGACATCTTTGGCCAACAGGAGGAGCTGAGGACGAGTATCGAACGCTGGGTCGAAACGCTGCCCCTGCTGGTGGACACCAGTCCCTGGTCAAATGGCTACGCCAGCTGGTTCATACACATAAGGTGAGTCACCTGAAGCTAGAGCTGTGAGACCACAATAGACTATCAAAAGTGATGTAGGCTACGGCAGTTTTCCTAGTAGCTTTGGTCAGAAGAACATAAATGTGTCGCCGGCCGCGGTGGTCTAGCGGTTCTAAGCGCGAAGTCCGGAACCGCGCGACTGCTACGGTCGCAGGTTCGAATCCTGCCTAGGGCATGGATGTGCGTGATGTACTTAGGTTAGTTAGATTTAAGTAGTTCTAAGTTCTAGGGGACTGATGACCACAGCTGTTAAGTCCCATAGTGCTCAGAGCCATTTGAACCATTCATAAATGTGCCACCTGTACGTTAGGTGTGTTGCATACCTATCGGGCGTTACCTAATATCTATCGTTCACGTATGCGATCACTGTCTTATTACCGGGTGATCAAAAAGTCAGTATAATTCTGAAAACTTAATAAACCACGGAATAATGTAGTTAGAGAGGTAAAAGGTAAAGTTCTATGTACTGACTTGGCAGAAAATCCTAAGAAATTTTGGTCTTATGTCAAAGCGATAGGTGGATCAAAACAAAATGTCCATACACTCTGTGACCAAAATGGTACTAAAACAGAGGATGACAGACTAAAGGCCGAAATGTTAAATGTCTTTTTCCAAAAGCTGTTTCGCAGAGGAAGACTGCACTGTAGTTCCTTCTCTAGATTGTCGCACAGATGACAAAATGGTAGATATCGAAATAGACGACAGAGGGATAGAGAAACAATTAAAATCGCTCAAAAGAGGAAAGGCCGCTGGACCTGATGCGATACCAGTTCGATTTTAAACAGAGTACGCGAAGGAACTTGCTCCCCTTCTTGCAGCGGTGTATCGTAGGTCTCTAGAAGAGCGTAGCGTTCCAAAGTATTGGAGAAGGGCACAGGTCATCCCCGTTTTTAAGAAGTTGCGTGGAACAGATGTGCAGAACTATAGACCTATATTTCTAACGTCGATCAGTTGTAAAATTTTAGAACACGTATTATGTTCGAGTATAATGACTTTTCTGGAGACTAGAAAACTACTCTGTAGGAATCACCATGGGTTTCGAAAAAGACGATCGTGTGAAACCCAGCTCGCGCTATTGGTCCACGAGACTCAGAGGGCCATAGACACGGGTTCCCAGGTAGATGCCGTGTTTCTTGACTTCCGCAAGGCGTTCGATACAGTTCCTCACAGTCGTTTAATGAACAAACTAAGAGCATTTGGACTATCAGACCAATTGTGTGATTGGATTGAAGAGTTCCTAGATAACAGAACGCAGCATGTCATTCTCAATGGAGAGAAGTCTTCCGAAGTAAGAGTGATTTCAGGTGTTCCGCAGTGGAATGTCGTAGGACCGTTGCTATTCGCAATATACGTAAATGACCATGCGGATCGGAAGTTCACTGAGGCTTTTTGCGGATGATTCTGTGGTGTATCGAGAGGTTGTAACAATGGAAAATTGTACTGAAATGCAGCAGGATCTGCAGCGAATTGACGCATGGTGCAGGGAATGGCAATTGAATCTCAATGTAGACAAGTGTAATGTGCTGCTAATGCATAGAAAAATAGAACCCTTATCATTTAGCAACAAAATAGCAGGTCAGCAACTGGAAGCAGTTAATTCCATAAATTATCTGGGAGTATGCATTAGGAGTGATTTAAAATGGAATGATCATATAAAGTTGATCGTTGGTAAAGCAGATGCCAGACTGAGATTCATTGGAAGAATCCTAAGGAAATGCAATCTGAAAACAAAGGAAGTAGGTTACAGTACGCTTGTTCGCCCACTGCTTGAACTCTGCTCAGCAGTGTGGGATCCTTACCAGATAGGGTCGATAGAAGAGATAGGGAAGATCCAACGGAGAGCAGCGCGCTTCGTTACAGGATCATTTAGTAATCGCGAAAGCGTTACGGAGATGATAGATAAACTCCAGTGGAAGACTCTGCAGGAGAGACGCTTAGTAGCTCGGTACGGGCTTTTGTTAAAGTATCGAGAACATACCTTCACCGAAGAGTCAAGCAGTATATTGCTCCCTCCTACGCATATCTCGCGAAGAGACCATGAGGATAAAATCAGAGAGATTAGAGCCCACACAGAAGCATACCGACAATCGTTCTTTCCACGAACAATACGAGACTGGAATAAAAGGGAGAACCGATAGAGGTACTCTAGGTACCCCCCGCTACACACCGTCAGGTGGCTTGCGGAGTATTGATGTAGATGTAGATGTAGATGTAGAAAATTCAAACACTTGCTTGGAATGACATGGGCTTTTCTTAGAACCAAAAAAAAAAAAATCACAAAATGTCCGACAGAAGGCGTTGGACAGCATAACGTCAGTGACTGCCCATGACAATCGTGTATAAAAGGAGCTGTAATGAGAGGGAGAATCAGATGCGCCAGCAGTCGGAGCATGTTGGCGTTACCTGATAAGGCGCGTTTAGTGAATCTGTATTATCAGAATGGGGAATGTGCTAGTTCAGCGTTACGATGCTATCGCCATAGGAAGGGCACTCGAACGGATAAAGGTCCGTTGACAAATGCAGCTGTGGCGATAATGATTTCGAAGTTCGAAGTCACGGGTTGTTTAGACGATAGACCCCGTAGTGGCTGACCGAGCACAAGGTGCAATGCTGCTGATAGAGTTCAGGAAGAAATGGAGACTGTAGCGGGTTCGTCTATGCACGGGGAAGTCAGCGCTCGTGCAGTCGCACGTCGCACCGGCATTCCGTACACTATTGTTTGGTTGGCACTGAGGCATACCCTCCGATGCTATCCGTACAAAATCCATCGGCATCATGAACTGTTACCTGGCGATTTAGTGAAGCGGAGGGCATTTGCGGTGTGGGCGTTTCAAAAGGTGGCGGAAGATGACGATTGGTTGAGTAACGTGTTGTGGACCGACGAAGCCCATTTCACGCTCCGAAGGTCTGTCAACGCCCACAACTGCAGGATTTGGGCTACCGAAAATCCTAGAACTGTCGTGGAAACTCCATTGCACGACGAGAAAGTCACCGTATGTGTTGGATTTACCGCATCACCGTTTCGGGCCTTTTTCCTTCGAGGAAATGCGTTATTCTGGTTTGTAACTGCTACCGTGACGGCCGATATGTTACAGAATCGCATCATCCCCAGCTTCGCTGGTAAACATCTGCTGGAACGTACGATGTTTATGCAGGATGGCGCTCCACCCCATATTGCTAGACGTGTGAAAGATCTCTTGCGCGGGTCGTTTGGTGATGATTGTGTGCTCAGCCGCCACTTTCGTCATGTTTGGCCTCCAAGGTCGCCAGACCTCAGTCCGTGCGATTATTGGCTTAGGGGTTACCTGAAGTCGCAAGTGTATCGGGATTACCGACATCTCTAGGGATGCTGAAAGACAACATCCGACGCCAATGCCTCACCATAACTCCGGACATGCTTTACAGTGCTTTTCACAACATTATTCCACGACTACAGCTATTGTTGAGGAATGATGGTGGACATATTGAGCATTTCCTGTAAAGAACATCATTTCTGCTTTGTCTTACTTTCTTATGCTAATTATTGCTATTCTGATCAGATGAAGCGCCATCTGTCGGACATTTTGTGAACCTTTTTTTTTTGTTCTAATAAAATCCCATGTCATTCCAAATCATGTGTGTCAATTTTTACCTCTCTATCTACATTATTCCGTGATTTATACAGTTTTCAAATTTATACTGACTTTTTGATCACCCGGTCAATCCCCCCTCCCCCCCAATAATGGAAGCGGTGAATCGTCTGGAAACTGAGTGAGGATATACGCGTGTATCAAAAAGAGTCACCCAACTCGGCTTGTCTACATTTCTGAAACTAATAAATATATACAACGAATTTTGATTTTTGATGTGCAGGAAACTCAAAATGTTTTTTCATACCTTTTTATAGGTGTTCAGAAACTCCCCCTTGAGAAGCCTGGCATATGTCAGTGCGGTATTCAAATTGTTCCCACACTGCAGCGAGCATGTCTTGAGTTACAGCTTCCACAGCTGCTGTCTCAGTTCATTCTTTGTTGTTGGTAACGGAGGCACATAAATAGAGTACCTTATAACCCCCACAAGAAATACTCACATATAGTCAGGTCCGGTGACCTTGGAGGCCGGTAAGGTAAGGCTGAACCATTTGGTCCAGTGCAATCAATCCATCACTCACAAGGGAACCTCCCCATCGCACCCCCCTCAGATTTAGTTATAATTTGGCACAGTGGATAGGCCTTGAAAATCTGATCAGTCGAGAAAACAGGAAGAAGTTGTGTGGAACTATGAAAAAATAAGCAAAATATACAAACTGAGTAGTCCATGGGCAACATAGGCAACATCAAGGATGCTGTGGGCACAGGAGCGCCCTGGTCCCGTGGTTAGCGTCAGCAGCTGTGGAGCAGGAGGTCCTTGGTTTAAGTCTTCCCCCCCAGTAAACAGTTTAAATTTTTATTTTCAGATAATTATCAGAGTTCAGGCACTCACACATAATCAACTTCGCTCTCCAAAATTCCAGTACATGTTCAGATTTGCTTGGATTTGACGGTCTACACACGGAAAAATTTGAAAACGTTAAAAACATATGTTTTGACAGAGCGCAGAGAAAACTGTGCGACTGTGAAACTGTTGCATTCATTTGTTGCAGTTTATGTGACACACTCTTATGTTTTCATTACTTTTTTGGGAGTGATTATCACATCCACAAGGAAACCTAAATCGGGCAAGGTAGAAGAATCTTTCTACACATTCGACAAGTGCGCAAGTTAGGTGGGTCGACAACATGTTCCTGTCATGTGACGCACATGCCGTCACCAGTGTCGTATAGAATATATCAGACGTGTTTTCCTGGATCAAATGTTTTCGGTTCCCATTGGAGAGGCACGTCCTTTCGTCTACTAATCGCACGGTTTTGCGGTGCGGTCGCAAAACACAGACGCTAAACTTATTACAGTGAACAGAGACGTCAATGAACGAACGGACAGATCATAAATTTGCAATAATAATATAAGTAAACTTTTCGCTCGAGGAAAAACTTTAACCAAGGACCTCTCGCTCCGTAGCTCCTCACGCTAACCACGGGACCACGGCGCTCCTGCGCTCAGATTATCCTTGATGTAGCCTATGTTACGCATGAACTACTCAGTTTGTATATTTTGCTTATTTTTTCATAGTTCCACACAACTTCTTCCTGTTTTCTCGACTGATCAGATTTTCAAGGCCTATCCACTGTGCCAAATTATAACTAAATCTGAGGGGGGTGTGATGGGGAGGTTCCCTTGTTAGTAATCCTTTGATTTAAAACTTCCCACACTTCCAGATGCCAGTGTGGCGGTGCCCCATCCTGTTGGTAAATGAAGTCGTTGGAATCAGTCTCCTACTGTGGGAAAACAAAGTTCTGAAGCATATGGAGATATGTGCTTCGTGTATCAGTGTTCTCGGGAAAGAAAAATGGACCGTACACGTTTTCCCGTGAAACTGCACAAAACACATTAAATTTTGGGGAGTCGCTCTCATGTTGCACAACCTCATGTAGTTATTCTGTACCCCAAATTCTCACATTATGACTGTTCACTTTTCGAGTTAAATGGAATGTTGTCTTGTCACTAAACACTAAGCGTAGAAGAAAACTGTCGTCATCCATGTTGTCAAGAAAGAAATTACAGAACTCCACATGTTGCTGTTCGTCGCCTTCACAAAGAGCTTGCAATAGCTGAATTTTTTACGGTTGCATGTTTAAAAGTGGACGCACCACATGCCAGACGGACATCGGGGGCACGTCGAGCTGTTGAGCGGTGAACGGTTTTCTGTGAAATCAAAAAAAAAAAAAATGTTCAAATATGTGTGAAATCTTATGGGACTTAACTGCTAAGGTCATCAGTCCCTAAACTTACGCACTACCTAATCCAAAATAATCCTATGGACAAACACACACAACCATGCCCGAGGGAGGACTCGAACCCCGTCGGGACCAGCCGCACAGTCCAGGAGCGTAGCGCCTAAGACCGCTTTTTTTCTTTTTAGTCTTTTTGTTTTTTTTTCTTTTTGTTTTTTATTTTTTCTTCTTTTTTCGTCAACTTTTTTTTAGAAAGCCCCTTAATAAAATGGAACTAAAAAAAGAAAAAAGAAAAAAACCTTAGTGCCACCGCCACTTTTCATCCTATAACAAAAAAATCTGGTCCACTTCAGGCGTTGGCTCCTGGCTAAACCTACGCCGGAGAGCTGCCTATATACCAGAGGAAATATGGGAAACCAAGGTTAGGGCTAGCCTTACAAACAACAAAATCTTCCTTTTTTTAATTTTATTTTTATTTACTTAATTTTTTTTATTTTTTGTAGTTTTGCTGTGTATTTGAGCAGAGGCCTTCTGCGCCCCGCTGGTAATATGTTGAGTCACGTCTTCTCGAAATTGGTGTGTTCCGTTGAATTTTTCATTAATGTTCATTGGTTCAAACAGGAAACGTTAAAGACCGCTCGGCTAATCCCGCGCGGCTCTGTCAAATCCTTGTGAAATTATGCTGGATGCGTTCGACGTCTGTGTCAGACATTCAGAAACGGCCCAGCGACTTGCCGTTACACAAACAACCTGTTTCTCGGAGTTGTTCATGCCATCGTCTGATGCTCTGTGCGAAATTTACGCTGCACTGTTATTATTGACCCGCACTGCGCAAAACGCGGTACACAAAAAGCTCTCTCTCGTCCCGACACCATTTTTACTAGAACTGAAGTGTGTAGACACTGCTGCTCCCTAGCGGGAAGAAGTAATTCTGTAGTCTCTGCTCTTTCCAACAATATCTCAGTTAACGTAACACTTATGATTTTTTTTAAAAATCAGATGATCCTTTCTGATAAACCCTGTACAAATAATCGCGTTGACCATTTCCTAGTATATAATCCTCATGTTTGTTACTTAAAAGTAAACAGTATTTATGACAAAAGTGAAACTGTCAGAGCCGGCCGGAGTGGCCGAGCGGTTCTAGGCACTACATTCTGGAGCCGCGCGACCGCTCCGGTCGAAGGTTCGAATCCTGCCTCGGGCATGGATGTGTGTGATGTCCTTAGGTTAGTTAGGTTTAAGTAGTTCTAAGTTCTAGGGGACTGATGACCACAGCAGTTAAGTCCCATAGTGCTCAGATCCATTTGAAACTGTCAGTATTTAATTCAGCTTTTACTCGAAAACTGTTCATTTGTAACATACAACAGAGGCATATTGTAGTAAAAATTAAAAAATACACATTTGTCATATGGCGTTAGAAAATGCAATTTGATCAAAAAAGGTAAAATTTACAAATAATGCAAAATAAATATATATATCAAACATCATTTTAATACTTCATCGAATTTATATAAAAGATGTTTCTGTTCATCCACGCTAATAAATAATAACGCGGAACTTTTGCCTTTGACCATAATCAAGAACTTTCTAGAGTGGAACAACAGCAATAATAATATAGATTTATTTTTATTTTTGTGCATCTAAAGTGTACTTGTTTATATAAAAGTCCGGAGGTTAGACAATGAACTAATATTTATTACCCATAAAAAATAAGTCATATGTTGCAAGGATATAGAGTATACAGTGGGTCCGCAACGCGTGGTCGTGCGGTAGCGTTCTTTTTTCCCACGCTCGGGTTCCCGGGTTCCATTCCCGGCGGGGTCAGGGATTTTCTCGCCTCGTGATGACTCGGTGTTGTGTGATGTCCTTAGGCTAGTTAGGCTTAAGTAGTTCTAGGGGACTGATGACCATAGATGTTAAGTCCCATAGTGTTCAGAGCCATTTGAACAGTTTTTTGAAGTACACAGTGGACTAACACTGAAAAATGTGCAGTCCTAATTATGACCAAATGAAACAGAAAACAAACAGAATCCATCAGCTCCCACTTTCTCTCTCACACATTCCCTTATGTTTCTTTCTCTACAAATGCTGCCAATGCTACGGATAATCCTACCGTTTGGTAAGTCATTTATGTACACTCCTGGAAATGGAAAAAAGAACACATTGACACCGGTGTGTCAGACCCACCATACTTGCTCCGGACACTGCGAGAGGGCTGTACAAGCAATGATCACACGCACGGCACAGCGGACACACCAGGAACCGCGGTGTTGGCCGTCGAATGGCGCTAGCTGCGCAGCATTTGTGCACCGCCGCCGTCAGTGTCAGCCAGTTTGCCGTGGCATACGGAGCTCCATCGCAGTCTTTAACACTGGTAGCCGCATGCCGCGACAGCGTGGACGTGAACCGTATGTGCAGTTGACGGACTTTGAGCGAGGGCGTATAGTGGGCATGCGGGAGGCCGGGTGGACGTACCGCCGAATTGCTCAACACGTGGGGCGTGAGGTCTCCACAGTACATCGATGTTGTCGCCAGTGGTCGGCGGAAGGTGCACGTGCCCGTCGACCTGGGACCGGACCGCAGCGACGCACGGATGCACGCCAAGACCGTAGGATCCTACGCAGTGCCGTAGGGGACCGCACCGCCACTTCCCAGCAAATTAGGGACACTGTTGCTCCTGGGGTATCGGCGAGGACCATTCGCAACCGTCTCCATGAAGCTGGGCTACGGTCCCGCACACCGTTAGGCCGTCTTCCGCTCACGCCCCAACATCGTGCAGCCCGTCTCCAGTGGTGTCGCGACAGGCGTGAATGGAGGGACGAATGGAGACGTGTCGTCTTCAGCGATGAGAGTCGCTTCTGCCTTGGTGCCAATGATGTCGTATGCGTGTTTGGCGCCGTGCAGGTGAGCGCCACAATCAGGACTGCATACGACCGAGGCACACAGGGCCAACACCCGGCATCATGGTGTGGGGAGCGATCTCCAACACTGGCCGTACACCACTGGTGATCGTCGAGGGGACACTGAATAGTGCACGGTACATCCAAACCGTCATCGAACCCATCGTTCTACCATTCCTAGACCGGCAAGGGAACTTGCTGTTCCAACAGGACAATGCACGTCCGCATGTACCCCGTGCCACCCAACGTGCTCTAGAAGGTGTAGGTCAACTACCCTGGCCAGCAAGATCTCCGGATCTGTCCCCCATTGAGCATGTTTGGGACTGGATGAAGCGTCGTCTCACGCGGTCTGCACGTCCAGCACGAACGCTGGTCCAACTGAGGCGCCAGGTGGATATGGCATGGCAAGCCGTTCCACAGGACTACATCCAGCATCTCTACGATCGTCTCCATGGGAGAATAGCAGCCTGCATTGCTGCGAAAGGTGTATATACACTGTACTAGTGCCGACATTGTGCATGCTCTGTTGCCTGTGTCTATGTGCCTGTGGTTCTGTCAGTGTGATCATGTGATGTATCTGACCCCAGGAATGTGTCAATAAAGTTTCCCCTTCCTGGGACAATGAATTCACGGTGTTCTTATTTCAATTTCCAGGAGTGTATTTTACCAGACCAACCAAAAGATAGTTTTGGTAGAGGGCAACTCTAAGAAGTTCGGATAATTCGGGACCAAATATTGCATGAAAATTACGATTGGCATATTTTCTTACTTCCTTAGAAAGAGAGGACCTGGATAAGCTTATAGAAACTGCAGCACTGAGAAATAACGCTAGCTTCATGAATGAAACAAAGTGGCAGACTTCGTTCTGAATCGACTTCTGATCTACGGAACTAGACTGGAGGAGCACTGAGTGAGTATCTTCTGAGATGTGGCATAAACACACTCCGTTTCCGATAGAAACTTGTTCAGCATGGTTTAGGGTGTGGAACTTTGCTGTGAACAGAGTAATGAGAAGGAGTAGGCCTGTGTTCCTAGCATCTTGTAGCAAGGCTGTTTTGCTTCGAAACTGTCCACTAACATGTTTCAGAGAATATTGTACGAATTCTCTTGGTCAAGTAGCTGTTCAGTAACGAGGTGTGTGAGAAAAATTATGATACCGATATTTCACCAACCAAATTTTGCACCTTTTCTTTTTGTACCCTTCAAAGTAGTTCCCTTCGGCAGCTGTACATCGGCGAAGTCATTGTTACGTCTTGGTAGCAGAGCTGAAAGGCTTTCTACATGTCAGTCTCACTCTTTTGAATATTCTTCAAAGTCCCAAAATGACATGCTTTTAAGCATTTTTCAATTTTGGGAAAATAAGTCACAAGATGAATAGCGGGGTTATGGAACAACAGGAATCTCTTTTGGGGTCAAAAATTCCGTGATGGAAGAGGGTGTGTGACATGGGACTTTACCAAAACGCAGCACCCACATGTGTGCAGTGTCGTGTTTCAATCGATTCACCCTTTTCCTGGAGCCAAACAGATCTTTATAAAACACTTGGTTCAGAGTTTGTTCTGGAGGAATTAATTCCTTATGCACGACACCCATACTGCCAATGAACCAAATTCTGAACTTGGAACATCTCGCTGAGTAAGGTTCATCTTCAACATGTCCTATGTAGTACAGTGGAGGTCGAAAAGTCGAAAATTTACAGACTGGCCGCACAAGAAACGGAAACCTTTTAAGAGGTATTTGGCAACATAAAATTGTTGAGCCACAGGACATGCTTTTCTGTGCTGAAAGGAGTGTCTAATTCTTTGCAGAAGGCTCGCAGCAGGATAAGTGGTCTCTAATTAGGTGTGGTTTCCCACAGCCCCAGTAAATTTCCGTTATGGCACTTTGGGAAAACGTTGGATTTTAACTTTCATAATCCAGTTTTCTGATTGGGTCATACTCTTCTGCAGAGCCCGCACATTCTCATCGTGTCTACGTGCAGAGCATCAGATATGCCATTTGGAGAATTATTTCGTATATTTGGAAAGACTTGCTGCCTTCTTCCCTTATCTAAGAGTTACTGGTCGTATAATTGCAGATCAGGGTACAAACTATATGCTGGACCTCTTGAAGCAGTTTTCTTACATGTTCTGTGTCCAAAACCGTTCTACTAGTCCTTTCCACCCACAAATGAGTAGGCATTACTATTGGTTCAACAAAGACAGGGGTTGTTGTAGTTGTTGTTGTGGTTTTCAGTCCTGAGACTGGTTTGATGCAGCTCTCCATGCTACTCTATCCTGTGCAAGCTTCTTCATCTCCCAGTACCTACTGCAACCTACATCCTTCTGAATCTGCTGAATGTATTCATCTCTTGGTCTCCCTCTACGATTTTTACCCTCCACGCTGCCCTCCAATGCTAAATTTGTGATCCCTCGATGCCTCAGAACATGTCCTACCAACCGATCCCTTCTTCTAGTCAAGTTGTGCCACAGACTCCTCTTCTCCCCAATTCTATTCAACACCTCCTCATTAGTTATGTGATCTACCCATCTAATCTTCAGCATTCTTCTGTAGCACCACATTTCGAAAGCTTCTATTCTCTTCTTATCCAAACTATTTACCGTCCATGTTTCACTTCCATACATGGCTACACGCCATACAAATAAATTCAGAAACGACTTCCTGACACTTAAATCTATACTCGATGTTAACAAATTTCTCTTCTTCAGAAACGCTTTCCTTGCCATTGCCAGTCTACATTTTATATCCTCTCTACTTCGACCATCATCAGTTATTTTGCTCCCCAAATAGCAAAACTCTTTTACTACTTTAAGTGTCTCATTTCCTAATCTAATACCCTCAACATCACCCGACTTAATTCGACTACATTCCATTATCCTCGTTTTGCTTTTGTTGATGTTCATCTTATATCCTCACTTCAAGACACCATCCATTCCGTTCAACTGCTCTTCCAAGTCCTTTGCTGTCTCTGACAGAATTACAATGTCATCGGCGAACCTCAAAGTTTTTATTTCTTCTCCATGGATTTTAATACCTACTCCGAATTTTTCTTTTGTTTCCTTTACTGCTTGCTCAATATACAGATTGTTTAACATCGGGGAGAGGCTACAACCCTGTCTTACTCCCTTCCCAACCACTGCTTCCCTTTCATGTCCCTCGACTCTTATAACTACCATCTGGTTTCTGTACAAATTGTAAATAGCCTTTTGCTCCCTGTAGTTTACCCCTGCCACCTTTAGAATTTGAAAGAGAGTATTCCAGTCAACATTGTCAAAAGCTTTCTCTAAGTCTACAAAGTCAACAAAGACAGGAGTAACACTCATTTTTCCCGAGTATATGACGTCATTTTGCCGTCACGCGCAATATCGACGACAGCAGGAACACCTATCGAATATCGACAGCGTTCGATACACGCCTCTCACAATACATCATGCTCGCATTTCGCATATTAATAAAAAACACGTCATTCTTTAATCGAATTGCTATCATTACTGTCATAACTAAAGGCCCAGTAAGGATTTATCGACGGTTAACGCCTTCTCATAAGAGTATTCTCTCAGGAGTGAATCGTTATCGTCAATAATTTACGAATTAAGCACGAAACACGCTTGTGTTACGATTTGCAGTATGCCGTTTCAAGGTAATGGAGCCATGAACACCAACACGTCATTATTATAGTTTAAATCAGTTAATAATGCATCAACCATGTAAGGTTCCAAGATATGCTATGATAATAAAGACAGGATTTCAGACGTCAGAACGCTAGCTTAATGGATAACGTCGATCTTTCCTGAGTCGCAAGATGTAAGTTAGCATCTGGCCACAGGTAAATACACTGAAACGCCAGAGAAACTGGTACAGCTACCTAATATCGTGTAGGGCCCCCGCGAGCACGCAGAAGTGCCGCAAAACGACGTGGCGTGGACTCGACTAATGTCTGAACTGACACCATGAATTCTGCAGGGCTGTCCCTAAATCCGTAAGAGTTCGAGGGGGTGGAGATCTCTTCTGAACACAACGTTGCAAGGCATCCCAGATATGCTCAATAATGTTCATGTCTGAGACGTCTGGTGGCCGGCGGAAGTGTTTAAACTCATAAGTGTTCCTGGAGCCACTCTGTAGCAATTCTGGACGTGTGGAGTGTCGCATTGTTCTGCTGGAACTGCCCAAGTCCGTCGGAACGCACAATGGACATGAGTAGATGCAGATGATCAGACACGATGCTTACATACGTGTGAGTTTGGGGATGTCCGGATACTTTTGATCACATGGTGTATGTAGTGTAAATCATTGTCAGTACCATCGAAAACTAGATCATCTACACAAGCGAGCTTAAAAGAAAGAATCTTACTCTAAACGTGAGAACTACTCTCGAAAAATATCTCTTCCTGGAGATTTACGAATATATGTTGTAACGTTGTTGCTTTAATTTGGTATGAAAGCGGTGCTGATAGACAATAAAAACGGGTTAAAAGCTGTGAGCTGTCTGGGGAAGTTAACCTTGCATCACTGAGCAACTGTTTCACCAGGTATCCAGTCTAGCTTACCAAATTCCCAACCAGACTAACATTAATTATAATCTTTTAATAGACATACGACAACCGGTGATATATATATATATATATATATATATATATATATATATATATATATATATATAAAAGAGAATTTAAATAAAAAAGAAATAAATCAGTTTATATTTGGAAATTTATTTTAACATTAATCACAGAAATTTCAGCATATTAAACTTGATTCATAACTAAACTGGTGCGTTATTTAGGAGTGTGAAAGTGTGAGTTTGTAATCTTACAGAACACATCAAATATGGAGCCAAGATTGGGAGACTGCATACAACACTGCATTCATAAAATAACACACAAAGAACGTTGCAAGAGGAAATTAACCACAACCAACCGATTCAATTTTCACCCAAAGAAGTTACGTTCGTAGCGCAATCTTGTCCATCATGAAATTACCACACACTGGCATACTAAATTCATACTAACTCTCTGTGAAATCTTCCCGAAAAGAATAGCTGAGGGCTACTTTGATGCTTACACCACATGCTTCACGTGGTCAACTTGGTTTACACAAAGAGTGTAACTCCACAATAATTTTGATAATTAAAATAAATTAGATCGAAAAGCAATTTACAAAAGAAAAACCTCGAACTGGTTACTAACGTCTTACTATTAACCTGATGGGTCAAACCATTATATAAGCACGTGGTAGTGGTCTCACGAAGTACACCACACGTGGGTTGAACATAAAGAAAAGTTGGTATATTGAAAAATATTGTCAAGACGAGACGTTATAATCTCACGCACATTCGCATTTAAGATTGATGATCTTAGTTGGAGTTACTGATCGACACGTGGTTCCACTTTACTCACAAAGTAGTGACAAAGCAACTACTGGAAAATATTCTGAACTTCACACTCGAAATACACTGCGTTGCAATTTAAGATAACATTAGATATTTTAGAGATAAACCTAAAATAAAGGTGATTAAATAGTCAGTTAGGCTGAACTTAAGAAATCCATTGTCCTGCGGACTTAGCAGACACGCGCTTAGCCGGAGATCTTACCACTTCAGACGCTCGCCGCAGACAGACTGCCTGGTCCGTTCCTGAGGGTGGCTCACAAATACAAACGGAAGTGGCCAGAGGGGTAGCTTCCTTACACCAACATGACAAGGGACGGACAGGACCATACTAAGGATAGAAACCTCTTTGCTTTTAGAAAGCGTAGCTACCTGTTCCGACGTTGGTCCTACTGTTCTCTAGCAGACAGGCTTGTCTGCTACCCTCAAGCATGCAACTAGAAATACATTTGCTCATTCATCCTCTCACACAGAAGGGAAGGGGGATGACAGTATCTTATCATATACAGTATATAAAAGAAAGCGGATGTAGGTTCCGTATAAGACTGTGTGACATGAATAACATATAAACTGTGTTTTAAACTGTAGTAGTGTGACAGATCGTTCTTGCTTATGTGTAAAAGTAACACGTTCCACTACTCAGTCTCCTCCCAGATAGTCAGAAACGCCACAGTAAATTTAGAAGAGGAATTTATGCCGTAAATGACAACAGATTTAAGTAATTAACATGAAAGGAATCCAACAGAGACCTTTCAATGTCCTGGTATTATTGTCTCTTGCAATGAGACATTTGTTTTAAATATGGCCGCATGGGGTAGCTGCACGTTCTTAAGCGCCATGTCACAGTTCGCTCGGTTTCCCCCCTCCCCCCCCCCCAACCCACCTTGTCGGATGTTCATGTGTTGTTCTTAGCGTAACTTATTTTAAGTTATTTTAAGTAGTGTGTAATCCTAGGGACCGATGATCTTCGGTCCCATAGGAACTTACCACCAATTACCCAAATGTTCTAAATATGACTTTTAAGCGAATTTTTGTGCACAAAAGAGTACTGAGAAAGAGATTTCCCATCAGAAAAGCACGCACAGACTATACAAAGGTAAAATGTTGCCTGAACAGGTCTCATTTCACACGAATCGAATCCTGTGTTTGTTCTGGTTGCTCAAGCGTTGTTTGTTTTGTCGTTCACAGGAACCGACAGCTTACCAGGCACATCCCACTGACGGCTTCTGGGGCCAGAAGGGACCACCAGCGCAGACACTTTTGGAGGAGGTGACGAGGCGACTCGGGATCACTACTGTGCGGTCAGTACCTCAGGAACGAAGAATATGAAGCGCCCCACACTGGGCAAAGTGCGTGCTCGAATGGACAAAACTGAGGTGGCCCACGGCTCACTCATATCGCTTCAGACTGGACCGCTTCACATCTCTCCAGGTTCCCGTGGGGACGATGAGACTGAAATCGTGTCTCTTATAGAGACCTCTTACGACTATGTGGATCATTACTGCGCAGAGGTTGGACAAAATAACACGCTCATGCACCTAGTCCGTGGCAGGACTGCTTACGACCCGTTCTGGTACAAGTGAAAAACAAAAATGAAATTTAATTTGTTACAGACATCCCACTGAAAGAAAAGTCTGGGAAGAAATTGTTTACACTAGCGTGTCCACATTGTTTTCAGTTTCCCATAGTGGACACACTTTGATACAACTGCATCTTAAACTGACCACTCCAAAGAGCGCTGAGTGGTTGTTATAGAATATTGTTCTGTTTATATTTATTATTTGTGTATCTTTCAGATCGTTTGTGTTCTTCTATTTGACTATTTATAAATAGTAATTTCAAATATAATGTATATCAGTTTGTTTGTGTTGTGATATTTAACTATTTATACACAACCTCTAGAGATATGACAATAAATAATTGACGCATATGTACCATATGTTATGTATAAAATAAATTATTAAAATTACCCACTAAATCACTAAGCCTTTTTTATTTATACACATATTTTTGTTTGTGTTGTTATATTTAACTATTTATACACAACCTCTAGAGATATGACAATAAATAATTGATACATATGTACCATATGTTATGGATAAAATAGATTATTAAAATTACCCATTAAATAACTAAGCCATTATTATTTATACAGATATTTTTGTTTGTGTTGTTATATTTAACTGTTTATGCACAGCCTCTTGAGACATGACAATAAATAATTGACACATATGTACCATATATTATGTATAAAACATATTAAAATTACCCACTAAATCACTAAGCCATTACTATTTATACACATATTTTTGTTTGTGTTGTTATATTTAACTTTTTATACACAGCTTCCTGAGACATGACAATAAATAATTGACACATATGTACCATACGTTGTGTATAAAATTATTAATCTTACGCAGGACGTCACTAAGCCATTACTATTTATACACAGCCCCTTCAGATACGCTAAAAATCATTGATACATGTGTACTCTATGTTATCTGTTACATAAATCATTAAATGTACCCAGTAAGCCACTAAGCAATTACTTTGTGTGGTTAATTTACTGTACATCCAAGTGATCATGTTTAGAAGTGTGTCACTGTACACAAAAGTGTATGATTTCAATGTGAAATTAGTACCTACTTTCCCGTTCAAATTAACACAGCTAGACGTTACTTTCGTTTATCAGTTCTTCCAATATTGCGATTGGTCTGTTTCAGCTAGAATGCAAACCATTTCGTTGTGCACTGAGGTCACTAATATTCTGTTGTTGTTATACACGTTAGTCTTATTGCTTAACCAAGTTTATTCTACTGGCCAACATACATAACCATCTAGGATATTCTGAGGCTACGATATGGAGTGCAGAACCGCCTCATTAAAGAAAAAAAATTATTTTTCCTTAAAGAATTATTCTTTCATTTTTTATACTTCTGTACACATTAAAAAGCTGCCTAATTTTACTGCTATTTTATTTCTCAGAAATTCCAAAATTTGTTGTTTCCCTGTTTCCATCGCGTTTAAAACATCTGCAGTTCGTAATCCTTTTCAGGTCTCAGATTTTGAAGAAAATACACTTTTGAATGAACGGTTTTAAAACACAACGTTAAAAATAAATGAGAACTGTGTATTGAAACAGGAATAGTCTGTCGCATCTTTTCTAAGGATTATATAGTTACAGTGTATTAGTACTTGCCAATTACGATGTGTACAATCCATCCACTTACGTTACGAGATGGCATCAAAATCTACATTTCACTGGTGAGTCCAAACAGGTACTTAAAAGCCAACGACATATCTTTCACAAAACGCCTTTTCCATTGCCTAGGGACTCGGTAGAACCTTCACAGTAGGGAGAATAGTTCTACACCGTTTGGAACAAAATTTAGATAAATATGAAGCCATCGCAAATAAGTGTTTCCCTTTATTGCGTTGTTCTTCCAGTTCTGTTATAGGCCCACAACCTCTTCCGTCCCGAATTACAGCATTGCTTTCCCCTTAGAACAACAAGCATTTCAATGTTTCGTATTGGCTTTTTAATCGACCGCCTATATAATTATTCACTCTGTTGAAATGTTGCCCCTACATCAGACATGCTGGCCTGTTTTCTCCCTGATAAAGCAAACTCTAAACTTTTCATCTTTTACATTGTACTTTTCTCAGTAATTTCATTTCATTCCACTGAAAAAATTGTGAAAACTGTCTATGACCCTGGAAGGTAGTTATGTTATGAGAGGTGCCAATTTTGTTTCTGATGTTTACTACAGCAAACTCCTCTCCTGAATAGATTTATAAAGAGGATACTATGGATTCTAGGGTTTATATTACGAGGTGCATTCAAATTCTAAGGCCTCCGAGTTTTTTTCTCCGGACTGGAAAGAGATAGAAACATGCGCATTGTTTTAAAATGAGGCCGCGTTCATTGTCAATACGTCCCAGAGATGGCAGCACCGTACAGCAGATGGGATTTTACCGCCAGCGGCGAGAATGAGAACTTTTTCAAATACTTAAAATGGCGACGTTTTCCTTACTTGAACAGCGTGCAATCATTCGTTTTCTGAATTTGCGTGGTGTGAAAAAAATTGAAATTCGTCGACAGTTGAAGGAGACATGTGGTGATGGAGTTATTGATGTGTCGAAAATGCGTTCATGGGTGCGACCGTTAAATGAAGGCAGAACATCGTGTGACAACAAACCGAAGCAACCTCGGGCTCACACAAGGCGGTCTGACGACACGATCGAGAAAGTGGAGAGAATTGTTTTGGGGGATCGCCGAATGACTGTTGAACAGATCACCTCCAGAGTTGGCATTTCTGTGGGTTCTGTGCACACAATCCTGCATGACGACCTGAAAATGCGAAAAGTGTCATCCAGGTGGGTGTCACGAATGCTGACGGATGACCACATGGCTGCCCATGTGGCATGTTGCCAAGCAATGTTGACACGCAGAGACAGCGTGAATGGGACTTTCTTTTCGTCGGTTGTGACAATGGATGAGACGTGGATAATTTTTCAATCCAGAAACAAAGCGCCAGTCAGCTCAATGGAAGCACACAGATTCACCGCCACCAAAAAAATTTCGGGTAACCGCCAGTGCTGGTGTCCATGTTCTGGGACAGCGAAGGCGTAATCCTTAACCATTGCGTTCCAAAAGGCACTACGGTAACAGGGGCATCCTACGAAAATGTTTTGAAGAACAAATTCCTTCCTGCACTGCAACAAAAACATCCGGGAAGGGCTGCGCGTGTGCTGTTTCACCGAGACAACGCACCCGCACATCGAGCTAACGTTACGCAACAGTTTCTTCGTGATAATAACTTTGAAGTGATTCCTCATGCTCCCTACTCACCTGACCTGGCTCCTAGTGACTTTTGGCTTTTTCCAACAATGAAAGACACTCTCCGTGGCCGCACATTCACCAGCCGTGCTGCTATTGCCTCAGCGATTTTCCAGTGGTCAAAACAGACTCCTAAAGAAGCCTTCGCCGCTGGCATGGAATCATGGCGTCAGCGTCGTGAAAAATGTGTACGTGTGCAGGGCGATTACGTCGAGAAGTAACGCCAGTTTCATCGATTTCGGGTGAATAGTTAATTAGAAAAAAAAATCGGAGGCCTTAGAACTTGAATGCACCTCGTATAGCCAAGTAGTCATAACACGTGGCCAAGAATTAGGTGTCAAGGGTTCGGGAACGTAGACGTGTGTGCTGGTGTGACATCTGAATGCTGTTGCTGCCACTTGGAACTAAGAAAAGTATTTTACGATGTCTTCTCGCATTGCAGAAAGTCGGATGTGGTATTTAGGGAACATTTCTTATTCTGGCTAGTTAGGAAGAAATGCAGATGATAAACGGGTATTTATTGGACAAATATATTATACTATAACTGACATGTGATTACATTTTCACGCAATTTGGGTGCATAGATCTTCAGAAATCACTACGCAGAACAACCACCCCTGGCCGTAATAACGGCCTTGATACGCCTGAGCATTGAGTCAAAGAGAGCTTGGATGGCGTGTACAGGTACAGCTGCCCATGCAGCTTCAACACGATACCACACTTCATCAAGAGTAGTGGCTGGCGTATTGTGACGAGCCAGTTGCTCGGCCACCATTGACCAGACGTTTTCAGTTGGTGAGAGATCTGTAGAATGTGCTGGCCAGGGCAGATGTCGATCATTTTCTGTATCCAGAAAGGCCCGTACAGGACCTGCAATATGCGGTCGTACATTATCCTGCTGAAATGTAGGATTTCGCAGGGATCGAATGAAGGGTAGAGCCACGGGTCGTAACACATCTGTAATGTAACGTCCACTGTTCACATTGCCGTCAATGCGAACAAGAGCTGACCGAGACGTGTAACCAGTGGCACCCCAAACCATCACGCCGGCTGATACGCCGGTGTGGCGATGACGAATACACGCTTCCAATGTGCGTTCACCGCGATGTCTTCAAACACGGATTCGACCATGATGATGGTGCAAACAGAACCTGGATTCATCCGAAAACATGACGTTTTGCCATTCGTGCACCCAGGTTCGTCGTTGAGTACACCACCACAGGCGCTCCTGTCTGTGATGCAGCGTCAAGGGTAACCGCAGCCGTGGTCTCCGAGCTGATAGTCCGTGCTGCTCCAAACGTCGTCGAACTGTTCGTGCAGATGGTTGTTGTCTTGCAAACATCCCCATCTGTTGACTCATGGATCGAGACGTGGCTGCACGATCCGTTACAGACATGCGGATAAGATGCCTGTCATCTCGACTGCTAGTGATACGAGGCCGTTGGGATCCAGCACGGCGGTCCGTATTTCCGTCCTGAACCCACCGATTCCATATTCTGCCAACTGTCATTGGATCTCGACCAACGCGAGCAGCAACGTCGCGATACGATAAACCGCAATCGCGATAGGCTACAATCCGACCTTTATCAAAGTCGGAAACGTGATGGTACGCAATTCTCCTTCTTACACGAGGCATCACAACAACGTTTCACCAGGCAACGCCGGTCAACTGCTGCTTGTGTATGAGAAATCGGTTGGAAACTTTCCTCATGTCAGCACGTTGTAGGTGTCGCCACCGGCGCCAATCTTGTGTGAATTCTCTGAAAAGCTAATTACTTGCATATCACAGCATCTTCTTCCTGTAGGTTAAATTTCGCGTCTGTAGCACGTCATCTTCGTGGTGTAGCAATTTTAATGGGCAGTGATGTATGTATGTACGGTGAAGCACCAAAGAAAGTGGTATACGCATGCGTATTAAAATACAGATTGAAATACAGAGATATGTAAAAAGGCAGAACACGGCGCTGCGAGTATCGTTTCACATTGTATTGAGTGGATGGACGTGCACGGGTATGGAGACAACCTCACGAACCCATGGACCCTGCATGTCGGCAGGGGACTGATCAGGCTGGTGGGGCGGGTACAGTTGGAGTGATATGGGACCCCTGATACGTCTAAATACGTCTCTGGCAGGTGACACGTACGTAAGCATCCTGCCTTGGAAATTTGGAAATTTGTCGTAAGTTCGTATCGGACCAAACTGCTAAGGTCATCGGTCCCTAGGCTTACACACTACTTAATCTAACTTAAACTAAGGGCAAAACACGTACACAAGCCCGAGGGAGGACTCGAACCTCCGAAGGGTGGCCGCCCGAACCGTGGCAAGGCGCCTCAGACCCTGCGCCATGCTGTCTGATCACCTCCATCCATTCATATCCATTGTGCTTTCCGACCGACTCGGGCAATTTCAGCAGGACAATACGACACTCCATACGTCCATAATTGATACAGAGTGGCTCCGGGAATACTCTCCTGAGATGAAACACTTCCGCTGGCCACCAAACTCCCCAGAGATGATCCTCATTGAACGTATCTGGGATGCCTTGTAACGTGCTGTTCAGAAGAGACCCCCAACTCATCGTACCCGTACGAATTGATGGACAGTCCTGCAGGATTCATGGTGTCAGTTTCCTCCAGCACTACTTCAGACATTAGTCGAGTCGAAGCCACGTCGCAACACTTCTGCGTGCTCGCGGGGGTCCTACGCGATTTTAGGCAGGTGTACCAGTTTCTATGGCTCTGCAGTGTAGAATGAGAGGCAGTTCTTATTTGCAATTACTCAGGAAAAACAATACAAAAATGTCGAAAACGCAAAACGTCAGTTCATATCAGGGGACAAAATTGTATAACAAACTGCCAAAGGATGTCGAAAGATTACTAAAAGAGAACTGTCTAAACAGGCACCTAAAACTTCCTTCATAAGTAATACATACTGGACAATTAACGATTATACAGGGTGAAAACCGACAAACTCTGGGAGGTTGTATGGGACATCAAAAAGCAAATATTTTTCCGTAATGTAATTTTTTCCTATGAGGAGTATTTAAACCGGTGGGGGCCGTATTACGCTCTTCAGTTGTTAGAAGTCGTATTACGCTCTTCATTTGTTAGAGGGCGTATTACGCTCTTCAGGTGTAGGCAACTGCTGTCCACCAGTGTAGTAGTGTATTGTCTCTGTTTACTAATGGATCGATACACCTGGAGTGAGTACAAATAAATGGCTCTGAGCACAATGGGACTTAACTGCTGAGGTCATCAGTCTCCTAGAGCTTAGAACTACTTAAACCTAACTAACCGAAGGACATCACACACATCCATGCCCGAGGCAGGATTCGAACCTGCGACCGTAGCGGTCGCGCGGTTCCAGACTGTAGCGCCTAGAACCGCTCGGCCATTCCGGCCGGCTGGAGTGAGTACACTGATATGGTTGGTGCGTACTACGTAGCGCACCACAACGGACGAGCTGCACAGCGGGTTTATCAACAACAATATCCTAATCGCCGTACCCCGCATCATGCGACCTCTGCTGCTGTGTACCAACGTCTGCGTGAGACCGGGTCATTTAGCAGATTACCTGGACATGGACGCCGTCGCACGGTAAGAACGCTCCAATTTGAGGAAGCTGTCTTGCAACATGTGGAGCGGGATCCTTCAATCAGCACTCGTCCAATTGCACGTAATATGGGGACGAATCAGATGAATGTAAGAACAGTCCTTCGACAGAAAATGTTACGTCCATTTCTCTTATAGCGTGCCCACAACCTGGAATCAGTTGATTATCCATCCAGAGCACAGTTTTCTCAGTGGTACCTGGACCAGTGTGAAATCCATCCTACATTTCCATCCTCTGTGTTGTTTACCGATGAAGCAACGTTCGGGCGTGATGGAGTCTTCAACATTCACAATTCGCATGTTTGGAGTGAGGATAACCCACATGCCACAGTTAGTAGCGCTCATCAAGTGCGGTTCTTCGTTAATGTGTGGGTCGGTGTTGTTGGGGACTGTTTAATTGGGACGTATCTGCTAGCTAGGCCATTAAATGGCAGGTACTATGACAATTTTCTCGCCAGAGCATTGCCAGAATTGCTGGAAGACGTTCCGCTCCCTACAAGACAACGCATGTGGTTCCAACACGACGGGGTGTCGGCACATTTCAGTCGTCGTGTGCGTCGATTCCTGGACCGACGATTCCCAGGAACGTGGACTGGCAGAGGTGGTCCTGTACCATGGCCTGCTCGATCCCCAGATATGTCTCCTTTGGACTTTTTGTGTGGGGAGAGATGCGCAACCTTGTTTACACAATTCCTGTTGCATCAGAAGAGGATCTGGTTGCCAGGATAGTGGCAGCAACAGGAACAATTCAGGATACTCCTGGGGCTTTTGCCCGTGTCAGACAGAACATGATCCGACGATGTATAACCTTTGTTTACGTGTCAATGGAGGCATTTTTTAAAAACTACTGTAATTGAAACTGGGTTGTGTTAATCTGTTGTCTCTTGGTCATAAAAAAATGGAAAATGTTTGTTGGTTTAATTGATTTGCCGCCTGAGAAATCTTCCTCTACCGGTTTAAATACTTCTCATAGGAACAAATGGCGTTAGGGAAAAATATTTGTTTTGATGTCCCCTACAACCTCCCAGAGTTTGTCGGTTTAAATACTTTTCACCCTGTATAGAGAGAGTAGGGAGCGAAAGGCTATTTACAATTTGTACAGAAAGCAGATGGTAGTTATAAGAGTCGAGGGGCATGAAAGGGAAGCAGAGCTTGGGAAGGGAGTGAGACAGGGTTGTAGCCTATCCCCGACGTTATTCAATCTGTATATTGAGCAAGCAGTAAAGGAAACAAAAGAAAAATTCGGAGTAGGTATTAAAATCCATGGAGAAGAAATAAAAACTTTGAGGTTCGCCGATTACATTGTAATTCTGTCAGAGACAGCAAAGGACTTGCAAGAGCAGTTGAATGGAATGGACAGTGTCTTGAAAGGAGGGTATAAGATGAACATCAACAAAAGCAAAACGAGGATAATGGAATGTAGTCGAATTAAGTCGGGTGATGCTGCGGGAATTAGATTAGGAAATGAGACACTTAAAGTAGTAAAGGAATTTTGCTATTTGGGGAGCAAAATAACTGATGATGGTCGAAGTAGAGAGAATATAAAATGTAGAGTGGCAATGGCAAGGGAGCCTTTCTGAAGAAGAGAAAATTGTTAAAATCGAGTATAGATTTAAGTGTCAGGAAGCCGTTTCTGAAAGTATTTGTATGGTGTGTAGCCATGTATCGATGTGAAACGTGGACGATAAATAGTTTAGGGAAGAAGCTTTCGAAATGTGGTTCTACAGAAGAATGCTGTAGAATCACATAAGGAGGTACTGAATAGAATTGGGGTGAAGAGGAGTTTGTGGCACAACTTGACTAGAAGAAGCGATCGGTTGGTAGGACATGTTCTGAGGCATCAAGAGATCACAAATTTAGCATTGGAGGGCAGCGTGGAGGGTAAAAATCGTAGAGGGAGACCAAGATATGAATACACTAAGCAGATTCAGAAGGATGTAGAATGCAGTAGGTACTGGGAGATGAAGAAGCTTGCACAGGATAGAGTAGCATGGAGAGCTGCATCAAGCCAGTCTCAGGACTGAAGACCACAACAACAGAGAGAGTAGTGAATAGTAATAATGAAAGATGGTAACTACACCACATTGCCGCATCACAAGGCATGATCGTAGTTCACAATTTTCACAAATAAATAGTGTCGTGATGTAAACTGCATTACAGTTTAATTTATACGTTGTTTCGTACCTATTTTTATCGATTCTGCGTTTGATTAATTTAACTTGGTATCATATTGTGCTTTTGCTTGTTTTCAGTTCTGTGGAGTGATACCGATTCCCAGAGGAGATGTGCACGTAACCTGATTTTCTCTTTCATTTTCAATTTATTTTCTTGATCCACAAATTCCAGTTCTGTGCCGTTTCACTGGTGAGCATGACAATGTAAGTTAAGCGCTGCCTTGGTGAGGGTGGAGAAGGAGGTTCCGTTAGCTTTCACGGCACAGCAGCAGTAATGTCGTACTACTTTTCTGCGAAGTAAAAGACATATTTTTGTGACAATATTCACATTCGGACTTATTAATGTACAGATACTCCGATGTATCGATATATTACAGTGTTACGGTTCTTGTGTGTATTCATTTCTACATCTACATCTACATTCTACATTTATACTCCGCAAGCCACCCAACGGTGTGTGGCGGAAGCAACTTTATGTTCCACTGTCGTTACCTCCGTTTCCTGTTCCAGTCGCGTATGGTTCGCGGGAAGAACGACTGCCGGAAAGCCTCCGTGCGCGCTCGAATCTCTCTAATTTTACATTCGTCATCTCCTCGGCAGGTGTAAGTATAGGGAAGCAATATATTCGATACCTCATCCAGAAACGCACCCTCTCGGAACCTGGACAGCAAGCCACACCGCGATGCAGAGCGGCTCTCTTGCTGAGTCTGCCACTTCAGTTTGTTAAACATCTCCGTAACGCTATCACGCTTACCAGATAACCCTGTGACGAAACGCGGCGCTCTTCTTTGGACCTTCTCTCTCTCCTCCGTCAACCCGACCTGGTACGGATGCCACACTGATGAGCAATACTCAAGTATAGGTCGAACGAGTGTTTTGTAAGCCACCTCCTTTGTTGATGGACTACATTTTCTAAGGACTATCCCAATGAATCTCAACCTGGCACCCGCCTTACAAACAATTAATTTTATATTATCATTCCACTTCAAATCGTTCCGCAAGCGTACTTCCAGATATTTTACAGAAGTAACTGCTACCAGTGTTTGTTCTGCTATCATATAATCATACAATAAAGGATCCTTCTTTCTATGTATTCGCAATACATTACATTTGTCTATGTTAACGGTCAGTTGCCACTCCCTGCACCAAGTGCCTATCCGCTGCAGATCTTCCTGCATTTCGCTACAATTTTCTAATGCTGCAACTTATCTGTATATTACAGCGTCATCCGCGAAAAGCCCCATGGAACTTCTGACACTATCTACTAGGTCATTTATATATATTGTGAAAAGCAATGGTCCCATAACACTCCCCTGTGGCACGCCAGAGGTTACTTTAACGTCTGTAGACGTCTCTCCATTGAGAACAACATGCTGTGTTCTGTTTGCTAAAAAGTCTTCAATCCAGCCACACAGCTGGTCTGATATTCCGTAGGCTCTTACTTTGTTTATCAGGCGACAGTGCGGAGCTGAATCGAACGCCTTCCGGAAGTCAAGAAAAATAGCATCTACCTGGGAGCCTGTATCTAATATTTTCTGGGTCTCATGAACAAATAAAGCGAGTTGGGTCTCACACGATCGCTGTTTCCGGAAACTATGTTGAGTCCTGCAGAGTAGATTCTGGGTTTCCATAAACGACATGATACGCGAACAAAAAACATGTTCTAAAATAATACAACAGGTCGACGTCAGAGATATAGATCTATAGCTTTGCACATCTTCTCGACGACCATTCTTGAAGACTGGGACTACCAGTGCTCTTTTCCAATCATTTGGAACCTTCCATTCCTCTTGAGAATTGCGGTACACGGCTGTTAGAAGGAGGGCAAGTTCTTTCGCGTACTCTGTGTAGAATCGAATTAGTATCCCGTCAGGTCCAGTGGACTTTCCTCTGTTGTGTGATTCCAGTTGCTTTTCTATTCCTTGGACACTTTTTTCGATGTCAGCCATTTGTTCGTTTGTGCGAGGATTTAGAGAAGGAACTGCAGTGTGGTCTTCCTCTGTGAAACAGCTTTGGAAAAAGGTGTTTAGTATTTCAGCTTTACGCGTGTCATCCTCTGTATCAGTGCCTTCATCATCCCGGAGTGTCTGGATATGCTGTTTCGAGCCACTTACTGATTTAACGTAAGACCAAAACTTCCTAGGATTTTCTGTCAAGTCGGTACATAGACTTTTACCTTCGAATTCACTGAACACTTCACGTATAGCCCTCCTTACGCTAACTTTGACATCGTTTAGCTTCTATTTGTCTCAGAGGTTCTGGCTGCATTTAAACTTGCAGTGAAGCTCTCTTCATTTTCGCAGTAGTTTCCTAATTTTGTTGTTGAACCACGGTGGGTTTTTCCCGTCCCTCACAGTTTTACTCGGCACGTACCTGTCTAAACGCATTTTACGATTGCCTAGAGCTTTTTCCAAAAAACACTCAAGATTGTCAGTTTCGAGCAGAAATTTTTGTTTTGATCTGTTAGGTAGTCTGAAATCTGCCTTCTATTACTCTTGCTAAACAGAGCACAGGTAGTCCCAGTCTTCAAGAATGGTCGTCGAGAAGATGTGCAAAGCTATAGATCTATATCTCTGACGTCGACCTGTTGTATTATTTTAGAACATGTTTTTTGTTCGCGTATCATGTCGTTTATGGAAACCCAGAATCTACTCTGCAGGACTCAACATAGTTTCCGGAAACAGCGATCTTGTGAGACCCAACTCGCTTTATTTGTTCATGAGACCCAGAAAATATTAGATACAGGCTCCCAGGTAGATGCTATTTTTCTTGACTTCCGGAAGGCGTTCGATTCAGCTCCGCACTGTCGCCTGATAAGCAAAGTAAGAGCCTACGGAATATCAGACCAGCTGTGTGGCTGGATTGAAGACTTTTTAGCAAACAGAACACAGCATGTTGTTCTCAATGGAGAGACGTCTACAGACGTTAAAGTAACCTCTGGCGTGCCACAGGGGAGTGTTATGGGACCATTGCTTTTCACAATATATATAAATGACCTAGTAGATAGTGTCAGAAGTTCCATGTGGGTTTAGGCGGATGACGCTGTAGTATACAGAGAAGCTGCAGCATTAGAAAATTGCAGCGAAATGCAGGAAGATCTGCAGCGGATAGGCACTTGGTGCAGGGAGTGGCAACTGACCCTTAACATAGTCAAATGTAACGTATTGCGAATACATAGAAAGAAGAATCCTTTATTGTATGATTATATGATACCGGAACAAACACTGGTAGCAGTTACTGCTATAAAATATCTGGGAGCACGCGTGCGAAACGAGATGAAGTGGAATAATAATATATAATTGGTTGTTGGTAAGGCGGGTGCCAGGTTGAGATTCATTGGGAAAGTCCTTAGAAAATATAGTCAATCAACAAAGGAGGTGGCTTACAAAACACTCGTTCGACCTATACTTCAGTATTGCTCATCAGTGTGGCATCCGTACTAGGTCGGGTGACGGAGGAGAGAGAGAAGATCCAAAGAAGAGCGGCGCGTTTCGTTCCAGGGTTATTTGGTAAACGTGATACCGTTACGGAGATGTTTAGCAAACGAGAGGGTGCGTTTGTGGATGAGGTATCGAATATATTGCTTCCCCCTACTTATAGCTCCCGAGGAGATGACGAATGTAAAATTAGAGAGATTAGAGCGCACACGGAGGCTTTCTGGCAGTCGTTCTTCCCGCGAACCATACACGACTGGAACAGTAGACGGAGGTATCGACAGTGGCACATAAAGTGCCCTCCGCCACACACCGTTGGGTGGCTTGTGGGGTATAAATGTAGATGTAGGTGTATAAATGAATGCACACAAGATCCATATCACTGTAATATATCGATACATCGGAGTATCTGTACATTAACAAGACCGAATATGAATATTGTCACAAAAATACACTCATGGAAATTGAAATAAGAACACCGTGAATTCATTGTCCCAGGAAGGGGAAACTTTATTGACACTTTCCTGGGGTCAGATACATCACATGATCACACTGAGAACCACAGGCACATAGACACAGGCAACAGAGCATGCACAATGTCGGCACTAGTACAGTGGATATCCACCTTTCGCAGCAATGCAGGCTGCTATTCTCCCATGGAGACGATCGTAGAGAAGCTGGATGTAGTCCTGTGGAACGGCTTGCCATGCCATTTCCACCTGGCGCCTCAGTTGGACCAGCGTTCGTGCTGGACGTGCAGACCGCGTGAGACGACGCTTCATCCAGTCCCAAACATGCTCAATGGGGGACAGATCCGGAGATCTTGCTGGCCAGGGTAGTTGACTTACACCTTCTAGAGCACGTTGGGTGGCACGGGATACATGCGGACGTGCATTGTCCTGTTGGAACAGCAAGTTCCCTTGCCCGTCTAGGAATGGTAGAACGATGGGTTCGATGACGGTTTGGATGTACCGTGCACTATTCAGTGTCCCCTCAACGATCACCAGTGGTGTACGGCCAGTGTAGGAGATCGCTCCCCACACCATGATGCCGGGTGTTGGCCCTGTGTGCCTCGGTCGTATGCAGTCCTGATTGTGGCGCTCACCTGCACGGCGCCAAACACGCATACGACCATCATTGGCACCAAAGCAGAAGCGACTCTCATCGCTGAAGACGACACGTCTCCATTCGTCCCTCCATTCACGCCTGTCGCGACACCACTGGAGGCGGGCTGCACGATGTTGGGGCGTGAGCGGAAGACGGCCTAACGGTGTGCGGGACCGTAGCCCAGCTTCATGGAGACGGTTGCGAATGGTCCTCGCCGATACCCCAGGAGCAACAGTGTCCCTAATTTGCTGGGAAGTGGCGGTGCGGTCCCCTACGGCACTGCGTAGGATCCTACGGTCTTGGCGTGCATCCGTGCGTCGCTGCGGTCCGGTCCCAGGTCGACGGGCACGTGCACTTTCAGTCGACCACTGGCGACAACATCGATGTACTGTGGAGACCTCACGCCCCACGTGTTGAGCAATTCGGCGGTACGTCCACCCGGCCTCCCGCATGCCCACTATACGCCCTCGCTCAAAGTCCGTCAACTGCACATACGGTTCACGTCCACGCTGTCGCGGCATGCTACCAGTGTTAAAGACTGCGATGGAGCTCCGTATGCCACGGCAAACTGGCTGACACTGACGGCGGCGGTGCACAAATGCTGCGCAGCTAGCGCCATTCGACGGCCAACACGGCGGTTCCTGGTGTGTCCGCTGTGCCGTGCGTGTGATCATTGCTTGTACAGCCCTCTCGCAGTGTCCGGAGCAAGTATGGTGGGTCTGACACACCGGTGTCAATGTGTTCTTTTTTCCATTTCCGGGAGTGTATGTCTGTTACTTCACAGAAAAGTTATACGACATTACTGGTACTATGCCGTGAAAGCTAACGGAACCTCCTCCTCCACCCCCACCTAGTCAGAGCTTAACTTACATTGTCATGCTCACCAGTGAAACGGCACAGAACTGGAATATGCTGATCAAGAAAGTAAATTGAAAATCAGAGAGAAAGACAGGTTACGATCGCACCTCTTCTGGGAATCGGTATCACTCCACAGAATTGAATACAAGCAAAAGCATATTATGATACCAAGATAAATTAATCGAACGCAGAATCGATAAAAAGAGGTACGAAACAACGTATAAATTACACTGTAATGCATTTTACAACACGACACATGATTTATTTGTGAAAATAGTGAACTACGATCATGCCTTCTATAGCGAAAATGTGGTGTAGTTACCATCTTTCATTGCTACTATTCTTTACTCTCTCTGTTGTTGTTGTGGTCTTCAGTCCTGAGACTGGTTTGATGCAGCTCTCCATGCTACTCTATCCTGTGCAAGCTTCTTCATCTCCCAGTACCTACTGCAACCTACATCTTTCTGAATCTGCTTGGTGTATTCATCTCTTGGTCTCCCTCTACGATTTTTACCTTCCACGCTGCCCTCCAGTACTGAATTGGTGATAGCTTGATGCCTCAGAACATGTCCTACCAACCGATCCCTTCTTCTACTCAAGTTGTTGCCAAACTTCTCTTCTCCTCAATCCTATTCAGTACCTCCTCATTAGTTATGTGATGTACCCATCTAATCTTCAGCATTCTTCTGTAGCACCACATTTCAAAAGCTCTTCTTGTCTAAACTATTTGTCGTCCATGTTTCACTTCCATACATGGCTACACTACATACAAATACTTTTAGAAACGACTTCGTGACACTTAAATCTACACTCGATGTTAACAAATTTCTCTTCTTCAGAAACGGTTTCCTTGCCATTGCCAGTCCACATTTTATATCCTCTCTACTTCGACCATCATCAGTTATTTTGCTCCCCAAATAGCAAACCTCCTTTACTACTTTAAGCGTCTCATTTCCTAGTCTAATTCCCTCAGCCTCACCCGACTTAATTCGACTGCATTCCATTATCCTCGTTTTGCTTTTGTTGATGCTCATCTTATATCCTCCTTTCAAGACACTGTCCATTCCGTTCAACTGCTCTTGCAAGTCTTTTGCTGTCTCTGACAGAATTACAATGTAATCGGCGAACCTCAAAGTTTTTATTTCTTCTCCATGGATTTTAATACCTACTCCGAATTTTTCTGTTGTGTCCTTCACTGCTTGCTCTATTTACAGATTGAATAACATCGGGGAGAGGCTACAACCCTGTGTCACTGTGTCACTCCCTTCCCAAGCACTGCTTCCCTTTCATGCCCCTCGACTGTTATAAATACCATCTGATTTCTGTACAAATTGTAAATAGCCTTTCGCTGTCTACTCTCTCTATACAGGGTGGAAAGTATTTAAACCGACAAACTCTGGGAGGTTGTAGGGGACATCAAAACAAATATTTTTCCCTAAAGTCATTTGTTCCCATGAGGAGGTAGAGGAAGATTTCTCTGGCAGCAAATCAATTAAACCAACAAACATTTTCCATTATTTTATAACCAAGAGACAACAGATTAACACAACCCAGTTTCAATTACAGTAGATTTTCAATAATGCCTCCATTGACACGTAAACAAAAGTGTTCTGTCTGACACGGGCAAAACACCTCTGGAGTATCCTGAATGGTCCCTGCTGCTGCTACTATCCGGGCAACCAGATCCTGTTCTGATGCAACAGGAGTTGCGTAAACAAGGTTGCGCATCTCTCCCCACACAAAAATTCCAAAGGAGACATATCTGGGGATAGAGCAGGCCATGGTACATGACCACCTCTGCCAGTCCACGTTTCTGGGAACCGTCGGTGCAGGAATCGACGCATACGATGACTGAAATGTGCCGGAGCCACGTCATGTTAGAACCACATGCGTTGTCTTGTAGGGAACGGGACGTCTTCCAGAAATTCTGGCAATGCTCTGGCAAGAAAATTGTAATAGAGACTGCCATTTAATGGCCTAGCTAGCAGATACGGCCCAATTAAACAAACAACCCCGACCCACATATTAATGAAGAACCGCACTTGATGATCGCTAGTAACTGTGGAATGTGGGTTATCCCTGCTCCTAACATACGAATTGTGAATATTGAAGACTCCATCACGCCCGAACGTTGCTTCATTGGTAAACAACACAGAGGATGGAAATGTAGGATGCATTTCACACTGTTCCAGGTACCACTGCGAAAACTGTGCTCTGGGTGGATAATCAACTGGTTCCAGGTTGTGGGCACGCTGTAAGTGAAATGGATGTAACAAGTGGTTTCGAAGGACTGTTCTTACATTTGTCTGATTCGTCCCCATGTTACGTGCAATTGCACGAGTTCTGATGAAGGATGCCGCTCCACATGCTGCAAGACAGCTTCCTCAAATTGCAACGTTCTCACCGTGCGACGGCGTCCCTGTCCAGGTAATCTGCTAAATGACCCGGGCTCACGCAGACGTTGGTACACAGCAGCGAAGGTCGTATGATGCGGGATACGGCGATTAGGATATTGTTGTTGATAAACCCGCTGTGCAGCTCGCCCGTCGTGGTGCGCTACGTAGTACGCACCAACCGTATCAGTGTACTCACTCCAGGTGTATCGCTCCATTAGTAAACAGAGACAATGCACTACTACACTGGTGGACAGCAGTTGCCTACAACTGAAGAGCGTAATACGGCCTCCACCGGTTTCAATACTCCTCATAGGAAAAAATTACAATACGGAAAAATATTTGCTTTTTGATGTACCCAGAGTTTGTCGGTTTAAATATTTTTCACCCTGTGTAATCGTTAATTGTCCAGTATGTATTACTTATGAAGGAAGTTTTAGGTGCTTGTTTAGACAGTAATATTTTAGTAATCTTTTGACATCATTTGGCAGTTTATTATACAATTTTGTCCTCTGATATGAACTGATGATTTGCGTTTTCGACATTTTTGTATTGTTTTTCCTGAGTAATTGTAAACGAGAACTGCCTCTCATTCGACACTGCTGAGCCATAGAAACTGGTACACCTGCCTAAAATCGCGTAGGACCCCCGTGAGCACGCAGAAGTGCCGCAACACGACCTGGCGTGGACTCGACTGATGTCTGAAGTAGCGCTGGAGGGAACTGACACCACGAATCCTGCAGGGCTGTCCATCAATTCGTACGGGTACGAGGAGTCGGGGGTCTCTTCTGAACAGCACGATACAAGGCATCCCAGATACGTTCAATGAGGACCATCTCTGGGGAGTTTGGTGGCCAGCGGAAGTGTTTCATCTCAGGAGAGTATTCCCGGAGCCACTCTGTACCAATTCTGGACGTATGGAGTGTCGTATTGTCCTGCTGAAATCGCCCGAGTCGGTCGGAAAGCACAATGGACATGAAAGGATGGAGGTGGTCAGACAGCATGGCGCAGGGTAGCCGCGCGGTCTGAGGCGCCTTGCCACGGTTCGGGCGGCCACCCTTCGGAGGTTCGAGTCCTCCCTCGGGCTTGTGTAAGTGTTTTGCCCTTAGTTTAAGTTATATTAAGTAGTGTGTAAGCCTAGGTACCGATGACCTTAGCAGTTTGGATCCATACGAACTTACGACAAATTTCCAAATTTGCAATGGAGGATGCTTACGTACGTGTCACCTGCCAGAGTCGTCTTAGACGTATCAGGGGTCCAATATCACTCCAACTGTACCCGCCCCACCAGCTTGATGAGTCCCCTGCTGACATGTAGGGTCCATGGGTTCGTGAGGTTGTCTCAATACCCGTGCACGTCCGTCCACTCGATACAATGTGAAACGAGACTTGCAGCGACGTATTCTGCCTGTTTACATATCTCTGTATTTTAATCTGTATTTTAATACGCATGCGTATATCAGTTTCATTGGTGCTTCACCGTACATACATACACCACTGGCCATTAAAATTGTTACACCACGAAGATGACACGCTACAGACGCGAAATTTAACCTACAGGAAGAAGATGCTATGATATGCAAATAATTAGCTTTTCAGAGCATTCACACAAGACTGGCGCCGGTGGCGACACCTACTACGTGCTGACATGAGGAAAGTTTCCAACCGATTTCTCATACACAAACAGCAGTTGACCAGCGTTGCCTGGTGAAACGTTCTTGTGATGCCTCGTGTAAGTAGGAGATATGCGTACCATCGCGTTTCCGACTTTCAGAAAGGTCGGATTGTAGCCTATCGCGATTGCGGTTTATCGAATCGCGACATTGCTGCTCGCGTTGGTCGAGATCCGATGACTGAACAGAATATGGAATCGGTGTGTTCAGGAGGGTAATACGGAACGCCGTGTTGGATCCCAACGGCCTCGTATCACTAGCAGTCGAGATGACAGGCATCTTATCCGCATGGCTGTAACAATGGATCGTGCAGGCACGTCTCGATCCCTCAGATGGGGACGTTTGCAAGACAACAACCTTCTGCACGAACAGTTCGACGACGTTTGCAGCAGCATGGACTATCAGCTCTGGGGTAAGAACCATCAGCCTCGTATTCAGGTGGGAGTGGTAACGTGGAGAGGAAAGGGGAGAGGAGATGGACAGATAGTCAGGGGAATGAGAGGGGAGAAGAGGAGATGGACAGAAAGAGGAGGAAGAAGAAATGGATAGAGGCAGGGAGAGGAGGAAATAGGTGAGAGAGGTGGGATGAGGAGGTGAGCAGTAGGAGAGAGGCGGAAGTAGACAGGGAAAGGAGATGGGCAAAGATCAGATGAGCCCAGAAAGGAAAGACGATGAGAAAAGTGACAGTGGGAGGAAAAGAAGGCAGAGAGAGAGGGAGGAACAGGGAATGACAGGACAGAGGGGGGGATATTAAATAGAGGGGGAACAGGAGGTGGGATTAGAGGGGAGAAGAGGGGATGGCCAGGCAGCAATAGATCGGCAGATAGTGGGGGAGACTCAAGGTGGACAGAGAGAGGGGATGCAGATGATGGACAGAGAGGAGATAAGGGAGGAGATGGAACAGAGAGGAGAAAGGAGATGGCGGACTCGTAGAAAACTGGAATAAATACATACCTGGGCATTGTAGCTAGCTACTTGTAAACTTTCTGGAGCAACACAATATCATCATGTGGTAGGCAGAAGCGTTCATAAGCACTGAAAAAACTGTATGAAATTACAAGACTTCAGACACAGAAGCTTCATATGCAGCAAAAATAATGGTCACATCCAACTACTAGTGATCATGAAATTACAACTTGTACACAGTCACGTTAATATCTGAGGTAAAAACTCTCATTTGGAAAGTTAGCATAAGCAAGAACAGCCACTGTGTATTGGATTTGAAAAGTTTCAAACCACATTATTTCAAGTCGCAATTACTCTCAGCTGTTATCTGACTGGTCAGCAACCAAATTATTCCTCATGATCTCTATAACGCCCCAACGCAGCGTGACTGAACGTTGTGTAACTACACGAACATTTGATTGAACTTTCAGCAACCCCAAAGCTGTCTCGACTAAACTCCACTCTCTACCAAAGCTAAAACGACCTCCCCACACTCGCCCCGAAAGGTCAAAACTATCTGCATTCACTTCAGCGCCGAAGACGGCACTTTTCCCGCGTTTTTTCGCAGTCCTCACAGACCAGCCGCCTGTCACGCGTATCTGCATGGCAGTACGGAAAAATCCGAGAAGAGCGCGTAGAAATACGCCTTATGTTTTCGCCCTTCTGCCGAGAGGAAGCTACCAGGAGCTTGTAGGAGCTGATGGGCTAATAAAACACCTCTCCTGTAAATTTGGTGGTCTAACAATACCACCACTTGCTAAGTAGGTTAGAAATCAGATTAATAATGTTTCTCACGCAGCATATTTTGTTGTTGCCCTATAAAGCGAATATATGCTGCGTGAGAAATATTATTAATCTGATTTCTAACTTATTTTGCTAGTGGTGGTATTGTTAGACCATCAAATTTACAGGAGAGGTGTTTTATTAGCCCATCAGCTCCTACAAGCTCCTGGTAGCTTCCTCTCGGCAGAAGGGCGAAAACATAAGGCGTATTTCTACGCACTCTTCTCGGATTTTTCCGTACTGCCATGCAGATACGCGTGACAGGCGGCTGGTCTGTAAGGACTGCGAAAAAACGCGGGAAAAGTGCCGTCTTCGTCGCTGAAGTGAATGCAGATAGTTTTGAGCTTTCGGGGCGAGAGTGGGGAGGTCGTTTTAGCTTTGGTAGAGCGAGGAGTTTTGCCGAGACAGCTTTGGGGTTGCTGAAAGTTCAATCAAATGTTCGTGTAGATACACAACGTTCAGTCAGGCTGCGTTGGGGCGTTATAGAGATCATGAGGAATAATTTGGTTGCTGACCAGTCGGATAACAGCTGAGAGTAACTGCGACTTGAAATAATGTGGTTCGAAACTTTTCAGATCCAATACACAGTGGCTGTTGTTGCTTATGCTAACTTTCCAAATGAGAGTTTTTACTTCAGATATTAACCTGACTGTGTACAAGATGTAATTTCATGATCACCAGTAGTTGGATGTGACCATTATTTTTGCTGCATATGAAGCTTCTGTGTTTGAAGACTCGTAGTTTCATACAGTTTATTCAGTGCTTATGAACGCTTCTGCCTACCACATGATAATATTATGTTGCTGCATAAAGTTTACAAGTAGCTAGCTGCAATGCCCAGGTATGTATTTATTCCAGTTTTCTACGAGTCCATCACCTCCTTTCTGCTCTCTGTTCCATCTCCTCCTTTATCCCCTCTCTGTCCATCATCTGCATCCCCTCTCTCAGTCCACCTTGATTCTCCCCCACTATCTGCCGATCTATTCCTGCCTGGCCATCCCCTCCTCTCCCCTCTAATCCCACCCCCTGTTCCCCCTCTATTTAACATCCCCCCCTCTGTCCTGTCATCCCCTGTTCCTCCCTCTCTCTCTGCCTTCTTTTCCTCCCCCTGTCACTTTTCTCATCGTCTTTCCTTTCCGGGCCCATCTCATCCCTCTTTGCCCATCTCCTTTCTTTCCCACTTCCTCCTCTCTCTTACTGAACACCCCCTTATCCCACCTCTCTCACCTATTTCTTCCTCCCCCTGCCTCTATCCATTTCCTCTTCCTCCTCTTTCTGTCCATCTCCTCCCCTCTCATTCCCCTGACTATCAGTCCATCTCCTCTCCCCTTTCCTCTCCACGTTACCACTCTCACCTGAATACGAAGCTGATGGTTCTTACCCCACAGTATTTCTAGCTGCTAATTTGGCTGAAATCGATCCAGTATTGTAGAATGAGCCTTTATCTGCGTACGTATCCACCAGAAAAATATATTTCACATACATTTAATATATTTCTCACATATTTAAATACGTGTTTAACCTGTATCTCTAGCGAATTCCACCTTGCAGTTTCATCTTCACACAGCCCCATGTTTCTAACGACGTATCTCCTGAACTTTGTGGTGTACAGTGATACAATTTTTCAGGTACAGTCTCCAGCAGATGAACTTACTGTCTGCGAAATACAGAGTTAGTTGTAAAGAATAAAATGACATGTTATGCATGTTGTGATAGTTTTTCACGTATCTTAGTGTTTATGACGTCGTATCTTCTGGACTATGTGACGTAAAATGTAATTTTTCTGGTACGTTCAGTGGTACACTGAAAAGCCCAAGAAACTGGTACACCGGCCAAATATAGTGTAGGTCCCCTGTGAGCAAACACAAGTGTCACAACACGACGTGACATGCACTCGACTAAAGTCTGAAGTACTGCTGGAGGGAACTGACACCATGAATACCGCAAGGCTGCCTATAAATCCGTAAGAGTACGAGGTGGTGGATTTCTCATGATCAGCACGTTCCAAAGCATCCCAGATATGCTCAATAATATTCATGTCTGGAGAGTTTAGTGGCCAGTGAAAGTGTTTAAACTCAGAGGAACATTCCTGGAGCCACTCTGTAGCAATTCTAGACGTATGGGTTGTCGCGTTGCCCTACTGGAATTGCCCAAGTCCGTCGGGATGCACAATGGACACGAATGGACGCAGGTGATCAGACAGGATGCTTACCTATGTGTCACTTGTCAGAGTCGTATCTAGACGTGTCAGGGTCACACTCCAACAGTCATGCAGGGTCCATAGATTCCATACCCGTACACGTCCACCAACTCGATACAATTTGAAACGAGACTCGTCCGACCAGGCAACATGTTTCCAGTCATTAACAGTCCAATGTCGGTGTTGACTGGCCTAGGGGAGGCGCAAAGCTTTGTGTTGTGTGGTCATGAAGGGTACACGGGTGGGCCTTCAGCTCCGAAAACCCATATCGATTTTGTTACGTTGAATGGTTCGCACGCTGACACAAGTTGATGGCCCAGCATTGAAATCTGCAGCAGTTTGCGGAAAGATTGCACTCCTGTCGCGTTGAACGATTCTCTTCAGTCGTCGTCGGTCGTGCTCTTTCAGTATCTTTTTGCAGCCGCAATGATTTCTGGAGATTTGATGTTTCGCCGGATTCCTGATATTTACAGTACAATCGTGAAATGATCTTTCGGGAAAGTCCCCACTTCATCGCTACCTTGGAGCTCGGACATGCTGTGTCCCATAGCTCGTGCGCCGACTATAACAACACACTGAAAGTCACTTAAATTTTGATAAACGGCCATATTAGCGGCAGCAACCGATCTAACAGCTGCACGCGACACTTGTTGTCTTATACAGGCGTATTCTACCTGCTTACATACACTATGTGATCAAAAGTATCGAGACATCTGGCTTATAAGTTCGTCACGCCCTCCATCCGTAATGCTGGAATGCAGTATGGTGTTGGCCCACCATTAGCCTCGATCACAGCTTGCACTCTCGCAGGCATACCTTCAATTAGGTGCTGGAAGGTTTCTTGGGCAGTCCATTCTTCACGGAGTGCTGCACTGACAAGAGGTATCGATGTCGGTCGGTGATGCCTGGCGCGACGTCGGCGTTCCAAAACATCCCAAAGTTGTTGTATAGGATTCAGGTCAGTACTCTGTGCAGGCCAGTCAACTACAGGGATGTTATTGTTTCGATGATGTTGAAAGATCCTATCGCCATCCCAGAATAGCTCTTCAACAGTTGGATGCAGAAGGCGTTTAAAACATCAATGTAGGCCTGTGCTGTGATAGTGCCAGGCAAAACAACAACGGGTGCAAGCTCCCTCCATGAAAAACACCACCACACCATAACACCACCTCCTCCGTATTTTACTGTTGGCACTACACACTCTGAGAGATGACGTTCACCGGGCATTCGCCATACCCATCCTGCCATCGGATCGCCGCATTATGTACCGTTATTCGTCACTCCACACAACGTTTCCCCACTGTTCAATCGTCCAATGTTTACACTCCTTACACCAAGCGAGGAGTCTTTTGGTATTTACCGTTGCGATGTGTGGCTTATGAGCACCCACTCGACCACGAAATCCACGTTTTCTCACCACCCGCCTAACTGTCGTAGTACTTGCAGTGGATCCTGATGTAGTTTGGAATTCCTGTGTGATGCTCTGGATAGTTGTCTGTCTATTACACATTACGACCCTCTCCAACTGTCGGCGGTCTATGTCAGTCAACAGACGATGTCGGCCAGTACGCTTTCGTGCTGTTCGTGTGCCTTCACGTTTCCACTGCACTATCATATCGGAAACAGTGGACGTAGAGATGTTTAGGAACGTGGAAATCTCGCTTACAGGCGTATGACGCAAAAGACACCCAATCGCCTGACCACGCTCGAAGTCCGTGAGTTCCGCTGAGCGCTCCATTCTGCTCTCTCACGATGTCTAATGACTACTGAGGTCGCTGATATGCAGTACATGGCAGTAGGTAGCATCACAATGCACCTACTATGAAAATCAGATGTTTTTGCCGGTGTCCGGATAGGTTTAATCACATACTGTACCTCTGTATTTGAATATGCATGGCTATACCATTTCCTTTGTGGCTTCAATGAAGAACCCTCAGTGAAGAAGGTATTATTACAATTCTAAAGAATCTTTTTGTTTTGTAGGTAATTCAGGTTGCTCATCGACGAGCATGGCAATGAGTGAAGTCGAAGTTGAGAATGAACTTGGCGAAGGCGAGATTAGCAAAGCAATCGGATTCTCGTACAATTTAGCCACAGTAACAATTATTGAAACGAAATAATTTCAAAGTTTCCCATTATTTCGATGTAACTTAGTAATTATTGGAAGGAGGAGTTGGGCAAACTAGGCGTCCTGATAGGGTGAGCTGAATGAAAGTTGTCTGTTACGAGGGACTACGTAAGTTGTTGGTTGATTCTACCAACGATTACAGACCAGGGTAGCCAGATGCCTTAGCAAGATTGACTAAAACAAAAACGAAGGAAAATATATTCTGTCGCCTGTAGGGTGACTGGAAGGAGCACGGCGCTGCCATAAGAAACAATGTCCCTGACATAAATACGACTGATTGCCTTCGTTAATCGATGTTCGATTCACATGGGTATAACTCACTATGGAAGTAATATCCAGTGGAATTCCATTACTGCTCGTTTGTTTAACAAAGGGAAAACTAAATATGGCGAGCATTCAAAAAAACCAGAAGTATGTCAAGTGTCTCACTAACAGGCAATGTGCCGGCCGTTGTGGCCGAGCGGTTCTAGGAGCTTCAGTCTGGAACTGCGCGAACGCTACGATCGCAGGTTCGATTCCTGCCTCGGGCATGGATGTGTGTGATGTCCTTACGTTGGTTAGGTTTAAGTAGTTCCATGAGCTAGGAGACTGATAACCTCAGACGTTAAGGGGATGGTCAAATCCAAAAAATTACGATTTTTTTTTGCTACCGAAAATTAATTGGAACATTCCTCTTTAATGTAAACTTTGAATTATTGTTCTACTCGCCCTAGAAGTGGAGTTATTACCATTTTCCCCCAGCCCTGCAGAGGAAATGGGCGGCCGCATCTAACACCCTCTCGTGACTGCCTGGCGAACTGCTTGGGATTTTCTCGGCCTGTTACGCATACAGCGCCTTATGTTACGCATACAGCGAGTGGGCAAGGGTTGGCTACATTGTTTTCTGTGACAAATATTACCCGTATTTCCTTACAGCTTACTCCTATTTTCCTCAGAATTTCGAACATCTTGCTCCATTTAATATTGTCATACACTTTTGTTCTGGTTACGATGTCGCGTTTTAGTAACCGGGTATATAAGAAGAGCAAGAACGTAGGGTCCTCCTCACCCGCTCGTCTCCCCCATCCTCTCCCACCCCCGCCCGCTGCCGCGCCTGTATTCGCACGTCCCACCCGGTCTCCATCTCTCCACCCTCCTTACCCTTTCTCAAGGTGGCTTCCGCCAGCTCCCCCTCCCTGTTGATGCCCTCCTCCCCTCCACCTGCCCCTCCTACCAACTTTGATCCTCCCGCCCTCCTCCTGTGCTTGCTCCTCTGGGCACCCTCCCTCCCTTCTCCCCCCTCCTCCTCCGGGCTTCCCCTCCCCTGTCCCTCTCCTCCTGCCCCCATCTCCTCGGCCATTGGCATCCTTTCTCTCCCCTCTCCCCTACCTCACCCTTCCTCCTCTCTTGGCAGGTCCCCGGACTCGCACACGCTAAGTGAACATTCGCGCGCCGAAGATCACCGCCATCAGTGTTTCGTGTGTGCCGTCGTGTTTAGTGCTCAGTGTTCACCGTCACACTCCATCGTTCACCAGTGCCATCGTCATCTTCAGTGTTTGTGTGTCGTCTCATCAGTTAGCAGTGTGGATTATCAAAGAGTGTGAACGGCTCCGTGTTTGTCTCTATGTGCCTCCTGTTTTGTTGCCCACCGTTCTGTCACTTATGTGTCTTCTCACTGTTTTTGCTCCCTGTATACTCTATGGCTGAAGAGCAGCGTAGCGTGCTGCTGACAGCCTGCCTGTTGTACAGGTTTAAAATAACAATAAAGTAAAAAAAAAGAACGTAGGGAAAAGAAAATTAACACTAATACCAAGTTGCGATACTACAATGAATAAGAGCGCGGAACATCGTCTCTTTGCTGTTTACCGTTTCGAATTAGTTCAGTGTTGCGCCTGTTGTTGGTAGTATTATACTTCTTGAGTAAAGTGGGTAATATGCAGTATGTACAAGAATGAGGAGGGAAGAATAAAACCAATTTCTCATGACTTAGCACAGCCAGAATTGGTACACAAATGTCTACACGGAAAGACGCAGAATCCTAATGAGAGCGTAAACAATTTGATTTGGAAAGTGATTCCTAAAAGGGTGTTTGTAAGCATAAAAACACTGCACTTTGGCATTTATGATGCAATAGCATCCTACAACCAAGGGAACAGTGTGAAGTGTGAAGTTCTGAAGGCATTAGGATTTACAGCTGGGGTGAACACTGTACGAGCACTAAGAAATATTGACAGAGAAAGGATAAGAGGAGCAGAAAGAAGAGAAAGGCATATGAAGTATGATGGAACAACAGGTCAGGAAAGAAGACAGAAGAGGAAGCTTTTGGAGGATGAAGAAGAAGACCCTGATAATCCATCCTACAGTGCAGGAATGTATTGAGAAACTTTGATAGCCATTTCCCGTAAATTAGAACTTTTCGAATACAAGGAACATTTTCTCAAAACCCACTCAAGCTAGAGAGATGAAATTTTTATACAGCACTCCTAGTGGTCAAACTTACATTGTAACACAGCAATTTGGCAATATGTTCAGTAGTTTCATTTCAGTTTAATTATAAAGCAATTATTTGTAAAAAAATTTGGGTCATTAATAAAAAAATAATTGGAAGGAAACTAGGAAAGATACTCCAAAATCCCTCTCTCATAACTGCAATACTAAACCACTCTATATGTAAAAAAATTCAAATTTTTCTATTTGGTAGTTTATTGATAAATGTTCCTCAAACTTAGTGATTTTAACATGGGTAGCATAGGCGCCTCCGGCTCCCCTTAAGTCCCATAGTGCTCAGAGCCATTTATTTATTTATTTATATTTACAAGCAATGTACGTAAATAGTGGGTCGGCAAAGTACTGGGAAACACAGAAGAGGTTTCCTTCCCAGTCATAGCGACTGAATCGGCCTTAAATCATGTGGCAGAAGCAACTGTGTTATCCGTGGTCAGATAAGCACCAGAATCAATGCGTACACCAGGCAATGTAAGGAGCAACACACAGTATGGCAAGTGGAAAAAGAGAAGGTAAGGAAGAGGGAAGTGATACATAAGTGCGTAAGATAAATTCCTGCCATCAAAAATACTTCTCTTCTTCATACCTCCTCTGTGTTACACAGATGACGTGTCACTGATCTCAGTTGTACTGAGACTGCAGTACACACCAAGTTCCTATTTGCTTCCACCACCCTGAGCGGAACGCATAAGTTCTAATAAATGTTCACCAACCTGCAATCTTCTATAGTTGTTCTCCCCTTCGCAGAAACCAGCATGTAGATCGTCAATCCGTAATCTTGAGGTTGTAAGAAACTCATTGCAAGAAACCGTTATTCTAGAAATGATTAAATTTCCTATCAGTTTGTCTATACGGGACGCCACTCGCTTGTTATAGGAGGAACACGAGAAACTGCACAATTATATTCCTTTTCAGTCACAAATGATTTCTACTCTTCAACAGACTAATGAACTGCATGTTTCCATCATTAGTATATCACTGTGTTGAACATGAAAGCAGAACTCTTGTCGCTAGCAAGGTAAAGAATGTTATATAAATATGATTTTTGATTTGTCAGCGCGTTAGTGTAGATGAGTTGGCTGATAATTGGTTGAGTAACCCCAGAATGTACGTAAACAGATTTGATGTAAAGGCCACTTAGATATTTCCCTTTTGTGATGTTTCTAACTTTTGTTAACAGAGCCATATGTAATTTGATGATTTTCATTTATGTTGGATTAGTGAGGTTAAATCTCATTGCTCGTGAATCAATTAGTAGATATGATGTATTTCTCTGACTAATCTAACTTCGATTGCCAGATGTTTTTGAAAAGACAAACTTAACTTGCAATATAATTTTGTTTATAAAAGCTCAGTGTAATTCACCACAATAAGTACGCCTCCCTGTTCACATCATATGTTTTGCAAAGAGGTTGGATTTTTCTTAAATGTTCTCGTTTATCACTAAAAAAATTTCATGTACATTTCAAAGCATTACGCCCAGCATTGCACACCGCTCTGCCTGTAGCTAACGTATTTATATTTTTTATGATAGAGAAGAATATATCTTGTTGCGCGGTTGCTGCTTCAGACGTAAGACAATTTAATTTATTTTTTATGTGCACGGGGACTAAAGTTATCATTGTTGAACAGGGCCAGAGGTTTCAGTGCCTAAGGGGCTGAATGTATTTTGCATTGAGTGAGTGTATTTATTTATTGGTTTTGGGAGCTGCACTGCCCAATCAGTTCCTATAAAATAAAACAGTAATGCAGAGTAACAACACGACTTAAAAAATTACAACACGCTACACGATAATTCGAGTTTAGTATCCATTCCACAGTTCAGACATTCATTCAACATAATTATAAGCTTTAATTTTCTTAAAGAACATTACAAACAGTCTGAGACGCCCTGCTAAACCCGCAGATCAGGACAGGTAGTTTAAATTGCGGAAAGGGGCCAAAGTAAGCTGCTGCCAGTTACACTCGAACATACAATTTTACTTATTAGACCAAACATTACAAGAGCGAAGAAAACTTAAAAAAAAAAACACAGCATTAATTTTTGGAACTTAATTACCGGTTGAAGGCGCCATACAATCTCATGCCTTAAGGGCAAGACCACGTTAATTTAAAAATCGGCTGAAAGTCAATAGCGTTAGACTCAAACCAAAATCAGAAATCTAAAATGCAGAAGGCCGTATCTTGAATCAGTTCTTTCAATTAGGCAGAAGGCCCAAACAATCTGACACCTTAAGAAAAAACTACTTTAATTTAAAAATCGGATGAAGCCCCATCACTTAAGAATCAAACCAAAATAAATTTTTAAAAGGTTAAGGCCTTATCTTAAAACTTCTTTAAATTAGGCTCAGCCGGCCGGGGTGACCGAGCGGTTGTAGGCGCTTCAGTCTGGAACCGCGCAACTGTTATGGTCGCTGGTTCGAATCCTGCCTCGGGCATGGATGTTCGTGATGTCCTTAGGTTAGTTAGATTTTAAGTTCTGATGACCTCAGAAGCTAAGTACCATAGTGCTCACAGCCATTCGAACCAGTTTTTTTTTTTTAATTAGGCTGAAGGTCCAAACAATATTACACCTTAGGGGCAAAACAGCCTTAATTTAAAAATCGGCCATACAGATACAAACGGCAACAACTATCAGGAAGGCAGTACACCCAACGGCGCTCAGACGTTTCCACGGGTTGGCCTGGAATTCAAACACTCGCTTAGGTGAGACAGGCAGTCGACCCAACCATTCTCGATACGACGACAACCAAACCGACAGACAGTCAACGGACCCACCGACAAGATAACTTCCGCTCCACCCGACCAGCACACGACAGGGAGTTCAATGGTGCAACGTAAGTTCGCGGGAATGTGAACAGTCGTGACTTGCTGGTAGATTAAGTCAAAACCCAACTTCGTGGTTGGCTTTTCCTCTTTTGTTTCTCTGGCCGGCCAACCACTGTCACACTCGGTGTGATTTTAATTCCTGTTGTCTGGTCTCTGTCTGTGTCTTTCTTGTCCTGTGCCGTCTCTTGTCTTCCCCATTGTCTCTTTTTATTCTTTGTGGATGTTTCAAGTTCGTGGAAAAAGGGACTGATGGCCCTAGTAGTATGGTCCCTTTAATCCCGCAAACCACCCAACCAACTTTCGTGTCCAGGATCGGTGAGCCACGGACCTCGTAGTAATGGGAACAGCACCACACACTCTGATCTCGTGTGGACGCCACCAGCGGCCTTGGTCAAACTAGGCGATGCGGAGACTTCCTCGCTGCTCCATGCCAATCTACCAACTCCCAGGCCCGGAAACGGTGTAAGGACCAAATATAGGTCGGCCGATGAGACGACCAACCGAACGACCAACCAACGGTCATCCCACTCCAATTTCCCACTGCCGGACAGTTCATTTGTGTCGCCAGCGGTCGGCGATCACTGGCTGTCGGCGCCTCACCGGCGCTCCGCTGCATCCCGACTGCACTGCTGGTCCGTCCCCAACTGACTGCCAGACACACGACGACCTGGAAATACTGTCGGTCGCTCCAGGACCAAATATAGGTCGGCCGATGAGACGACCAACCGAACGACCAACCAACGGTCATCCCACTCCAATTTCCCACCGTCGGACAGTTCATTTGTGTCGCCAGCGGTCGGCGATCACTGGCTGTCGGCGCCTCACCGGCGCTCCGCTGCATCCCGACTGCACTGCTGCTCCGTCCCCAACTGACTGCCAGACACACGACGACCTGGAAATACTGTCGGTCGCTCCAGGACCAAATATAGGTCGGCCGATGAGACGACCAACTGAACGACCAACCAACGGTCATCCCACTCCAATTTCCCACTGCCGGACAGTTCATTTGTGTCGCCAGCGGTCGGCGATCACTGGCTGTCGGCGCCTCACCGGCGCTCCGCTGCATCCCGACTGCACTGCTGGTCCGTCCCCAACTGACTGCCAGACACACGACGACCTGGAAATACTGTCGGTCGCTCCAGGACCAAATATAGGTCGGCCGACGAGACGACCAACCGAACGACCAACCAACGATCGTCCCGCTCCAATTTCCCACCGTCGGACAGTTCATTTGTGTCGCCAGCGGTCGGCGATCACTGGCTGTCGGCTCCTCACCGGCGCTCTGCTGCATCCCGACTGCACTGCTGGTCCGTCCCCAACTGACTGCCAGACACACGACGACCTGGAAATACTGTCGGTCGCTCCAGGACCAAATATAGGTCGGCCGACGAGACGACCAACCGAACGACCAACCAACGGTCATCCCACTCCAATTTCCCACTGTCGGACAGTTCATTTGTGTCGCCAGTGGTCGGCGATCACTGGCTGTCGGCTCCTCACCGGCGCTCTGCTGCATCCCGACTGCACTGCTGGTCCGTCCCCAACTGACTGCCAGACACACGACGACCTGGAAATACTGTCGGTCGCTCCAGGACCAAATATAGGTCGGCCGACGAGACGACCAACCGAACGACCAACCAATGGTCATCCCACTCCAATTTCCCACCGTCGGACAGTTCATTTGTGTCGCCAGCGGTCGGCGATCACTGGCTGTCGGCGCCTCACCGGCGCTCCGCTGCATCCCGACTGCACTGCTGGTCCGTCCCCAACTGACTGCCAGACACACGACGACCTGAAAATACTGTCGGTCGCTCCAGGACCAAATATAGGTCGGCCGACGAGACGACCAACCGAACGACCAACCAACGGTCATCCCACTCCAATTTCCCACCGTCGGACAGTTCATTTGTGTCGCCAGCGGTCGGCGATCACTGGCTGTCGGCTCCTCACCGGCGCTCCGCTGCATCCCGACTGCACTGCTGGTCCGTCCCCAACGGACTGCCAGACACACGACGACCTGGAAATACTGTCGGTCGCTCCAGGACCAAATATTGGTCGGCCGACGAGACGACCAACCGAACGACCAACCAACGGTCATCCCACTCCAATTTCCCACTGTCGGACAGTTCATTTTTGTCGCCAGCGGTCGGCGATCACTGGCTGTCGGCTCCTCACCGGCGCTCCGCTGCATCCCGACTGCACTGCTGGTCTGTCCCCAACTGACTGTCAGACACACGACGACCTGGATATACTGTCGGTCGCTCCAGGACCAAATATAGGTCGGCCGACGAGACGACCAACCGAACGACCAACCAATGGTCATCCCACTCCAATGTCCCACCGTCGGACAGTTCATTTGTGTCGCCAGCGGTCGGCGATCACTGGCTGTCGGCTCCTCACCGGCGCTCCGCTGCATCCCGACTGCACTGCTGGTCTGTCCCCAACTGACTGCCAGACACACGACGACCTGGAAATACTGTCGGTCGCTCCAGGACCAAATATAGGTCGGCCGACGAGACGACCAACCGAACGACCAACCAACGGTCATCCCACTCCAATTTCCCACCGTCGGACAGTTCATTTGTGTCGCCAGCGGTCGGCGATCACTGGCTGTCGGCGCCTCACTGGCGCTCCTCTGCATCCCGACTGCAATGCTGGTCCGTCCCCAACTGACTGCCAGACACACGACGACCTGGAAATACTGTTGGTCGCTCCAGGACCAAATATAGGTCGGCCGACGAGACGACCAACCGAACGACCAACCAACGGTCATCCCACTCCAATTTCCCACCGTCGGACAGTTCATTTGTGTCGCCAGCGGTCGGCGATCACTGGCTGTCGGCTCCTCACCGGCGCTCCGCTGCATCCCGACTGCATTGCTGGTCTGTCCCCAACTGACTGCCAGACACACGACGACCTGGAAATACTGTCGGTCGCTCCAGGACCAAATATAGGTCGGCCGACGAGACGACCAACCGAACGACCAACCAACGGTCATCCCACTCCAATTTCCCACCGTCGGACAGTTCATTTGTGTCGCCAGCGGTCGGCGATCACTGGCTGTCGGCTCCTCACCAGCGCTCCGCTGCATCCCGACTGCACTGCTGGTCTGTCCCCAAATGACTGCCAGACACACGACGACCTGGAAATACTGTCGGTCGCTCCAGGACCAAATATAGGTCGGCCGACGAGACGACCAACCGAACGACCAACCAACGGTCATCCCACTCCAATTTCCCACCGTCGGACAGTTCATTTGTGTCGCCAGCGGTCGGCGATCACTGGCTGTCGGCGCCACACCGGCGCTCCGCTGCATCCCGACTGCACTGCTGGTCCGTCCCCAACTGACTGCCAGACACACGACGACCTGGAAATACTGTCGGTCGCTCCAGAGATGGTACGACAGTGCACTTATCGACACGCGCTGCTCCTGCTACTCACGGGCAAGTAAGGCAGGAAGTTAGTGACGGCAGTAAATGGAATAAGGAAACGAGGCGGCAGTATCGCAGTAGAAGATGCCAGTGCCATACAAAATATTATCAAAAATTCTCCTCAACAGAGTGATAGATACTTTAAACATACAACTAGGAGAATATCAGGGTCGTTTTCGAAAGGGAAGATCCTGTGCAGAACAAATTTTTAAGTTAAAGTCAATATGAAACTTCCTGGCAGATTAAAACTGTGTGACGGACCGAGTCACGAACTCGGGACCTTTGCCTTTCGCGGGCAAGTGCTCTACCAACTGAGCTACCCAAGCACGACTCACGCCCCGTCCTCACAGCTTTACTTCTGCCAGTACCTCGTCTTCTACCTTCCAAATTTAACAGAAGCTCTCCTGCTGTGAGGACGGGGCGTGAGTCGTGCTTGGGTAGATCAGTTGGTACAGCACTTGCCCGTGAAAGGCAAAGGTCCCGAGTTCGAGTCTCGGTCCGGCACACAGTTTTAATCTGCCATGAAGTTTCATATCAGCGCACACTCCGCTGCAGAGTGAAAATATCTTTCTGGTTAAAGTCAATAATTCGCCATAGAATGTTAACCAGCGAACCAATACTAGTGTCATTTATAGATTTCAAGAAAGCATTTGATTGTATAGACGGAGAAACGATAGATAAGGTCAGAGAATTTGGTGTTAAATCAAAACTAGCAAACATAATTCGTGAAACACTAACAGGTACAGTATCTAAAGTCAAATTTATGGGATAAGTATCTCAGCCTTTTGAAATAAAAACTGGTGCTACACAAGGCGATGGTTTATCACCTTTACTGTTTAACAGTGTTCTAGAAAAAATTGTAAGGATCTGGAAATGGGAGCTAAAAAAATCACAAAATTGAACCAATAACTCTGGGAAGGAAAACAAATGGAATTAAGGTAAACTGCTTGGCTTTTGCGGGTGATTTCGAAATACTTTCATAAAACCTAACAGAAGCATTTACTCAAATAAAGGTTCTGGAAAAATTAGCGAACGGAACTGGTCTCAACATTTCGGCTGAAAAACAAAATTCATGACAAATATGAAAAATGCACCAAAATACATAGAAACACAAATAGGTAAAATAGAGTGCGTAAATAGATTTAAATATCTTGGAGAAACTATACAACAGAACGGACTAGAAAAATCTGCAATAGATGTAAGAATTAACAAAATGGAAAGAGTATATGGTTTGACCAAAAATGTTTACAACAAGAAACGTACATCTATAAAAACAAAACTGAAACACTAAACCACAGTGGTACAACAGAATGTTTATATGGATCTGAATGCCTAACGAACTATAAGATGGACAAACTAGAGGTACTGGAAAGAAGGATTATTAGAAAAATAGTGGGTGCAATGAAAACTGCAGATGGTGGGAAAATAAGAAGTAATGAGGAGATCTACAAAAATATAGAGAAAATATCTGAAGTAATGGCCAAACGAAGATTAAACTTTTTTGGACATCTCTACCTAATGGATGGAAACAGACTAACAAAACACATACTCTTATACTTCTGGAAGAAGAAATCGACAGTTTCATGGTTTACAGAATTAAGGAATTATCTTGAAAGAAACAACATCAAAGAATCAGAAATAACAGAACGAAACCGCCGGCCGGTGTGGCCATGCAGTTCTAGGCGTGTCAGTCTGGAACCGCGTGACCGCTATGGTCGCAGGTTCGAATCCTGCCTCGGGCATCGATATGTGTGATGTCCTTAGGTTAGTTAGGTTTAAGTAGAACTAAGTTCTACGGGACTGATGACCGCAGATATTAAGTCCCATAGTGCTCAGAGCCATTTAGAAATAACCCGTTTTAAAAAAAAATACTAAATTTGGAAGGCTTTCAAAGCAGAAGAAATAAAAAAACGGGATCAACATGGACAGAAGAAAGGATGAGACTTCATGGGGAGAAAATGAGGGAAAACTGGAAAAATAGGAAACAACAACAGAGGAACTGAAGGTGTTAACATGATCCTAGTTGGTCAATAGGATTGTAACTGTGGTGTGCGTACTGTAAGACCTTTGGTACATACACCATCAGATTATTTGACTTGTCGCTATAGTGAAGTATTTCAGTGTCAGCAATATGTCTCGTGGTCTTATCATGGCGTGTTTATCTTCTGCCGTTAGGTCAGACGATTGAAATGCCACTTGCACGCTTAGAGTAGCAGATTGACGGTGACCAACTTTAAACAGAACTTGATTAATTTTCACACACATTTATTAAAATAATAACAAGCATAAACATTACGTAACTTTATTCTGGATGCTATTTACAATTGACAATCTGAAGTTCATTTGGTCTTGGTATGTTAATCTTATTCTCACATATCTCTGATACTTGACAGTGTCTATACATTTATCTTCATGGCTATGTACAGGAGTATGATAATTTTATTAGGCACAAACTGAAACTTGACCATAGACTGGTATAGACTAATGCAGACTGACTAATCAGAGGTGTGTACACACGTTATAATGCCTCACACATTCAGGTATCACTGGGCGGGTATGATCCGCAAGGAGAAAAGGTTCTACATTAGCAGCAATCTCATTTGCTGCGTTAAATATTAATACGCGGATCGGCGGAAGCAGAATTTGGTCCGTCTCTAAGGCAGCGCCATCTCTTACTGCGGAGACGGACGAGCGCTGCGCCTGCTCTGTTGTGCTTAGCGGGGCGCGCTCTAGTGGGAAAGCTGTGTACGCGCTGACTATGCGGAACTATGTACAAAACAGTAACAAAAAACAAAGAATGTGATAAATGCGAGCCATGCACGGATCACAGTCAGTCGCTGATAAACACAGGAAGACAACACGGGAGATTGCTAAGTGCACAGAGCGAACCAGATCGAGAGCCTACACGGCACTATAGAAGCAACCAAAGAAATGCTGAGTACTTTCCATGTTAGAGCTCATTTTATTACTTTTCTTCAAATGACAATCATGGAACGGAAACACACAGCAACAGAACCTACCAGCGTGAATTCAAACACTTTGTTACAGGAAATGTTGAAAATGTCCTCCGTTAGCGAGGATACATGCATCCACCCTCCGTCGCATGGAATTTCTGATGCGCTGATGCAACCCAGGAGTATGGCGTATCGTATCACATCCGTCCAAAATACGAGCACGAAGAGTCTCTACATTTGGTACCGGGGTTGCGTAGACAAGAGCTTTCAAATGCCCCTATAAACGAAACTCAAGAGGGTTGAGGTCAGGAGAGCGTGGAGGCCATGGAATTGGTCCGCCTCGACCAATCCATCGGTCATGGTATCTGTTGTTGAGAAGCGTACGAACACTTCGACTGAAATGTGCAGGAGCTCCATCGTGCATGAACCACATGTTCTGTCGTACTTGTAAAGGCACATGTTCTAGCAGCACAGGTAGAGTATCCCGTATTAAATCATGATAACGTGCTCCATTGAGCGTAGGTGGAAGAACATGGGGCCCAAACGAGACATCACCAACAATGCCTGCCCAAACATTCACAGAAAATCTGTGTTGATGACGTGATTGCACAAGTGCAGATTCTCGTCAGCCCACACATGTTGATCGAGAAAATTTACAATTTGATCACGTTGGAATGAAGCCTCATCCGTAAAGAGAACATTTGCATTGAAATGAGGATTGACACATTTTTGGATGAACCATTCGCAGAAGTGTACCCGTGGAGGCCAATGAGGTGCTGATAGTGCGTGCAAACGCTGTACATGGTACGGAAACAACTGGTGCATGGGGGCTAAATTAAAATTAAATATGAATGCAAATATTTTTAGTAGCTGTGAGTCCGTTTACGCAAGTCTCGTAAACGGCTGGCCCTGACTAGTATTAGTACGCATTCTGACTGCTTAGAATGACAACAAAGAATGTAAGAAAATTTTCGTTAACACAGTTAATTAATTAAGTCCCCAGCAACTATAAAATCTACGAATCCAACAAAGTACAAGTGTAGCTGTTCTGTATGTGGTAGTATGACTCAACGCACATCTGGCACGGTTCTTCTTCAACAAGACAAGAATTTTTAAATATCATTTATACTGACGTGATAGAAGAAAATTAGAAATACTATAATTGTGCAAGAAACCCAGAATTACACTCTAATACAAGAACACAAGCCAGATGCTTTGTTGACTGAACCTGTAATGACACATTATTCAGGACACACAAATAAATAGACAACATAATATTTATTACCTTCATATATATTGACGAAAAGCACTCTGACCATTACAATATCTCCATTGGAATAACATCTGCTATCTCTCCCATCACATAGCTGCATAAAACATCGAACAAACACTCACTACTACCCCATCTCATTCCAACTTCAGCTACAAGCAGTGTCCACCACAACTTCTCGGCAAGAACTGCCTGTCGCTGCGTCTCAATAATCACTGCCAGTGGAGGCGGCGGAACAATACTCTCTGGCGCGATTTTTGGCGCTGTGGCTCAGTGTAGCCACCTTTCATATGCCCTCCCTCCACGGGCTAGAATTTGATGGTATTTTTGCCAGCATTGGTGGTGAAAATACCACCAAATTCGTCAAAAAAAATACAGACAAAAATAAAAGATAATATTAATACGTAAATATCATATAACTAGATAAAATTTTGGCTTTGCACTGACCTTTCAATAGCCTAATATACAAAATACACTAAGCAATACAAATTCTTTCATACATGTGACTTTACATAATAGTTTACACAAGTATTATGTGGTTAAACATTTCAATCAATAGCGTCAGCAATGACGAATATGTACAGGTAAGAGTCTCATAACTTTTCACAAACAGTAATACACAAAAAATCAGTTTATACAAATATTCACATAAAATGTTTACACAACAGGTGGTTGACAGTTCCAGCAGTAGCACCCAGCAATGTTGAGTAGGTGCAGACTCCAACAGGTGACATCATTTCAGTAGAAGCAGTCCATCAGTGGCACCCAGCATTGTGGAATAGGTGCAGACTCCAACAGGTGACATCATTTCAGTAGAAGCAGTCCATCAGTGGCACCCAGCAATGTTGAACAGGTGCTACAGCAACAAGTGACACCATTTCAGTAGAAGCAGTTCCATCAGTGGCACCCAGCAATGTTGAACAGGTGCAGACACCAACAAGTGACATTATTTCAATAGATGCTGTCCATCAGTGGCACCCAGTAATGTTGAACAGGTGCAGACACCAACAAGTGACATCATCTCAGTAGAAACAGTCCATCAGTGGCACCCAACAATGTTGAACAGGTGCTACAGCAACAAGTGACATTATTTCAATAGATGCAGTCATCAGTGGCACCCAGCAATGTTGAGCAGGTGCAGACATCAGTCCATAATATTCACTATCACTAATCACACTGTTGATCAGAGTTTATCAGCAGAAATGAAACATGTCCTAGTGGCACCAATCACGTAGAAAAAGTGCAAGTAACAGTCCATAATATTCACTATCACTAATTAGACAGTTCATAAGCAGTAATTAAACATTTCTAAGTGTCACACATCAATTTGAACAGGTGCAGGTGTGAACAACAGTTTGAATGCACACACAATTTCTTTTACAAAATTATTATCAATGCTCTTACACTAAACATACAAATCACAGCAAACACACAAATGATGTCAGATAATTGTCATATTAACTATTACAAGTACACAAACATCAGTAACCTATAATATTTATGGGTGTCAGTGCAAGCCACTACAAACAAATAAAATAATATTTAGGAGATAGGTGGGTAGGATTAGGAAAGGAAAACACACAAAACACACTCACTCATCTTTCATCCACATTAAGTACTGCTGTGTAATTGAACAGTGTTAACTGTGTAATTCAATTCTGTCAAAATTTTATGTTCAACTTGTGTATCAAGTAGTAGTGGCAGCAGTGTATAACAGTCAATAATAGTTAAGTCAGCGTAATAGTCATCATGTCAAGACCAATGTTTGCCAAGCCAAATAAAAATGTACGGTTGCTGAACAACTGTCAGTGTGCCAAGATATGCAACTTCCTCTCTCCAAAAAAAAAGTACATACTGCTTAGTGATTTAACAAAGTGTGTGTAGACAATCTTCCTTCCATTTTAGTGTTCTAGTCTGCTATCTTCATCCTCCTTGTTCCATATAGACCAACAAAAAAAAATATGCACCTCACTTACTTTACCTCTTATACACCAAAACTCCAATCAACTTCATATAATCTCAATACCTCTTCAATACGTCGATACATTTAAACCTTATTGCCAGTATCATTTCACTTCCATAACAACTCTTTCCTCTAGTCAGTCTCCTCGAATAAGTACAGATAAAATCCTAATGCAAACCTCCTTATCCCATACAATCCGAAGACACACTGTCAACACACAACCTCTGTGTAATCCATCTGACCAAAATCTTCTACTCATTATGAATTATAAACAAAGAATGCATACATGACGTCTAACAGACTTAGTTCGAATAACTCTCAGTAATTAAGTACGATTACGGAGTGTGAATGATCCTAATTTTTCACAGTGTGGACACCACTTCAAGAATTATGGCAAACAGAAGCAAACATGTGGAGTATTTCTTGTGTCAAGTGTCACTTCCTATTTCAATTGCTCACGAAAAATGCAGTGTAATAACTGTGTTGGTATGTCATGTCGTTAGCTTCCTTCCTATTGGCATACATTTATACAGCTTTCATAAAACCTCCAGCTCATGTGACTTCTATGAAGTTTCTTGTACTAATGTCGTTCGTCGAATTATAGCAGTTCATTTTCTTATCTTAAAAATATAAGGCACTGAGCGTAAGCAAGGCAAGCAATAGCGAGTAAATATACCAGTAGTGAACAGAATGTCAACAAGTGGATGCAGCACAATTCTTACAACGAGGCTCTGCCAAGCGAACAATCTGTAACTAGTACCATAGTGTAACCTAAACTCTATATTTGTACACTGTACATCAGCATTGCTATATACCAAATTAAAGTATAGTTATGACAACAAGCAGAAATGTGTAAATGTGCAATCCATACGCATAGCAGTAAACATATATCTTACGTACTAAACAGGTCATTAGCATCGTATCTTAATAAGTAAACATGAAGGCGCAAGCAGATAAATCACAAAGTATAACTTACATACCTAACCACATCAGCACAATTAATCAGGTGACAATTATAATTTAAATAAATAGGCACAGCAGGCACATAATTAAAAATATGACATCAGTGAAAAAGCAGTGCAGCCAAGCGATGCATAATATACACAAGTAACAATCCAGTTCATTAATAATCATTGTCAAAATCAGTTAACGTATGCAAGCACGTCGCTTCACAAGTAATTTCATTGAACATGTAATTAGCACAAAGTATGAATCACGTAATCGCGAGAAGCAAATTACGTCTAAAGTACGTACCTAAGTGGAAATATGTTACCTGAAAAATAAACTCAATTAATAATTACCTTTTTAGTTTATTACTTTCTTCTTCGAAATGACATTTTTCCTGAAATTTTCTCGATAGCAAGTCGTCTTAACGTCGGACACGCACAGAATTTACCTGAAGTTCTTAAATATTTTAGAGAACCGTATCCTGAAAAGTACTGAATGTTAATAACAGAATTCATCAAGTCACTATAGCTTTATACTGAATTTAGTCGGAGAAATTAGACTGTGTATTTATTTACGGCTGTCAGTGCATTCGCACTGAGCGCTCGATCAGCTGTAGGCGCGTGACGTTGGAAGTGATTGTTTGCGGTTAACGACTGCCCTGTGCGGCGCGCAGACTTCACTGTTGCTTTGAGTATGTGCCGCCGCGCCGCCAAAACACAGCGCGGTATCCTTGTACTCTCCGCATGTTTACATGTAGCTGTTAGTTTTTCACAAGTATGTCATTCTACAAAAATTTTTCAAAAGTATATCATTCCACAAAAATTTTAACGTTAGATATATGATGTATTCCCTTAGAGCGTCGTGACTTAAGAGTTTCTACTTCGACAGTGTTATCATGAATAATTTTGCGAATTCTATATGGACCGTTATAAAGCAGAAAAAATTTCCGACACAAGTCTTTTCCTTTGTGAGACAAACGATGAGCCTTAATTAACACCTTCTGACCAACTGACAAGATTTTTAAACGACCAGGACGCTTAGCTGATTTCTCTCTTCTAGCAGCCGCAGATGCAATATTTTGTAGAGCCAGGTTGACAACTTCAGAATGCCGCAGTTTCCGTGTAGGCGGAAAAGGAACGATTTCAGAAATGCGATTTGTCGGTGCTTTGTTTTTTAATATCAGTATAGGTGGTAAAGAAGTTGAGTCGTTAGGAAGTTCATTCAGAATGTTTTGAAAAATATGAAGATACTGATCCCAAGTTCTGTGATTCTGATGACAATAAAGACGACACAATTTATTGATTTCCTTCATCCATCTCTCTGAAGCGTTAGATTGAGGGTGAAAAAGTGAAATGAAAATTGGTTTAATTTTACGACGCCGTAGAGTACAAAGCCAAATTTTAGAACGAAACTGTGATCCATTATCTGATATAACCTTATCAACATGACCCACTTCTTTAAGAAAATGTTTGATGACAGCGTTAGATACTGAACGAGCTGTTGCTTTGCGTAACGGTGTAAAACACACATATTTTGATGTCAACTCCACTGCTACGAAAATGTACGCAAAACCATTAGTAGATCGAACCACTGGACCGAACAAATCAACTGCAGCCGTGTCCTTTAATTTCGCTGGAATGATAGGAAACAACGGTGCTCTGTGAGAAATTGTTGATGGCTTAGCTTTTTGACATAATTTGCATTTGGCAAGAACAGATCGAATACGTTTTTCCATATTATTGAAGTAGCAATTTTCCCGTAATTTATGAAAGCATTTTCTGGGACCAAAGTGTGCATAACTGAAATGCGTATACCAAATCAGCTTATTAACCCACTCATCAGGAATACAAACTAACCAAACAGAGTTGTCGACCGATTTTCGTTTAAAAAGAATGTCATTGCGAACTAAATAATGCTGTCTAATCGCTACGCTTTCCTTTCTCTTCCACTTCTCCTTAATGTCCTTCCAGATTGGATCCTTATTTTGCTCCTTAGCAATGTCCTGGAGCGAAGACGAAATAAAGTTCTCAAACGCAACACCTTGAATATACATCAAACAATAATTGTTTTCCTTGCAGTCCTCTTCAGCACTTTGTTTCAAACCCATAGGTGCACGTGATAAAGCATCAGCAACAATATTTGAAGAACCCTGTATTTAAACAATACTAAAGTCAAATTCCTGTAAGTACAACGCCCATCGTGACAATCTGCCATGAGTTAATTTTGTCGACATAAGAAACTCAAGAGCTCGATGATCGGTGTAAACCTTAGTATGTCTGCCAAACAAAAATGTGTGAAATTTTGTAAAAGCCCAAACAACAGCCAAAGCTTCAAGTTCCGTAATCGAATAATTCTTTTCTGATTTAGAGAGAACACGACTTCCAAATGCAATAGTCTTTTGTACTACAACGCCGTTTTCTTCTATCTCTTGAAATAAATGTGCACCTAGTCCTTTGTATGATGAGTCCGTCGCCAAACAAAAATCTTTAGATAAATCCGGATGTGAAAGAAGTGGGGCAGCAACTAAGGCATCACGAAGTTGTTCAAATTCTGACTGAGCTTCCTCATCCCAACACCAATTAGATTTCTTTCCAGATAGTTCACATAAACGAGGTGTGGCCAAATCGTCCAATCTAACAAAGCGTCTAAGAAAATTACAGACACCAGGAAAACTACGAACATCACGTTTTGTGGTAGGAACAGCATAGTTACGAATAGCGTCTAATTTCTCTGGATCAGGAAGAATACCTTCTGTAGAAATAATGTGACCGAGAAATTTCACCTGTGAATGACCAAATTCAGATTTCTCCAAGTTCACAGTAATGCCAACTCTTGCAAAGATACGTAACAATGAATCCAAAATTTTGTTGTGCTCACTCCAAGAATGTTTAGCAATAAGAATGTCGTCAACATATGAAGTAATATTGTCACGAAGATAAACAGGTAAAATTTCGTTTAAACTACGAACGAATGCTGCTGAAGATACCGTAAGTCCAAACGGTAATTTCCGAAACTGGTAACAGTTACCAAAGGCTAAAAAGGCAGTATATTTTCTACAGTCAGGGTGGAGTTCTATTTGCCAAAAACTTGCGCGCATATCAGTCGTGGATAAAACTTTAATTCCATGAAAATGTTGAAGAAGTTCATCTAAATTTTGTGGACGGTCAGTTTCAGGAATGATGATATTATTTATCTGTCTGGAATCCAGAACCAAACGAATTGACCCATCCTTTTTAAGAACAACGTGTAATGGGCTAGTATAAGGACTGACTGCAGGCTCAATAATGCCCTGATCTAACATGTACTGAAGTTCATTCTTAACCTTGTCTCTGTAAGCCAAAGGAATAGCGTACGTTTTCCCGCGAAATAGTGTGTGTTCTTTTACTTTAAATAAATATTGTAAGCCTTGTATAGTTCCTGTGTGATGACTAAATACTGTAGCATGTGAAGTCAAAATGTGGTGCAGCTCTTCTCTTGCAACGTCATCTGGCACTTCAGCTTTCTTACCCTTTTCATTAATTAATTCTTCGCTATTAATTATATCATCCATCGCGTCTCTGTATCTATTGTCATTGTCATGAATAAACACATTGTCGTCATAGTGCTCAACGAAAACATCAGAAGTAAGAAACCTTAAACATTTTGTATCTGACTCAGATCTTGTTTAACACTCGAAAAATTTCAAACTTTTCGGCATTCCGGCAATAGTCAAATTCACACTTCCTTCTTTAAAGTTCAAAATTGCCTTATGTGCGTTAAGAAACTCCATACCTAATATAATTTGTGTACTGAGTAATGGAACAATAATAAAATTAGCAGAAAATTCGTATCCTTGACAATTGAAATTTAGGTTGGTCTGTTGTTTAACTTCTACACCTTTTCCAGAAATCGCTCCTCGAATTGTAGTTTTAGAAATAGGTAACACAGGACAGGCAATAGTCCTTTCACATATACGAAAAACTGATTCACTAATGACGTTCAATGGGCTCCCAGAATCTAAAACTGCAGTGAAATAATTCTTACCCACACATACTTCAATAACAGGATGTAAAAATGCGTCTACATTATTTTCCTTTTCGTCTAACAAAATGTCTCTCATGTCTTCAAGGCGTACGTAGTGTAAAGCCGTAGTGTCATTACTTTCTGAACCGTCTATATTGCTGCCAGAAGCCGAAGCTGCTAGTCATTGTCGATTGTTTGCGTCACGTCTTTGATTATTCGCGTCATTTCGCGGATCCATTTCTACGATTTGCACTTGTCTCTCTGAAGTTCTGTCACGTGGAGGATGCCAATTAGGTCCCTCCTGTCAGATACAAATTCTTGGTTGTGTCTGTTATTAAAATTTCTGTTTTCCTGTCTGTCTGCATAGCTACTTCTTGTGTAATTTCGACTGTCACTTCTGAAATTATTGTTGTATCTACTACCCTGATTATTTCTGTAGTAAGAATTTCTATTACTGTTTGAATAATTTCTGTCTTGATAATACCGATTACTGTTTCCGTATGATTGATCATTCCGGTACGAATTACCGCTATTATAATTGTCTGTGTAATTTCTGTTAGAACGTCTGTTATTGTCATAGGGCTGGTATCTATTGTCCTGTCTCTTACGTCTGTCATTCTCAACATTACCCATATAACGCCCGTTCCGATCACTATCCCTTTTCTCTGAAAATCTACTGTAATTACTGTTACTGAAAAAATTACAGGAAGTCCCATCGTCGTTGTCATACTCAAGTTCTTGCAACAAAGTCTTAAAAGTCTCAATGTCGTCTTTACATCTTCCGGCTAAAGCAATTTGTCTTATGGATTGTGGCAGCTTAGTTAAACAAATGCGAATTAATTCAGTCGGGCTATAAGGGTTGGAAAGGAACTGATTCTTTCGAATCATGTCTTCAAAGTATTCTGCCGGCGTGCGGAACTCAGACTGTTTAAAATTACGCTGCATAATCAGACTATGTTTGACTCTGTCTTGTGTGTTTTTCGGACCAATATGCCGATAAAAATGCATGATAAAAATCATTCAGATTATTACAATCTCTAATGAGTGCGCGCATCCGCGTCGCCGCTTCGTTTTCTAAATATCCACACATAAATTCCAGTTTGTGACTTAGTGGCCAGTTTGGTGGAAGTGCGTACATAAATTGATATAACCATGCACATGGATGTATGTCATTCTTAGAATTGCGGAAGATCTTAAATTTCCGAACAGTCAAAAAGTGTTTATAGTCAAAGTTTTCGCCTCGTGGCGACAAAGACCTACCGCGTCTGTCCCAGTCCCAATGTCGATTATTGTCAAGTTCGCGCGCCTGGCCCTCTCTTGTTGCATCCCGTAAATGAAACAAATTATTTTCTTCAAGCCCCTCTGGTATCTGTGATTCTAAATTTCTTTTGCCGTCTTTTCCTACGATTTCGCCTTCAATTTGTTTGACTTGCTTTTTTAATGCCTCAAATTCCCTTTTCACGCGTTCATTAAATTTTCCCTGATCTTCGACATGTTTACTTATGCTCTGGTACTCTTCGGTTTCTGAAAATGGCAATGGAGCTGTGTCATCTGAATCTCTGTCCCCATTTAAACTAAGATTTGTCAATTTATCTGAAATCTCCTCCACTCTTTCCGATAAGTCACCAATTTGTTCTTTCTGTTTATTTACGTCTTCCGTAAGTGTCGCGACTCGCGTTTCAGTATTAACGCATTTAGTAGTTAACTGTTCATACTGTTGTGTTAGGTTATTTAGTCTGTCATTTGGTACGGATTCCTCTATTCTCTCAAATATTTCTTCCTTATCTTTTGCACGTTGTAAATTTAACTCTGAAAATTTCTGTACTATCACGCGATCTCTTTCTTCCTGTTCTCTATCCTGTTCCCTTTGTCTAATCTCTACTGCAACTAATCTATTATTGTGAGCATTCAAAATCGGTTGTACTTCTTCTCGAATTTCTTTCTTCAATTCATCTTTCATGTTTTTGAATCATGTCCCTATTCGTGAGTCTAACCGTGTTTCCAAAGTTCCAATCTCTGTTATAAATTCAGATCCTAACTGTGATCCCAATGAGTCTAACCGTGTTTCCATTGTTTCCCTATCTGTTTTTAATTCAGATCGTAACTGTGATCCCATTGTTCCCATCTCAGTTTTAATTGTTACTATTTGTGAGTCTAACCGTGTTGCCACTGTTTAATTCAGATCCCAAATTTAATATTGCACTCATCAACTGCTCCGTGTTAAGTTCTTCGAAATTCTTTTCGCCCCTAACATTTCCCACAAAACTAACTTCCTTCTGCATAGCCATAAAGCTATCTGTATTCGATACTATTCCAGAATCTTCTGTCGTTAATCTCGGGTTCTGTGAATTTTCTGATTGAGAAAAATTTTGAAATGGTTCCGGACAATTTTCCCAACTTATTACATTGTTTTCCACTTCATTATCCATCATACTGTTTTCCTCTGTTGGCGAGTTCGCCATGTTAACAATTTCATCATTCTCACTATTCATCATTTTTGCCTTTTTCATCGATCGCGTAATCATTTACAAAACATACAAAACTCGTCGCTATATGAAAATTACACACAATGACACTTTATCACCAACAATATCAATCACACGAAATGCTTCCTTCAAACACGATTAACGAACAATAGAAGAATGACAATTACCAATCTACACATGCAAAATAGACTACAATTACTAAACTACAAATTACTACTACAATACTACTGTCTACTATTTTTACAATCAGAAGATTCCAAGGGACGATCCGAAGCAGCGGTCGCCACGTGCATGGGTGCTTAATTAAATATTAATGCAAATATTTTTAGTAGCTGTGAGTCCGTTTACGCAAGTCTCGTAAACGGCTGGCCCTGACTAGTATTAGTACGCAATCTGACTGCTTAGAATGACAACAAAGAATGTAAGAAAATTTTCGTTAACACAGTTAATTAATTAAGTCCCCAGCAACTATAAAATCTACGAATCCAACAAAGCACAAGTGTAGCTGTTCTGCTTGTGGTAGTATGACTCAACGCACATCTGGCACGGTTCTTCTTCAACAAGACAAGAATTTTTAAATATCATTTATACTGACGTGATAAAAGAAAATTAGAAATACTATAATTGTGCAAGAAACCCAGAATTACACTCTAATACAAGAACACAAGCCAGATGCTTTGTTGACTGAACCTGTAATGACACATTATTCAGGACACACAAATAGTAGACAACATAATATTTATTACCTTCATATATATTGACGAAAAGCACTCTGACCATTACAATATCTCCACTGGAATAACATCTGCTATCTCTCCCATCACATAGCTGCATAAAACATCGAACAAACACTCACTACTACCCCATCTCATTCCAACTTCAGCTACAAGCAGTGTCCACCACAACTTCTCGGCAAGAACTGCCTGTCGCTGCGTCTCAATAATCACTGCCAGTGGAGGCGGTGGAACAATACTCTCTGGCGCGATTTTTGGCGCTGTGGCTCAGTGTAGCCACCTTTCACTGGTTCTCCCGTAGCACTCTCTATACTGTGCCGTGGTCAACGTTACCTTGTACAGCAGCAACTTCTCTGACGCTGACATTAGGGTTATCGTCAACTGCACGAAGAATTGCCTCGTCCATTGCAGGTGTCCTCGTCGTTCTAGGTCTTCCACAGTCGCGAGTCATAGGCTGGAATGTTCCGTGCTCCCTAAGACGCCGATCAAATGCTTCGAACGTCTTCCTGTCGGGACACCTTCGTTCTGGATATCTGTCTCGATACAAACGTACCGCGCCACGGCTATTGCCCCGTGCTAATCCATACATAAAATAGGCATCTGCCAACTCCACATTTGTAAACATTGCACTGACAGCAAAACCACGTTCGTGATGATCACTAACCTGTTGATGCTACGTACTGATGTGCTTGATGCTAGTACTGTAGAGCAATGAGTCTCATGTCAACACTAGCACCGAAGTCAACATTACCTTCCTTCAATCGGGCCAACTGGCGGTGAATCGAGGAAGTATAGTACATACTGACGAAACTGAAATGAGCTCTAACATGGAAATTAAGCGTTTCCGGACACATGTCCACATAACATCTTTTCTTTATTTGTGTGTGAGGAGTGTTTCCTGCAAGTTTTGCCCTACCTTTTTGTAACACTCTGTAGATGCCTCGACATCTCTCGGACGAACGTCTTTAGAGTTACCATGTTAGTCTCCTTCTGGAGGATAAGAGCTCTCGTGACGGGAGGGTATGCGGGCTCCACCGAAGCTCTTTATTCTGCAAGCTCGACAGTCTTGGAGGCAATAACATTGGCCCAGGCGGGGGAGGCATAGGTGAGGGAAGGGTGGAAAATCGTCTGATACAGTCGGAGCTTGGTGTCTAAGCTCGATTCCTTGTTGTTGAAGAGTGGGTACAACGCTTTTAGCAGCATCCGTCCTTGTTTGGTGACGTATTTTGCACGGCGATATTTGAGATCCGGGCAGCGCGGGAATTGGACGCCTGCAATAGTGATGTTGTGGCGGAGGATGGCCTGAAGTAGACTACCGTAGTTTTGGTGGCATTAAGGGCAATCTTTTTTGAAGTGCTTCCAAAGCAGAGCTACTAAACACAGCCTTCCGAAATGCCTTCACAAAAGAAGACCGAGTAAATATTTCAGAATTCGAATCGAGGACAGCTGCCAACATGAGTAACGTAGAAGTATATATCCTCGGAGTAGTGTAGCAACCTAAATCACTTAATAAACGCAAGTCTTCTGGTCCAGACTGTATACTGACACACACACAGTGGTTACGGTTACTACAAGCCACACCACAAGTTGGGAAACGGGGCCAAATTTCTAGTAGTTTACTGTCGAGTTGAGATTTTCATAAATATTTTATTCGTATCTTACAGAAACTATCAGTACGGCAATAAACAGCCTTTTAAAACACGACGCTAACGGCAATCAAGTAATTTACAGCAATACAACCGTTTAAATTTTCTTTTAAAAAAAGGCAATCAAGACATTTATAGCAACAAAACAGTTCAAAATTAAAAACACACACACACACACACACACACACACACACACACAGAAGCTAACAGTGCGGCAATAACAGCCTTTCAAAACACGTCGCTAACGGCAATCAAGTAATTTATAACAATACCATAATTTTAAAAAAATCCTTAAAAAAAAAAAAAGACAGAAGCTAGCAGTACGGCAATAAACAACCTTTCAAAACACGCCGCTAACGGCCATCAAGTAATTTATAGCAATGCATCAGTTTACAAATTTCTTAAAAAAACACACGATTACTGGCAATAAAGGAATGGAGGAATTTAAAAAGATTTTAAACAAAAGTGTCCTGGAATATGATTAGAACGTAACAGATATGACGCACCCGTGTAAGGCGGCCACAAATCACCCACTCAGGGATGCTCAAAATGGCTCAAATGGCTCTGAGCACTATGGGATTTAACAGCTATGGTCATAAGTCCCCAAGCACTTAGAACTACTTAAACCTAACTAACCTAAGGACATCACACAACACCCAGTCATCACGAGGCAGAGAAAATCCCCGTTCCCGCCGGGAATCGAACCCGGACTAAGGGATGCTCAGGCTAGGCAGAAAACTGACCAATTTAAATACGCCCGTAAACACAATTGCCACTCTCAGGCTGGTCACTGCACCGACTTTTAGCCAGAGAAAACTTCTAACAAGATGGCTTAACTTGTTGACAGAATTAGAGCTAACCTCGTGCAAGCAAACATTACATCACACAGTCCTGCATAAGCGACCACATGATCAACCAAGAAGAAGCACGAATGTACTCATAACCCACGACAGAATAACGAAACAATTAAACTGCCAAAACTACACCTCCCATCGGGCAGTAACGAGAGGAGGAGGATAGATCACTGTCTTCAATTACACCGGTGGCGGGGACAGGAAACCCGGTCGCCGGAGGCCACAAGGCAGAAGAGACGCTGGTTACGCAAACTTATTACTTAATGATTAAACCTTCCACTAACGTAACTTGCAAATATGCTCGAACAGGCAGTACACGACCTCCGATGGCAAGGACCCACACATCCGACCGCGCACGCGTCGCCAGCGTACCCAACACGCTGCGGTCACGCGACAACACGCTCTGTCACCGGAGTCCACGTCTTCTCTGCAACGTTGACGGGCAGTGACCGCTCCTTCATGTTAGGTGTCTCCAGTGTTGAAGTGGAGGACTTAGAGAAGCTTGTCAACGTCCCATCAAGGTGAAATGAACAGCAACTACTGGTGGGGCGATTCTGTATACAAGCAACAGGCGGGGAGCTCTTCCGTCAACTCGACCCGCTCGTTACAGACAGCCGACATACATCACGTGGCGACTCGGTACAGCCGACCACGCCTGCTTCGCGCTGGAGAGCCACACTGCCCTCCCGTGTCCACCAGACTCTCTGCGCGCAACGCCCCTACTTCTGCGTCACCACACAAAGATCTCACTTCCTCCATAGCAGTTTCCCGGAAGCAAAACGCAGATAACGATAGCAGAGGGAAAAAGACAACCAAGCAGCCACTTAATGACAGACAACACATCACACAAACATGTCAGGGGAAGAAAAGGAAAACCAATGCAATCTAAACACAAGGTGTAGCACGAGTGGATACACAGCTCAAGATACCTTTCGGAGTATGTTGATGCAGTAGCCCCATACTTAACAGTGATAGACAACCGTTTGCTCGACGAAAGATCCGTACCCAAAGACTGGAAAGTCGCACAGGTCACACGAATATTCAAGAAAGGTAGTTGGAGTAATCCACTAAATTACAGGCACATATCGTTGACGTCGATATGCAGCAGGATTCTAGAACATACATTGTGTTCGAACATTATGAATTACCTCGAAGAAAACGGTCTATTGACACACAGTCAACATGGGTTTAGAAAGCATCGTTCGTGTGAAACATAACTAGCTCTTTATTCACATGTAGTTCAAATGGTTCAAATGGCTCTGAGCACTATGGGACTTAACTTCTGTGGTCATCAGTCCCCTAGAACTTAGAACTACTTAAACCTAACTAACCAAAGGACATCACACACATCCATGCCCGAGGCAGGATGCGAACCTGCGACAGTTGCGGTCGCACGGTTCCAGACTGAAGCGCCTAGAACCGCTCGGCCAATCCGGCTGGCTACATGAAGTGTTGAGTGCTATTGATAAGGGATTTCAGATCTATTCCACATTTCTGGATTTCCGGAAGGCTTTTCACACTGTACCACACAAGCGGCTCGTAGTGAAATCGCGTGCTTGTGGAATATCGTCTGTTATGTGACTGGATTTGTGATTTGCTGTCAGAGTGGTCACAGTACGTAGTAATTCAGGGAAAGTAATCGAGGAAAACAGAAGTGATTTCTGACGTTCCCCAAGGTAGTGTTATATGTCGTTTTCTGTTCCTTATCTATATAAACTAATTTGGACACAATCTGAGCAGCCGTCTCCGGTTGTTTGCAGATGACGCTGTCTTTTATCGACTGGTAAAGTCATCAGAAGATCAAAAAAAACTGCAAAATGATTTATTAAAGATATCTGGATGGTGCGAAAAGTGTCAATTGACCCTAAATAACGAAAAGTGTGAGGTCATCCACATGAGTGCTAAAAGGAATTCGTTAAACTTCGGTTACACGATAAATCAGTCTAATCTAAAAGCCATACATTCAACTAAATATCTAGGTATTACAATTACGAGAATTTAAATGGGAACGAACACATAGAAAATGTTGTGAGGAACGCTAACCAGACTGCGTTTTATTGGCAGGACACTTAGAAAATGTAACAGACCTACTAAGGAGACTGCCTACACTACACTTGTCCGTCCTCTTTTAGAATACTGCTGCGCGGTGTGGGATCCTTACCAGGTAGGACTGACGGAGTACATCGAAATAGTTCAAACAAAGGCTGCACGTTTTGTATTATCGCGAAATATGGGAGAGAGTGTCACAGAAATGATACAGGATTTGGGCTGGACATCATTAAAATAAAGGCGTTTTTCGTTGCGAGGGAATCTTTTCACGAAATTCCAATCACCGACTTTCTCCTCCGAATGCGAAAATATTTTGTTGACACCGACCTACATAGGGAGGAACGATCACCACGATAAAATAAGAGTAATCAGAGCTCGTACAGAAAGATATAGGTGTTCGTTCTTTCCACGCGCTATACGAGATTGTAATGATAGAGAATTGTGAATGAACCCTCTGCCAGTCACTTGAATGTGATTTGCAGAGTATCCATGTAGATGTAGGTGACTGACGCATCCACCTGCCTTGGGAGGCAAGCAATGAGCAAGTCCATGTTGCGGCCGGTCGTATAGAGCGTATTGCGTCAGTTGTGGGATGACTGGTACATTGTAACACATCCGCGGGTACAACTGTGACATATTATCGGTTTACATTGAGCATTGAGCGGAATATGGAATAAGGCAACATAAAAAGTCGTATTGCTCCATGATACCGCTCCGTCACACACAGTAAAACGGGTAAGGGAATCGTTCGAGGCGTTCAGCTGGGCAATACTAGGCCATGCAGCTACTTGGATCCGTTATTATCATCTGTTTGCAACACTGGGAAACGCTCTCGCTGATGAAAGCTTCAGTTCGTATGAAAATGTTCGAATATGGCTCGCTGACTGGTTCGCTTCAAAAGAAGATCTTTTTATTTGGCGTGGCATGAATAGCTTACTGGAGAAGTTGTAAGTAGGCTGTTTAGTTTTTTATATTGGTAACGCCATGCAGCGCTCTGTATGAAAATCACTCGCTGTTCTGTGTGCAGTCTGTGGCTGGGTGGCATTGTTGTAATATTCGCTTTTGTAGCGTTGGGCAGCTGGCTGTTAACAGCTCGTAGCGTTGCGCAGTTGGAGGTGAGCCGCCAGCAGTGGTCTATGTGGGGAAGTTAGATGGCGTATTTTTGGGAGCGGATAATCTGGACGTGTGTCCATCAGAAACAGTACATTTGTAAAACTGGATGTCATGAACTGATATACACTCCTGGAAATTGAAATAAGAACACCGTGAATTCATTGTCCCAGGAAGGGGAAACTTTACTGACACATTCCTGGGGTCAGATACATCACATGATCACACTGACAGAACCACAGGCACATAGACACAGGCAACAGAGAATGCACGATGTCGGCACTAGTACAGTGTATATCCACCTTTCGCAGCAATGCAGGCTGCTATTCTCCCATGGAGACGATCGTAGAGATGCTGGATGTAGTCCTGTGGAACGGCTTGCCATGCCATTTTCACCTGGCGCCTCAGTTGGACCAGCGTTCGTGCTGGACGTGCAGACCGCGTGAGACGACGCTTCATCCAGTCCCAAACATGCTCAATGGGGGACAGATCCGGAGATCTTGCTGGCCAGGGTAGTTGACTTACACCTTCTAGAGCACGTTGGGTGGCACGGGATACATGCGGACGTGCATTGTCCTGTTGGAACAGCAAGTTCCCTTGCCGGTCTAGGAATGGTAGAACGATGGGTTCGATGACGGTTTGGATGTACCGTGCACTATTCAGTGTCCCCTCGACGATCACCAGTGGTGTACGGCCAGTGTAGGAGATCGCTCCCCACACCATGATGCCGGGTGTTAGCCCTGTGTGCCTCGGTCGTATGCAGTCCTGATTGTGGCGCTCACCTGCACGGCGCCAAACACGCATACGGCCATCATTGGCACCAAGGCAGAAGCGACTCTCATCGCTGAAGACGACACGTCTCCATTCGTCCCTCCATTCACGCCTGTCGCGACACCACTGGAGGCGGGCTGCACGATGTTGGGGCGTGAGCGGAAGACGGCCTAACGGTGTGCGGGACCGTAGCCCAGCTTCATGGAGACGGTTGCGAATGGTCCTCGCCGATACCCCAGGAGCAACAGTGTCCCTAATTTGCTGGGAAGTGGCGGTGCGGTCCCCTACGGCACTGCGTAGGATCCTACGGTCTTGGCGTGCATCCGTGCGTCGCTGCGGTCCGGTCCCAGTTCGACGGGCACGTGCACCTTCCGCCGACCACTGGCGACAACATCGATGTACTGTGGGGACCTCACGCCCCACGTGTTGAGCAATTCGGCGGTACGTCCACCCGGCCTCCCGCATGCCCACTATACGCCCTCGCTCAAAGTCCGTCAACTGCACATACGGTTCACGTCCACGCTGTCGCGGCATGCTACCAGTGTTAAAGACTGCGATGGAGCTCCGTATGCTACGGCAAACTGGCTGACACTGACGGCGGCGGTGCACAAATGCTGCGCAGCTAGCGCCATTCGACGGCCAACACTGCGGTTCCTGGTGTGTCCGCTGTGCCGTGCGTGTGATCATTGCTTGTACAGCCCTCTCGCAGTGTCCGGAGCAAGTATGGTGGGTCTGACACACCGGTGTCAATGTGTTCTTTTTTCCATTTCCAGGAGTATATATATATATATATATATATATATATATATATATATATATATATATATATATATATAATGACTTTTGAACACTATTATGGTAAATACATTGTTTGTTCTCTAACAAAATCTTTCATTTGCTAACTATGGCTATCAGTAGTTAGTGCCTTCAGTAGTTAGAATCTTTTATTTAGCTGGCAGTAGTGGCGCTCGCTGTATTGCAGTAGTTCGAGTAACGAAGATTTTTGTGAGGTAAGTGATTTGTGAAAGGTATAGGTTAATGTTAGTCAGGGCCATTCTTTTGTAGTGATTTTTGAAAGTCAGATTGCGTTGCACTAAAAATATTGTGTGTCACTTTAGTGAATGTTTGAGTACGTTCAGTTTTGCTCAGCAATTTAAAAATCAAATAATGTAAGAGGTTTATCAGCACAGTAATTCATTAATTTTTCTAAGGGAACGTTTCAAAGTGACAGAAATGTATATACATGTATATAAATATCAGTGGAGATTATTTTGAATAAAATATTGTTTACCAGTTTCAAACAACAGCCGTGTAATTATTGCAACCAAATACCGGTTTCATACTTCTACACCTAGTATGTTCGCAAGGAGAGCGGCCACAGAATTAGCATTTCACTGCCACGTCTGAAATAGAAACTTTTCAATCCGAAACTGCTATGTGAGATCGAAGAGCTACGCTTTTGGTAAAGACCAGAATGTTGCCCTCACTATTGGTGTGGGTGATATTGCAAAGTGTGGCGCTTTTTGAGGCATTCAATCTCCCTTCTACGCTATGTGTTGGAAGCTGCGGAAAACACATACTGGCAGTCTCTGCGTTATTACGTCTTTGATTTGACGATCGATGCTCCAGATGGGGTGCAACTGAAGCAGTTGATCCACAGTAAAGGGGATGAGCAATTCCTTGTGTCTCTGTTTTTTCTGCAAACGAGGTAGGTGCATGGCAATCTATCACAGCTGCGCACTAGCAAAGAATTTAAAAATTCGGCGCAGTTAATCAAAGATTAAAAGGTTCAAATGAAAGAGACAACATGAAAATTTGTGTTAGGAACCTACGCAGCAGAATCAAAAACTCATTTTCGAAACGACGGTTATGGTTTTGTACAGCGAAGCTTCTGGCGATATTTATACTGCTACAATATGTAACAAATTCAAATGGCTCCCAGCACTATGGGACTGAACATCTTAGGTCATCAGTCCCCTAGAACTTAGAACTACTTAAACCTAACTAACCTAAGGACATCACACAACACCCAGCCATCACGAGGCAGAGAAAATCCCTGACCCCGCCGGGAATCGAACCCGGGAATACGGGCGTGGGAAGCGAGAACGCTACCGCACGACCACGAGATGCGGGCACAATATGTAACAGAAGATATGTTGTTACCGAATTTTTCGAAAGGTGCTTGACCGATTTTCTCCAAATTTTTACTCGATAGTCTAATGAACATTCGGACGGACGTAGGCTATTTGTGTTTTGCATACTAATATATATCTGTAGGCCTTCTACTACCTAAAGTTCACATGTTGCTTAAAGTTCTTATCAAAAACTTGAAAACTACTTGACCAATTTATTTCAAAATTTTACACAGTGCTATATATATATAAGGAGCGCTGTGTAAATTTTTGAAGTAAATGGGTCAAGAATATACACTCCTGGAAATGGAAAAAAGAACACATTGACACCGGTGTGTCAGACCCACCATATTTGCTCCAGACACTGCGAGAGGGCTGTACAAGCAATGATCACACGCACGGCACAGCGGACACACCAGGCACCGCGGTGTTGGCCGTCGAATGGCGCTAGCTGCGCAGCATTTGTGCACCGCCGCCGTCAGTGTCAGCCAGTTTGCCGTGGCATACGGAGCTCCATCGCAGCCTTTAACACTGGTAGCATGCCGCGACAGCGTGGACGTGAACCGTATGTGCAGTTGACGGACTTTGAGCGAGGGCGTATAGTGGGCATGCGGGAGGCCGGGTGGACGTACCGCCGAATTGCTCAACACGTGGGGCGTGAGGTCTCCACAGTACATCGATGTAGTCGCCAGTGGTCGGCGGAAGGTGCACGTGCCCGTCGGCCTGGGACCGGACCGCAGCGACGCACGGATGCACGCCAAGACCGTAGGATCCTACGCAGTGCCGTAGGGGACCGCACCGCCACTTCCCAGCAAATTAGGGACACTGTTGCTCCTGGGGTATCGGCGAGGACCATTCGCAACCGTCTCCATGAAGCTGGGCTACGGTCCCGCACACCGTTAGGCCGTCTTCCGCTCACGCCCCAACATCGTGCAGCCCGCCTCCAGTGGTGTCGCGACAGGCGTGAATGGAGGGACGAATGGAGACGTGTCGTCTTCAGCGATGAGAGTCGCTTCTGCCTTGGTGCCAATGATGATCGTATGCGTGTTTGGCGCCGTGCAGGTGAGCGCCACAATCAGGACTGCATACGACCGAGGCACACAGGGCCAACACCCAGCATCATGGTGTGGGGAGCGATCTCCTACACTGGCCGTACACCACTGGTGATCGTCGAGGGGACACTGAATAGTGCACGGTACATCCAAACCGTCATCGAACCCATCGTTCTACCATTCCTAGACGGGCAAGGGAACTTGCTGTTCCAACAGGACAATGCACGTCCGCATGTATCCCGTGCCACCCAACGTGCTCTAGAAGGTGTAAGTCAACTACCCTGGCCAGCAAGATCTCCGGATCTGTCCCCCATTGAACATGTTTGGGACTGGATGAAGCGTCGTCTCACGCGGTCTGCACGTTCAGCACGAACGCTGGTCCAACTGAGGCGCCAGGTGGAAATGGCATGGCAAGCCGTTCCACAGGACTACATCCAGCATCTCTACGATCGTCTCCATGGGAGAATAGCAGCCTGCATTGCTGCGAAAGGTGGATATACACTGTACTAGTGCCGACATTGTGCATGCTCTGTTGCCTGTGTCTATGTGCCTGTGGTTCTGTCAGTGTGATCATGTGATGTATCTGACCCCAGGAATGTGTCAATAAAGTTTCCCCTTCCTGGGACAATGAATTCACGGTGTTCTTATTTCAATTTCCAGAAGTGTATATACAGGGAGCTCCATTGATAGTGAACGGGCCAAATATTTCACAAAATAAGCATCAAACGAAAAAACTACAATGAACGAAACTCGTCTAGCTTGAAGGGGGAAACCAGATGGCGCTATGGTTGGCCCGCTAGACGGCGCTGCCATAGGTCAAACGGATATCAACTGCGTTTTTTTAAATAGGAACCCCCTTTTTTATTACGTAATACGTAAATAAATATGAATGTTATAGTTGGACCACTTTTTTCGCTTTGTGAGAGATGGCGCTGTAATAGTCACAAACGTATAAGTACGTGGTATCACGTTACATTCCGCCAGGGCGGACGGTATTTGCTTCCTGATACATTACCCCTGTTAAAATGGCCCGTTTACCAATTGCAGAAAAGGTCGATATCGTGTTGATGTATGGCTATTGTGATAAAAATGCCCAACGGGCGTGTGCTATGTATGCTGCTCGGTATCCCAGACGACATCATCCAAGTGTCCGGACCGTTCACCGGATAGCTACGTTATTTAAGGAAACAGGAAGTGTTCAGCCACATGTGAAACGTCAAACACGACCTGCAACAAATGATGATGCCCAAGTAGGTGTTTTAGCTGCTGTCGTGGCTAATCCGCACATCAGAAGCAGGCAAACTGCGCGAGAATCGAGATCTCAAAAACGTCTGTACTGAGAATGCTACATCAACATCGATTGCACCCGTACCATATTTCTATGCACCAGGAATTGCATGGCGACGACTTTGAACGATTGTACAGTTCTGACACTGGGCACAAGAGAAATTACGGGACGATGTCAGATTTTTTGCACGCGTTCTATTTAGCGACGAAGCGTCATTCACCAACGGCGGTAACGTAAACTGGCATAATATGCACCACTGGGCAACGGAAAATCCACGATGGCTGCAACAAGTGGATCATCACCGACCTTGGCGTGTTAATGTATGGTGCGGCATTGTGGGAGGGAGGATAATTGGTCCCCATTTTATCGATGGGATTCTAAAGGTGCAATGTATGCTGATTACCTACGTAATGTTGTACTGATGTTACTACAAGATGTTTCACTGCATGACAGAATGGCGATGTACTTCCAACATGATGTATGTCTGGCACATATCTCGAGTGCGGTTGAAGCGGTATTGAATAGCATATTTCATGACGGGTGGATTGGTCGTCGAAGCACCATACCATGGCCCGCACGTGCACCGGATCTGACGTTCCCGGATTTCTTTCTGTGGGGGAAGTTGAAGGATATTTGCTATCGTGATCCACCGGCAACGGCTGACAACATGCATCAGCATATTGTCAATGCATATGCGAACATCACGGAAGGCGAACTACTCTCTGTTGAGAGGTATGTCTTTACACGTATTACCAAATTGCATTGTGGTTGACGGACATAATTTTGAGTATTTATTGCATTAATGTGGTACTTACAGGTAATCACTCTCTAATAGCACGCGTTCTCAGAAATGATAAGTTCACAAAGGTACATGTATCACATTGGAACAACCGAAATAAAATGTTCAAACGTCACTAGGTTCCGTATTTTAATTTAAAAAACCTTCCTGTTACCAACTGTTCGTCTAAAATTGTGAGCCATATGTTTGTGACTATTACAGCGCTATCTATCACAAAGCGAAAAAAGTGGTCCAACTAAAGCATTCATATTACTTTACGTACTACACGAATATGTAATAACAAAATGGGGTTCCTATTTAAAAAAAAAACCGCAGTTGATATCCGTTCTACCTATGGCAGCGCCATCTAGCCAGCCAACCATAGCGCCATCTGTTATCCCCCTTCAAGCTAGACAAGTTTCGTCTTTGTAGTTTTTTCGTTTGATGCTTATTTCGTGAGATATTTGGCACGGTCACGATCAATGGACCACCGCATATATATATATCAAGTTAATAATAATAACGGAGTCACAAGGAGTGAGCATGGAAATTTTATTACTTGATCGTAAATACGAAATAAGTCGGACGACAATTTGAAAATTTTATTTTTTATTTTATGTAATTAAATCTGAAGTGGCTCGCTTCCCATGATGTTTATAGGTAGTTTACATAGATGGTGCCATGTAACCAACCGATGTGTCTTCCATACAGTCCGCCTTCCGCAAACAGTAGCATTCAATGAACTGGGGCTGAAGCCCGACCAACAGGCATTATGTTGTGGATTGGCAAGACAGCCAACCCACTATGAGGAAGCCGAAGCTCACGCAGGCTGGCGTGAGGTCTGGAACAGGACAAGGGAATTATACTTGCAAAAAACGTACGTAGCTGCTGGAATACTTAACTTTAACCCATAATTGGTGGACATCGTCTTGAAGGTACATGTTTTACACCATCAATAGTAACTGGTAATGGCGCCTTGCTAGGTCGTAGCAAATGACGTAGCTGAAGGCTATGCTAACTATCGTCTCGGCAAATGAGAACGTATTTTGTCAGTGGACCATCGCTAGCAAAGTCGGCTGTACAACTGGGGCGAGTGCTAGGAAGTCTCTCTAGACCTGCCATGTGGCGGCGCTCGGTCTGCAATCACTGACAGTGGCGACAAGCGGGTCGGACGTATACTAACGGACCGCGGCCGATTTAAAGGCTACCACCTAGCAAGTGTGGTGTCTGGCGGTGACACCACACATTACATGCATTGATCAAAAATGATAGTGCTGTGTAATATACAAACCATATGAGTTAAGCCATTAATTGCAAATTTTTTATGACATTACCTAACTATGTATCTCTTGTATTCTTAGAACTGAGAATGGCTAGTTTGCAGCTGAAATCTGGATCTGCCAATAAAATTTAAAAAGGACGACTGATATCTGAAATCCATTATTTGCATATATATATATATATATATATATATATATATATATATATATATATATATATATATATATATTGGGCAAGACGCATCATCTGTGGTGTGCATAAAACTGTAATTGGATTCCTCTATCGCCTACCTGACTCACCTTTTAATGTAAACGAAAGTTTTCGAAAAAACCTCAGTTGAAATTTACGAAAGTATCCCAGTCACACTGTAATCATCGGAGTGGAGGAGACCTTAGCATCCATCAATCAATTGGGAAAATTACAGATTAAAACTGTGTGCCCGACCGAGACTCGCAGGAGAGCTTCTGCAAAGTTTTGAAGGTAGGAGATGAGATACTGGCAGAAGTAAAGCTGTGAGTCCGGGCGTGAGTCGTGCTTCGGTAGCTCAGAAGGTAGAGCACTTGCCCGCGAAAGGCAAAGGTCCCGAGTTCGAGTCTCGGTCGGGTACACAGTTTTGATCTGCCAGGAAGTTTCATATCACCGCACACTCCGCTGCAGAGTGAAAACCTCATTCTGGGGAAAATTACAGTTTTGTTGGTGGTGGGCGTGACAAGGCGTCCTGTGAAATATTACAAAATGCCTTCTCTGAGAACTACTTTGAACAGACTGTTCGGAACCCCATTCACGATGGAAATATGTTAGAACTGATGGCAACAAGCTGACCTGACCTCTTTCAGAAAGTCCACATCCAAACTGGTGATTGTTCCAACATTGATTACCAATACAGAAAGGGAAACTAAAACAATCAGAAGAACTAGATAAAAAGTGTGGTTTCATACCTAAAACAGGATGTTGAAATTCACAGCTGATGACAGCAGAATGTAGAGGAACTACGGCTCAACTTTAAAAGCGTAGTTGCCTTGCATTTGGTAGATTGTACCCAGTAGAACAGTTCATGATGGGAGGGAGCCTCCACGGTATAGAATCACTGTAAAGAAGCTTCTGAGGAAACAGAGACTGCTGTATAACAGATGTAAAACAAAGCAAAGGGATATAGATTAGAGAGATGCTGGACGAAACGCCTTTGGCTGTCAAGAGAGCAATGAGTAAGGCCTTCAATGACTATCGCAGCAGCGTATTTTTGAGTGAACTTCCACAAAACCCAAACAAAATCTTGTAGTGTATATGAGCAGTTAGTGATACCGAAGTTAGTGTCCAGTCACTGGCGAATGAGACAGAGACTGAACTTCAGGGTAGCAGAGCAAAAACTAATATGCCCAAATTTCATTTTTAAATGTTCCTTTAGAAAGAAGAACACTGGAGAGCTGTCCCAATTAAATCCTCGTACCACTGAGAAGATGAACGAAATAATTGTTTGTGTCAGTGACATTCAGAGATAGCTGAAATTGTCAGTGATGTAAGTGATGAAAAACTACACCATGTGCTTATTTTTTCGTGCTTAGCACAACGAACATATTTCCGGAATTAATTCTCATTGTTAAGTTCATTTGTTAACATGAATGTTTTTTGTGTTGTTTGCACATGCGATTTCCTGCCTCTCTTACATTGCAGACGTCTCTTTGCAGTTATAAGGAATCCGAAAAATCGCACAAAATGAACCTTGAAGTTTTTATATACTCGTACGATAGTGTCAGAAACGGTATTTTTGTTTGTCTACTTACATGTACTGTGCCTCCTCCATTACACAGAGGCCGGCCGGAGTGGCCCTGCCGTTCAGGGCGCTACAGTCTGGAGCCGAGCGACCGCTACGGTCGCAGGTTCGAATCCTGCCTCGGGCATGGATGTGTGTGATGTCCTTAGGTTAGTTAGGTTTAATTAGTTCAAAGTTCTAGGCGGCTAATGACCTCAGAAGTTAAGTCGCATAGTGCTCAGAGCCATTTGAACCATTTGATTACACAGAATCTCACACAGACGCAAATTATCACTTACACTGTTTGTTTTTGTAATCAAAACATGCTAGAAAGATATTATGACATAATGGTTTCACAGAGAGTCTGGACGCAGGGAGAGGTGCTATAGCGTCTTAGGTGTGAATTACAACATTCATTCTTACCACTATTGACTTCTGAAGTATCGATTACATTCTTTATATATACTGATGGTCAAAACGACTGACATGCGTATTCAAATACAGAGATATGTAAACAGGCAGAAAGCGGCGCTTGTAATCGGCAACGCCTATATGAGACGACAAGTGTCTGGCGCAGCTGTTAGCTCGGTTACTGCTGCTACAATGGCAGGTTGCCAAGACTTAAGTGAGTTTGAACGTGGTGTCACAGACGGCGCACAAGCGATGGGACACAGCACCTCCGAGATAGCGATGAAGTGGAGAATTTTTCCGTACGACCATTTCACGAGTGTACCGTGAACATAAGGAACCCGGTAAGACATCAAATCTCCGAAGTGGATGACGCCGGAAAATAGATCAAAAATATTCAAATGTGTGTGAAATCTTATGGGACTTAACTGCTAAGGTCGTCAGTCCCCAAGCTTACACACTACTTAACTTAAATTATCCTAAGGACAAACACACACACACCCATGCCCGAGGGAGGACTCGAACCTCCGCCGGGACCAGCCGCACAGTCCATGACTGCAGCGCCTGAGACCGCTCGGCTAATCCCGCGCGGCGGGAAAAAGATCCTTCAAGAACGGAACCAACGACGACTGAAGAGAAACTGAAACGTACCCTTTGAACAATTATACAGGACTGAGCCAAACTGACACACAATATTTTTAGCGCAACGCAATCTGACTTTCAAAAATCTCTACTAAAGAATGGCCCTGATTAATATTAACCTAAACCTTTCACAAATCACTTACCTCACAAAAATCTTCGTTACTCGAACTACTGCAATACAGCGAGCGCCACTACTGCCAGCTAAATAAAAGATTAAAACTACGGAAGGCACTAACTACTAGTAGGCATAGTTAGCAAATGAAAGATTTTAATAGAGAACAAACAATGTATTTACTTTAATAGTCATAATATATATAGCAGTTCTGGACATCCATTCTGTACTCAAAAATCCGCCATCTCATTTCCCACATCCACCACTGCTGGCGGCTCACCTCCAACTGCGCAACGCTATGCGCTGTTCACATCCAGCTGCCCAACACTACAATGGCAGACAACAATGCAAACTAGCCACAGACTGCACACAGCACAGCCAGTGATTTTCATACAGAGCGCTACGTGGCGTTGCCAATAAGAAAACATAAACAGCCTACTTACAAAACGTTCAACGCTACAGAAGTGCAATCCTTCCGCAAACTGCTGCTGATGTCGATGTTGGATCACCAACACGTGTCAGCGTGCGAACCAATCAATTTTAAATAATCAATAGGAGTTTTCGGAGCCGAAGGTCCACTCTTATACATTTGATGACTGCACGCCACAAAGCCTTACGCCTCGCCTGGGCCAGTCAGCACCGACATTGGACTTTTGATGACTGGAAACGTGTTGCCTGGTCGGACGAGTCTCGTTTCAAATTGTATCGAGCGGATGGACTTGTAAAACGTATGGAGACAACTTCATGAATTCATGGACCGTGCATGTCAGTAGGGGACTGTTCAAACTGGTGCAGGCTTCATAATGGTGTGGAGCGTGTGCAGTTGGAGTGATGAAGGACTCCTGATACGTCTGTAAACGACTCTGACAGGTGACACGTACGTAAGCATCCTGTCTGATCACCTGCATCCATTCATGTCTCTTATGCATCCCGACAGGCATGGGCAATTCCAGCAGAACAATGCGACACTCCACAACTCCAGAATTGCAACAGAGTGGCTTCAGGAGCACTCTACTGGGTTTAAACACTTCCGCTGGCCGCCAAACTCCCCAGACATAAGCGTTATTGAGCAAATATGAGATGCATTGCAACGGGCTGTTCAGAAGAGATATGCACCCTTTCGTACTCTTACGGATTTATGCACAGCACTGCAAGATTCATGGTATCCATTCCCTCCAGCACTACTTCAGTCGTTAGTCGAGTCCATGCCACGTCGTGTTGCAACACATGTGCGTACTCGCGGGGACCTTACACGATATTAGGAAAATGCACCAGTTTCTTTGGCTATTCAGTGTATGAGGCAATGTACACATTTATGAAAATTGCTACATGTTTATCAAAACTGCAACAATTATAATATGCAGGGGAAACATATGAAAAACATTAGTGATTCACTACCTAATATTTCACTGAGAAGCTTTTCTCCTTGTGTAATGTTTCCTCCTATATATGTAATTAGGTAGTTATGTAGATCTCAATTCGTTCGAGCAATCAATCATTCATAATAGGAAACACAGTCATAACTCAGTCACTCAAAATGAAACAACAAGTTTACTGTTACCAGGCTCAGTTTTATTTATTTCCACGACGCGTTTCGCAGGTTTAAACCTTCATCATCGGGTGGAAAACTGGTACATTTTCCTAATATCGAGTAGGGCCTCCAGGAGTACGCAGATGTGTTGCACGACGTGGCATGGACTCGACTAACGACTGAAGTAGTGCTGGAGGGAATGGATAGCCGATGACGGAGGTTTAAACTTTCGAAACGCGTCGTGGAAATAAATGAAACGGTGACTGGTAACAGTAAACTTGTTGTTTCATTTAATGTCAGTAACAGTCACGGTAAAGCCTAACCCAAAAATGTTTACACAAAATGATTCAGAAATTTTACTTGTTAGAATGAAATCAGGCGATGATTCTTCTTCCCTGCAGGCTCGTGCTTTGCGGCAGTCTGCTAATCTGTACAAATAAAATGCCTCGTATTTTTGGGAGCGTTGTATAATCAGTCGGGAAACCTCACATCAAGCGGATATTTGGCTTTGATGAAGTTTAACCTTCCGAAGAAGTCATGGAGCTCTTGGATTATTAAATGTAGGTTCGTATCCAGTCTTTCGGAAGTTCCCTTCTGATTAACAACTACGCAATATATCGATGAATATCATTAATTCTCAAATCTCAAATGTAAATTGTTACACACCTTTTGTATGAAGGAGCAATATATACAGGGTGTTAAAAAAGGTATGGCCAAACTTTCAGGAAACATTCCTCACACACAAATAAACAAAAGATTTTATGTGGACATGTGTCCGGAAACGCTTAATTTCCATTTTGCAGCTCATTTTTGTTTCGTCAGTATGTTCTTCCACCTACGCTCAATGAAGTACGTTATCATGACTTCATACGGGATACTCTACCTGTGCTGCTAGAACATGTGCGTTTACAAGTACGACACAACATGTGGTTCATGCTCGATGGAGCTCCTGCACATTTCAGTCGAAGTGTTCGTACGCTTCTCAACAACAGATTCGGTGACCGATGGATTGGTAGAGGCGGACCAATTCCATGGCCTCCACGCTCTGCTGACCTCAACCCTCTTGACTTTCATTTATGGGGGCATTTGAAAGCTCTTGTCTACGCAACCCCGGTACCAAATGTAGAGACTCTTCGTGCTGGTATTGTGGACGGCTGTGATACAATACGCCATTCTCCAGGGCTGCATCAGCGCATCAGGGATTCCATGCGACGGAGGGTGGATGCATGTATCCTCGTTAACGGAGGACACTTTGATCATTTCCTGTAACAAAGTGAAGTCACGCTGGTACATTCTGTTGCTGTGTGTTTCCTTTCCATGATTAATGTGATTTGAAGAGAAGTAATAAAATGAGCTCTAACGTGGAAAGGAATCGTTTCCAGACACATGTCCACATAACATAATTTCTTTCTTTGTGTGTGAGGAATGTTTCCTGAAAGTTTGGCCGTACCTTTTTGTAACACCCTGTATATATATTTCCCTTTTAATCGTACAATTTCGGTCGTGTGGTAACGTTCTCGCTTCCCACGCCCGGGTTCCCGGGTTCGATTCCCGGCGGGGTCAGGGATTTTCTCTGCCTCGTGATGACTGTGTGTTGTGTGATGTCCTTAGGTTAGTTAGGTTTAAGTAGTTCTAAGTTCTAGGGGACTGATGACCATAGATGTTAAGTCCCATAGTGCTCAGAGCCACAAGATCGTACAATTTCGTATCAGTTATCTTTTGTCATAAATCTCAATATTCAGATTACAATTCTTCAAACAAAGCTCAGGCTAATCGGCACGAAGACAATCTCGGAAGCTTTTTTCTAACAACCACCAGAGAGAGTACTACAAAGAATAATTGTGCGCTCATGGCATAGCTATTGTATGAAACTACTTTGCGCATGGATTCTGCGAGTATGAAGATATAAAATTAGTAAACGTCATTCAAGGGCACAATTGTATCAGAATAATTCATCGAATATAAAGAGATATTACAATTGCTTGTTGTGGTGTTCAAAAATTTCAGGCTCCTCTTTAGCGCCCACTGCGTACGATTTTTGGACGTGCTGGAGTAAATTAAGATTTTCTTCCATGGGTATCCAGTGTTTTTTATGTGTGTTCCTACTGGTGATTTTTTAAGTTGGTTACGTGTGTTACAGTTGATGCGCCCAATGTATCTAATTTCAACATTCTTGAAACGCTTCATGCTAAGCATAGAAAACGAAGTAAACGGTGCATTTTTTCCATTATTTAAATTATGATTGACATAGCTGCATGATTTTCTAAGACATCGACTATGACGAAGGAAATGATACCCTAAAAACTGAACAAAGAACCAGTAGCTCTCTAGCAGATTGTTACAATACAGCGGCTTTTGATCAGTGAAAGGTGGCTACACTGAGCCACAGCGCCAGAGAGTATTGTTCCGCCGCCTCCACTGGCAGTGCTTATTGAGACGTAGCGGCAGGCAGTTCTTGCCGAGAAGTTGTGGTGGACACTGCTTGTAGCTGAAGTCAGAGTGAGATGCGGTAGTGGAGAGTGCTGTTCCATGTTTTATGCAGTTATTTGATGGGAGAGATAGCAGATATTATTCCAATGGAGATATTGTAATGATCTGAGTGCTTTTCGTCCATATATATGAAGGTAATAAGTATTATGTTGTTTTATTATTGGAGTGTCCTGAAAAGTATGTCAGTACAGGTTCAGTCAACAAAGCATCTGGCGTGTGTTCTTGTATTAGAGTGTAATTTTGGTTTTCTTGCACAATTATAGTATTTCTAATTTTCTTTTATCACGTCAGTATAAATGGTATTTAAAATTTCTTGTCTTGTTGAAGAAGAACCGTGCCAGATGTGTACGTTGAGTCATACTTCCACACACAGAACAGCTACACTTGTGCTATGTTGGCTTCGTAGATTTTATAGTTGCTGGGGACTTAATTAATTAACTGTGTTAACGAAATTTTTCTTACATTCTTTGTTGTCATTCTAAGCAGTCAGATTGCGTACTAAAACTAGTCAGGGCCAGCCGTTTACGAGACTTGCGTAATCGGACTAACAGCTACTAAAACTAAAAAATATTTGCATTTTATTAAATTAAGCCCCCATGCACGTGGCGACCGCTGCTTCGGATCGTCCCTTGGAATTCTTCTGATTGTAAAAATAATAGACAGTCATGCACGTGGCGACCGCTGCTTCGGATCGTCCCTTGGAATTCTTCTGATTGTAAAAATAATAGACAGTGGTATTGTTGTAGTAATTTGTAGTTTAGTAATTGTAGTCTATATTGCATGTGAAGATTTGGTAATTGTCATTCTTCTAATGGTATTTTTTTTCTCAGAATTTGATTTGTTGTCGTGTATACGCGTTTGACAATTTAGTGCGATTATTTCAATTGTTCGTTAATCGTGTTTGAAGGTAACATTTCGTGTGAATGGTATTGTTGGAGATAAAGTGTCATTGTGTGCAATTTTCATATAGTGACGAGTTTTGTATATTTTGTAAATGATTACGCGATCAATGAAAAAGGCAAAAATGATGAATAGTGAGAATGACGAAATTGTTAACATGGCGAACTCGCCAACACAGGAGAACAGTGTGATGGATAATGAAGTGGAAAACAATGTAATAAGTCGGGAAGATAGTCCGGAACCATTTCAAATTTTTCTCAATCAGAAAATTAACAGAATACGAGATTAACGATAGAAGATTCTGGAATAGTATCGAACACAGATAGCTTTACAGCTATGACGAAGGAAACTGGTTTTGCGGGAAATGTTAGGGGCGAAACGAATTTCGAACAAGTTAATATGGAGCAGTTGATGGGTGCAATATTAAATTTGGGATCACAAATGGGAACAATTAAAACAGAGATGGGAACAATGGAAACACGGTTTAGATCTGAATTAAAAACACAGATGGAAACAATGGAAGCACGGTTAGACTCACTGGGATCACAAATGGGAACAATGGAAGCACGGTTTGGATCTGAATTAAAAACAGAGATGGGAACTTTGGAAACACGGTTAGACTCACGAATAGGGACATGTTTCAAAAATATGAAAGATGAATTAAAGAAAGAAATCAGAGAAGAAGTACAACCAATTTTGAATGCTCACAATAATAGATTAATCGCAGTAGAAATCAGACAAAAGGAACAGGATAGAGACAGGAAGAAAGAGATCGCGTGATAGTACAGAAATTTTCAGAGTTAAATTTACAACGTGCAAAAGATAAGGAAGAAATATTTGAGAGAATCGAGGAATCCGTACCAAATGACAGATTAAATAACCTAACACAACAGTATGAACAGTTAACTACTAAATGCGTTAATACTGAAACGCGAGTCGCGACACTTACGGAAGACGTAACTAAACAGGAAGAACAAATTGGTGACTTATCGGAAAGAGTGGAGGAGATTTCAGATAAATTGACAAATCTTAGTTTAAATGTACCAGAGCATAAATAAACATGTTGAAAATCAGGGAAAATTTAATGAACGCGTGAAAAGGGAATTTGAGGCATTAAAAAAGCAAGTCAAACAAATTGAAGGCGAAATCGTAGGAAAAGATAGCAGAAGAAATTTAGAATCACAGATACCAGAGGGGTTTGAAGAAAATAATTTGTTTCATTTACGGGATGCAACAAGAGAGCGCCAGGCGCGCGAACTTGACAATAATCGACATTCGGACTGGGACAGACGCGGTAGGTCTTTGTCGCCACGAGGCGAAAACTTTGACTATAAACACTTTTTGACTGTTCGGAAATTTAAGATCTTCCGCAATTCTAAGAATGACATACATCCATGTGCATGGTTAGATCAATTTATGTACGCACTTCCACCAAATTGGCCACTAAGTCACAAACTGGAATTTATGTGTGGATATTTAGAAAACGAACCGGCGACGCAGATGCGCGCACTCATTAGAGATTGTAATAATCTGAATGATTTTTATCATGCATTTTTATCGGCATACTGGTCCGAAAACACGCAAGACAGAGTCAAACATAGTCTGATTATGCAGCGTAATTTTAAACAGTCTGAGTTCCGCACACCGGCAGAATACTTTGAAGACATGATTCGGAAGAATCAGTTCCTTTCCAACCCTTACAGCCCGACTGAATTAATTCGCATTTGTTTAACTAAGCTGCCACAATCCATAAGACAAATTGCTTTAGCCGGAAGATGTAAAGACGACATTGAGACTTTTAAGACTTTGTTGCAAGAACTTGAGTATGACAACGACGATGGGACTTCCTGTAATTTTTTCAGTAACAGTAATTACAATAGATTTCCAGAGAAAAGGGATAGTGATCGGAACGGGCGTTATATGGGTAATGTTGAGAATGACAGACGTAACAGATAGGACAATAGATACCAGCCCTATGACAATAACAGACGTTCTAACAGAAATTACACAGACAATTATAATAACGGTAATTCGTACCGGAATGATCAATCATACGGAAACAGTAATCGGCATTATCAAGACAGAAATTATTCAAACAGTAATAGAAATTCTTACTACAGAAATAATCAGGGTAGTAGATACAACAATAATTTCAGAAGTGACAGTCGAAACTACACAAGAAGTAGCTATGCAGACAGACAGGAAAACAGAAATTTTAATAACAGACACAACCAAGAATTTGTATCTAACAGACAGGAGGGACCTAATTGGCATCCTCCACGTGACAGAACTTCAGAGAGACAAGTGCAAATCGTAGAAATGGATCCGCGAAATGACGCGAATAATCAAAGACGTGACGCAAACAATCGACAATGACTAGCAGCTTCGGCTTCTGGCAGCAATATACACGGTTCAGAAAGTAATGACACTACGGCTTTACACTACGTACGCCTGGAAGACATGAGAGACATTTTGTTAGACGAAAAGGAAAATAATGTAGACGCATTTTTACATCCTGTTATTGAAGTATGTGTGGGTAAGAATAAGTTCACTGCAGTTTTAGATTCTGGGAGCCCATTGAATGTCATTAGTGAATCAGTTTTTCGTATATGTGAAAGAACTATTGCCTGTCCTGTGTTACCTATTTCTAAAACTACAATTCGAGGAGCGATTTCTGGAAAAGGTGTAGAAGTTAAACAACAGACCAACCTAAATTTCAATTGTCAAGGTTACGAATTTTCTGCTAATTTTATTATTGTTCCATTACTCAGTACACAAATTATATTAGGTATGGAGTTTCTCAACGCACAGAAGGCAATTTTGAACTTTAAAGAAGGAAGTGTGAATTTGACTGTTGCCGGAATGCCGAAATGTTTGAAATTTTTCGAGTGTTTAACAAGATCTGAGTCAGATACAAAATGTTTAAGGTTTCTTACTTCTGATGTTTTCGTTGAGCATTACGACGACAATATGTTTATTCATGACAATGACAATAGATACAGAGACGCGATGGATGATATAATTAATAGCGAAGAACTAATTAATGAAAAGGTTAAGAAAGCTGAAGTGCCAGATGACGTTGCAAGAGAAGAGCTGCACCAAATTTTGACTTCACATGCTACAGTGTTTAGTCATCACACGGGAACTATACAAGGCTTACAATATTTATTTAAAGTAAAAGAACACACACCATTTCGTGGGAAAACGTACGCTATTCCTTTGGCTTACAGAGACAAGGTTAAGAATGAACTTCAGTACATGTTAGATCAGGGCATTATTGAGCCTGCAGTCAGTCCTTATACCAGCCCATTACACGTTGTTCTTAAAAAAGATGGGTCGATTCGTTTGGTTCTGGATTCCAGACAGATAAATAATATCATCATTCCTGAAACTGACCGTCCACAAAATTTAGATGAACTTCTTCAACATTTTCATGGAATTAAAGTTTTATCCACGATTGATATGCGCGCAAGTTTTTGGCAAATAGAACTCCACCCTGATTGTAGAAAATATACTGCCTTTTTAGCCTTTGGTAACTGTTACCAGTTTCGGAAATTACCGTTTGGACTTACTGTATCTTCAGCAGCATTCATTCGTAGTTTAAACGAAATTTTACCTGTTTATCTTCGTGACAATATTACTTCATATGTTGACGACATTCTTATTGCTAAACATTCTTGGAGTGAGCACAACAAAATTTTGGATTCATTATTACGTATCTTTGCAAGAGTTGGCATTACAGTGAACTTAGAAAAATCCGAATTTGGTCGTTCTCAGGTGAAATTTCTCGGTCACATTATTTCTACAGAAGGTATTCTTCCTGATCCAGAGAAACTTGACGCTATTCGTAATTATGCTGTTCCTACCACAAAACGTGATGTTCGTAGTTTTCTTGGTGTCTGTAATTTTCTTAGACGCTTTGTTAAATTGGACGATTTGGCCACACCTCGTTTATGTGAACTATCTGGAAAGAAATCTAATTGGTGTTGGGATGAGGAAGCTCAGTCAGAATTTGAACAACTTCGTCATGCTTTAGTTGCTGCTCCACTTCTTTCACAACCGGATTCATCTAAAGATTTTTGTTTGGCGACGGATTCATCATACAAAGGCCTAGGTGCACATTTATTTCAAGAGATAGAAGTAAACGGCGTTGTAGTCCAGAAAACTATTGCATTTGGAAGTCGTGTTCTCTCTAAATCAGAAAAGAATTATTCAATTACGGAACTTGAAGCTTTGGCTGTTGTTTGGGCTTTTACAAAATTTCGCACATTTTTGTTTGGCAGACATACTAAGGTTTACACCGATCATCGAGCTCTTGAGTTTCTTATGTCGACAAAATTAACTCATGGCAGATTGTCACGATGGGCGTTGTACCTACAGGAATTTGATTTTAGTATTGTTTACATACAGGGTTCTTCAAATATTGTTGCTGATGCTTTATCACGTGCACCTATGGGTTTGAAACAAAGTGCTGAAGAGGACTGCAAGGAAAACAATTATTGTTTGATGTATATTCAAGGTGTTGCGTTTGAGAACTTTATTTCGTCTTCGCTCCAGGACATTGCTAAGGAGCAAAATAAGGATCCAATCTGGAAGGACATTAAGGAGAAGTGGAAGAGAAAGGAAAGCGTAGCGATTAGACAGCATTATTTAGTTCGCAATGACATTCTTTTTAAACGAAAATCGGTCGACAACTCTGTTTGGTTAGTTTGTATTCCTGATGAGTGGGTTAATAAGCTGATTTGGTATACGCATTTCAGTTATGCACACTTTGGTCCCAGAAAATGCTTTCATAAATTACGAGAAAATTGCTACTTCAATAATATGGAAAAACGTATTCGATCTGTTCTTGCCAAATGCAAATTATGTCAAAAGGCTAAGCCGCCGACAGTTTATCACAGAGCACCGTTGTTTCCTATCATTCCAGCAAAATTAGAGGACATGGCTGCAGTTGATTTGTTCGGTCCAGTGGTTCGATCTACTAATGGTTTTGCGTACATTTTCGTAGCAGTGGAGTTGACATCAAAATATGTGTGTTTTACACCGTTACGCAAAGCAACAGCTCGTTCAGTATCTAATGCTTTCATCAAACATTTTCTTAAAGAAGTGGGTCATGTTGATAAGGTTATATCAGATAATGGATCACAGTTTCGTTCTAAAATTTGGCTTCGTACTCTACGGCGTCGTAAAATTAAACCAATTTTCATTTCACTTTTTCACCCTCAATCTAACGCTTCAGAGAGATGGATGAAGGAAATCAATAAATTGTGTCGTCTTTATTGTCATCAGAATCACAGAACGTGGGATCAGTATCTTCATATTTTTCAAAACATTCTGATTGAACTCCCTAATGATTCAACTTCTTTACCGCCTATACTGATATTAAAAAACAAAGCACCGACAAGTCGCATTTCTGAAATCGTTCCTTTTCCGCCTTCACGGAAACTGCGGCATTCTGAAGTTGTCAACCTGACTCTACGAAATATTGCATCTGCGGCTGCTAGAAGAGAGAAATCAGCTAAGCGTCCTGGTCGTTTAAAAATCTTGTCAGTTGGTCAGAAAGTGTTAATTAAGTCTCATCGTTTGTCTCACAAAGGAAAAGGCTTGTGTCGCAAATTTTTTCTGCTTTATAACGGCCCATATAGAATTCGCAAAATTATTCATGATAACACTGTAGAAGTAGAAACTCTTAAATCACGACGCTCTAAGGGAATACATCATATATCTAACGTTAAAATTTTTGTGGAATGATATACTTTTGAAAAATTTTTGTAGAATGACATACTTGTGAGAAACTAACAGCTACATGTAAACATACGGAGAGTACAAGGATACCGCACTGTGTTTTGGCGGCGGCATATACCCAAAGCAACAGTCAAGTCTGCGCGCCGCACAGGGCAGTCGTTGACCGCAAACAATCACTTCCTAAGTCACGCGCCTACTGCTGATCGAGCGCTCAGTGCGAATGCACTGACAGCCGTAAATAAATACACAGTCTAATCTCTCCGACTAAATTCAGTATAAAGCTATAGTGACTTGATGAATTCTGTTATTAACATTCAGTATTTTTCAGGATAGGGTTCTATAAAATATTTAAGAACTTCAGGTAAATTCGGTGCGTGTCCGACGTTAAGACGACTTGCTATCGAGAAAATTTCAGGAAAAATGTCATTTCGAAGAAGAAAGTAATAAACTAAAAAGGTAATTATTAATTGAGTTTATTTTTCAGGTAACATATTTCCACTTAGGTACGTACTTTAGACGTAATTTGCTGCTCGCGATTACGTGATTCATGCTTTGTGCTAAATTTCATGTTCTATGAATTTACTTGTGAAGCGACGTGCTTGCGTACGTTAACTGATTTTGACAATGATTATTAATGAACTGGATTGTTACTTGTGTATATTATGCATCGCTTGGCTGCACTGCTTTTTCACTGATGTCATATTTTTAATTATGTGCCTGCTGTGCCTATTTATTTAAATTATAATTGTCACCTGATTAATTGTGCTGATGTGGTTAGGTATGTAAGTTATACTTTGTGATTTATCTGCTTGCGCCTTCATGTTTACTTATTAAGATACGATGCTAATGACCTGTTTAGTACGTAAGATGTATGTTTACTGCTATGCGTATGGATTGCACATTTACACATTTCTGCTTGTTGTCATAACTATACTTTAATTTGGTATATAGCAATGCTGATGTACAGTGTACGGACATGGAGTGTGGGTTACGCTGTGGTATGGGTTACGGATTGTTTGCTTGGCGAAGCCTCATTACAGAAATTGTGCTGCATCCACTTGTTGACATTCTGTTCACTACTGGTATATTTACTCGCTGTTGCTTGTTTTGCTTACGCTCAGTGCTTTATATTTTAACATAAGAAAATGAACTGCAGTAATTCGACGAGCGACTTTAGTACAAGAAACATCATAGAAGTCACATGAGCTGGAGGTTTTATGAAAGCTGTATAAATGTATGCCAATAGGAAGGAAGCTAACGACATGACATACCAACACAGTTATTACACTGCATTTTTCGTGAGCAATTGAAATAGGAAGTGACACTTGACACAAGAAATACTCCATATGTTTGCTTCTGTTTGCCATAATTCTTGAAGTGGTGTACACACTGTGAAATATTAGGATCATTCTCAGTCCGTAATCGTACTTAATTATTGAGAGTTATTCGAACTAAGTCTGTTAGAGGTCATGTATGCATTCTTTATTTATAATTCATAATGAGTAGAAGATTTTGGTCAGATGGATTACACAGAGGTTGTGTGTTGACGGTGTGTCTTCGGATTGTATAGGATGATGAGGTTTGCATTAGGATTTTATCTGTACGTGTTCGAGGAGACTGACTAGAGGAAAGAGTTGTTATGGAAGTGAAATGATACTGGCAATAAGGTTTATATGTATCGACGTATTGAAGAGGTATTATGGAGGTATTGAGATTATATGAAGTTGATTGGAGTTATGGTGTATAAGAGGTAAAATAAGTGAGGTGCATAATTTTTTTTGTTGTTGGTCTATATGGAACAAGGAGGATGAAGATAGCAGACTAGAACACTAAAATGGAAGGAAGATTGTCTACACACACTTTGTTAAATCACTAAGCAGTATGTACTTTTTTTTTTGGAGAGAGGAAGTTGCATATCTTGGCACACTGACAGTTGTTCAGCAACCGTACATTTTGATCTGGCTTGGCAAACATTGGTCTTGACATGATGACTATGACGTTGACTTAACTATTATTGACTGTTATACATTGCTGTCACTACTACTTGATACACATGATGAACATGAAATTTTGACAGAAGTGGATACACACAATTAACACTATTCAATTACACAGTAGTACTTAATGTGGATGAAAGATGAGTGAGTGTGTTTTGTGTGTTTTCCTTTCCTAATCCTACCCACCTATCTCCTAAATATTATTTTATTTGTTTGTAGTGGCTTGCACTGACACCCATAAATATTATAGGTTTACTGATGTTTGTGTATTTGTAATAGTAATATGACAATTATCTGATATCATTTGTGTGTTTGTTATGATTTGTATGTTTAGTGTAAGAGCATTGTAAAAGCATTTGTATGTGCATTCAAACTATTGTTCATGCTTGAACTGTCTGATTAGTGATGGTGAAATTATGGACTGTTACTTGTACTTTTTCTACATGATGGGTGTCATTGATGGACTGCTTCTACTAAAATGATGTCATCTGTTGGAGTCTGAACCTACTCAACAGCTTGAACTGTCTGATTAGTGATGGTGAAATTATGGACTGTTACTTGTACTTTTTCTACATGATGGGTGTCATTGATGGACTGCTTCTACTAAAATGATGTCACCTGTTGGAGTCTGAACCTACTCAACATTGCTGGGTGCTCATGCTTGAACTGTCTGATTAGTGATAGTGAATATTATGGACTGTTACCTGCACTTGTTCAACATAATGGGTGCCACCTGGAAATGTTTAATTACTGCTGATGAACTGTCTAATTAGTGATGGTGAAATTATGGACTGTTACTTGTACTTTTTCTACATGATGGGTGTCATTGATGGACTGCTTCTACTAAAATGATGTCACCTGTTGCAGTCTGAACCTACTCAACATTGCTGGGTGCCACTGATGAACTGCTCCTACTGAAATGATGTCACCTGATGGTGTCTGCACCTACTCAACATTGCTGGGTGCCACTGATGGACTGCTTCTACTGAAATGATGTCACCTGATGGTGTCTGCACCTACTCAACATTGCTGGGTGCCACTGATGAACTGCTTCTACTGAAATGATGTCACCTGATGGTGTCTGCACCTACTCAACATGGCTGGGTGCCACTGATGGACTGCTTCTACTGAAATGATGTCACCTGTTGGAGTCTGCACCTGTTCCACAATGCTGGGTGCCACTGATGGACTGCTTCTACTGAAATGATGTCACCTGTTGAAGTCTGCACCTGTTCCACAATGCTGGGTGCCACTGATGGACTGCTTCTACTGAAATGATGACCTGTTGGAGTCTGCACCTACTCAACATTGCTGGGTGCCACTGATGGACTGCTTCTACTGAAATGATGTCACCTGATGGAGTCTGCACCTGTTCCACAATGCTGGGTGCCACTGATGGACTGCTTCTACTGAGATGATGTCACTTGTTGCTGCAGCACCTATTCAACATTGCTGGGTGCTACTGCTGGAACTGTCAACTACTTGTTGTAAAACATTTTATGGGAATATTTGTATAAACTGATTTTTTGTGTATTACTGTTTGTGAAAAGTTATAAGACTCTTACCTGCTCATATTCGTCATTGCTGACGCTATCGATTGAATTGTTTAACCACATGATATTTGTGTGAACTATTACGTAAAGTCATATGTATGAAAGAATTTGTATTCCTTACTGTATTTTATATATTAGGCTATTGTAAGGTCAGTGCAAAGCCAAAATTTTATCTAGTTATTTGATATTTACGTATTAATATTATCTTTTATTTTTGTCTGTATTTTTTTTGACGAATTTGGTGGTATTTTCACCACCAATGCTGGCAAAAATACCATCAAATTCTAGTCCGTGGAGGAAGGGCATATGAAAGGTGGCTACACTGAGCCACAGCGCCAGAGAGTATTGTTTCGCCGCCTCCACTGGCAGTGCTTATTGAGACGTAGCGGCAGGCAGTTCTTGCCGAGAAGTTGTGGTGGACACTGCTTGTAGCTGAAGTCAGAGTGAGATGCGGTAGTGGAGAGTGCTGTTCCATGTTTTATGCAGTTATTTGATGGGAGAGATAGCAGATATTATTCCAATGGAGATATTGTAATGATCTGAGTGCTTTTCGTCCATATATATGAAGGTAATAAGTATTATGTTGTTTTATTATTGGAGTGTCCTGAAAAGTATGTCAGTACAGGTTCAGTCAACAAAGCATCTGGCGTGTGTTCTTGTATTAGAGTGTAATTTTGGTTTTCTTGCACGATTATAGTATTTCTAATTTTCTTTTATCACGTCAGTATAAATGGTATTTAAAATTTCTTGTCTTGTTGAAGAAGAACCGTGCCAGATGTGTACGTTGAGTCATACTTCCACACACAGAACAGCTACACTTGTGCTATGTTGGCTTCGTAGATTTTATAGTTGCTGGGGACTTAATTAATTAACTGTGTTAACGAAATTTTTCTTACATTCTTTGTTGTCATTCTAAGCAGTCAGATTGCGTACTAAAACTAGTCAGGGCCAGCCGTTTACGAGACTTGCGTAATCGGACTAACAGCTACTAAAACTAAAAAATATTTGCATTTTATTAAATTAAGCCCCCATGCATCAGTGGTAACGTTCCTCAGTCTCCCTCTGTGAAGGAATACTTGATGACAGAATTTCACATTACGGCTTTTGTTTTCACTTTTTAGCTTCTCCTCGTTCATAATTATACGGGCCTTGAAGTTCGTCTCGCTAGCACCATTAACTCAGAAATCTTTCATCACTGTCAGTAGATGCCACGTAGTGCTATTTTATACGTCTGCTATGGCAATAAACTCCTCGCTTATTTTGTAAAAGCAGGCGTTGTTAATTCGCCGCACAACTTCCCACATTTGTACAGCCGGGCGAGCATCGGCGAACAGCTTTCAGAACACGGCTGCAGCGGACGGCAGTCGGATGTTTCGAACGCTCATTAAGCCCCGGGACGCGAGACGCTAATGGAACGTGTAATTGACAACGCGTCAATTAATGCAACGCACTGGAAATCGGAAAAGCGTAAAAATATTCAGCCGATTTTATCACAGCGTCAGCTGAAAATTGCTGTCGCATATTATTTCGACGCGTCGCTATTTCTCTGTCTCCTCTGTCCTCTCTCTCTCTCTCTCTCTCTCCCTCTCTCTCTCTCTCTCTCTCTCTCGCCTTCTTCCCCCATATATATATATATATATAAATTGGGTGATCAAAACGTCAGTATAAATTTGAAAACTGAATAAATCACGAAATAATGTAGGTAGAGAGGTACAAATTGACACACATGCTTGCAATGACATGGGATTTCATTAGAAACAAAAAAGCACAAAAGTTCAAAAAATGTCCGACAGGTGGCGCTTCATCTGACCAGAATAGCAATAATTAGAATAACAAAGCAAAGGTGATGTTCTTAACAGGAAATGCTCAATATGTCCACCACCATTCCTCAACAATGGCTGTAGTCGAGGAATAACGTTGTGAACAGTACTGTAAAGCATGTCCGGAGTTGTAGTGAGGCATTGGCGTCGGATGTTGTCTTTCAGCATCGCTAGAGATGCCGGTCGATCACGATACACTTGCGACTTCAGGTAACCCCAAAGCTAATAATCGCACGGACTGAGGTCTGGGAACCTGGGAGGCCAAGCATGACGAAAGTGGCGGCTCAGCACACGATCATCACCAAACAACGCGCGCAAGAGATCTTTCACGCGTCTAGCAATATGGGGTGGAGCGCCATCCTGCGTAAACATCGTACGTTCCAGCAGGTGTTTATCAGCCAGGCTGGGGATGATGCGATTCTGTAACACATGGGCGTACCTCTCACCCGTCACGGTAGCAGTAACATAACGAAGAATCACGCATTTCCTCGAAGAAAAAAGGTCCGATAACGGTAGATGTGGTAAATCCAACCCATACCGTGACTTTTTCGTCGTGCAATGGAATTTCCAAGACAGTTCTAGGATTTTCGGTAGCTCAGATTCTGCAGTTGTGGGCGTTGACAGACCCTCGGAGCGTGAAATGAGCTTCGTCGGTCCACAACACGTTACTCGACCAATCGTCATCTTCCGCCATCTTTTGAAACGCCCATACCGCAAATGCCCTCCGCTTCACTAAATCGCCAGGTAACAGTTCATGATGCCGATGGATTTTGTACGGATAGGATCGGAGGGTACGCCTCAGTGCCAGCTAAACAGTAGTGTATGGAATGCCGATGCGACGTGCGACTGCACGAGCGCTGACTTCCCCGTGCACAGACGAACCCGCTACAGTCTCCATTTCTTCCTGAACTGTCTCAGCTGCATTACGCCTTGTGCTCGGTCGGCCAATACGCGGTCTATCGCCTAAACAACCCGTGGCTTCGAACTTCGAAATCATTCTCGCCACAGCTGCATTTGTCAACGGACCTTTACCCGGTGAAATCCCCTTCCGATGGCGATCGGATCGTAACGCTGAACTAGCACATTCCCTATTCTGATAATACAGCTTCACTAAAAGCGCCTTTTCAGGTAACGTCAACATGCTGCGACTGCTGGCGCATCTGATACTCTCTCTCATTGCAGCTCCTGTTATACACGATTGTCATGCGCAGTCACTGACGTTTTGCTGTCCAGCGCCATCTGTCGGACATTTTGTGAACTTTGTTTTTTCTTTGTTCTAATAAAACCTCATGTTATTCCAATCATGTGTGTCAATTTTTACCACTCTATCTACATTATTCCGTGGTTTATTAAGTTTTCAAATTTATACTGACTTTTTGATCACCTGGTATATACAGGGTGGTCAGAAAATGTGTGAAATGCTTGTAGGGACGTAACAGGGCAGGTTGTACTGAGTCATAAATGTTAAGAAAGAAATTCGATACGTTGCTCCGTTTCTGAGTTATTTAGCATAGAATTTAGCCAATCGGGGCATCGCGCGCTCTCACTGAAGCGGCCTGCCAGGGGCGGTGTTGCCCAACGAGTGCTTTGTCTCGTCAGCTGAAACTTGAATTTACGCGCGCGACGATTTGATTCGCTAACTCCAATGCTAAATCACTCGGTAACGGCGCAACGTATCGAATTTTTTATTATAACATTCATATCTCAGTACAATCTGCCCTGCAACATCCCTACAAGCGTTTCAGACATTTTCTGATCACACTGTATAGGGTGATTCAAGAAGATATGCCAATATTTTAATATGTTTCATATGTTATTCTACAACTCAAACTAAATTAAAAACTTTGTATAAACATAGGTCCTCAATGTTTAGTTACGGAGCCAGTACTAATAAAAGATTTTGCCTGAAATTTAGCAACTTCCCTAATCCCTAATATGAAGCTATCGCAAAACTGTACGAGGTTAAACTAAAGCACGATTTTCATTTATTTTGTTGTTACCGGTCTGGGAAATCTAATAGAAAAGGTCCCAGACGTGTATCTGCACTAGTTTTCCCCAACTACTTGCTCATATTATGAATTCAATAGAGGAAATTAAGAATAAACCTGTGAAACTGAAACGAGCAACAATATCTGTACATACACGTGCAGCTATATGCATTGAACTCGGTGGAGACATTTTTGAATATTTATTGTGAATGTGTTGTGAAACTATACGTACAACGTACAATTTCCTCAACATTGAGCTTTGCTTTTCTTCGGTTTAACATGAAGTTATGTGTGCTATAATATTAATAAAAGCAGATTATCTCACACTTTCACACACGTTCAGTTAACGATGCCACCATCATTTTTTCCAAAATTAAAATCTCTACAACTTCTGTTGAAACCTTTGCGCAATTGTCTTGAATTTCAAAAAAACAAATGGGGCCAAGTAATTAATAAATTAAAAATGTATTTGCTTCTCTGGATGTTCTGGGAAACTACTACAGATACACGTGTGGGACATGCTTTATTACGTTCCACTGATCAATAAGAACAAAGTAAATGAAAATTATCTAACCTCGTACTGTTTCATATTAAATTTCAGGCAAAATCTTTGTTTATTCGTAACTCCGTAACTAAATATTTGTGTACCTATGTGTATATAAAAGTTTTTCCTTGCTTTTACTTACAGAATAACATATTAAAACATTTGCATATCTTTGTATATATATATTGGTCCGTTAATAGAGACCGAGCAAAATATCTCACGAAATAAGGAACAAACGAAAAAACTACAAAGAACGATACTTATCTAGCTTGAAGGAGGAAACGAGATGGCGCTATGGTTGGCCAGCTAGATACCATAGGTCAAACGGGTATCAACTGCGTTTTTTTAAAAATAGGAACCCCCATTTTTATTACATATTCGTGTAGTACGTAAAGAAATTTGAATGTTTTAGTTGGACCACATTTTTCGCTTTGTGATAGTCACAAACGTATAAGTACGTGGTATTATGTAACATTCCGCCAGTGTGGACGGTATTTGCACCGTTTACCAATTGCGAGAAAAGTCGATATAATGTTGGTGTATGGCTATTGTGATCAAAATGCCAAACGGGCGTGTGCTATGTGTGCTGCTCGGTATCCTGGACGACATCATCCAAGTGTCCGGACCGTTCGCCGCATAGTTACGTTATTTAAGGAAACAGGAATTGTTCAGCCACACGTGAAACGTAAACCACAACCTGCAACAAATGATGATGCCTAAGTAAGTGTTATAGCTGCTGTCGCGGCTAATCCGCACATCAGTAGCAGACAAATTGCGCGAGAATCTGGAATCTCAAAATTGTCGATGTTGAGAATGCTACATCAACATCGATTCCACCCATACCTTATTTCTATGCACCAGGAATTGCATGGCGACGACTCTGAACGTCGTGTACAGTTCTGCCACTGGGCACAAGAGAAATTACAGAACGATGACAGATTTTTTGCACGCGTTCTTTTTAGCGACGAAGCGTCATTCACCAACAGCGGTAACGCAAAAAAAAAAATGGGTGTGAAATCTTGAGGGACTTAAATGCTAAGGTCATCAGTCCCTAAGCTTACACATTACTTAACCTAAATTATCCTAAGGACAAACACACTCAGCCATGCCCGAGGGAGGACTCGAACCTCCGCCGGGACCAGCCGCACAGTCCATGACTGCAGCGCCTGAGACCGCTCGGCTAATCCCGCGGTAACGCAAACCGGCATAAACTGCACTATTCGGCAACGGAAAATCCACGATGGCTGCAACAACTGGAACATCAGCGACCTTGACGGGTTAATGTATGGTGCGGTTTATGGGAGTAAGGATAATTGGCCCCCATTTTATCGATGGTAATCTAAATGGTGCAATGTATGCTGATTTCCTACGTAATGTTCTACCGATGTTTCTACAAGATGTTTCACTGCATGACAAAATGGCGATGTACTACCAACATAATGGATATCCGGCACATAGCTCGCGTGCGGTTGAAGCGGTATTGAATAGCATATTTCATGACAGGTGGTTTGATCGTCGGAGCACCATACCATGGCCCGCACGTTCACCGGATCTGACGTCCCCGGATTTCTTTCTGTGGGGAAAGTTGAAGGATATTTGGTTTCGTGATCCACTTTTTTTTTCCTTTATTGAATTTCAATTCCCCCCGAAGGGGGTGGGCTGGCAGCAGCTTAGTATGCCGCTCTTCAGCCTACAGACTTCTTGAGAAAGATCAAGAGAATAAATAATAAAAAACAGGCGATAAAATCGGAGACTTAAAGAGTAACATGGCGAAAAGAAATCGTGGAACTTAAAACAAAGAACAGAGGGTTGATGATGCTAATAAAATACATAGAAAGCAGACAGGTAAAACAATAGACAGACAATTAAAAAACACGGCGACAGTCTGGATTCTGTTCGCAAAAGACATAAAATTCACACCTAGCGACAGCATGGTTTCTGTTCGCAACATGAGAAAGACGAACAACACTGAATAGTCACTGGAACACTGCACTAAAAAGTTGGCAAATGTGACATACCACAGTCGAGAGCAGGTGGGGGGAAACTGGACAGATGATGGGAAAACAAAAAAAGGGGGGAAAGGAGAGTAAAAGCGAAGGGGGGAACCGGGAAAGGAGCTGATGGAGGATGAGGACCCATAAGAGGGGTGGGGGGCAGACGTGACAGGGAGGAGAGGGGTAGGCAGAGGAGGGGAATACAAAAGGACTTGGGGGGGGAGAAGGGAGGTAGGGAGAGGTTTAGTGGGGAGAAAACAGGACGGAAGGGGTGGGGGAGAGGGAGCCCAGGGAAAGGACAGAGGAAAGGAGGGGGAGTGAGGATCAGAGTTGATAGGAAGGATAAATGGAGGGAGAGAGGGCATCGTCCAGGAGGGGGAGTTGATGGAAGCCACCTTGGGAAAGGAGATGTAGGGTGTAGAGATGGAGGGTAGGGGGGACACAACGGTGAAGACGTGGCAGGGGGCGGGGATGGGAGAGGAGAGGAGCAACCAGGGGGTGAGGGGGTTCAAGACGGCGGGAGGTGTAGAGGATGTGGATATGTTCGAGGAATAGGAGCAGATGGGGGAAAGGACGTGATCCACCGACAACGCCTGACATTATGCGTCAGCGTATTGTCAATGCATGTGGGAACATTACGGAAGGCGAACTACTCGCTGTTGAGAGGAATGCCGTCACACGTATTGCCAAATTCATTGAGGTTGACGGACATAATTTTGAGCATTTATTGCATTAATGTGGTATTTACAGGTCATCACGCTCTGAACGCATGCGTTCTCAGAAATTATAGGTCCACAAAGGTAAATGTATCACATTGGAACAACTGAAATAAAATGTTCAAACGTACCTACGATTTTCATTTAAAAAACCTACCTGTTACCAATTGTTCGTCTAAACTTGTGAGCCGTATGTTTGTGACTATTACAGCACCATCTATCACAAAGGGAAAAATGTGGTCCAACTGAAACATTCGTATTTCCGTACATACTAGACGAATATGTAATTAAAATGGGGGTTCCTATTTCAAACAACGCAGTTGATATCCGTTTGATCTATGGCAGCGCCATCTAGCGGGTCAACCACAGTGCTATCTGGTTTCCCCATTCAAGTTAACAGGTTTCGTTCTCTGTAGTTTTTCGTTTGACGCTTATGTCGTGAGATATTTGGCCCGGTCACAATCAATGGACCACCCAGTATATAAATAATCTAGTAGAGAGCATCGGATACTCGTTAAGGCTATTCGCTGATGATGCAGTCGTCTATACCAGGGGTCTCCAAACTACGGCCCGCGGGCCGAAACCGGCCCTCGAGGGCCGTCAAACCGACTCGCGTTAGCTGGTCGGACATCCCTGGTATACGGCCCGCCAAATATTTGAGGTGGTGCCTATACTGCCAACAATTGAGAGTCGAGGCCTATCGCGACCAATACACCGCGACATTGGCTCTGCTACTCGCTACAAGACTACATAAGTAAACTTATTGTTGCGCCGCTTGAAATAACAATGCGTTGACACACTCTACCTCTGTTACGTCTTGCAGTAACAGTGTTGCTAATAATGATTTTGAGATTTCTTTAACTTTGCAGGGCGCTTTCGTGAAGAATGTGCAGTGACACACTTTTTTGTCGGTGAAATTCGCCAGAATAAAATACGCCAGAATTTCGGTCAGGTATGTCCACCAATCAAAATTATGTAATTAAATAAAAATCGTAGTTCGTTTCAGTGCTAGCTATTCCCACAACCTTACATTTTTGCGATTTCATCTTTCCTTTAGCCTTACATTACGCTGATCATGGAGTGCTAGGGTGCTTTAATCTTTCTAGGTAGATCTTGGCCCTTATTACTTCGTGGAGGAGTCAATGTGGCCCGTGGATTAAAAAGTTTGGAGACCCCTGGTCTATACCAAAGTAGCAACTCTAGAAGATAGTAAGAATTTGCAGAACGACCTGCAGAGAATTGATGAATGGTGCAGGTTCTGGGTCCCCAGCTCGTGGTCGTGCTGTAGCGTTCTCGCTTCCCACGCTCGGGTTCCCGGGTTCGATTCCCGGCGGGGCCAGGGATTTTCTCTGCCTCGTGATGACTGGGTGTTGTGTGCTGTCCTTACGTTAGTTAGGTTTAAGTAGTTCTAAGTTCTAGGGGACTGATGACCATAGATGTTAAGTCCCATAGTGCGCAGAGCCATTTTTTTACAGGCTCTGGCAGCTGACCCTGAACGTAAATAAATGTAACATACTGCGCATACTTAGAAAAAGAAATCCTATACTGTTGATGACAAACAGCTGGAGACAGCGTGTGCAGTAAAACATCTAGGCGTAACTGTCCAGAGCGACCTTAAGTGGGATGACCACGTAAAACAGATTGTTGGAAAAGCAGATACCAGACTCAGATTCATCGGAAGAATCTTAAGGAAATGTAACTCATCCACGATAAAAGTGGTTTATGAGGCGTTTGGTCGCCCGATTCTTGACCATTGTTCATCTATCCGGGAACCCTATCAGGTAGGACTGATAGAGGAGATAGAGAAGACCCAACGGGATCGTTTAGCTGGCGACTGAGCGTTACGGAGATGCTAAACAAACTCCACTGTAAGACGTTACAAGAGAGGCGAAGTGCATCACGGTGAGATTTACTATTGAAATTTCGGTACAGCACTATTCAGGAGCAGTCGGACAACATATTACTTTCCTTCACGTACATTTCGCTTATTGACCATGAGGAGAAAATTCGAGAAAATAGAGCCAATAGAGAGGCTTACCGAAAATCATTCTTCCCGCGCACTATTCACGAGAGGAACAACGTGGGTAGGATAATATAGTAATACCCAAAGTACCCTCTGCCACCCACCATTAGGTGACTTTCGGAGTATGACGTAGACGTAGACGTTTAGTACTTCTGGGCTACTAACAGTACTCGTATATGCTGCTAAATACACCAACAAAATTATGTCTTCGTACCACATATAGTCAGGAGATGTCATAAACACTGAATTTCGTGAAAAATTGCCGTATTGTGCATGGTGTTTAAATTCATTACTTATTTGCTAAGTCTATTCTCGAAACATTTTGCCGACAGTGTCCACGTATGCCACTAAATGTGCCTATAAGATTATATCATTGTATGTGACAGTGGGAGACATGCCGTCTTAAGCAATGAAATCTGTGTCAAATTGCTACATCTTACATGACATTTAAATTAGCAATGTATTTCGCAAAGAGTATCCACATAAGCCGCCGACTGTACTTAAACACATATGTCACTGTGCGACACTAAGTTCAAGAGATATTACGTCGTAAACAGTGACATGCGTGAAAAAATGCCGTTGGACAGTTACGTGGAAATACTGTTTATAAACAAGATCTGAGTTTGATAGGTGATACGTATAATTTTGGTATCTGAATCCATTGTCAGCGAGCAGCGATGTTGTGAAGCTGTATGACAGAAGTTAAGTTGGTATCTCTGAAGCGCTCGTGGGCGCTGTGGAGCAGGCGATGTTGTGTTGGAGTGAGGAAGCAATGGAAATATTATATTTCAAGTTTTAAGTCTCAATTTATCGATTTGTTCAATCAATCAAATGGTTCAAATGGCTGTAAGCACTATGGTAATTAACATCTGAGGTCATCAGTCGCCTAGACTTTGAACTACTTAAACCTAACTAACCTAAAAACAGGAAACTCATCCATGCCCGAGACAGGATTCGAACTTGCGACCGTAGCAGCAGCGCGGTTCCAGACTGAAGCGCCTAGAACCACTCGGCCAAACGGGAGGCGTTCAATCAATATGATTATACCAAGATTGTAACGGAAACGGATTTGTGAAGGAGGAAGTCCACTGGAAAGTCAAAGATAAATATTGTAATGATGTTTTTTTTTCACTATTGCTGCATCATTGTACTAACACGGTTGTACTGAGACTTGCTAAATTTGAGAGACAGGAAAGTGTATTGTTTGGATGCTAAGAAGTTTATTAAATTTAAAATCTGCTTTGAGCACTTTTTCAGAGTATGCAAAAAACTTTGTGTTGTCATTTACGCCAGTATTTCATTTTTACCAACATTTCTCTTACAGTTTTTAACGGATCATGGAACTAAGTGTGTTCAGAAGGAGATAGCAAACAGTAACATTTGCCTCTCAACAACACCTGCCGTAAATGAACTAGGTGGGGCAGTTTATAGAACCAATCACCAACATTCATGAAACTAGTAGCAATACCAAACGGGAAGAGCATGAAATGATTCTGATTTAAATCAGATGGTCTGTTAATGACCATACACTATAACCTCATTTGTTAGTACAGGGTCTCTATGCCTGTGCATTAACCAACTTGCAGTAGAATAGCTAACATGGTAAATATTTCTTTCTTAAACTCTGTTTGAAGCAATTAAACAGGATGCAAATCCAACTGCACTGGCTCTGAAGGAGCCATGTTTCGTTTGATTAACTAACTAGCCTAGTACATGAGGGCTTTTAAACTCTATTGGTTTGAAGAACCGTGCTCATTACCAAAACTACGTAAGTATGTATGAGAAATGAAAAATATCATTAATTATTAATTAAGTAAAGTGCAACAAACTTTGACTCCTTAAATAACAAATTTCCGTTGATAAGCATTCAGCCGCGCAGAATTAGCCAAGCGGTCTGAGGCGCTGCAGTAATGGGCTGTGTGGCTGATCCCAGCGGAGGTTCGAGTCCTCCCCCGGGCATGGGTGTGTGTGTTTGTCCTTAGGATAATTTAGGTTAAGCAGTGTGTAAGCTTAGCGACTGATGACCTTAGCAGTTGAGTCCCATAAGATTTCACACACATTTGAACATTTTTTTTTTTATAAGCAGTCTTTTAAGCTACTCAAAATATAGTTGGCTATGCAAATGCCAACACTACGTAAAAATTAACTTTCAAGTACTTTCTCATGAAATGAACACTGTTAAAACTTTATACTTCTGATCAAAGTGCATAAATGCAACAATTAATAATCTTTTTCTCTTGGGATTAACTTTACTAGTTTCATGCAGCTATTCAAGTAAGGCAGTTTTTTTTTAAGGAAATGACTGCAGACTGATTTTAAATTGCTTTTATCTTGTGTACATAGTTCCGCGTAGTCAGCGCGTACACAACTATCCCAATAGAGCGCGCCCCGCTAAGCACAACAGCGCAGGCGCAGCGCTCGTCCATCTCCACACTACGAGATGGCGCTGCCTTAGAGACAGACCAAATTCTGCTTCCGCCGATACGGGTATTAATATGTAACGCAGCCAATGAGATTGCTGCTAACGTAGAACCTTTTCTCCTTGCAGATCACACTTGCACAATGATATCTGAATGCTTGAGGTATTATAATGAGTGTACAGACCTCCGATTAGTCAGTCTGCATCAGTCTGCATTAGTCTGCATCAGTCTGCATCACTCTATAGTCAAGTTTCAGTCTGCGCCTAATAAGATTATCATATTCCTGTACATAGCCATGAAGAGAAATGCATAGATACTTTGTCAAGTATCAAGACCAAAGGAACTTCAGATTGTCAGTTGTAAACAGCATCCAGAATCAAGTTACATAATGTCTATATTTTAATAACACATTTTAATAAATGTGTGTAAAAATTAATCAAGTTCTGTTTAAAGTTGGTCACTGTCAATCTGCTACTCGAAGAGTGCAAGTGGCATTCCTATCGTCTGACCTAACGTCAGAAGATAAACACGCCACGATAAGACCACGAGACATATTGCTGACAATCGCCTACTTCGTTAGAGCGACAAGTCAAATAATCAGATGGTGTGTGTACCAAATGGTTCGAATGGCTCTGAGCACTATGGGACTCAACTGCTGTGGTCATAAGTCCCCTAGAACTTAGAACTACTTAAACCTAACTAACCTAAGGACATCATACACATCCATGCCCGAGGCAGGATTCGAACCTGCGACCGTAGCGGTCGTGCGGTTCCAGACTTTAGCGCCTTTAACCGCTCGGCCACTCCGGCCGGCTAGGTGTGTGTACCGAAGGTCTTACAGTACGCACACCACCTTTAGATGTGGAGTATTTCTCAAACTATAAAACTGAACTTTAAACACTATAACTCCAAGGATTGGAAAGCAATCACAACTATTTTTACAGCTGCCAAATAAGTCTTTCCATAATAAATTGGGACACTTGGAATTAAATACACTAGGATAGCATTCCTGTCCAGGTTTGTGATTTGGGATCATACTGCGGGTGTAAAATAGAGTTTTTAGCAACACCACGATTATTATTAAAATCAACCAAATTTCCCATATGCCTGGTCCATTTTCAGAGTGCCAAATATAAGCAATTTGGTGGAAGGTTGGTAGCACTGGTGGCGTAATGTGCAGTGGCTGTTAATATGCCGGCGATGGAGTCTTGACAGTACTGTTAGCCTCGTCCTGTTATATACATGTCTTCTTGGCGTCACTATTACATTTTTATAGCGCCAAAAAACCGTGCCATGATAATAGTATCTCCAAATTCTGCATCCCACGCCCACAAATACTGATCTTAAGTTCCTCTGGCCTCGAAACTCCAAGAATATGAGCCACTATGATCCGCTGCTGCTAGCGACGTGTTAACTACAGCACTGCTCAGCCCAGCCTCCTTACCCGTAAAGAAGGACGAGTTGCCACTTATGCGCCAACCACACCTTCTCCACTCCGCCAGGATACTTCCGCAGCTGCGGGGCTTCCCCACATCTTTTACATTCAACCCTACGTTTCCTAACAAGTCATTTACAGTACATTATGCAACAATAATTGCAGTATTTTATGTGAGTGCAGGCTTTCTCGGCGAATTTCATATATGAAGTCTTCACGGATTGTCAGCCGAGTAGCGTCGTCGTCTCTTACCAACTGTAAGTAGGCTGTTCAGGTTTCTATGTTGGTAACGCCACGTAGCGCTCTGTATGAAAATCACTGACTCTGCTGTGTGCAATCTGTGGCTGGTTTGCATTGTTGGAATATTCGCTATTGTAGTGTCGGGCAGTTGGATGTGAACAGCGCGTAGCTTTGCGCAGTTGGAGGTGAGCCGCCAGCACTGGTGGATGTGGGGAGAGAGATGGCAGAATTTTGAGAGCGGACGATCTGGACGTGTGTCCATCAGGAAGAGTAAATTTGTAATATTGGATATCATGAACTGATATATACAGGGTGTTACAAAAAGGTACGGCCAAATTTTCAGGTAATATTCCTCACACACGAAGAAAGAAAATATGTTATGTGGACATGCGTCCGGAAACGCTTATTTTGCATGTTAGAGCTCATTTCATTACTTCTCTTCAAATCGCATTAATCGTGGAATGGAAACACACAGCAACAGAACATACCAGCGTGAATTCAAACACTTTGTTACAGGAAATGTTCAAAATGTCCTCCGTTAGCGGGGATGCATGCATCCACCCTCCGTCGCATGGAATTCCTGATGCGCTGATGCAGCCCTGCAGAATGGCGTATTGTATCACAGCCGTCCACAATACGAGCACGAAGAGTCTCTACATTTGGTACCGGGGTTGCGTAGACAAGAGCTTTCAAATGCCCCCATAAACGAAAGTCAAGAGGGTTGAGGTCAGGAGAGCGTGGAGAATATGGAATTGGTCCGCCTCTACCAATCCATCGGTCACCGAATATGTTGTTGAGAAGCGTACGAACACTTTGACTGAAATGTGCAGGAGCTCCATCGTGCACTAACCACATGTTGTGTCGTACTTGTAAAGGCACATGTTCTAGCAGCACAGGTAGAGTATCCCGTATGAAATCATGATAACGTGCTCCATTGAGCGTAAGAGGAAGAACATGGGGTCCAATCAAGACATCACCAACAATGCCTGTCCAAACGTTCACAGAAAATCTGTGTTGATAGCGTGATTGCTCAGTGGCGTGCGGATTGTCGTCAGCCCACACATGTTGATTGTGAAAATTTAGAATTTGATCACGTTGGAATGAAGCGTCATCCGTAAAGAGAACATTCGCACTGAAATGAGGATTGACACATTGTTGGACGAACTATTCGCAGAAGTGTACCTGTGGAGGCCAATCAGCTGCTGATAGTGTCTGCACACACTATACGTGGTACGGAAACAACTGGTTCTCCCGTAGCACTCGTCCGCCGCTCGTGGTCTCGCGGTAGCGTTCTCGCTTCCCGAGCACGGGGTCCCGGGTTCGATTCCCGGCGGGGTCAGGGATTTTCACCTGCCTCGGGATGACTGGGTGTTTGTGTTGTCCTCATCATTTCATCATCATCCAGGAAATTGGCGAAATTGGACTGAGCAAAGGATGGGAAATTGTACGGGCGCTGATAACCACGCAGTTGAGCGCCCCACAAACCAAACATCCCGTAGCACTCTCTATACAGTGACGTTGTCAACGTTACCTTGTACTGCAGCAACTTCTCTGACGCTGACATTAGGGTTATCGTCAACTGAACGAAGAATTGCCTCGTCCATTGCAGGTGTCCTCGTCGTTCTAGGTCTTCCCCAGTCGCGAGTTATAGGCTGGAATGTTCCGTGCTCCCTAAGACGCCGATCAATTGCTTCGAACGTCTTCCTGTCGGGACACCTCCGTTCTGGAAATCTGTCTCGATACAAACGTACCACGCCACGGCTATTGCCCCGTGCTAATCCATACATCAAATGGGCATCTGCCAACTCCGCATTTGTAAACATTGCACTGACTGCAAAACCACGTTCGTGATGAACACTAACCTGTTGATGCTACGTACTGATGTGCTTGATGCTAGTACTGTAGAGCAATGAGTCGCATGTCAACACAAGCACCGAAGTCAACATTACCTTCCTTCAATTGGGCCAACTGGCGGTGAATCGAGGAAGTACAGGACATACTGACGAAACTAAAATGAGCTGTAACATGGAAATTAAGCGTTTCCGGACACATGTCCACATAACATCTTTTCTTTATTTGGGTGTGAGGAATGTTTCCTGAAAGTTTGGCTGTACCTTTTTGTAACACCCTGTACCCTGTATTTGATGACTTTTGAACATAAGACAAATACATTGTTTGTTCTTTATCAAAATCTTTCATTTGCTAACTATGCCTATCAGTAGTTAGTGCCTTCTGTAGTTTGAATCTTTTATTTAGCTGGCAGTATTGGCGCACTCTGTATTGCAGTAGTTCGAGTAACGAGGATTTTTGTGAGGTAAGTGATTCATGAAAGGTATAGGTTAATGTTAGTCAGGGCCATTCTTTTGTAGGGATTATCGAAAGTCAGACTGCGATGCGCTAAAAATGTTGTGTGTCAGTTGAGTGTTGGTCAGAATAAGTAAAGATGATGATGATGATGTTTTGGTTTGTGGGGCGCTCAACTGCGTGGTTATCAGCGCCCGTACAATTTCCCAACCTTTGCTCAGTCCAATTTCGCCACTTTCCTGGATGATGATGAAGTGATGAGGACAACACAAACACCCAGTCATCTCGAGGCAGGTGAAAATCCCTGACCCCGCCGGGAATCGAACCCGGGACCCCGTGCTCGGGAAGCGAGAACGCTACCGCGAGACCACGAGCGGCGGACAATAAGTAAAGAGAGAAATGTCTGAGTACGTTCAGTTCTGCTCAGCTGTTTAAAAATCAAATGACGTAAGAGGTTTATCAGCACTGTAATTCATAAATTTTTCTAAGGTGACGTTACACAACGTTTCGATGGAATGCGTCTCCATCATCTTCAGGCGCTGCTCGGCTGACAGCCGGTGAATACTTCATATATTCATCGCAGTAGTTATTTGAATCCACAAGCACAGATTAAACACTTTTGAACACATTGTGGGAGCAACAATGATCAATGTTATTACTAATATTTACTGTCAAAAACAGTCTTGGTCACAAATTATTTATTCCGGTGACCGATTTCGACCACAACTGTGGTGACCTTCAGACCAATGAGCAAGAAGCTCCTTTTGGTGGTAAATCACTACCCATACTACTGTTAGTGATTTACCACCAGAAGGAGGTTCTTGTTCATTGGTCTGAAGGTGACATTTGTGGTCGAAGTCGGTCTCCGGAATAAATAATTTGTGACCAAGACTGTTTTTGATAGTAAAAACGGTGGTGTCACCGCCAGACACCACACTTGCTAGGTGGTAGCTTTAAATCGGCCGCGGTCCATTAGTACATGTCGGACCCGCGTGTCGCCACTGTCAGTAATTGCAGACCGAGCGCCACCACACGGCAGGTCTAGAGAGACGTACTGGCACTCGCCCCAGTTGTACGACGACTTTGCTAGCGACTACACTGACGAAGCCTTTCTCTCAATTGCCGAGAGACAGTTAGAATAGCCTTCAGCTAAGTCGATGGCTACGACCTAGCAAGGCGCCATTAGCCTTACAGTGCTTGTATTTAAAGAGTCTCATTTGTATCGTCAAGAGCGATGTACCACAATGATGGATTAAAGTTAAGTATTACCGCAGCTAGGTACTTTTCTTTATAGCATTCATTAAGTATCCTGTTTCAGACCTCACGCCAGCCAGCGTGTGTGTACGCGTGCATTTCGGCTACTTCCGAGTGGCGTGGCTGTCTTGTTACGCCACAAGAAAAACAGTTTAAATAACTTCGTTCAAGAAGTTCGCATAACTGAAAGATGTATACATAGTCAAAGAATTTCCATGACACATACAACACTTTACATAAGCATAAAAAGATCGATACTAATACAAAATAGGTTGAAACTACGTGTTATAAGAGCAGCTGGCAAAATTTTACTTTCAAAGTAAGCGATAATTCTCTCGTTACTCTCCTTACGGCGATTATTTTCGCTTCGTTCAGGTTCTTTTTTTTTTTTTTAGCTGGTTTTCGACGTCTGGGTCTCTGATGAAGGTCTTTGTTTACGTAGCAATTTTCTTACGCTGCTGTTAAACCAAGACGGGGCATTCCCATCCCGTAAGACTTTGCTTGGGACATAGTTCGTAATACGAACAATCGATAGATTTCCGTATATTCCGTAGAGGTTCTCTGCTGACATTGCACGCTAGTGCATCTGCGTACTCAAGATCTTTGGTCTTGTAAATATATAATAGTTTCGTTAATTATTTCGGTGTTTTAATAAAATATATTGTGACTGTAGCTTTGGTTTTTTATGTAATACTTGGTGATTGTAATAATTTGTAAAAGCTCTCTGAATTTTACTGGTCCTGAACTAGGGAAGCTATGTGTAAAATGTGTGGTAAAGACCCGTCGCTACGGAAGTAGGTTGGCGGGACTGAAAAGGTGGACTCGGTGCTCGATTGGGTTTGTAGCGAGTGGCACAGTCGAATTCTGATTATGATACTAAGTGTTCAGCGACAGCCTCCGTCAGCTACTGTTGTTACTTTGGATGAATGAACTGTGGCAAGAGGAGCTTAAGAGCATGTGAATTAGCCTACGATGAAATTATCGACCACTATATCATATTGGCCCTGTTTGGTTAAATTTGCGACGCAAAGAAGAATTATATTAGGGCTTGGCTAACATCAAGGACCCTGGTTGCTTTACCGCCAATTTTATAGCCACTGCAATTTGTCACAAGCGCTACCACCTTAAGCAGAACTGTTATCTAAATATGCACATCTAATGAACCAGGTATTATGTAATGAATAATAACTTTTTGTGGACCTTCTTACTTATGTGTGCAGACCTGTGACTATCCTCACTCACATTCTTAGGCTGGGTACTTTCCAAGCGAATTAATTCCGAGCATCCTGTTCTTATTACACTGACAATTTTGCCAGTAAAACATTTAGCTGTTTTTATTAACTTGTTGGAGTATGGAGTTTGGTTAGCTCTCTGTACAGTAGTAAGTGATTTACTCCAAATAATTTTTCATCTAACAATCTCCTAAAGTCTGTTCATAAACAAAGTTTATCACTCAATAAGAAGTTGCTGTTAAAGTAATCAGTGACAAAAATATAAAGTGTTTATAGCTGTCTGTATGTAAAAGACATAAAAAAAGCAGTATTATATCACTTTGAACAGGTTTGTAAACTTGTAATTTTTTGTATATTTTGTTTTAAAGTAGTTTTTTAAGTTGTGTAGTCATTTATAAAGCCAATTGGACTTCGAGTCCAATGAGAGACTAGTTGCTAGGTCCCCTTGTTAAATGTTGAGCTAATTTTGCATTATTCATTATACTTAAAGTGGTTGCTAAATGTATTAGCCATTTTCTTAATTTTTGTGTTACTCTTTACAACTGATTGTGGTTATTTAAACCATATACGTTTAAGGGATCCTGCAAGCTACATTACTTCTGTGACAAATGAAAGTAAACACTTCTTCTGAGCATGTGTAAGAGTCAGTACAATCATTTATTCTGCACCAAAACTTTTCTATCAAATTATAACTGTACTATCCATTTGTATACAGAAACTTCATGTGCAACTTTCTGAAGTACATAGCAATCAATACTTTTTTGTGACAGTTAATCGAAACAATTGTGGTATATGCTTTTGTCAGTCAGACTTTGATGGTAGGTTCATATGGCCTTCTGCATTTGTTCATTATACTGCATAGTATTTCTGCCATTACTAAATGGCATTATTGTGAGGCAGTGCGTACCGCTGCATTTATTGGCCATTCTGTCTTCAACATAAGCGTTAGTTGTTGTGTTGTGTGGTAGGACAAGTTGCTGCATAATATTGAGAGCAAGCATGTTAGAAGAGATTAGTTAGGGTATAGAGTGAGGCTAGTTTTCTTAGGTGATATTTATTTCCTCTTTGCTATAAAACTTGATACCGCATTGCTAATTAGGCTGGCTACCGCATGTATGTAGAACATCACTTTACTTTCGTATTAGTAGAACGTCAGTTCAAACTCCGATGGTGAAACGAGGCGTTGGTAGGTACTCAGAGAGGGCACTGGATAAGGTCACAGTTGTGGATGGGGCCGTAAACAGTTACTGTGAGTTGCATAATCAAATACACAATTTTATTTTTCTAAGAACCACTTATTTAAATTGTGAAATTTTATGGGGCTTAACTTCTAAGGTCATCAGTCCCTAAGCTTACACACTACTTAACCTTAATAGTCCTAAGGACAAACACACACACCCATGCCTGAGGGAAGACTCGAACCTCCGCCGGGACCAGCCGCACAATACATGACTGTAACGCCTTAGACCGCTCGGCTAATCCCCCGTGGCCCACATATTTACACATTGCGTTAAAAGATCACAATTAGACAATACAGTTGACGGCCTAGTTAAAGAAAACTTGAGATGCTTTCTGGGCTGAAGGCCCAAAACTACACTAAAAACAAGAGTGACTGAAGGCCTGTCTTAGAAATCAAAAGCAATTAAATATAGAAGGTAAACATTTAAAAAAACATGCAGTTGAAAGTAGTTAGCGGCTGGAGGCCTACACTACACGTCTGAAGGACAATTATAATTAAAACACATTAATAAACAATTTTTCTAACCAAGAGATTTGTTTTTAAACTTACAACAGAATGTCCGAAAGCCTAATTAAAGATATATTAACTTATTCCGCGGCTGAAGGCCACAAACAAATCTGAAACAATGGTTGAAGGCGTGAAAAACAAGTCAGACAAACGATTTAAAATAAACCCCTTCCTTGTTATAAAAAATTTCGTTTAAAGAATACACATGACATTAAAAGGGGTTCACGTAAATCCTCGGCTGAAGGCCACATATAAAACATCGAACAATAACTGCTTAGAGCCTGGATTGCAAACAATTTCAGATCGAACAAATTTTAAAGAAAAAATATTTTTTAAATAAAATCAATCTCCAAAATTTTAATTTAAGACGGCTGAAGGTCTTTATGTAAAATTTAAAAACAGTTTAATAGTGCCATAGTGGGTCACGCTAATGTAGAACACATTTTAAAAAAAATTAAAAATAGTTGTAGTCTTCGGAATTGAATAAATTATGTATCTATTAACAGGTAATAGTCTGCAGATTCAGAAAACGCAAAAAAGTAAAAATTGAACTTTTCATGATTTTGAGCCTTTCCGGAGCCCCTTAACGGCCACAGAGCAGAAAATACCGCTGGTGCACTTCACTGGCAAGTAACAGTCAATTTAATAATTAATCACAATACAGGAGGACGTCTGCAAGATTTCGCTGACTGCAACAATCATACTTTGCTGCCAGCCCGAATGGCCCAGGGAACAACAATCTGCAAATGAACGAGAGACGTCACAATTGTTGAGGTTTCATAACAGGTTAACTAATCACTAAACTTCAGCGTCCAGGTTCGGTGGGCAACTAACTTTGACACTCTCTCAGCTAGCGCCTCACAGTTCGACATCGTGTGTACGCCGCCAGCTGTCCCGCGCCTCGCGCCGCAGGGACTTCCTCGCTGTTCCGTCCCAACCGACTGACCATCACACACACAAGCACCACCCGAAAAAACTAGTGGTCACTCCTTAGATAGTACGATAGTACTAGTATCGACAAGCGCTGCTGCTGCCACTCAAGGCGTCAAGCCAGCAACTTGGTTACGCCAGTAAGTAAGGAAGAAACATGATACCACTCGATGTGACGAAACGCCAAAGCACAGACAGCATGAATGCGAGCCCCACACACCTAGGTTTGCTTTACTTTTTCATTAACTTCTCGATTACAGAATTACAGTCGTATTCCTTGACATTACGTATAGTCACGGCTAGGTTCAAATGGTTCAAATGGCTCTGAGCACTATGGGACTCAACATCTTAGGTCATAAGTCTCCTAGAACTTAGAACTACTTAAACCTAACTAACCTAAGGACATCACACACACCCATGCCCGAGGCAGGATTCGAACCTGCGACCGTAGCAGTCCCGCGGTTCAGGACTGCAGCGCCAGAACCGCACGGCCACCGCGGCCGGCCTCACGGCCAGGCTAAACCTTTCGCAGAAAGTTAAAAATGATCGGTAACTGCCAATTTGCTGACAACCGATAGTGTTACAAGATGTCTAAGGCATATTCAACGATGCATTCAAATTTAGTTTCAATTTTTGCCCTACATCTTCGTCCTTATTCCTGTACATTTCACGTCGATTCATCCAAATACTAGGCAAATTGTACCCTTTCACTCCTGCTAAGCAAAAATATTTTTCTGTCATTCTTTTCTTGTAAATTCCACACTGATAGATGCTATCGCTGCCTTACGATCACTGATACCCTCATCCTCGTTAAGTGATTCGAAAAGTTCAGGCGGCTCGTTTCTAGGTCTTAGATATTATCTTTGCAAGCGTGTTCTATAACTGCTCTAAGTTTATTATATGCGTGACGTTCAGAATAAGGTCTCATTCTCTACCCGGCAAGTTGAAGTCACCCTCTGTAGCAACAGCACTATCCAGAAACTTATTGACTAAATTCTGGTAGCTTTCTCTCAAGTGGTCTGTCACCAGAGCTCGTCACTCAGGCGGCCTATAAAGGCATCCAACCGCCATTTTTGACCTTCCTTTATCTCTTTGTAAGTAGGCTGTTTAGATTCTTATATTGGTAACGCCGCCGCCACGTAGCGCTCTCTGTATGAAAATCACTGGCTGTGCTGTGTGCAGTCTGTGGCTAGTTTGCATTGTTGTCTGCCATTGTAGTTTTGGGCAGCTGGGTGTGAACAGAGCGTAGCGTTGCGCAGTTGGAGGTGAGCCGCCAGCAGTGGTGGATGTGGGGAGAGAGATGGCGGAGTTTTGAAATTTGTAACACTGGATGTCATGAACTACTATATATATTATGACTGTTAAGGTAAATACATTGTTTGTTCTCTATTAACATCTTTCAATTGCTAACTATGCCTATCAGTAGTTAGTGCCTTCTGTAGTTTGAATCTTTTATTTAGCTGGCAGTAGTGGCGCTCGCTGTATTGCAGTAGCTTGAGTAACGAAGATTTTTGTGAGGTAAGTGATTTGTGAAAGGTACAGGTTAATGTTAGTCAGGGCCCTTCTTTTAAAGGGATTTATGAAAGTCAGATTGCGTTGCGCTAAAAAATATTGTGTGTCAGTTTAAGTACAGTCATGTATAATTGTTCAAAGAGGACGTTTCATCTTAACTTAAGCAAAACTAATTCACGTTCGGAGTATATGTTCATAGTACATCATCACATACTATCTAATTCCCTACTGCAGTATATACGCTGCAACCTTTCACGCCTAACCATCTTCTTTTATTACCAGTCAACACTGGTGTTAGGAACCTGTTCTTAAGAATGCGTATGAGGTTCAGCCTCTGTAATTTTACATTTTTTGTAAACCCTCGTCGCCAGTTTCGTAAAGGCTTCGTCCCTACTGCTGTGATGGCTGAATTACCGCTGTAGTTACAGTAGGCCGAGTTTGTGGGTTCGTGAAACAGGTTCTGGTGCAGTACACCGCTAAGACAACTACTCCCTGCGACTATCACACAGCTATGCCTGAGGGTCAGGTAACAGGGTAGGAGAACGAAGGGTCTACAGCGCTGCAAAAAATTACACTACCGGCCATTAAAATTGCTACACCAAGAAGAAATACAGACGATAAATGGGTATTGATTGTACAAATATATTATACTAGAACTGACATGTGGTTACATTTTCACGCGATTTGGATGCATAGATCCTGAGAAATCAGTACGCAGAACAACCACCTCCGGCCATAATAACGGCCTTGATACGCCTGGGCATTGAGTCAAACAGAGCTTGGATAGCCTGTACAGGTACAGCTGAAGATGCTTCAACACGATACCACAGTTCATCAAGAGTAGTGACTGGCGTATTGTGACGAGCCAGTTGCTAGGCCACCGTTGACCAGACGTTTTCAATTGGTGACAGATCTCAAGAATGTGCTGGCCAGGGCAGCAGTAGAACATTTTCTGTATCCAGAAAGGCCCGTACAGAACCTGCAACATGCGGTCGTGCATTATCCTGCTGAAATGTAGGGTTTCGTAGGGATCGAATGAAGGGTAGAGCCACGGGACGTAACACATCTGAAATGTAACGCCCATTGTTCAAAGTGCCGTTAATGCGAACAAGAGGTGACCGAGACGTGTAACCAATGCCACCCCACACCATCACGCCAGGAGATACGCCAGTATGGCGATGACATACACACGATTCCAATGTGCATTCACCGCGATGTCGCCAAACACGGATGCGACCATCATGATGCTGTGCAGAGAACCTGAATTCGTCCAAAAAAATGACGTTTTGCCATTCGTGCACCCAGGTGCGTCGTTGAGGACACCATCGCAGGCGCTCCTGTCTGTGATGCAGCGGGCAAGGATAACCACAGCGATGGTCTCTGAGCTGATAGTCGATGCTGCTGTAAATGAACTGTTCGTGCAGATGGTTGTTGTCTTGGAAACGCCCCCAATCTGTTGACTCAGGGATCGAGACGTGGCTGCACGATCCGTTACAGCCATGCGGATAAGATGCCTGTCATCTCGACTGCTGGTGATACGAGGCCGTTGGGATCCAGCACGGCGATCCGTATTACCCTCCTGAACCCACCGATTTCATATTCTGCTAACAGTCATTGGATCTCGACCAACCCGAGCAGCAATGTCGCTATACGATAAACCGCAATCGAGATATTCTACAATCCGACCTTTATCACAGTTGGAAACGTGATGTTACGCATTTCTCCTCTTTACACGAGGCATCACAACAACGTTTCACGAGGCAACGCCGGTCAACTGCTGTTTCTGTATGAGAATGGGTAGGAAACATTCCTCATGTCAGCACGTTGTAGGTGTTGCCACCGGCGCCAACCTGGTGTGAATGCTCTGAAAACCTAATCATTTGCGTATCACAGCATCCTATTCCTGTCGGTTAATTTTCGCGTCTGTAGCACGTCATCTTGGTGGTGTAGCAATTTTAATGGACAGTAGTGTAGTAAAAAAAGGTTGCACATATGAGTCAAAGAAGTTTAGTTATGCTTGTGACTTCTTGAATGATTAAGTCTGCAACACTGCATGTAATATAACACAAATAAATTCTTCCGTGTCTAAGCACAAACAATCGGAGGTAAACTTCACAGTATATAGCGCCTGGCCGTGAGGCCGGCCGCGGTGGCCGTGCGGTTCTAGGCGCTACAGTCTGGAACCGGGCGACCGCTACGGTCGCAGGTTCGAATCGTGCCTCGTGCATGGATATGTGTGATGTCCTTAGGATAGTTAGGTTTAATTAGTTCTAAGTTCTAGGCGACTGATGACCTCAGAAGTTAAGTCGCATAGTGCTCAGAGCCATTTGAACAATTTGAACCACAGTATATAGCAAATGAAATTTACGAGAATCGTCTGTTCACTCCTAAACGACGTTCCCTGTCTAAGTCAGCCCTGGACGATGATCTGTAACGAGGTGGGCGACACCCTCTTTTCTTCTTCTTCGGAGTAGACTTCTGTATGTTGTCGTCTGGTCACTGGCGTATTGTACTCTGCCGGCAACTGGTCGAGGAGGAGTCGATATCTTCATCCCCAGCGCCGCCCGTGGCGCTGGTGGAATTCGCGCAAGTGGCGAGTTTCTATGGCACTGCCACCTGCTAGCATTTTTGCGCTTGGGGTGCTTTTGCCATTGCTGAGTCTTGTTCGGACGAGACAGCAATGTTATGGTCGTTTTGCGGGGTGTATTGATGAACGTCGTGAAGAAGTGGTGTTGACGTTCCCTACGTTTGTAGAGAATGTGACATCCAGTGAATATCTAGTAACTACACGGTGTTTCAAAAATGACCGGTATATTTGAAACGGCAATAAAAACTAAACGAGCAGCGATAGAAATACACCGTTTGTTGCAACATGCTTGGGACAACGGTACATTTTCAGACAGACAAACTTTCGATATTACAGTAGTTACAATTTTCCACAACAGATGGCGCTGCGGTCTGGGAAACTCTATAGTACGATATTTTCCACATATCCACCATGCGTAGCAATAATATGGCGTAGTCTCTGAATGAAATTACCCAAAACCTTTGACAACGTGTCTGGCGGAATGGCTTCACATGCAGATGAGATGTACTGCTTCAGCTGTTCAATTGTTTCTGGATTCTGGCGGTACACCTGGTCTTTCAAGTGTCCCCACAGAAAGAAGTCACAGGGGTTCATGTCTGGCGAATAGGGAGGCCAATCCACGCCGCCTCCTGTATGTTTCCAATAGCCCAAAGCAATCACACGATCATCGAAATATTCATTCAGGAAATTAAAGACGTCGGCCGTGCGATGTGGCCGGCCACCATCTTGCATAAACCACAAGGTGTTCGCAGTGTCGTCTAAGGCAGTTTGTACCGGCACAAATTCACGAAGAATGTCCAGATAGCGTGATGCAGTAATCGTTTCGGATCTGAAAAATGGGCCAATGATTCCTTTTTGAGGATGAAGGGACGCTGGGACTGCAACATGGGGCTTTTCGGTTCCCCATATGCGCCAGTTCTGTTTATTGACGATGTCGTCCAGGTAAGCTTCGTCAGTAAACCAAATGCTGCCCACATGCATATCGCCGTCATCAATCCTGTGCACTATATCGTTAGGGAATGTCTCTCGTGAAGCAATGGTAGCGGCGCTGAGGGGTTGCCGCGTTTGAATTTTGTATGGATAGAGGTGTAAACTCTGGCGCATGAGACGATACGTGGACGTTGGCGTCATTTGGACCGCAGCTGCAACGCGGTGAACGGAAACCCGAGGCCGCTGTCGGATCACCTGCTGCACTAGCTGCGTGTTGCCCTCTGCGGTTGCCATATGCGGTCGCCCTACCTTTCCAGCACGTTCGTCCGTCACGTTCCCAGTCCGTTGAAATTTTTCAAACAGATCCTTTATTGTATCGCTTTTCGGTCCTTTGGTTACATTAAACCTCCGTTGAAAACTTCGTCTTGTTGCAACAACACTGTGTTCTAAGCGCTGGAATTCCAACACCAGAAAAATCCTCTGTTCTAAGGAATAAACCATGTTGTCTACAGCACACTTGCACGTTGCGAACAGCACACGCTTACAGCAGAAAGACGACGTACAGAATGGCGCACCCACAGACTGCGTTGTCTTCTATATCTTTCACATCACTTGCAGCGCCATCTGTTGTTGAAAATTGTAACTACTGTAATTTCGAAAGTTTGTCCGCCTGAAAATGTACTGTTGTCCCAAGCATATTGCAACAAACGGTGTATTTCTATCGCTGCTTGTTTAGCTTTTATTGCCGTTTCAAATATACCGGTCATTTTTGAAGCACCCTGTAAGATCATGTTGTTTAAACCCGCCCGGCTAGCCGCGCGGTCTAACGCGCTGCTTCCCGAGCAGGAAGGCGTGTCGGTCCCTGGCACGAATCCGCCTGGAGGATTAGTGTCAAGGTCCGGTGTGCCGGCCAGCCTGTGGATGGCTTTTAACACGGTTTTCCATCTGCCTAGGAGGATGCGGGCTGGTTCCCTTATTCCGCCTCATCTATGTCGGCGATTGCTGCACAAACACAGTCACCATGTACGCGTACACCATAATTACCATGCCACGCATACATTTTGGGTTACACTCGTCTGGTATGAAACATTCCAGGGAAGGGGGTAGGTGGACCACTGGGGGCCGAACAGTACAATAACCCTGGGTTCAAGGTGGGGCGGCGGTGGGGTGGGTGGACTGATGTGGCCCGTTGTGGAGTTGTGAACGACTGATGGCTACAGCAGGACGAAGCCTCTCCGTCGTTTCTAAGTCCCCAGTTCAATACACAATATGTTGTTTGAACGGAAATATCAGAGACGGGATGTAATAGTGAGACTAGGCATATACAGGGTGTTATAAAATGGTACGGCCAAACTTTCTGGAAACATTCCTCACACACAAATAAAAGAAAAGATCTTATGTGGACAAGTGTCCGGAAACGCTTAATTTACATGTCAGAGCTCATTTGGCCCAATTGAGGGAAGGTAATGTTGACTTCGGTGCTTGTGTTGACATGCGACTCATTGCTCTACAGTACTAGCATCAAGGACATCAGAAAGTAGCATCAACAGGTTAGTGTTCATCACGAACGTCAGTGCAATGTTTACAAATGCGGAGTTGGCAGATGCCCATTTGATGTATGGACTAGCACGGGGCAATAGCCGTGGAGCGGTACGTTTGTATCGAGACAGATTTCCAGAACGAAGGTGTCCCGACAGGAAGACGTTCGAACCAATTGATCGGCGTCTTAGGGAGCACGGAACGTTCCAGCCTATGACTCGCGACTGGGGAAGACCTATTACGACGAGGACACCTGCAATGGACAAGGCAATTCTTCGTGCAGTTGACGATAACCCTAATGTCAGCGTCAGAGAAGTTGCTGCTGTACAAGGTAACGTTGACCACGTCACTGTATAGAGAGTGCTACGGGAGAACCAGTTGTTTCCGTACCATGTACAGCGTGTGCAGGCACTATCAGCAGCTGATTGGCCTCCACGGGTACACTTCCGCGAATGGTTCATCCGACAATGTGTCAATCCTCATTTCATTGCGAATGTTCTCTTTACGTATGAGGCTTCATTCCAACGTGATCAAATTGTAAATTTTCACAATCAACATGTGTGGGCTGACGAGAATCCGCACGCAATTGTGCAATCACGTCATCAACACAGATTTTATGTGAATGTTTGGGCAGGCATTGTTGGTGATGTCTCGATTGGGCCCCATGTTCTTCCACCTACGCTCAATGGAGCACGTTATCATGATTTCATACGGGATACTCTACCTGCGCTGCTAGAACATGTGCTTTTACAAGTACGACACAACATGTGGTTCATGCACGATGGAGCTCCTGCACATTCCAGTCAAAGTGTTCGTACGCTTCTCAACAACAGATTCGGTGACCAATGGTTTGGTAGAGGAGGACCAATTCCATGGCCTCCACGCTCTCCTGACCTCAATCCTCTTGACTTCTAAATGTAGAGGTACCAAATGTAGAGACTCTTCGTGCTCGTATTGTGGACGGCTGTGATACAATACGCCAATCTCCAGAGCTGCATCAGCGCATCAGGGATTCCATGCGACGGAGGGTGGGTGCATGCATCCTCGCTAACGGATGACATTTTGAACATTTCCTGTAATATAGTGTTTGAATTCACGATGGTACGTTCTGTCGCTGTGTGTTTCAATTCCATGATTAATGTGATTTGAAGAGAAGTAATAAAATGAGCTCTAACATGGAAAGTAAGCATTTCTGGACACATGTCCACATAAAATATTTTCTTTCTTTGTGTGTGAGGAATGTTTCCTGAAAGTTTGGCCGTACCTTTTTGTAACACCCTGTAAAATACTTATCCAGTTTCTCGAGTACCGAAATTTTCTTCCTTAAAAATTTCTGCGAGGTTCCCAACAGTTTCACCGAACAATTATTTTTACCCAAAATTTTGTAAAAGAAATCTTACACTGTAGTCGCTGTCTGCAGCTCGCGTAAGCTGCAGAGCAGTTCTTGTTCACGATATATTTGATTGTCATCTTCCCTCAGAGTGTGGAGTATGACCCGCTTTCGTGAATCTCTCCTGCCACATTTTCATTGGGCCAAGATAGCAATCTTACCCTAGTAGTAGTGTAGAAGGGATTTTGAACCCTATCTGAGCTCATTCTTCGTACTTGTATGCTCGCATTGCTTTGGTAGTTCTGAATGTAATATGTGTTGGGTTACGTGTGTCATGGGTTACATTTTAAATTTCTTCAACACTTCATTCTTTTTCTGGCTCCATTTGGTGTCACCAGCTATTTGTGTCAGGAATTTCACTCCACAGGCTGTTAGCCTTTTCGCATCATCTGTCTTTATCGCCAGGATTCGCTGCCATGGCACAGCACAGATTTTGATGAGTTCTTAAAAAGGCGTATTCTGCAGTGCTTGTGGACGAAGTAAACTTTAATTACATTATTAATAAGTTGCATCGTTTTTTATACCTTGTAGCTTTTTCTGCTAGGTCTGTTTCTTCCACAAAAAAGCACTCCGTCGTCAGGCCACGAGTGGCCTACGGGGACCATCCGACCGCCGTGTCATCCTCAGGGGAGAATGCGGACGGGAGGGGCGTGGGGTCAGCACATCGCTCTCCTGGTCGTTATGATGGTATTCTTGACCGAAGCCGCTACTATTCGGTCGAGTAGCTCCTGAATTGGCATCACGAGGCTGAGTGACCCCCTGAAAACTGGCAACAGTGCATGGCAGCCCGGATGGTCACCCATCCACGTGCCAGTCACTCCCGACAGCGCTTAACTTCGGTGATCTCACGGGAACCGGTGGAGCCACTGCGTCAGTTTGTTACACAAAGGATAGCTTAAATACGTGAGTATGTTCCCTCTTTCTAAGATTTTATTTTTCGAACTCATCTTACTTTGTACCTCGTACTACCCGCAGAACGCCATAACTTTTTCTTTTTTTTCGGTGTTGCTGTATTTTTCGAAGTGAGTAATGAATCATCCAATTACTGAATAAGAGACAGCATTCCCCGGCCAAAACGACAAGAAAATCGAAAAGCTCAGTACAGTCTAGTGACGTACAGGGGGCAAAATTCCAGGTAAAATCAAACTTTTACTACACAAAACCAACCTAAGGGTAGATTTCAGAACGTAAAAGCAGTACAATCACAAATTTCCCATTCCGAGAACAGTCCCGTTACGGTACTTCGAGGGTTTGTGAATTAAAACTTGATAGCTGTGCGAAAACCTACATCGCAAGGGTAGGAAGGAATTTCGAGATAGGATTCAGAGAACATCTTAATGTCAACGACGTAAACCATACTTTATTTACGTCACACCTGAAATACCGGAAATACACAGCCAGTGCTACAAACAATACATGCCAAACTTGCACACCGATTAAGAATGTAATCTGCAAAATATTCTGGAAGAAATAGAAATGTTCACATGTTTGACGATACATACCGAAATTATTTCGTACGAGCTGGCCGACTAAAAAGAAAAGAAAATCCGGAATTGCAAGGATCCATGCTATAAACCACAGAATAACTCTCCATGGGTTCCTTTTGCCACCATTAAACCTCTGAACCGATCTCTGTGAATTTTGGTTTGTCGATAGCCTGATCCGTGAGGAAGAAAGTCGACTGCCTTTGAAAATAAAGAAAAAAATCGCCCAGTGAAGGGGTGAATTAGGAAATGGAACCTATTTTTTCACATTACTGAACACAATCCAACATAAATTTGTTGCATACTGCACCGGATGATAGCCGAAATAGAGAGGGCATATAGACTGACAATGGCAGGAAAAACATTTCTGGAGAAGAGAAATTTATTAACATCGAGTACAGACTTAAGTGTTAGGAAGTCTTTTCAGAACCTATTTGTCTGGAGTATACCATTTATTGAAGTGAAAAATGGACGATAAACTGTGTAGACAAGAAGAGTATAGAAGTTTGTGAAATGTGGTGCTACATAAGATGACTGAGAATTAGACAGGTAGATCATGTAAGCGACGAGGAGGTACTGAATAGAATTGGGGAGACAGGAAATCTGAGACGCATCATTACCAGAAGGAAAGCAAGCCAACCGCTGTACCGCCGGACGGAGTGGCCGAGCGGTTCTAGGCGCTACAGTCTGCAGCCGCGCGACCGCTACGGTCGCAGGTTCGAATCCAGCCTCGGGCATGGATGTGTGTGATGTCCTTAGGATAGTTAGGTTTAAGTAGCTCTAAGTTCTAGGGGACTGATGACCTCAGAAGTTATGTTCCATAGTGCTCAGAGCCATTTGAACCATTTTTGAACCAAGCGCTGTCTCATGTGTGAGATACACAGGGGAGCCAGTATGCTGGGACTTACCCCAGTTCACTGCTAGTAACGGAACGTCACTTCAACGCATCTGTGCTAAGCGCGCAAGTATTGCACCACAATTAAGTATGACATTAAAAATCAAAATTTATGTTTAAAACATTCTTAAAATATAGTTTAGTGTTATAATGTTCCAAATACCAAGTCCTTAGGTTCTAGACTTCATAGTTTACGTGAAAATACCGTTTTTGGAGAAAAATAACTGGTGCTAAATAATGAAGCTAGAAAGCCAGATTTTGCTCATAAGGTGCAGTAAGAGATTATAAATAAGTGGTGCAGGTTCCCAGAGCCATATGTTGTTGTTCTGGTCTTCAGTCCTGAGACTGGTTTGATGCAGCTCTCCATGCTACCCTATCCTGTGCAAGCTTCTTCATCTCCCAGTACCTACTGCAACCTACATCCTTCTGAATCTGTTTATTCATCTCTTGGTCTCCCTCTACGATTTTTACTCTCCACGGTGGCCTCCAATACTAAATTGGTGATCTCTTGATGCCTCAGAACATGTCCAACCAAGCGATCGCTTCTTCTAGTCAAGTTGTGCCACAAACTTCTCTTCTCCCCAATCCTATTCAATACCTCCTCATTAGTTATATGATCAACCCATCTAATCTTCAGCATTCTTCTGTAGCACCACATTTCGAAAGCTGCTATTCTCTTCTTGTCCAAACTAGTTATCGTCTATGTTTCACTTCCATACATGGCTACGCTCCATACAAATACTTTCAGAAACGACTTCCTGACACTCGATGTTAACAAATTTATCTTCTTCAGAAACGCTTTCCTTGCCATTACCAGTCTACTTTTTATATCCTCTCTACTTCGACCATCATCAGTTATTTTGCTCCCCAAATAGCAAAACTCCTTTACTATTTTAAGTGTCTCATTTCCTAATCTAATTCCCTCAGCATCACCCGATTTAATTCGACTACATTCCATTATCCTCGTTTTGCTTTTGTTGATGTTCATCTTATACCCTCCTGTCAAAACACTGTCCATTCTGTTCAACTGCTCTTCCAAGTCCTTTGCTGTCTCTGACAGAATTACAATCTCATCGGCGAACCTTAAAGCTCTCATTTCTTCTCCATGGATTTTAATACCTACTCCGAATTTTTCTTTTGTTTCCTTTACTGCTTACTCAATATACAGATTGAACAACATCTTCACGCAGTATCGTATCTCCCATTTCATCTTCATCTACATCCTCTTCCATTTCCATAATATTGCCCTCTCTATATACTCCTTCCACCTTTCAGCTTTCCCTTCTTTGCTTAGAACTGGGTTTCCATCTGAGCTCTTGATATTCTTACACGTGGTTCTCTTTTCCCCAAAGGTCTCTTTAATTTTCGTGTAGGCAGTATCTATCTTAACCCTAGTGAGATAAGCCTCCACATCCTTACATTTGTCCCCTAGCCATCCCTGCTTAGCCATTTTGCACTTCCTGTCGATCTCATTTTTGAGACGTTTGTATTCCTTTTTGCCTGCTTCATTTACTGCATTTTTATATTTTCTCCTTTCATGAATTAAATTCAATATTTCTTCTGTTACCCAAGGATTTCTACTAGCCCTCGTCTTTTTATCTACTAGATCGTCTGCTGCCTTCACTACTTCATCTCTCAAAGCTACCCATTCTTCTTCTACTGTATTTCTTTCCCCCATTCCTGTCAATTGTTCTCTTATGCTCTCCCTGAAACTCTGCACAACCTCTGGTTTAGTCAGTTTATCCAGGTCCCCAGAGCCATATAACAAAAATTAATTAAGACTCGAACTCGCGACCTTTTCCTTTCGCAGGCAAGTGCTCTACCATCTGTGTTACCCAAGGACGATTCACGCCACGTCCTCACAGCTTTACTTCTGCCAGTACCTCGTCTCCTACCTTCCAAATTTTACAAAAGCTCTCATGCGAAACATTGCAGAACTGGCACCCCTGAAAGAAAGGATAATGCGAAGACATGGCTTAGCCACAGCCTGGGTGATGTTTCCAGAATGAGATTTTCACTCTGCAGCGGAGTGTGCGCTGATATGAAACTTCCTGGCAGATTAAAACTGTGTACCGGACCGAGACTCAAACTCGGGACCTTTGCCTTTCGCAGGCAAGTGCTCTACCATCAGTATGTTTCCTTCGCTTTCTGGCTGACCACAAAATTTGTCGCTAAAATTTGTTGTGAGATAAACGGCGAACAAACAATTGATTAACTTTTATCTGCCGCTCCAAAAAGGGACCAGTTGACAGGAAACAATCTGAGACATCGAAGGGTCACCTATTTGATATTGGACGGAGGTGCTGGTAGTAAAAATCGTAGGGGAAAAGTAAGAAATTTAGCAGTAAGCATATTCAGATGGATGTAACTTGCTTGCGTTATTCGGAAATGAAGAAACTCGCTCGGGATAGACGAGCACTGAGATCCATATCAAATAGCCTTCGGACTAAACAGCACAACAACAATGACAACGACAGACATGTTGTACAATGTGTAGCTAGCACGGTGCATGAGAGGGCACTTCCAGGTGCGGGTGCACGAACACACACACACACACACACACACACACCTTGCTGCGCATGCCTCTTCATGTTGTAGGCACTTTATGGAGGGGGAGAGAGAATGTGTAGCACAGTGCGTAAGAAGGTGCTTCCAGGTGTGGGTGCACACACACTCTTACACACACACACACACACACACACACACACACACACACACACACACACATTCACACGCATCTTGTTGTGCATGCCACTTCATGTGCCAGGCAGTTGATGGAGTGGGAGAGAGAATATGTATACATCATGAGCTATGCCCACCCAAACAGGTGGACACGTGAGGGTAGCTGACATAATGTCATTTATAAGACTTACTCACCAGCACTCTTCTAAATGGAACACTCGTATCCAACAGGAGCCGCTTGTAACAGTTAGTACTCTTATAAGACTTTAATGGTGAAATACATTCCTTTCATCAGGAACTCGATAAACATCACTACCACATCTTACAAATGAAACTGTATACTCTTTGAAATAATCAACTCAATCAATATCTTTGGGTATTAGACACACAGATGTTAAGAATCATATGATATCCTAGATTAACACAGAGCATTTGTAAGATGTCGTGGTCTCCTGACCTTCATTGCTTACATATTTTGCCTTCACAATCATGTTCCGCACATCAAGACGCTTCATTGGAACCCAAACTCGGTAAGATAAAGTCAATGTTGGATGGATTCATGTAAACGACATCCAATTGACAAGTGAGCACACCATGGTTGAAATACTCGAGGCTGGCGTGCACACACACATTCCAGACACGACGGTCACAGAAGCTTTTAGTTTGGGAGAGACGCCGCACAACGGGACGCCACGCCCTTCAGAGGACAACTTAGTCCATGTCGACTGGTGACCACCCATAGTGGACAGCGTGGGCCCCTAGTGAAAAGGAGAATGACCCCGTGTTCAGCTTAAAAGCAAATTCCGCTACATTGTGTGGGAGCGGCCATCCTACGCATTCTTTACACATATCACGCAGTTTCAGAGATTTTCACAGGGAGACAGCAAACGCCAAACGCCTAATTAACAAGCTTCTGGATTGGTCGCTTTAAACGAAATGTCATTCTCGCGTTTTAGAAGAGCAATGCTGATTGGGAGACGATATTTCCAACGCCTTGAGCTTAAGGAATAATGGAAGAGACCAAAAGATATACCCCTTCACGTCTAGCATAGAGAGGCGCCGTTCCGTTGTCGCTCTTGGAGCGACAAAACGTAACGAGAGCATGCGCGCTCATACGTGTACTCGAAAGAGCGAGGAACAAGTCTCTCCTCAGTACTTCACTGGGAGAGCACCTCTGTCGAGAGCGAATCCAAGTGCTACTCTATATTGAGTCCTTACGATTAAGCATTGTTCACTGTGTTGGCCGACACACTTATTGTGCGGTGTGAATGGACAGAGCTATAGTTAAACGCCTGCGAGCGAATTTTGAGTGGCATCACGGTGGACTGGTTATATGACCGGTGTACCACGCCAGTAGTTAGACTAGGGGCGAATAGGAATCCTTGACTTCATCAAGGTGTATGGAGAGTTTGATTAGTGAAGGTCAACCAGATAGAACGAGAGTTATCTTATTTGTCAGCAGCGAGCAACACAGACAGCAGTCATCACAGCTTACGGTTTTGTGCGTTACAGCTATTGCGAGCCCCATATTTCCTCCACAACAGTACACTTCACAGCCTCGACCGTACCTAACAACATTCTAGGGGATAATTAATCAAGTTGAGTAGGTGCGCCTCTCAGCCATTCTGCCAAGGCAACAAGCATCTTAAACTTTGTGTAGAAATTTCATTAGCGAATCCTATCCTTCAAAGGTCACCTCACATTCTGAAAAGAACCAGGATATAACTTGTTTAATTCATAACTAAAAGTGTCATTGTGATTTTTCAGAATTTTTGCAAAATAAATAAGAACTTTCGTTAGTTTCATGTTTTTCTTAGACTAACTAGCACTATTGCAGTACCCAAGTATCCCACTAGGTACGTAAGAACTTTCTTGAATTTTTGTGCCATTTCCTTACAGCGGACGACTCCAGAAGATATTTATTGCTGAAAGTTTTTCAGGCATTTCTCTTTACGACGTTAGGAGCGTCTGTCTGACTTCTGTGGTAGTGTGGGGGTGGAAATTGCATCTTGCAGGAGCCACAGGGTAAGGGTACATCTCAGATTAATCCGTTGCGCAGAATAACGGAATAACAGATCAACCCCACACCTCAGACATTATTCAACAGAACCAGAAGTCTACCAGGGGATAAATTTTTAACTCTTGATGAGCTAAGTACAATTAAACAATTATCTCCAGCGAATGGCTCTGACGACACACTAATTCACAGCCTCGCACAAAAACAACTACATTAAACAAGCTTCCACACTGAAAATGAAAAGAAAACTCACTTCTCTCATTCTTTTCACAGGCAAACTCTACTACAATATAGCAAACATCGTCAGACCACACAACATAAAAATTGCCTTTGCAACACATAACTCACTGAGGCACAATATTAACACATACACAAATAAACACAGACAATCAGATATTAATAAAATACACACATCAAAAAAAGGTGCCTCCAAACACATCTTCGACTATAGTCTGGATGAAGGCATATGTGACACTCACAGGTGAAGAGAACATGGTGCCAATCCTGAGTGGTCCATTGGCATGTTGATGGGCCCATCTGTAGCGCACTGCATGGTGTCGTGGTAGCAAAGATGGACATCGCAATGTACGTCGGGAGTGAAGTTGTGTCTCATGCAGCCTACTGCGCACAGATTGAGTTCATAACACGACGATTCGGGAGGACGACGGTTCAATCCCGTCTCCAGCCATCCTGATTTAGGTTTTCCGTGATTTCCCTAAATCGTTTCAGGCAAATGCCGGGATGGTTCCTTTGAAAGGGCACGGCCGATTTCCTTCCCAATCCTTCCCTAACCCGAGCTTGCGCTCCGTCTCTAATGACCTCGTTGTCGACGGGACGTTAAACACTACCCACCACCACCACCACCGTAACACGACGTCGTGTGGCTGCAGGAAAAGCATCATTCGACATGGTGGCGTTGCTGTCCGGGTTCCTCCGAGCCATAATACGTACGTAGCGGACATCCACTGAAGTAGTTGCCCTTGGGCAGCCTGAGCGAGGCATGCAATCGAAGGTTCCTGTCTTTCTGTATCTCGTCCACATCGCTTTGGTTCAGATATGCCTGGACACTTCCCTTGTTGAGAGCCCTTTTTGGCACAAGGTAACAATGCGGACGCAATCAAACCGTGGTATAGACCATCTAGGCATCGTTGAACTACAGACTACGCTAGCCGTGTACCTCCTTCCTGGCGGAACGACTGAAACTGATCAGCTTTGGACCCCCAACGTCTCATAGGCGCTGCTCATTCATGGTTGTATAGATCTTTAGGCGAGTTTAGTGACATCTATGAACAGTTAAAGGGAGTGTGCCTGTGATACAATATCCACAGTCATCGTCTATCTTCAGGAGTGCAAAACTTTTTTTGTTGTGTGTATTATTACTTTAAAGCAGAATACGGCGCTACGGTCAGCAACGCCTATATAACACAAGTGTCTGGCGCAGTTGTTAGAATGGCTACTGTTGCTACAATGGCATGTTATCAAGATTTAAGTGAGTTTGAAGGTGGTGTTATAGTTGGCACACGAGCAATGGGACACAGCACCTCCGAAGTAGCTGGTAAGTGGGGACGGCCAAGAAACCTTCCAGCGCCTGATTGAACATATGCCTGCGAGAGTGGAATCTGTCATCAAGGCTAAGGTTGGGCCAACACTACGTTCAATTCCAACATTACCGATGCAGAATGCCACGAACTTGTAAGGCATTTTCAGCCAGGTGTCCAGATACTTTTGATCATGTACTGTATTTCCATAAAATACTTAGGATTATGTGTATGGAGCGATATGAATTATAAAACGACCACATAAAATTAATCACAAAAGAAGCAAATTCTGGACTGAGACTCACTGGAACAAACCTCAGGAAGACTAGTCCATCACCAAAGGAAGTAGCTTACAAGACACAATATTGCTCATCTGCATCAAAATAAGAGCAATGGATTTCGTTACAGATTCATTTAGTAAGCTCAAAAGCTCCACACAGATGATCAACCAAGTCCACTGGCAGGTGCTGGAAGATTGGCATTCTGGATCATGGTGTGCTTTATTGTTCAAGTTCCCACAGTGTACATTCCTAGAAGTGTCAACAAATGTATTGCTGCCTGCTAACTATATCTTGCAAAAGGACCATGAACACAAAGTTAGATAGTGTGAAACCTAAATGGAAACTTACCGTCAAACTATCTTTTCGCAAAGCATTCGCAGCTGGGAGAAGTCAGGAAGTCACAGTGTTGTACAAAGTTCTCTCCACCACACACCGCTCGCTTGCTAGAGGAGCATAGATGTAGGTTAGGGACAACAGTCTGTCCTAGAACCAATCACTGCGCCTAAGGTCCTCCTGGAATTCGATAAAGTCGTCTGGAGTTCCTACCATCTAGTAGGCAACAACTTCATCTGCAAAAAGCATCTCTTTGTAAACTGTTAAGTGGTATCACATTACCTCGGGGTGCAACTGAAATCACCTGTGCATCTCTTGATTTTATTTTGTTAAGATCAATGTGCTGCGGTGTGCCTAACAGACCACTTCTTAGTGAGTTCACAAATTTTGTCCGATACTCTCAGCACCTTTGTCTACTGTGCTCGGGATCTCTTGGCACCTTTGTCTACTGGTGCTCTGGATCTCTTGGCACCTTTGCCTGCTGTGCTCTGGATCTCATACAGAAACAGCACAAGCTCAGTCTCACAACATCTCTGTTTGCAGAATGCATGTTGATTTCACTAAATTAGATCTCCATTTTCTAAAAATATGTGAGTATGAAACTAGTTACTAAATTCTGCAACAGACTGACATTAGCAGTGAGAGACAACAATTATGTACATATCCCAGAGCCTGTCTCAAAAACTGTAATAACCTTTCTTTCTTCATCATCGGCAGCATTTATTCTGCTTGCGGAGCCTCGCAGACAGTGAATCATACTGCTGCTTCTGAGTTGTTTGTGCAACAGTGGTCCAGTGACCTTGAATACTATTGTGAGCCAGTATTCCCACTGACAACCTACTTGCCCCCAACCGCAAACTGCTCCCGCAAAACAAATTCAGCCCTCTCGCCTGCTGAGTGTTACTGGCAGACCATCCATCTCACTGTAGGGGTGGGAACAACGACCTCGCCTACCCATCACACAGCCCCAGCACATTACGTATTCTGCAGATTCTTGACGGCTGAAACAACAAGTAGCTGCGCTAAAAATGTAATTGCGTTTTCCGCATTTCATTTTCCCACGTCTACTTTTTTTTTATGCCGTTGTCCTTTTTGACGGCACCGCTACACGAAAATGCAAAATGCCAGCGGCACGCAGCCAGTGTGGCCTGCCTATATTTGTGTGAGACAGGGTCCCCATTCTTTACCAACACTGCTACTGGGCCGGGTTTCCCCCTCTGCTCCCCAACCCGACTACAACCCTCCCCACTCGCCGCAACACAGCCGCCACATCCCGTGGAGTGTCGGAGTCACATTATGCGCGACAAACGGCCCCCGGCAAGCTTTGTACGCTGGTGGGCGCAGTGTGTGTTGGTACAGACGATTGTTTTCCGACATTAATTCCACGAGTGGCCGAGAATGCGCCGTTTGTCCTCGCTAATTGCGGTGTCGTTAAAATGCAAATGAGCCTTAACACGATGTGTGTACTTGTGTGTGAAAAGGGCGTGGTTTCCACGGCACGTGTCCGAAAGGTCCTTCCTATAGCTACTTCTGAAGACACATCCCTGCCCCATCCCAGTACGTACAGTGATTACAACGGAGGCGCCCCTGGTTTTAAAATTAAACATCTCGCAAACTAAGATCGACAGATCAAGTCTTAGAATGGAATTTTTATTGTGAAAGTTGTAAGACTTTTGTACAGAAGTTTTGAAACAGTTTTTTTTTTTTTGAGTTGTCTGTCTTCTGTCTGATTTCATGACTCCTGCCACGAATTTCTCTCCTGTGACAACCTCTTCACCCCAGGGCAGCACTTGCAACCTATGTCCTCAATTATTTGCTCAATGTATTTCAATCTCTGTCACCCTCTACAGTTTTTGTCCTCTACAGCTCCCTCTAGTAGCATGAAAGTCATTCTCTGATGTCTTAACAGATGTCCCGTCATCCTGTCCCTTCTCTTTGTCAGCGTTTCCCAGATATTCCTTTCCTCTCTGTTTCTGCAGATCGACCTCCTCATTGCTTATCTTAGCAGCCCTCTTGATTTTCAACAGTCATCTGTAGAACAACATCTCAAATGCTTCAATTCTCTTCTGTTCCAGTTTTCCCACAGTCCACATGTTTCACTACCAGACAATGCTCTGCACCTAACGTACTGTCTCAGAAATTTCATCCACAGGTTAAGTCCTGTGTTTGATGCTAGTAGACTTCTCTTGGCCAGAAATGCCCTTTCTGCCACTGCTGGTCTGCTTTTGGTGTCCTTGTTTCATCCACCATTGGTTATTTTGCTGCCTAGGAAGTAGAATTCCTTAATTTAATTTACTTTATGGCCATCAATCCTAATCTAAAGTTTGGGTTGGGTTGTTTTGGGGGAGACCAGACTGCAAGGTCATCAGTCTCATTGGATTATGGCAGGACAAGTAAGGAAGTCGACCGTGCCCTTTCAAAGGAACGATCATGGTATTTGCCTGGAGGGATTTAGGAAAATCACGGAAAACCTAAATCAGGATGGCTGGATGCGGTATTGAACCATCGTCCTCCCGAATCCCGAGTCCAGTGGCTAACCACTGCGCCACCTCGCTCGGCGATGTAAACTTTCTCACTGTTCTCATTTCTGCTACATCTCATTACTTTTGTCTTTCTTCGATTTACTCTCGGTCTATACTTTGCACTCATTAGACTGTTCAATCCACTCAGCAGACCATGTAGTTCTTCTTCATTTTCACTAAGGATGGCAATGTCATCAGTGAAGCATATCTCTGATATCCTTTCAGCTTGAATTTTAATTCCACTCCCGAAGTTTTCTTTTATTTCCGTCTTTGCTTCTTCGATGTGCACATTGAACAGTAGGGATGAAAGACTTCATGTCTGTCTGCAAGCCGGCTGCTGTGGCCGATCGGTTCTAGGCACTTCAGTCCCGAACAGCGCTACTGCTACGCTCACTGGTTCTAATCTTGCCTCGGGCATGGATGTGTGTGATGTTCTTAGATTAGTTAGGTTTAAGTAGTTCTAAGTCTAGGGGACTGATCACCTCATATGTTAAGTCCCATAGTGCTTAGAGCCATTTGAACCATTCTGAATCTGTCTTACACCCTTTTTAATCCGAGAAATTGGGCTTTGGTCGTTCACTCTTATTACTGCCTATTGGCTCTTGTATACATTGTATATTACCCATCTCTCCCTATAGCTTATCCCTATTTCTCTCAGAATGTCGAACATCTTACACAATTTTACATCGTCGAATGCTTTCTCCGAGTCGTATAATCCCATGAACGTGTCTTGTTTTTCCCCTAGTCTTGCTTTCATTATCAACGGAACGTTAGAATAGGCTTTTATCTCAGCTAAAGCTAAAGCGATAGTCATCTAACAGAAGCTTAAATTTTCTTTCCCATTCTTCTGTATATTATTCTTGTCAGCAACTTGGATTTCATGAGCTGTTAAGCTGGCCGTGCGATAAATCTCGCATTTGTCAGCTCCTGCAGTCTTCGGAATTTTGTGGATGATACTTTTCAGAAAATCGGATGGTATGTCGCCAGACTTATCTATTCTACACAGCAACATGAATAGTCGTTTTGTGGCCACTTCCTCCAATCATTTTAGAAATTCTGACGGAATGATATCTACCCATTCTGCCTTATTTGATCTTAAGGCTTCCAAAGGTCTCCTAAATTCTTATTCTAATACTGGATCCACTCTCTCTTCTAAGTCGACTTCTGTTTCTTCTTCTGTCACATCAGACATATCTTCCCGAAATTGTTTACGAAGCTGCTAACAGATGGCGCAGTATGTAGTGCTGACAGAGCACCACACCTCACAAGGAAACCTCCCCATCGCACCCCCCTCAGATTTAGTTATAAGTTGGCACAGTGGATAGGCCTTGAAAAACTGAACACAGATCAATCGAGAAAACAGGAAGAAGTTGTGTGGAACTATGAAAAAAATAAGCAAAATATACAAACTGAGGAGTCCATGCTTAATATAAACAACATCAAGTATACTGACAGCTCAGGAGCGCTTTGGTCCCGTGGTTAGCGTGAGGAGCTGCGGAACGTGAGGTCCTTGATTCATGTCTTCCCTCGAGTGAAAAATCTACTTTCTTTATTTTCGCAAAGCTATGATCTGTCCGTTCGTTCATTGACGTCTCTGTTCACTGTAATAAGTTTAGTGTCTGTGTTTTGCGACAGCACCGCAAAACCGTGCGATTAGTACACGAAAGGACGTGCCTCTGCAATGGGAACCGAAAACATTTGATCGCAAGGTCATAGGTCAACCGATTCCTCCACAGGAAAACACGTCTGATATATTCTATACGATACTGGTCACGGCATGGGCATCACATGACAGGAATATGTTGTCGGCCCACCTAACTTGTACACTTGGCGAATGGGTAAAAAGATTCTTCTACCTTGCCCGATTTTGGTTTTCTTGTGGATGTTTCGATGTTTCTTTAGGTGTAGCGTCCCTATACTAAGGCCCAGTTACCTCGCATCGGACGGACGAACGGACGGACAGATAAGAATTGTCTGCAAATAAAAAATTAAACTTTTCATTCGAGCGAAGACCTGAACCAAGGACCTCGCGCTCCGCGGCTGCTCACGCTAACCACGGGACCACGGCGCTCCTGAGCTCAGTTGATCCTTGATGTTGCCTATCTTTCCCATGGACTACTCAGTTTGTATATCTTGCTTATTTTTTTCATAGTTCCACACAACTTCTTCCAGTTTTCTCGATTGATCTGTGTGCAGGTTTTCAAGGCCTATCCACTGTGCCGACTTATAACCAAATTTGAGGGGGGTGCGATGGGGAGATTCCCTTGTCAGAATGATCAGTTCGCCTGTTGTAACGTGGAAGGAGGTCAGCGTATTTAAGCAAGTGGTTGATGTCATGTATTCCATTGAACAACATGTTCTTAAGGTGCTGGAATACCACAGGTTCGAACACAGACCTACAGCAACAATGTGTACTTTTCAAACACGACTGAATGTACCAAAATGACCGAATGGGAAAACAATTCACAAGATCTTCGCCAAATTCTTACGAACAGGCAGTGTAGCTTATGATACTGGCCACAGGCGAACTGTTGTTACTCCCGAAAATGTTGCCACGGTTTCTAGAATTATTCAGCGTCATCCAAGGAAATCCGACCGAAGTAACGATGCAGAGAATGATCTCAAGCATTTGAACACAAGAAAAATACTAGGACATGGCCTACGCATCTTTCCATTCAAAATCCAAAGCCATCAGGCGATACCTTTATGAGTTACGCATCAGAGAGCTGACTTTGCGAACCTGATTCTCACAGTGACTGGTAATGAAGGATTTGATATTGTCAGCATCTGGATCTCAGATGAAGCACGCTCGCATCTGCATGGAGCCGTGAATAAACAAAAGTGGTGATTTTGGCGTTCCGAAAATCCCCGTTTGTGTCAAGCAAAACGACGGTATTCTGCATCGCGGTATTAGCCGAGCGGTCTGAGGCGCTGCAGTCATGGACTGTGCGGCTGATCCCGGCGGAGGTTCGAGTCCTCCCTTGGGCATGGGTGTGTGTATGTTTGTCCTGAGGATAATTTAGGTTAAGTAGTGTATAAGCTTAGGGACTGATGACCTTAGCAATTAAGTCCCATAAGATTTCCTTACATAAATGTAAGGATGTAGAGGCTTACCTCACTAGGGGTAAGATAGATACAGCCAACAGAAAAATTAAAGAGACCTTCAGAGAAAAGAGAACCACTTGTATGAATATCAAATCCTCAGATGGAAACCCAGTTCTAAACAAAGAAGTGAAAGCAGAAAGGTGGAAGGAGTATATAGAGGGACTATACAAGGGCGATGTACTCGAGGACAATATTATGAAAATGGAAGAGGATGTAGATGAAGATGAAATGGGAGATACAATACTGCGTGAAGAGTTTGACAGAGCACTGAAAGACCTCAGTCGAAACAAGGCCCCGGGAGTAGACAACATTCCATTAGAGCTACTGACAGCCTTGGGAGAGCCAGTCCTGACGAAACTCTACCAACTGGTGAGCAAGATGTATGAAACAGGCGAAATACCCTCAGACTTCAAGATGAATATAATAATTCCAATCCCAAAGAAAGCAGGTGTTGATAGATGTGAAAATTACCGAACTATCAGTTTAATAAGTCACGGCTGCAAAATACTAACGCAGATTCTTTACAGACGAATGGAAAAACTAGTAGAAGCCGACCTCGGGGAAGATCAGTTTGGATTCCGTAGAAATGTTGGGACACGTGAGGCAATACTGACCCTACGACTTATCTTAGAAGCTAGATTAAGGAAAGGTAAACCTACGTTTCTAGCATTTGTAGACTTAGAGAAAGCTTTTGACAATGTTGACTGGAATACGCTCTTTCAAATTCTGAAGGTGGCAGGGATAAAATACAGGGAGGGAAAGGCTATTTACAATTTGTACAGAAACCAGATAGCAGTTATAAGAGTCGAGGGCATGAAAGGGAAGCAGAGGTTGGGAAGGGAGTGAGACAGGGTTGTAGCCTCTCCCCGATGTTATTCAGTCTGTATATTGAACAAGTAGTGAAGGAAACAAAAGAAAAATTCGGAGTAGGTATTAAAATCCACGGAGAAGAAATAAAAACCTAGAGGTTGGCCGATGACATTGTAATTCTGTCAGAGACAGCAAAGGACTTGGAAGAGCAATTGAATGGAGTGGATAGTGTCTTGAAAGGAGGGTATAGGATGAACATCAACAAAAGCAAAACGAGGATAATGGAATGTAGTCGAATTAAATCGGGGGATGCTGAGGGAATTAGATTAGGAAATGAGACACTTAAAGAAGTAAAGGAATTTTGCTATTTGGGGAGCAAAATAACTGATGGTGGTCGAAGTCGAGAGGATATAAAATGTAGACTGGCAATGGCAAGGAAAGCGTTTCTGAAGATGAGAAATTTGTTAACATCGCGTATAGATTTGTGTCAGGCAGTCATTTCTGAAAGTATTTGTATCTAGTGTAGCCATGTATGCAAGTGAAACATGGACGATAAATAGTTAAGACAAGAAGAGAATAAAAGCTTTCGAAATGTGGTGCTGCAGAAGAATGCTGAAGATTAGATGGGTAGATCACATAACTAATGAGGAAGTATTGAATAGGATTGGGGAGAAGAGAAGTTTGGAGCACAACTTGACCAGAAGAAGGGATCGGTTGGTAGGACATGTTCTGAGGCATCAAGGGATCACCAATTTAGTATTGGAGGGCAGCGTGGAGGGTAAAAATCGTAGAGCGAGACCAAGAGATGAATACACTAAGCAGATTTAGAAGGATGTAGGTTGCAGTAGGTACTGGGAGATGAAGAAGCTTGCACAGGATAGAGTAGCATGGGGAGCTGCATGAAACCAGTCTCAGGACTGAAGACCACAACAACAAGGATTCACACACATTTGAACATTTTTTTGACTGTATTCTGCCAAAGTTACTGTTGGGCCTGGGGTTCCGAAAATTCTCTTTTGTGTGCAGGGAAACCACAGTACGCTCTCATAGTTTCTGTTTGGACTGTGGTATGAAGCAGATGCATCACTGGTCGTTTTTTCATGTGAGAAAGCAGTGAATGTTGCGATGCAATTTAGGAACAATTAGTCGCCACGAAGGTATCCATTAAAGCTTATGCAGCGTGAATCCATTCCTTATATCCACACCGTCTATACCAAACATTCAGATTGCTCAATCGGTATAATGCTTTTTTATTTCTAAGGGTATATGCAATGTGGTGTCTCTCCCTGCCCCTGTGTAAATACCAAACTCCATATACAAGGTGATTCACCAAGATATGCAAATATTTTAATATGTCATTCTACAAGTAAAACTAAAGAAAAAGTCTATATAAACATAGGTCCGCAAACGTTTAGTTACGGAGTTACGGCTAACAGTCGAGTTTACCTGAAATTTAGCAACTTCGCTAATATGAAGCCACCGCAAAACTGTACGAGGTTAACGTAAAGCACGATTTCTATCTATTTTGTTGTTATTGGTCTGGTGAATCTAACAAAACATGTCCCAGACGTGTATCTGCAGTAGTTTTCCAAAACATCGAGAGAAGAAAAGAACCGTTTTCGTAAAATTTTTAGTTTATTAACTACTTGCTCCAATTTGTTTTTTAAAATCCAGACAATAGCACAAAGGGTTCAACAGAAGTTGTAGAGAGTTTAATCTTAGAAAAGTAATGGTAATAACGTTAACTGAAACTGTATGAATGTGTCAGATAATCTGCTTTTATTAATACCATAGCACACGTGAATTCATGTTAAATCAAAAAAACAATGCTCAGTGTTAAGGAAGTTGTGCTGTTTACACATAGTTTCACAATACATTCACAATAAATGTCCGAAAATGTCTCCACAGAGGTCAATGCATTTAGCTGCACGTGTAATAACAGATTTTGTTGCTTTCAATTTCACAGGGTTGTTCTTAATTTCGTCTGTTGCATTCATAATGCGACCGAGTAATGCCTCACATGTATTGACTCTGTCCTCAGGACATCACTGTTTCATAAATAATCTACAAACTACGACAGTTACTATATGGTTTCACTTAAATACGCTGTCGTCATTATGTTCTTTCACTGAACAGAAAACTAACTCGTATCAAGATTAGGAAACAACTGAAACAATTCACTAATTTCATTCTAGAAACATCCCCCAGGCTGTGGCTAAGCCATGTCTCCGCAATATTCTTTCTTCCATTAGTGTTAGCTCTGCAAGGTTCGCAGGAGAGCTTCTGTGAAGTTTGGAAGGTAGGAGACGAGGTACTGGCAGAAGTAAAGCTGTGAGGACGGGGTGTGAGTCGTGCATGGGTAGCTCAGTTGGTAGAGCACTCGCCCGCGAAAGGCAAAGGTCCCGAGTTTGAGTCTCGGTCCGGCACACAGTTTTAATCTGCCAGGAAGTTTCAACTCCCTAGCGGTTGCCAAAAATGACATAAACGTTTCTACACTCTTAATGAAAAGTAAACAAAATTTACTCCTATTATAATCATTGAGTTTCTGGATGTTTTGAAAAACTACTGCAGATACATCTTTACATTCGGAGGAGAAAGTTGACTGAAATTTCGTGACAACATTCCGCCGCAACGAAAAACGCCTATGTTTTAATTATGTCCACCCTATATCCTGTATCATGTCCGCAACAATCTCTCCCCTATTTCGTGATAATACAATACGTGCTGTCCTTCTTTGAACTTTCTCGATGTACTCCGTCAATCCTACCTGGTAAGAATCCCACACCGCACAGCAGTATTCTAAAAGAGGACAGACAAGCGTAGTGTAGGCAGTCTCCTTAGTAGATCTGTTACATTTTCTACGCGATCTGCCAATAAAATGCGCTCTTTTACCTTCCCCGTATTATATTCCATGTGTTTTTTTCCAGATTAATTTCCATTTCGTAACTGTAATTCCTAAGTATTTAGTTGAATTTACGGCCTTCAGATTTGACTGATTTATCGTGTAAAGGAAGAGTAACGGATTACTTTTGGCCCTCATGTCGGTGGCATCACACTTTTCATTATTTAGGCTCAAATGCCAATCTTTGCACCATACAGATATCATTTCTAAACCGTTTTACAATTTTTTTGATCTTCTGATGACTTTACTAGACGATACACGACAGCGTCATCTGCAAACGACCTAAGACGGCTGCTCTCCCAAATCATTTATACAGATAAGGAACAGAAAAGAATCTATAACACTACCTTTGGGAACGCCTGAAATCATTTCTGTTTTACTCGATGGCCTTCCGTCACTTATACTAACTGTTATCTCTCTGAAAGGAAATCACGAATCCAGTCACATAAATGAGACGATATTCCATAAGTACGCAATTTTACTACAAGCCGTTTGTGTATTACAGTGTCCAAAGCCTTCTGGAAATCCAGAAATACGGAATCAATTCGCAATCTCTCGTCAATTGCACTCAACACTTCGGGTGAGTAAAGAGCTAGCTGTGTTTCACAGGAAGGATGTTTTCTAAACCGATGTTGACTATGTGACAATAGACCATTCTCTTCGAGGTAATTCATAATGTTTGAACACCAAATATGTTCCAAAATTCTGCTGCATATTGACGTTAACCATATGGGCCTGTAATTCAGTGGATTACTCTTACTACCTGTCTTGAATATTGGTGTGATCTCTGCAACTTTTCAGTCTTTGGGGACGGATCTTCCGTCGAGCGTTTGGTTGTATATGGTTGTTAAGTATGGAGCTATTTGATCAATATACCCTGAAAGGAACCTAATTAGTACTAGACCGGAAGACTTGCTCTTATTAATTGATTCAAGTTGCTTCACTGCACTGACGATATCTACTTCTACATTACCCATGTTGGAAGCTGTTCTTGATTTGGAATATTTACTTGATCTTCTTTGGTGAAGAAGGACGTGTATAGCAACTCAGCACTGTCGTCGATAGTATTTCCCTTGCTATGGCACTGAGAAAGCACTGAATGTGTCTTGCCATTGGCATATTTTACATATGACGAAAATCTCACTGGATTTTCTGCCACGTTTAAAGACAAAATTTCGTTGTGGTAACTATTACCAGCATTGAAGTCAACGGTAACTATCGAACTTCTGTAAAAGATCGCCATGTGACGCGCGCGCGCGGCGCACGATACTCTTTAAAGCCTGTACTATGGTAAGTTGACGGGCTTCCCCTTATGAGAAAGGATTTTGGTATAGATATTGACCGCGTGTACCTGAATGGAGGCAAATCAGACTTACGCCCATTCTGTAGTAACAATGATACATCAGGTAAGTCCGAAATGCAACTACACGTTAGGACGGACAAAAAGCAACACAGCAGATGCTACCTATTTGTTAATAATACGGTTGACAGCCTAATTAGGCATTAACTGAGTTTCTTCCCTGTACAAGTTGATGTACGTTCATGCAAAACAACACGTAGTAACACCGCATAATATGGTAGATTTTAGAACCAGAAAATCTATTGAACTGATAATTTCACTTTCTGTACTGATATGTATAAACCATAAATACATAACACTACACTATAATGTTTCCTACAAAACTTCGTACTGTCTATTGATCTGATTAAAATCGGGCATAGGTTACCCTAGATATAGCACTTTCGAATCACACACACAATGTCAATTTTGAGAAAGATAAAACACTGATAAATTTTGGTTTTTATATTGACTTTAACTTTGCTGGTCAAATCAGTTTAGAACACTTCAGAATTTAAATGAATAAAAAAAGGGGGGGGAACCTTGAAACTGTTATGATCACTGTATTAAAAATTTGATTACTGAAATCATTATGTGCTGAAGATTTCCAATATATGAGTTACTACTCTTTTCATCTTATTTCCTGCTCATTTAAATAGCATTATATCTGTCTCGAAATAATTAAACTTCATTATTAAATCAATATCAAATTTATCTTCCAACTTTGTCAGACCTTTGTTATTCCTCAATTGGTTCATTAACAAAATAGTTCTTTAAACATCATTCTAACATAGCTAGGTCTGCAGGTATTTATTATTCACACAAACTTTAGTTCTTCATTTCGGGACTCTCGGATTGCACAACATTTGGAAAGGACCCTGTCTAGGTTAGTTGTGAGGATAATTAAATGATAGGACAGTTCTGGTAAAATTTAAGTTATTATTGAACAGTATGGAACAAAGGTAACACTGGTCCATACGAAAACAGTACTAAAAGTTTCAACCTGTTCGTATCGACGCGGCGGTTGGCAGGCGGCGAGATGGCGAGGCACGGAGCACACATACAACCACAGCAATGGCTCTTGACGTATCGGCACTTTATTTCTTCACAGCGTCGCAATACTTTTCCATTTAGTGCCTATGGAATTTTGCCATGCTGTATAGGCGTTGGAACGGCATACCCGAGGCTCAGTGAAGCTACGTCTTCCAGGAGAGCCTCCTCGCTCCAGAACGTGTTGCTCAGACCGTTGCCAAACTCCAACTACTACTGCTGAGCCCGTTATGCCGTGCAGCGCGCGTGTGTGTTTTCCCGCGCTCGCCTGCCATCCACCTTTTACCGCTCCCTTACAGACAGGGTATTCACCCGAGGTTTTGCATTTTACATATCCTAACACATTACCTACGTATGGACCAGACGCACAGTTACAATTTTAACATCTTACAACAGTCTCAACATTTGTTACACTTCAATTCTATTACAATATTGCTTGAAATTTGACATAAACATTAATATTCACACTGAAATTTGTTTACAGTTTTCTTAACACAGTGACATGAAACAAAAAAGAAATGAAATCAGTACATCGATTATTCAATTTTAACGAAAAACCAGATGGAAAAAAAATTATTTATATGTACAATAGTACAACGTCGTTGTTGTTACAGCCAGTCTTGGAGATTTTGTGTTCGTTTAAATTTGGCGTGCGTTTTTTTTCATTGTTCCTAAAACAGTGTTCTGACTCGCTTTGCGTATCAAGGGGGATCAGCTATGTCATCTGTTAATTTATGTGGCATAAATCTCTCAATCGCTGTCGGGACTATTTCTTTAAATTCAAGCCACACTTATTCCACACTTGCATTGTTAATTTGGAAGGAGCGGAGATTGTCTTTCAGGAAGGCGTAAAATGAACTTTTGTCTGCTGTTTTTTAATAAGTATATTTTTCGTTTATTTTTTGAGGATAAGATATTGGGGGTTACGATATTCTACTTCGCCACTACAACCCTGTGTCACTAATCCCTGTATCCGTTTTGATGCTCGCTATTAGCTGAGCATAATTTGTTGTTAAGTGATCAAGTGTGTTTTCGCAACCGTTTACTATTCGAATAATTTTCAGAGGATGCGTTTAGTACAATTTCGGATGATGTATAATGCGTACCTCCGGATCTGAAAGCCTATTTTAGGGAACATGTCGAGGGTAAATTAAAGTACCATCAATTATAAATGTATGAGTTGGGTACGTCTTTGATATTAAACTCAAGTTCTCTTTGAAGCTTTCAGCTACTGTATCATCTGAGTGGAGAGGTCGGGACAAGGATCCAATTATTGAATCTTCAGAATGAGATTTTCACTCTGCAGCGGAGTGTGCGCTGATATGAAACTTCCTGGCAGATTAAAACTGTGTGCCGGACCAGGACAAGACTCGAACTCGGGACCTTTGCCTTTCGCGGGCAAGTGCTGTACCAACTGAGCTACCCAAGCACTACGCACGCCCCGTCTTCACAGCTTTACTTCTGCCAGTATCTCGTCTCCTACCTTCCAAACGTTACAGAAGCTCTCCTGCGAACTCTGCAGAACTAGCACTCCTGAAAAAAAGGATATTGCGGAGACATAGCTTAGTCACAACCTGGGGGATGTTTCCAGAATGAGATTTTCACTCTGCAGCGGAGTGTGCGCTCATATGAAACTTCCTGGCAGATTAAAACTGCGTGCCGGACCAAGACTCGAACTCGGGACCTTTGCCTTTCGCGGGCAAGTGCTGTACCAACTGAGCTACCCAAGCACGACTCACGCCCCGTCCTCACAGCTATACTTATGCCAGTACCTCGTCTCCTACTTTCCAAACGTTACAGAAGCTCTCCTGCGAACCCTGCTGAACTAGCACTCCTGGAAGAAAGGATATTGCAGAGGCATGGCTTAGCCACAGCCTGGGGGATGTTACCAGAATGAGATTTTCACTCTGCAGCGGAGTGTGCACTGATATGAAACTTCCTGGCAGATTAAAACTGCGTGCCGGACCAAGACTCGAACTCGGGACCTTTGCCTTTCGCGGGCAAGTTCTCTACCAACTGAGCTACCCAAGCACAACTCAGGCCCCGTCCTCACAATTATTATTTTATTCCGGTTGCCAAGCATGACCTCTCCCCATACCGATCACACAAAATATCTATTTCAGTTTCGCTACAAGATAAACTATTTCTAACAGCAACAAACACGCCACCGCCAACAGTGTTTAGTATACTATTTCTGAACACCGTTAGATTCTTCGCAAAAATTTCGGTTGAACTTATCACCAGCTTTAGCCAACTTACAGTGCCTATAACGATTTGAGCTTCAGTGCTTTGTGATAGCGTTTGGAGCTCTGGTACTTTCCCAACACAGCTCCGACAATTTACAACTGTTATACCGATGGCTCCTGTATCTGTATTTCTCCTGTGTTCGACCTGCACCCTTTGTGACTGAAGCCCTCCTGACTTATTCAGCAATCCAAGCACCCTAATTATTACTGTAATAACAGACTGTCGACTGTACAACGGTTCTTAATGATACGAGAGTTAATTAAATGCAATAATTGGATGAGATTATTTTCTTCATTTACGAATTTTCAGAAGAGGAGCTTCTGTCAACTGTATTTCGTTAGCAAATTTGTAGAAGAAGAACTTTCGTCAGCTCCATTTTCATCTGGTTTGTTTTTGGTGCAGTGATAAACCTTTACTTACCAGTTTGTTCATCAAACATCCAAACTGAAACTCATGAATAAAACATGTTCCGCTTTTTAATATTCATGTGTTATTGCCGGAGTTTTCTTTCCGCGGGACACATCAAGTGGGATGAATATATCTTCACATGGTCTCCTCTGGAAAGCGATAGAAATGACGAGAAAGCTGCGCATTTTGTGACTATGTATCAAACATGTAGTGTACAAAAGCATTAATTTCGAAGGCATCTCATTCCCTCACAAAACTCCACGACCCACCAAGTGGCAGAAACTGGAATACTACTGTATGTTCAAGATTACGAGCTCGATGTTGAAGATGATAGCGAGTCAGAAGAAAAGGATGACCGTGAGCACACTATGCAGAATAAAGAAGTCCTGTGTGAAATAGTTGGACCACTCCAACTCTCAAAATCAACCTGTCTGTGCCCCAACTGACAGTGATTTACTGCTTTTCTCCGAGGGCGAGAAGCAACACTATTTATGAATAAAAAACATGTCCCGCCTCCTTTTCATCCAAATAGGTCTAATGGACATAAATGCCACATTTCCCTCAGGTGCCACAACCCCTTTACCAAGAGAGATGTTTAGAGAGGCATTTGAATGATTTCTCGAACCACTGTGATTAATATATATATATATATATATATATATATCCTGTGGTATGAAGCAGATGCATCACTGGAGGTTTTTTAATGTGAGAAAGCAGTCAACGTTACGATGCAATTTTGGAACAATTAGTCACCACGAATGTATCTATTAAAGTTTCTGCAGGGTGAATCCATCTCTTACATCAACACTATCTCTACCAAACGTTCAGATTGCTCCATAGGTATAATGATTTTTTATTTCTAAGGGTATGTGCAATGTGGTATCTCACCCAGCCTCTGTGTAGTTATGCTTGTATGACGGTAGCCCCAACAAAATTGAAATGAGGCATTGAAGATAATCTTGCAAGGTGGTTGCCCTCCAAGCTCTAAAAACTCACTTGGGAAGTTGATATTGTGACTGATTCACAGGAAAATGGTGCTTGATATGGGCAGGCAGTTCTTGACAGTCACTGGATTGGAAGTGGAAACTCTATGTAGAGACCATTGTCTTCTCACGGGAAGTTTCGTCGCGCAGCTCATAACGCATGAAACTTAAAAGAACCAACTGCCAAGGCACATATCCGGTATTTTCCACAATTTGAAGATGCATTATGCTTACTCTGTTGTTGACCATTTCGGATTGAAGGGTGATAAACTGAGTGTCATTCCAGATGCTGCTGAATAGTACACTTCATTCTCTGAGAGAATCATGAAAAAATTAACTTTCTGCTTTCTGGATTCACAACATATCATACACACGTCTCTTCAGGAACGAAGAAATGTTGCCATACATAACTTCATTCTCAAGTAAACTGACTGGCACTACAGCAACGGATGCGGATTAAGAACAAGATGTAAATGTTTGGATGGAGTTCAATAGCTCTGATTTAGAGAATGTGTGAGATTGCAGATGAACATTCGTGTACATCTGCACACGGACGACTTAGAAGTTCCAGACTGTCTGTGTGGGCACATACTTTCCGAATCCTGCCTTCTACATCACTTTCTCAGAGTTTTTATTAGACGCAGTGTTATTGAAGACCCATGTTTCATCGAACTATTCACAGATGCTGACATGTGACTCTTTTTCGAACGTGGGATTCGTGTGGAGGTTCGTCAGTGTATGCACAGACACACCAAGGAGGCTAACCCATGAATAAGCGAGAAGGAGTACAGACGCTCTGACGATTTAAGTAACATCGCTTACTTAGATGTAGAGAATCTTGAAGGGCAAGCCATACAGCAATCTCTACTGATAGGAGGGTTCTGATGGATGTCTGAAGCAGAAATCGCCAGACTGACGGATGAGATCAGTGATGCGGCTGATCACTCAGAAAAGGGATTTATCCTGGAAGCAGACCTAGAATATCACACCCATCAACATGCTAGAAACTGCGACTTGAGTGATGTGTAATGTTGCACAAGGGTTCAATTACTCAGGTGATGACAACGCTAGGGAACACTACAGAAAGCCTCTAGCAGCGGTGCAGGTGGGGGGTTGAAACTTCTTATGTATCTGCTTTGTCCAGAGAGTACACTGATTTAACCACCAAACAGAGACAATCTGTGATGTATGACACTGAAACTGGTTTTTAAAAATTAATGAACAACTCAATTTTTGGGAAAGCAATGGAAATGTTGGGAAATACAGTGGAAATCATTCAGTTTACCGTTACAGTGGGTGTTATGCAACAAGCAATTACATCGCCAGGCCAAATTTCAAGCAGGTCACCATGTTCAATGACTGGTCACTGTGGAGATGACTAAGATTTCAGTGCAGTTCACAAAGCCTATCTATATCACCGTGTGTATACGGGATCCCGCCACACTCCACATGAATCCTAGGAAGTTCTGGTCTTACGTTAAATCAGTAAGTGGCTCGAAGCAGCATATCCAGACACTCTGGGATGATGATGGCATTGAAACAGAGGATGACACGCGTAAAGCTGAAATACTAAACACCTTTTTCCAAAGCTGTTTCACAGAGGAAGACCGCACTGCAGTTCCTGCTCTAAATCCTCGCACAAACGGTAAAATGGCTGACATCGAAATAAGTGTCCAAGGAATAGAAAAGCAACTGGAATCACTCAACAGAGGAAAGTCCACTGGACCTGACGGGATACCAATTCGATTCTACACAGAGTACGCGAAAGAACTTGCCCCCCTTCTAACAGCCGTGTACCGCAAGTCTCTAGAGGAACGGAGGGTTCCAAATGATTGGAAAAGAGCACAGGTAGTCCCAGTCTTCAAGAAGGGTCGTCGAGCAGATGCGCAAAACTATAGACCTATATCTCTGACGTTGATCTGTTGTAGAATTTTAGAACATGTTTTTTGCTCTAGTATCATGTCGTTTTTGGAAACCCAGAATCTACTATGTAGAAATCAACATGGATTCCGGAAACAGCGATCGTGTGAGACCCAACTCGCTTTATTTGTTCATGAGACCCAGAAAATATTAGATACAGGCTCCCAGGTAGATGCTATTTTTCTTGACTTCCGGAAGGCGTTGGATACAGTTCCGCACTGCCGCCTGATAAATAAAGTAAGAGCCTACGGACCCTTAACATAGACAAATGTAATGTATTGCGAATACATAGAAAGAAGGATCCTTTATTGTATGATTATATGATAGCGGAACAAACACTGGTAGCAGTTACTTCTGTAAAATATCTGGGAGTATGCGTGCGGAACGATTTGAAGTGGAATGATCATATAAAATTAATTGTTGGTAAGGCGGGTACCAGGTTGAGATTCATTGGGAGAGTCCTTAGAAAATGTAGTCCATCAACAAAGGAGGTGGCTTACAAAACACTCGTTCGACCTATACTTGAGTATTGCTCATCAGTGTGGGATCCGTACCAGATGGGGTTGACGGAGGAGATGGAGAAGATCCAAAGAAGAGCGGCGCGTTTCGTCACAGGGTTATTTGGTAACCGTGATAGCGTTAGGAGATGTTTAACAAACTCAAGTGGCAGACTCTGCAAGAGAGGCGCTCTGCATCGCGGTGTAGCTTGCTGTCCAGGTTTCGAGAGGGTGCGTTTCTGGATGAGATATCGAATATATTGCTTCCCCCTACTTATACCTCCCGAGGAAATCGCGAATGTAAAATTAGAGAGATTAGAGCGCGCACGGAGGCTTTCAGACAGTCGTTCTTCCGGCGAACCATACGCGACTGGAACAGGAAAGGGAGGTAATGACAGTGGCACGTAAAGTGCCCTCCGCCACACACCGTTGGGTGGTTTGCGGAGTATAAATGTAGATGTAGATGTAGATGAATGTGTTTAATGAGTTTTGCTAAGAGTTTGCAAGGCCAAACTTCTCTGATCCCAAATTACTTTACATGGTTACAGGTAGTTTCAAGTACTGGTGGAATGCCTGCGAACCATATAGGGTGTGTGTGTAGGTGTATTGTGTATTGAACCGGGGACCTAGAAACGACGGAGAGGCTTCGTCCCACCGTAGCCGCCAGTGGTTCAGAACCCCACAACGGACCACAGCAGTCCACCCACCCCACCACTGCCCCACACCAATCCAAGGTTTATGGTGGGTTTAGGCCCCCAGTGGGACCACCCAGGAACATCACATACCAGACGAGTGTGACCCCAATGTTCGCGTGGTAGAGCAATTATGGTGTACGTGTATGTGGAGACAGTGTTTGTGTAGCAATCGCCAAAATAGTGTAACTGAGGCGGAGTGAGGGGAACCAGCCTGCATTCGATGAGGGAAATGGAAAACAGACTTTAAAGCCATCCACAGACTGACCGGCACACCGGACCTTGACACTAATCCTCCGGGCATAATCGTGCGGCTCGGGAAGCGGCACGTTAGACCGCATGACTAACCAACTGGGCACCATATAGGGTACTCAGGTACCCAAAACATTCAACACATTTTCTTATTTTTATTTATTTATTTATTGTTCCGTGGGACCAAATTAAGGAGAAGTCTTCACGGTCATGGAACAAGTCAATACATGAAATTATAACACGATATTAGAAAGAGACAAAATGAAATATAAAAAAACATATTCAGGTGACAAGTAAGTTTAAACACAGGGCTATTACAAATGATTGAAGCGATTTCATAAATTTACTGTAGCTCCATTCATTGACATATGGTCACGACACACTACACATACGTAGAAAAACTCATAAAGTTTTGTTCGGCTGAAGCCGCACTTCAGCTTTTTGCCGCCAGAGCGCTCGAGAGCGCAGTGAGACAAAATGGCGACAGGAGCCGAGAGAGCGTATGTCGTGCTTGAAATGCACTCACATCAGTCAGTCATAACAGTGGAACGACACTTCAGGACGAAGTTCAACAAAGATCCACCAACTGCTAACTCCATTCGGCGATGGTATGCGCAGTTTAAAGCTTCTGGATGCCTCTGTAAGGGAAAATCAACGGGTCGGCCTGCAGTGAGCGAAGAAACGGTTGAACGCGTGCGGGCAAGTTTCACGTGTAGCCCGTGGAAGTCAACGAAGAAAGCAAGCAGGGAGCTAAACGTACCACAGCCGACGGTTTGGAAAATCTTACGGAAAAGGCTAAAGCAGAAGCCTTACCGTTTACAATTGCTACAAGCCCTGACACCCGATGACAAAGTCAAACGCTTTGAATTTTCGGCGCGGTTGCAACAGCTCGTGGAAGAGGATGCGTTCGTGCGAAACTTGTTTTCAGCGATGAAGCAACATTTTTTCTTAATGGTGAAGTAAACAGACACAATGTGCGAATCTGGGCGGTAGAGAATCCTCACGCATTCGTGCAGCAAACTCGCAATTCACCAAAAGTTAACGTGTTTTGTGCAATCTCACGGTTTAAAGTTTACGGCCCCTTTTTCTTCTGCGAAAAAAACGTTCCAGGACACGTGTATCTGGACATGCTGGAAAATTGGCTCATGACACAACTGGAGACCGACAACGCCGACTTCATCTTTCAACAGGATGGTGTTCCACCGCACTTCCATCATGATGTTCGGCATTTCTTAAACAGGAGATTGGAAAACCGATGGATCGGTCGTGGTGGAGATCATGATCAGCAAATCATGTCATGGCCTCCACGCTCTCCCGACTTAACCCCATGCGATTTCTTTCTGTGGGATTATGTGAAAGATTCAGTGTTTAAACCTCCTCTACCAAGAAACGTGCCAGAACTGCGAACTCGCATCAACGATGCTTTCGAACTCATTGATGGGGACAAGCTGCGCCGAGTGTGGGAGGAACTTGATTATCGGCTTGATGTCTGCCGAATCACTAAAGGGGAACATATCGAACATTTGTGAACGCCTATAAAACTTTTTGAGTTTTTGTATGTGTGTGCAAAGCATTGTGAAAATATCTCAAATAATAAAGTTATTGTAGAGCTGTGAAACCGCTTCAATCATTTGTAATAACCCTGTAAAGAAAATCAACAATGTAACACTGGAATTTGCTTAATTTTTTAGATCTTCCAGGAGCTCCTCGACAGAATAGAAGGAGTGAGCCATGAGGAAACTCTTCAGTTTAGACTTAAAAGTGTTTGGGCTACTGCTAAGATTTTTGAGTTCTTGTGGTAGCTTATTGAAAATGGATGCAGCAGAATACTGCACTCCTTTCTGCACAAGAGTCAAGGAAGTGCATTCCACATGCAGATTGGATTTCTGCCTAGTATTAACTGAGTGAAAGCTGCTAACTCTTGGGAATAGGCTAATATTGCTAACAACAAACGACATTAAAGAAAATATATACTGTGAGGGCAATGTCAGAATTCCCAGACTATTGAATATGGGTGTACAAGACGTTCTCGAACTTACACCACATATAGCTCGAACAGCCCGTTTTTGAGCCAAAAATACCATTTTTGAATCAGAAGAATTTCCCCAAAAAATAATACCATACGACATAAGTGTATGAAAATAGGCGAAGTAGACTACTTTTCGTGGTGAACTGTCACTTATTTCAGATACTGTTCTAATGGTAAATAAAGCAGGATTTAGTTTCTGAACAAGATCCTGGACATGGGCTTTCCACAACAGCTTACTATCTATCCGAACGCCTAGGAACTTGAACTGTTCCGTCTCGCTTATAATATGCCCATTCTGTCTGATCAAAATATCGGTTCTCGATATGTGGTTCTGGATGTGTGGTCGATAGTCCCTACGGAATTGCATTCTAAGTCTGGAAGGTTATTGGCCTGTTGAAAGATGAGGTCAATGGATTACTGATTATGGAGTTTGTGTGGCTCACATCTAAGATGTACGTATACCACATAGATCCAAGTGGCAGCCAGAGGCGCGCTAAGAGAGTGCATTGTGTGGCCTCAGAGAGTCTCACGATTGAAGACTACAAGATGTGCTTGCTTGGGGGCCGTGGTAATGCTGTACATGTTGTGTGACAAGTAGTCGTCACGTTGCGAGGCCATGAGGTACATCCAGCACTGCAGATGGATTCACACTGCCACATCATGGTTAAGCTGTGGGGATAGGGTTGGGGACCTCCCATACTCCCACTGTTGTTGAGTGGTTTACTTGTAATGTTTGTGAAAAGGGAATGTGTGTGTGTGTGTGGGTGTGGGTGTGCGTGTGGGTGGGTGCGTGGATGTGGGTAGATAAGTAGATAAATGGATGTGAGCTTTATTTACTTAATTACTATTTTTATTTATTTATTTATTTTTATTTGTTGTGTGTGTGTGTGTGTTTGTATGTGTGTGTGTGTTTGTGTTTTGGAAGTGCTGTTCAAGATGTTCATGGGTTGGTGTTATCTGATAGTTCTTTGAGGGCAGAGAACGGAATTCTATTGCAGAGCACTTTGTTGTAATTTATTGCTCGTTTTCCTTCAGTGATGGCTCTTTGTATTTGATAGTTTTCTTCTTATTATTCTTCTTCGCGGATGGATCACATAGGACCACGCGTAATCAACATTTGTTGGCCTTCCTTTTCGCCCAGTATTCCTTCATAAACAACGAATGGGCTAGCTTTCGTTGCGTAGACCATGTATGTCGGTTAGTTTTTCTCTCTTCTTCCTCAAAACCTCGTGTGTTTGTGATTTTTCTGATTTCATTTCTATCATGTAGATTTAGAGACCATTCTCTCAGGTCTTTTTCCGTCTGTTTGTACCAGTTCGCTCTTGTAGTTTTGTTCTTTAAAAATGTATGGATTTTGTGAGTTAATCTGTTTGAGTCCATTCTTCCTAAGTGCCCCATGAATTGGATTCTTCTCATGCGCAATGTGTCTGTTATTTTGGAGATATTTTTATATATTTCTGCTTTGGGTTTTGGATAATGTACCCCATCTTTAGTTCTTGGTCCTAGGATTTTCCTCATTATCTTACATTCTTTCACTTCTAATTCCTCTTTTAGTGTTCTGTGTTGAAGGTTTAGTGTCTCAGATGCGTAGAGAGCTTCGGGTCTAATTACTGTTGTGTAGTGTCGTATTTTGCAGTTCCACGAGAGACTCTTTTTGTTGTAAATGTTTTTTGTTAACTGAAACGCCGTCTCCATTTTCTGGACTCTTGATCTGACAGATTTCTCTTCATTACAATTTTCTGCAATCCCTTCACCTAAATATTTAAATTCTTACTCTCGAGAGATGTAGTTATTACCAATTTTGAGATTTTCTTCTATTATACGCTTTAGTGGGGATAAATAATTAAATTAAATTAAAATAAAAACAAAAGTGGTAATTAAGTAATTGAAACTCAGACCAATTCACGTGCGTGAGTGCGCGCGCGCGCGCGCGCGCGCGCACACACACACACACACACACACGCACACACACACACACACACACACACATACACACACACCACGGACACACAAAATGACAGATACGCCCCCAAAGTTTCAGAAGTTCTGCCCAGAAAATATTAAAATGTAGAGGTGTCCATCATCCTGTTCTGTAGTTTGTATGCAGTGACCCCGATAGTTTAATAGTAGATAGTAAAGAAACCCACTACGATGCTGCAACTTTAGTGAAACAAAGCTGGGGAATAAGATGAAAAAGAAGGTTCAAATGGCTCTGAACACTATGGGACTTAACATCTGTATCCATCAATCCCATAGAACTTAGAACTACTTAAACCTAACTGACCTAAGGACATCACACACATCAATGCCAGAGGCAGGATTCGAACCTGCGACCGTAGCAGCAGCGCGGTTCCGGACTGAAGCGCCTAGAACCTCTCGGTCACACCGGCCGGCCAAGAAACAAAAGAGATTGTGTTTTGCTCGGGACAGACACTCTCCAAAAACAAATCTAATAAAACGTTAGTCTGGCCTCAGCAAGCAACACACAGTTATTTCGCTTGGAATCTCGATTTCCAATATGGATTTTGATACTTGATTTGTGATCTTGTAGTATACAGTTTCGTCTTTCAAGTGAGAATGACTGGTAAGCCAGTGTATCAGGCAGAGAAAATACCAAAACAGCGTCTCCGACGCGGCGTCGAAGCAGTATGCCATCCAAGCGTCCAAAAAACGGATATGAGGCTGAGAGCAGTTGCGAAGGTGTCAGGACTCAGGTGTGAATTACTGATTGGGCTACAGGGCTATAAATGTTCTTGCAGTGTTCCTAGTTATTTCACAGTACGTGAAATGTAAAACGTACAGTGGAGACATCACTTTGCGAGAACCGAGTCCTCAAGACTTTGGCTTCATTATATTTTTTTTTTCTTGAATGAGATTTTCACTCTGCAGCGGAGTGTGCGCTGACACGAAATTTCCTGGTAGATTACGACTGTGTGCCGGACCGAGACTCGAACTCGGGACTTTTGCGTTCGCAGGCAAGTGCTCTATCGACTGAGCTACCAAAGAAAGAATCACCACCGCCCCCGCGTGGCTTCAGTTGTGCCAGTACCTCGTCTCCTACCTTCCAAACTTCCCGGAAGTTCTTCTGCGAAACTTGCAGAACTAGCACTCCTGTAAGAAAACGTATTACGGAGACCTGGCTTCGTCACAGCCTGGGGGATGTTTCCAGATTGAGATATTCACCCTGCACGAGGAGTGTGCGCTGATGTGAAACTTCCCGGCAGATTAAAATTGCGTGGTGGACCGAGACTCGAACTCGAGACTTTTACCTTGCTCTACCGACTTCTTTTCTCGATAGTGTTCGCTGCGTTTGGTCTTGGCGGACGCTACATTACATACTTTGAAGTTGATCGTTGATTCCTTTACTCACTTTTTCACTACAGAGGACAACCAGCCCTCTGACGGAACACGCTGAGCTGGCATCGGCTGTGCTACCCAAGCACGACTCACGACTCGTCCTCACACAGGTAAAGCACCAGCCCGCGAGAGTTCAAATGTTCGAATGAGTGTGAAATGGAAATGGCTCTGAGCACTATGGGACTCAACATCTTAGGTCATAAGTCCCCTAGAACTTAGAACTACTTAAACCTAACTAACCTAAGGACATCACACACACCCATGCCCGAGGCAGGATTCGAACCTGCGACCGTAGCAGTCCCGCGGTTCCGGACTGCAGCGCCAGAACCGCTACACCACCGCGGCCGGCGAATGAGTGTGAAATCTTATGGGACTTAACTGCTAAGGTCATCAGTCCCTAAGTTTACACACTACTTAACCTAAGGACAAACACACACACCCATGACCGAGGGAGGACTCGAACCTCCGCCGGGACCAGCCGCACAGTCCATGACTGCAGCGCCTGAGACCGCTCGGCTAATCCCGCGCGGCTGTCCGCCGCTCGTGGTCTCGCGGTAGCGTTCTCGCTTCCCGAGCACGGGGTCCCGGGTTCGATTCCCGGCGGGGTCAGGGATTTTCACCTGCCTCGAGATGACTGGGTGTTTGTGTTGTCCTCATCATTTCATCATCATCCAGGAAAGTGGCGAAATTGGACTGAGCAAAGATTGGATAATTGTACGGGTGCTGATAACCACGCAGTTGAGCGCCCCACAAACCAAACATCATCATCATCATCATCTAATCCCGCGCGGCTGTCCGCGAAAGGAAAAGGTCCCGAGTTCGAGTCTCGGTCCGGCATACAGTTTTAAATTGCCAACAAGTTTCAAATTTCGTAGAACGAGTAAAACAGCCACATGACGGACGGCGTAGCAAGGTCCAAATGGTTCAAATGGCTCTGAGCACTATGCGACTAATCTTCTGAGGTCATCAGTCGCCTAGAACTTAGAACTAATTAAACCTTACTAACCTTAGGACATCACACACATCCATGACCGAGGTAGGATTCGAACCTGCGACCGTAGAGGTCGCTCGCTTCCAGACTGTAGCGTCTAGAACCGGACGGCCACTCAGGCCGGCGCGTAGCAACGAACTGTCATGGAGGATAAGCAGGTCGAGCACATAATTAAAACCCACATCACTAGATGACACTGTAGAACGGCACCGAAACACAACACGAACGTAGCACACTGACAATAAAAACCTGGGAGGATCTGCAAACGCGGGGCGGGCGGGGGGGAGGGGGTGGGTGGACAAGGGAAATGGGTAGAAGAGGAAAAAGTGTTCAAATGTGTGTGAAATCATAAGGGACTTAACTGCTAAGGTCATCAGTCCCTAAGCTTACACACTACTTAACCTAAATTATCCTAAGGACAAACACACACACCCATGCCCGAGGTAGGACTCGAACCTCCGCCGGGACCAGCCGCACAGTCCATGACTGTAGCGCCGCTGACCGCTCGGCTAATCCAGCGCGGCTGCCCGCGAAACGCAAAGGTCCCGAGTTCGAGTCTCGGCATAAAGTTTTAAATTGCCAGGGAGTTTCAAATTTCCTCTTGTCCGAACTACTTACTGTAGGGTTAAACGGAACTGTAGAGCTGTGTGTTCGTGGAATCGGCACAAACGATGTTTCAATAGTTCTATGATAAACTAGTGGATATGATTGCGATCGCAAAGGCAACAGCGCAACACTTCAGTCGTGGGGCAGCAGATTAGTGCTGAGGGTTTCCTAAGGGCAGAATTCTTTTATTTGTTGCTGTCTGTAACGCATTTCAAAGCTTCAGACGCGGTTTCCTCTGGACACGATTCTTCGTAATGGCACGCAGCAGAGCTGGAAAAATTTTCTATCTTTATATTTGAAAATATTACCAATCACGTTTCCGACTTTGATAAAGGTCGGATTGTAGAATATCTCGATTGCGGTTTATCGTATCGCGACATTGCTGCTCGCGTTGGTCGAGATCCACTGACTGTTAGCAGAATATGGAATAGGTGGGTTCAGGAGGGTAATACAAATCGCCGTGCTGGATCCCAACAGCCTCGTACCATTAGCAATCGAGATGACAGGTATCTTATCCGAATGGCTGTAACGGATGGTACAGCCACGTCTCGACCCCTGAGACAACAGATGGGGACGTTTGCAAGACAACAACCATCTGCACTAACAGTTCGACGACATTTCCAGCAGCATGGACTTTCAGCTGGGAGACCATGGCTGCGGTTACCCTTGATGCTGCATCACAGACAGGAGCACCTGCGATGGTGTACTCAACGACGAACCTGGTTGCACGAATGGCAAAACGTCACTTTTTCGGATGAATCCAAGTTCTGTTTGCAGCCTCATGATGGTCGCATCCGTGCTTGGCGACATCGCGGTGAACGTACATTGGAAGCGCGTATTCGTCATCGCCATACTTGCGTATCACCCGGCGTTATGGTATGGGCTGCCACTAGTTACACGTCTCGCTCACCTCTTGTTCACATTGACAGCACTTTGAACAGTTGACGTTGCATTTGAGATGTGTTACGACCAGTGTCTACCCTTCAATCGATCCCTGCGAAATCCGAAATTTCAGCAGGATAATGCACGACCGCATGTTGCAGGTCCTGTACGGGCCTTTCTGGTTACAGAAAATGTTCGAGTGCTGGTCTGGCCAGCACATTCTCCAGATCTCTCAGCAACTGAAAACGTCTGGTCAATGGTCGCCGAGCAACTGGCTCATCACAATACGCCAGTCACTACTCTTGATGAACTGTGGTACCGTGTAGAAGCTGCATGGGCAGCTGTACCTGTACACACCATCCAAGCTCTGTTTGACTCAATGCCCAGGCGTATCAAGGCCGTTATTACGGCCAGAGGTGGTTCTTCTGGGTACTGATATCTCAGTATCTATGCACCCAAATTATGTGAAAATGTAATTACATGTCAGTTCAATATAATATATTTGTCCAACGACTACCCGTTTATCATCTGCATTTCTTCTTGGTGTAGCAATTTTAATGGCCAGTAGTGTACATTTCTCCTATTGCTCCGGCTATGAACGCTACGCCAACAAAAGAGTTCTTCTGTGGAAGCGAACCAGTTAGCGAGCCATTTTCGTACATTGTCATACGAACTGAAGCGTTGTTGAGTGAGAGCGCGTCTCCAGTGATGCAAATAGCTGATAATCGGACGGAGCCAAGTCTGGAGAATAAGCCGCACGTCCCAGTATTTACCAACTGAACGCCTCGAGTGTTTCCCTGACCCGTTTTGCTATGTGTGATGGGGCGTTATCGCGGAGCAATATGACATTGTGTTGCCTTTTTCCATATTCCGGCCGATTTCCCCATAATTCTCGATTTATATCAATCATTTGCTGTTGGCAGCGATCAGTGTTAATGAGTTCACCGGGTTTTAGCAGCTCGTAATACATGACATCCTTCTGATCCCACGCAGCACATTACCTTCTTTCCAAAGCGATTTCGTCTTGCAGTGTATGTCGATATTTTTCCTGGATTCACCCGTGATTTATGACGCTTAGGATTGTCAAAACATATAATTTTTCATCAGCTGTCACTATTCGATGGGCAAACGACTTTCTTTTGTATTTGGCGAGCTGCATTTCCAAAGTTTTGTTTCGAACTGTTTGCTGTATTTCATTCAGATCATGCGGAACCCGTTTTCACACTTTCTGCACCTTTCTCAAATCTTTCAACCGAAGATAAACGGCTTTCTGCGTCATATTCAATTGTTCCACGAGTTCCTGTTGAGTATGAGTATCGTCATCATCCAATAACGCTTGCAATTCGTTCTCTTTGAACTATATCGGTGGTTTCCCGCGCTTGTCGTTTCTCTCGTCAAAATCTTTTTTCTTTCTTTCCTTTATTGTCATTTCCTTTCGCCACCAGGGGCGGGCTGGCAGCAGCATAACCGCTGCTCTTCAGCCTAGAGACACAAATAGACAGGAAGACATTTAAAAACAATATCAAGGAGATAACATGGCGGAATATAAAAACGAAAAAGGCGGAACAGAAGCAAGGAAGACAGACAAAGCGGTGACTATAAATTAGAGATAAAAATCTAAAAATGTATGTTACACAAAAAAACCACACACGACATTGAAAGGCCCACTGGCAAAGTACGGCTAAAGCATAAAAGTTCGTATAACGAGTAAAACAGCCACATGACGGACGGCGTAGCAAGGTTCAAATGGTTCAAATGGCTCTGAGCACTACGCGACTTAACTTCTGAGGTCATCAGTCGCCTGGAACTTAGAACTAATTAAACCTAACTAATCTAAGGACATCACACACATCCATGCCCGAGGCAGGATTCGAACCTGCGACAGTAGCGGTCGCTCGGTTCCAGACTGTAGCGCCTAGAACCGCACGGCCACTCGGGCCGGCGCGTAGCAAGGAACTGTCATTGAGGATAAGCAGGTCGAGCATGTAATTAAAACCCACATCACTAGATGACACTGTAGAACGGCACCGAAACACAACACGAACGTAGCACACTGACAATAAAAACCTGGGAGGATCTGCAAATGCAGGGGGGGGGGGGGGGACACAAGGGAAATGGATTGGGAAGAAGGGGGGAAAATGTTCAAATGTGTGTGAAATCATAAGGGACTTAACTGCTAAGGTCATCAGTCCCTACGTTTACACACTACTTTACCTAAATTATCCTAAGGACAAACACACACACCCATGCCCGAGGGAGGTCTCGAACCTCCGCCGGGACCAGCCGCACAGTCCATGACTGTAGCGCCCTGACCGCTCGGCTAATCCAGCGAGGCTGCCCGCGAAAGGCAAAGGTCCCGAGTTCGAGTCTCGGCATAAAGTTTTAAATTGCCAGGGAGTTTCAAATTTCCTCTTGTCCGAACTACTTGCTGTAGGGTTTAAACGGAACTGTAGAGCTGTGTGTTCGTGGAATCGGCACAAACGATGTTTCAATAGTTCTATGATAAACTAGTGGACATGATTGCGATCGCAAAGGTAACAGCGTAACACTTCAGTCGTGGGACAGCAGATTAGTGCTAAGGGTTTCCTAAGGGTAGGATTCTTTTATTTGTTGGTGTCTGTAACGCATTTCAAAGCTTCAGACGCAGTTTCCTCTGGACACGATTCTTCGTAATGGCACGCAGCAGAGCTGGAAAAATTTTCTATCTTTATATTTGAATATATTACCAATCACGTTTCCGACTTTGATAAAGGTCGGATTGTAGAATATCTCGATTGCGGTTTATCGTATCGCGACATTGCTGCTCGCGTTGGTCGAGATCCACTGACTGTTAGCAGAATATGGAATAGGTGGGTTCAGGAGGGTAATACAAATCGCCGTGCCGGATCCCAACAGCCTCGTACCATTAGCAATCGAGATGACAGGTATCTTATCCGAATGGCTGTAACGGATGGTACAGCCACGTCTCGACCCCTGAGACAACAGATGGGGACGTTTGCAAGACAACAACCATCTGCACGAACAGTTCGACGACGTTGGCAGCAGCACGGACTATCAGCTCGGAGACCAAGGCTGCGGTTACCCTTGACGCTGCATCACAGACAGGAGCGCCTGCGATGGTGTCCTCAACGACAAACCTGGGTGCACGAATGGCAAAACGTCATTTTTTCGGATAAATCCAAGCTCTGTTTACAGCATCATGATGGTCGCATCCGTGCTTGGCGACATCGCGGTGAACGCACATTGGTAGCATGTATTCGTCATCGCCATACTGGCGTATCACCCGGCGTGATGGTACGGGGTGCCATGGGTTACACGTCTCGGTCACCTCTTGTTCACATTGACGGTACTTTGAACAGTGGACATTACATTTCAGATGTGTTATGACCAGTGTCTCTACCCTTCAATCGATCCCTTCGAAACCCTACATTTCAGCAGGATAATGCACGACCGTTTGTTGCAGGTCCTGTACGGGCCTTTCTGGATACAGAAAATGTTCGACTGCTGCCCTGGCCAGCACATTCTCACCAATTGAAAACGTCTGGTCAATGGTTGCCGAGCAACTGGCTCGTCACAATACACCAGTGACTACTCTTGATGAACTGTGGTATCGTGTTGAAGCTGGATGTGCAGGTGTACCTCTACACGCCATCTAAGCTCTGTTTGAGTCAATGCCCAGGCGTATCAAGGCCGTTATTACGGCCAGAGGTGGTTCTTCTGGGTACTGATTTCTCAGGATCTATGCACCCAAATTGCCGTGGATATGTAATCACATGTCAGTTCAGTATAATATATTTGTCCAACGACTACCCGTTTATCATCTGCATTTCTTCTTGGTGTAGCAATTTTAATGGCCAGTAGTGTACATTTCTCCTATTGCTCCGGCTATGAACGCTACGCCAACAAGTGGAAGCGAACCAGTTAGAGAGCCATTTTCGTACATTTTCATACGAAATGCAGCGTTTTTCAGAGAGAGCGTGTCCCAAGTGATGTAAATAGCTGATAATTGGACGTAGTCAAGTCTGGAGAATAAGCCGCACTCTCTAGTATTTCCTCGATCTAGTATCGCCTCGATAGATTCCCTGGCCCGTTTTGCAGTGTGCGATGGGGCGTTACCGTGGAGCAATATGACTTTGTGTTGCCTCTTTCCATATTCCGGTAGATTTCCCCGTAATGCTCGATTTAAAACAGTCATTTGCTGTTGGTAGCTATCAGTGTTAACGGGTTGCCCGGGTTTTTGTAGCTCGTAATGTATGACGCCCTTCTGATCCCACGCAACACATTATCTTCTTTCCAAGAGATTTCGTCTTACAGTGGATGTCAATGGTTTGTCTGGATTACAAAGCTTAGGATTTTCAAAATATATTCATTTTTCACCAGTTGTCTCTATTCGATGGACAAACAATTTTCTTACGTATATGGCGAGCAGCATTTCCAATGTGCGCTTTCGAACTGGGCAACGGCCTTGCCGCAGAGCATACACCGGTTCCCGTGAGATCACCGAAGTTAAGCGCTGTCGGGCGTGGTCGGCACTTGGATGCGTGACCATCCAGGCCGCCATGCGCTGTTGCCATTTTTCCGGGTGCACTCAGCCTCGTGATGCCAATTGAGGAGCTACTCGACCGAATAGTAGCGGCTTCGGTCAAAGAAAACCATCATAACGACCGGGAGAGCGGTGTGCTGACCACACGCCCCTCCTGTCCGCATTCCAAACTGAGGATGATACGGCGGTCGGATGGTCCCGATGGGCCACTTGTGGGCTGAAGACGGACTGCTTTGTTTCGAACTGCTTGCTGTATTTCATTCACTTCATGCGGAACCCGTTTTCACACTTTCTGCACCGTTCTCGTATCTCTCAACTGAAGAAAAACGGCTTTCAGCGTCATATTCAATTGTTCCACGAGTTCCTGTCGAGTATGAGTACCATCACCATCCAATAACGCTTGCAATTCGTTCTCTTCGAACTTTATCAGTGGTTTCCCGCGCTCGTCGTTTCTCTCGTCAAAATCTTTTTTCTTTCTTTCCTTTATTGTAATTTCCATTCCCCATCAGGGTCCTGGCAGCAGCATAAGCGCTGCTATTCAGCCAAGAGACATAAATAGACAGGAAGACATTTAAAAACAATATAAAGGAGATAACATGGCGGAATATAAAAACAAAAAAGGTGGAACAGACGCAAAGAAGACAGACAAAGCGGTGACTGTAAATCGGAGATAAAAATCTAAAAAAATGTATGTTACACAAAAAAACCACACACGACATTGAATGGCCCCCTGGCAATGTACGGCTAGAGCATAAAAGTTCGTAGAACAAGTAAAACAGCCACATGACGGACGGCATAGCAAGGTTCAAATGGTTCAAATGGCTCTGAGCACTATGCGACTTAACTTCGGAGGTCATCAGTCGCCTGGAACTTAGAACTAATTAAACGTAACTAACCTTAGGACATCACACACATCCATGCCCAAGGCAGGATTCGAACCTGCGGCAGTAGTGGTCGCTCGGTTCCAGACTGTAGCGCCTAGAACCGCACAGCCACTCCGGCCGGCGCGTAGCAAGGAACTGTCATGGAGGATAAGCAGGTCAAGCACGTAATTAAAGCCCACATCAGTAGATGACACTGTAGAACGGCACCGAAACGCAACACGAACGTAGCACACTGACAATAAAAACCTGGGAGGATCTGCGAACGCAGGGGGGGGGGGGGGGGGGGGTGGGGGAAGGGAAATGGGATTGGGAAGAAGGGGAAAAATGTTCAAATGTGTGTGAAATCATAAGGCACTTAACTGCTAAGGTCATCAGTCCGTAAGCTTACACACTACTTACACTATTTAACCTAAATTATCCGGCCGGCCAGAGTGGCCGTGCGGTTCTGGGCGCTACAGTCTGGAGCCGAGCGACCGCTACGGTCGCTGGTTCGAATCATGCCTCGGGCATGGATGTGTGTGATGTCCTTAGGTCAGTTAGGTTTAATTAGTTCTGAGTTCTAGGCGACTGATGACCTCCGAAGTTAAGTCGCATAGTGCTCAGAGCCTAAATTATCCTAAGGACAAACACACACACCCTTGCCCGAGGGAGGACTCGAACCTCCGCCGAGACTAGCCGCACAGTCCATGACTGCAGCGCCTTGGACCGCTCGGCTAATGACACGCGGCGAAGAAGGGGGAAAGAAGCGAGGAGGAGGGGAGAGAAAGGGGGGGCGAGCCGAAGGAGGGCTCGGGAGGGAAGAGACAGGTGAGGAAAACAGCTGAGGACGGAGGGAAAGAGGAAAATCAGCTCTGGGTGAAGGAGGAGACTGGAAAAAGGTGGCCCTGGGGAGGGGGGGACAAGGCCAAGTTTGAAGGAAGTGTATACATCATGGCGAAGTTCATCATCTGGGAGAGGGAGGTGCTGGAAATGGCCCTGATGAAGGAGATGGAGGATGTGGAGGTGGGGAGAGGGAGGTATACACTGATAGAGGGGTGGAAACAGGTGGGGGGTGGAGAGGAAGGAGGAAACCAGGAGGTGGGGTTGATCAAGCCTGTGGACAGTGTAAAGGATGTGGAGACGTTGGAGGAAAAGGAGGAGATGGGGGAAGGGGATGAGGTCATACAGGAGCCGGGTGGGGGAAGGAAGGTGGATATGGAAGGCAGGGCAGAGCGCATGGCGTTCTAGGATCTGATGGGCCTTGTAAATGCAGTTGGGTGCGGAGATCCAGGCAACGCTGGCATAACAGAGGTTAGGATGGATGAGGGATTTGTAGGTGTGAAGGATGGTAGAAAGATGCAATCCCCATATCCAGCCAGACAGGAGCTTCAGGAGACAGAGGTGGGAATGGGATTTCTGCTGGATGGTATGGATGTGAGGGGTCCAGATGTGACGGTTGAGGGTGAAGCCAAGGCATCTCAGGTTGGAGGTGAGCTGGATGGGACGACCATAAAGGGTGAGGTAGAAGTCATGGAAGGAGCGAGTGGTGCGGCTTCTGATTGCCTGGGTTTTGGAGGGGTTGAGACGAACCACTGGTTAACTCAAGTGGTGTACTGGTCCAGGTGGGTTTGGAGGGTGCATTGGGACTGTTGAAGGGTAGGATAGAGATCCAGGAAGGTGGTGTCATCAGCATACTTCAAAAGGTGGACAGGCAGGGGTGGCTTGAGCATATCAGCCGTATACAAAAGATGAAGGGGAGGGGAGAGGACAGAGCCCTAGAGGACACCAGCAGTTGGATAAAAGATACGGGGGTTAGTGTTGTGGAGGGTGGCATAGGAAGGACGGCGTGAGAGGAAGGAAGCGACCAGACGGGTAAAATTAATAGGCAGGGAGTAGATTTGGAGTTTAAAGAGGAGACCAGTGAGCCATGATAAAAATTGTTGTTTTGAAGAGCGCGCCGCAGCACGTAATGTGAAGCAGTCGCCCTCCGTTCCTGGCGGTGGCGCCGCTGTGGCAATCGCAGCTTTGGTGTCGCCCTCTGGTGGGAAAGGGGATAGGTTGCCTATTCACATGCATTTAAGGGCACTATGAGCTTGCCAGTGGGTCAGTCTAGGTCAGTCTCTCGTCCTCAGTTTGCTTGTCTGCCTCACGTCCGCATTTGTTAGGCAGGTAGTGTGTGTCTGATTTTCGGAATGCTAGTATGTCTGTCGTTCGGATCAGCCTTAATGCTGGCAAAACGAGAGTCCTTCCACTCCGCCAGTAAGAGAACTCAGCAAGTGGTCGCCCAGTCAGGGCTTAGTTCCTGCATCTGAGTCTGCGCGTTAGGCCGCCAGTTGCTCGAGTTTGCTCAGGCATTGGTCATTGGCGGTTGGATCCATCGGTTGACAGTCGCGCACTGAGACACAAGATGACTTGTCCGTCTCGAGCGTCGGCGCATATGAGGTCTCCACGTGAGTCCAGTGGGCCGCGGCGTACAGCGAGGGGTAGTGGCTTCGCGGTCGACACGAGAGCAACAGGAGTCAATCCACGACATCGGTCTGGGCGGTGGGAGCTGCGACGCCGTGAGACGGGAGATCGGCGCGCCTTCGGACGGTTCGGGAGAGCGATTTGGGGGTGCTGCGCCAGGTCTTCTCGAGAAATCGCAGTTTATTAGAAGTTAAGTGATTGGAGATTTGTTGTTTGATATACTCTTGTTAAATTCTACTTGTTTTGTTGGTGAGGTCACCAGCCGCTCCGCTTAGGGGTCATCCCACCATTTTTCCCCGTTTACCCACCTGCGTGAAGGTGGTTGTTTATAAATTGGGGGGACCGTTTTTCCCTTGTGGAGTAGGGGCGGGTTAGAGCAACCTGCAGTTCGGGTTGTTCGGATATTTCCCTATCAATCTACCGTACGTTAGTAGCTGCCTCTGTCATGTTTGTCGGATTTGGTGTGTAAACGAATTTATTGCTTGGCGTGTAACGGCCTAATACCTGAAATATGCTTTGATCTTTGGAAACTTTGATATTATTGCATACGATCTTGAGAGGCGGCATCTGTGTACTGTAGAGCATCTTAACTATTGTTTGACCAGCCTTGTAGAATTCTATATAAGATTGCATTTGATGGGCTTTTATTTAAATGATCATTTTAGTATATAAAATTGCCACCCTTTCACCATAACACTTTTCTTAGAAGTCAAAATCTAGTTGAACCTTCGGTGGCAAGGTTAATATTTTAATTGTTAGTGTTTTGTACCATTTCCATCCCTCGTACGGGGGGTACATAGTTTGTGTGCTTGTGTGAATTGTTAAAACTCTTAAAGTTATACTGGTGTGTTGCAGATTTGCACCAGTGTAGTCTTTCAGAGGCTCTTGTGAGCGGTCGTAACTACGGCCGTGTCAAAAGGCAGTGGCAAGGTTCTCTGCCCGAAAGCTCATACAGTCAAAACTTGTTTCTTTCTGCCTCTGAATAAATTGTAACTTTGATATTTGGAGAGAGCTTTCTGATTACAATTTTAAATCTGTTTGTTTTAAAAAAATGCTTTTAGGCTCTGTTAACGTGTATAAAATTCCCGTTTGTTAAAAGGAATTTGGTTATGATTTCATCAGTTACTCCTTGGCACCTACTTCCATGCTTACATAGTGTGATTAAAGGTGTTAATGTTCTTAATGAACCGCTAGTAAATAAAATAAATTCTTAAGAATATTCTTTGAAAACAAAATCACGGTTCAACCGGGATGCCACACAAGGTTCAAATGGTTCAGATGGCTCTGAGCACTATGGGACTCAACATCTGTGGTCATAAGTCCCCTAGAACTTAGAACTACTTAAACCTAACTAACCTAAGGACATCACACGCATCCATGCCCGAGGCAGGATTCGAAACTGCGACCGTAGCGGTCACGCGGTTCCAGACTGAAGCGCCTTTAACCGCACGGCCACACCGGCCGGCCCACACAAGGTCATTGGCATTTTGTAGCTCGAGGGAAACAAAAATGGCGGAGCGACGGGAGTTAAGCTGGAGGGAGAGAAGGTGATCGAGGTTAGGAAGTTGGTCTTCAGCGGAGAAGTAGCCGTCAAAGCTTTTTTTCTTTCTTTCTTTCTTTATTGTGATTTCATTCCCCTGCCCCACATGGGCAGGGGAGAGCTGTCAGCAGCACAATCCGCCGCTCTTCAGCCGAGTGACATGACAACTAAAACAAGAATAAAATAATACATACATAAGGAGATAAAAAGGGGAACATAAAACAGAGTAAGGGGAGAAAATGGAGTAAAAATACACTGACTCGTAGACGTTCATTGGGGACTGTTAAAAAAGTCACCAGAAAGTTAAAAAACACAGTTGGCGATTCTTAAAACACAGAGAAGACACTGGACGCGCATGCTCAGGTTAAAAGTTGGCCACAGTATTAAAAACACACCGAAAAAACACACTTAAAACCCACTTGGAGCACACACGACGAATAAAACTACCAGGTGGGACCTGCCAAGGGAAAGGTCAGAGAGGATGGAAAAGGAGGGTACAGCATGGGGCAGCTGGGGAAGCAGCGGGATGAAGAGTGGAGGGGCAACCGTGGGTTCACGAAGAGGCAGGAGACACATGGGGCGGGAGAGGAAAAGGGAAGACAGGGCAGGAGGGAGTGCAGAGACACTGAAAGAAGGCACAAGAGATGGAGGGGGAGTAGGAGGGGAAATCCGCTCAGAAGGAGGGAGGGGGAGAGAGGGAGCCCTGAGGAGGAGGCAGGAAGAGGGGGTTAGAGTTGGTAGGAAGGGTAGATGTCAGGGCGAAGCTCATCATCCGGGAGGGGTAGACGGTGGTAGTTATGTTGGGAAAGGAGAGTCATCAAAGTCTTTTTTTTTTTCTTTATTGATTTTCAATTCCCCCCGAAGGGGGCGGGCCGGCAGCAGCTTACTACGCTGCTCTACCGCCTACAGACTTGTTTTTAAATAAAGGAAGAAGAAAGAAACAAGGAAAAACATGCGATAAAATGGCGATTTAAAGTGAAAAATGGCGTAAAATTGCGGAAAGTTAAAACAGAAAGCAAAGGGGGTTGGCAATGTAGATAAAAGACACAGGAATCAGACAAGTAACACAGTAGACACACAATTAAAAAAACATGTCGACAGTCTGGTTTCTGTTCGCAAGTAATAAGAAGCACACCCAGCGACAGTATGATGGCTGTTCGCTACACGTCTCAAAAGACACAACACGGAGCACGCACTGGAAAAACACACTGTAAAACACTGCACGAAAAAGGCGGCACAAAGATGGCACTCCTGACCCAAGGCAGAAGGGGTGGGGGGGACCTGGAGTAGGAGAAAAACAAGGAGGGAGGAGAGGAAAAAACGAAAAGGGGGGGAAACCAAGGAGGGAGAGGACTAATAAAGGGGGAGAAGGGCAGACGCAAGAGGGAATGAGAGGAGGCAGAGGAGGGAAAAGTAAAAGGACGCGGGGGAGAGAACTGGGAAAAGAGAGGGGAGGTGGGGAAGAAAGAGGATGGAAGAGGGGGAGAGGGAGCCCGGGAAAAGGACAGAGGAAAGGAGGGGGAGTGAGGATCAGAGTTGATAGGAGGGATAAATGGAGGGAGAGAGGGCATCATCCGGGAGGGGGAGTTGATGGAAGCCACCTTGGGAAAGGAGATGTAGGGTGTAGAGATGGAGGGTAGGGGGCACACAACGGTGAAGACGTGGCAGGGGGCGGGGATGGGAGAGGAGAGGAGCAACCAGGGGGTGAAGGGGTTCAAGACGGCGGGAGGTGTAGAGGATGCGGATATGTTCGAGGAATAGGAGCAGATGGGGGAAAGGAATGAGATCATAGAGGATCCGCGTGGGGGACGGGAGGCGTATACGGGAAGCGAGGCGGAGTGCATGACGCTCAAGGATTTGGAGGGACTTATAGAATTTGGGGGGGGGGGCAGATATCCAGGCAGGACTGGCATAACAGAGGATGGGACGGATTAAGGATTTGTAGGTGTGGAGGACGGTAGAGGGGTGCAACCCCCACGTCCGGCCAGAGAGGAGTTTGAGGAGGCGGGGGCAGTTGTGAGCTTTGGATTGGATGGAGCGGAGATGGGGGATCCAGGTGAGGTGACAGTCAATGGTGAGGCCAAGGTAGGTGAGAGTGGGGGTGAGGCGGACAGGACGTGCGCAGACAGTAAGGGAGAAATCCAGCAGCCGGAAGGAGCGAGTGGTACGACCTACGATGATTGCCTGGGTCTTGGAAAGATTGAGTTTCAGGAGCCATTGGTTACACCATGCAGCAAAAAGGTCAAGGTGATTCTGGAGAAGGCATTGGGACCGTTGGAGGGTAGGAGCGAGGGCGAGGAATGCGGTGTCATCAGCATATTGCAAGAGGTGTACTGGCGGGGGAGGGGGGGGGGGGTTGGGGCATATCTGCCGTGTACAGGAGGTAGAGGAGAGGGGAGAGGACAGAGCCCTGGGGCACACCTGCAGAGGGTTAGAAGTCGTCAAAGTCATCACTTTTGAGGTTTTGAACCATTCGAAACGCCGTGTTTTGCCAAGAGCATGTTCGCCGAAAGCTTCCACAAGCGTTCGAAGCGATCCTGCAGCAGTTATCTTCAAACGACAGCAGGAAACCAATGCTGTGCACAAATCGAATTTCGTAGGCACAAAACTCGACAGGTTTACGGGTTTGAAACAGATGGCGACGTGTGGAACTTGTGTTACTGTGTGTTGACGTTCGTCGTCAGCCGTTACAGGAAGCAGATGGCGCTGCAGACGCCGTCTCACGGGCCTTGACACTGAAGGCTAGCACCATCTGTAAGGATATTCCGCCTTCATATTTCTACAGCTGGTACAAGGGAGGCGTCGTGCACAGAAGAGGCTTGTTGCTGTTATTAGGGAACAACACGTTCTGAGAAGAGCCGGGCAACATATTACTTCCTCCCACATGCGTCTCCCGACATATTCACAACGAAGCCCCCTTTCTTGCAGCGGTGTACCGTAGGTCTCTAGAAGAGCGTAGCGTTCCAAAGGATTGGAAAAGGGCGGAGGTCATCCCCGTTTTCGAGAAGGGACGTCGAACAGATGTGCAGAACTATAGACCTATATCTCTAACGTCGATCAGTTGTAGAATTTTGGAACACGTATTATGTTCGAGTATAATGAATTTTCTGGAGACTACAAATCTACTCTGTATGAATCAGCATGGGTTTCGAAAAAGGCGATCGTGTGAAACCCAGCTCGCGCTATTCGTCCACGAGACTCAGAGGGCCATAGACACGGGTTCCCAGGTAGATGCCGTGTTTCTTGACTTCCGCAAGGCGTTCGGTACAGTTCCCCACAGTCGTTTAATGAACAAAGTAAGAGCATATGGACTATCAGACCAATTGTCTGATTGGATTGAATTGTTCCTAGATAACAGAACGCAGCATATCATTCTCAATGGAGAGAAGTCTTCCGAAGTAAGAGTGATTTCAGGTGTGCCGCAGGGGAGTGTCGTAGGACCGTTGCTATTCACTATATACATAAATGACCTTGTGGATGACATCGGAAGTTCACTGAGGCTTTTTGCGGATGATGCTGTGGAATATCGAGAGGTTGTAACAATGGAAAATTGTACTGAAAAGCAGGAGGATCTGCAACGAATTGACGCATGGTGCAGGGAATGGCAATTGAATCTCAATGTAGACAAGTGTAATGTGCTGCGAATACATAGAAAGAAAGATCCCTTGTCATTTAGCTACAATATAGCAGGTCAGCAACTGGAAGCAGTTAATTCCATAAATTATATGGGAGTACGCTTTAGGAGTGATTTAAAATGGAATGATCATATAAAGTTGATCGTCGGTAAAGAAGATGCAGACTGAGATTCATTGGGAGAATCCTAAGGAAATGCAATCCTAAAACAAAGGAAGTAGGTTACAGTAAGCTTGTTCGTCTACTGCTTGAATACTGCTCAGCAGTGTGGGATCCGAACCAGATAGGGTTGATAAAAGAAATAGAGAAGATCCAACGGAGAGCAGCGCGCTTAGCTACAGGATCATTTAGTAATCGCGAAAATGTTACGGATATGATAGATGAACCCTAGTGGAAGACTCTGCAGGAGAGACGCTCAGTAGCTCGGTATGGGCTTTTGTTGAAGTTTCGAGAACATACCTTCACCGAGGAGTGAAGCAGTATATTGCTCCCTCGTACGTATATCTCGCGAAGAGACCATGAGGCTAAAATCAGAGAGATTAGAGCCCACACAGAAGCATACCGACAGTCCTTCTTTTCTCGAACAATACGAGACTGGAATAGAAGGGAGAACCGATAGAGGTACTCAGGGTACCCTCCGCCACACACCGTCAGGTGGCTTGCGGAGTATGGATGTAGATGAAGATGCAGCGCAGCACGCGTTTTTGTAACAGGTTCAAACGGGACCGCGTAAATTGCGACGCGACGCGACTGGGACGCGACACGCGTCTGCGCCAAGTCGCGCGGCGTTGTGGTTGAGGCACAGTTTCTCGCGACGCTCGTGGGAAATTTGAATCGGGGAGTGGATAAGATGCCCGGCCACATGCTCACATCTGAACGGCGCATATGAGCAGTGGTAGTATTGCCCTTACGATAAATTTCGCCTTACTACTAAATTTCATTGCCTTTGCGTAGTGTTTCGTTTTTCGTCATTTAAGCGCTCCAGCTTTCTTAGTTAGAACATTATACTTTTCTGTTATTTATATCTGTATAGTTTTGTTTTGTTTTTCTTCTGTCAAGAAAAATGCATACTTCGGTGATGAGCCATTGACCGCTGGAATTTTAGCATATGCCTCCGCGATGTTTTGAGATTGCAAGAAGGAACAGAGGGTAGTTAATAAGGAAGCAAGGAATATTATAAAATCATGTGATTACGAATCAAGGCAGGAAAGTAAAACATGGTTATCTCCTCGCTGCCTAGTATGTGGGCGTCTCTGTACGATCTGTTACAAAAGCAATCCCGAATTTTATAGATTCGAACGAGGTGAATGTGGCGAGATGGTTGAAATGGCTCTGACAACTGTGGGACTTAACATCTGAGGTCATCAGTACCGTAGAAGTTAGAACTACTTAAACCTAACTATCCTAAGGACATCACACACATCCATGCCCGAGGCAGCATTCGAACCTGCGACCGTAGCGGTCGCGCGGTTCCAGACTGAAGTGCCTAGATCCGGTTGGCCACACCGGCCGGCGTGACAACACTTAACTCTAAATATTCGAACGAACTTTAAAAAGTTGAGTGACTGCTTAAAAACTGTCGCTGACAGTTTACATAATCACTCATGTATTATAAATGGGTTACATGAACAATATAAGAAAACAAACCACTATTGGATAAAGGAAAAAGAGACACTTCCATGTAGAAATCAGAATATTAAATTACTATATTAATCTACCTGTCTAGAAGAAAATTTATTCCATCCACTGTTCGCTGCTGTTCTTGGAAAGTGATGCGTGGTTGAATACTACAATACATCACCACTACTCCCCTACTGATTATAATTTTTTGAAACTTTGCTCAGAAATCACGTTGTAACCGGGATCATAATGTTATTTGCGTATTACGAATAGCCACTGCTAAAAGGAAAAAACTCAGGTTAAAGATTGTGTTTATCGTGTTAATTTGTCCGTTTCCAAGGGCGACAACGAGATAAAGGCATATTACGCAGACAAAGGCAGCAGATAAACCGCTTGCAATTTTTATACTATAAATGAACTGTTAAGTTTTTAATTTATTACTGTTACCATAATTTCATTCCTCCTTTAGCACTTAATAGTATAATTTTAATTAATATTGTGTTTATACTAGTTGCTGGTGAGGAGGAAAGTTAGTTATTAGTATTTCATTAATGATCTCATTCATAAGCAGCCATATCACAGTCATTACCGTCGCTCAAGAAAGTTATAATTAAGCTTTACTCGTGCACTCAGAATCGGACGATGACTCTCCTTGTCCACAGTCTCGATGATTCGAAGCGATCTACAATCCTGTGTAAATAAAATGTCCTGGTTTTCTTGCGTTGCGTAGTCAGTCGCGAAACCTCAGATCAAACGGAAAGTTTGCTTTGATAGAGTGTAATTATCCGATGAAATAATGAAGCTCTTGGATCTAATAATTGCAGGTTCGTTTCCAGTTCATCGGAAGTCCCCTCTGATTACCAGCGAAACGACACCTCCGTGCAAATTCCAATTGGAGAATACATGTTGTTGTTATGGTTGTTGTTGTGGCCTTCAGTCCTGAGACTGGTTTGATGCAGCTCTCCATGCTACTCTATCCCGTGCAAGCTTCTTCATCTCCCTCCCACTACGTACTGCAACCTACATCCTTCTGAATCTGCTTAGTGTATTCATCTCTTGGTCTTCCTGTACGATTTTTACCCTCCACGCTGCCCTCCAGAACTAAATCGGTGATCCCTTGATGCCTCAGAACATGTCCTACCAACCGATCCCTTCCTCTATTCAAGTTGTGCCACAAACTCCACTTCTCCCCAATCCTATTCAATACTTCCTCATTAGTTATGTGATCTACCCATCTAATCTTCAGCATTCTTCCGTAGCACCACATTTCAAAAGCATCTATTCTCTTCATGTCCAAACTATTTAACGTCCATGTTTCACTTCCATACATGGCTACACTCCATACAAATATTTTCAAAAATGACTTCCTGACACTTAAATCTGTACTCGATGTTAACAAATTTCTATTCTTCAGAAACGCTTTCCTTGCCATTGCCAGTCTACATTTTATATCCTCTCTACTTCGAACATCATCAGTTATTTTGCTCCCCAAATAGCAGAACTCCTTTACTACTTTAAGTGTCTCATTTCCTAATCTAATTCCCTCAGCATCACCCGACTTAATCCGACTACGTTCCATTATCCTCGTTTTGCTTTTGTTGATGTTCATCTTGTATTCTCCTTTCAAGACACTGTCGATTCCGTTCAACTGCTCTTCCAAGTCCTTTGCTGTCTCTGACAGAATTACAATGTCATCGGCGAACCTCAAAGTTTTTATTTCTTCTCCATGGATTTCAATACCTACTCCTAACTTTTCTTTTGTTTCCTTTATTGCTTGCTCAATATACATATTGAATAACATGGGGGATAGGCTACAACCCTGTCTCACTCCCTTCCCAACCACTGCTACCCTTTCATACCCCTCGACTCTTATAACTGCCATCTGCTTTCTGTACAAATTGTAAATAGCCTTTCGCCGTCTGTTTTTTACGGCGCACCAGATCCCCATATCGATAGCAGTTGAAAATAGGGACGACCGTGTGAGATGTTTATGAGACTCTTTCGTATGGAAAGTTTTGGGGTTGGGTTGTTTGGGGGAGGAGACCAAACGGCGAGGTCATCGGTCCCATAGGATTATTGAAGGATGTTGACCGTGCCCTTTCAAAGGAACCATTCCAGCATTTGTCTGGAGCGATCTAGGGATGACGGAAAACCTGAATCAGGATTGCCGGACCGGGGATTGAACCGTCGTCCTCCCGAATGCGATTCCAGTGCGCTAATCACTGCTCCACCTCGCTCGGTGCATTGTACATGCGTCGCACAACTTCCGTCGATGTGTGCTGCTCAAACGCCTCGTGTTCCGACTGGTCGCCACCGATCGCGGTCTTAAGAGTCACCGGAAGACAGTGCTACACATTCGCGTCTGACAAACATGCGTCGCGTGACGAGATAATTCGATGCGTGCGTCGACTTTCAGATACCAGCAAGTGACTAAAGGCACGGTTGCTGCAGGCCTGCGCTTCATGAAAATGCGCCCCTTGCGAAACGGCTGTTATGCGGCCCTTACTGCATTTTATCTCGTGTTATCAGCGGTTTGTCATTACTTATATTTGCCGTCATGGCTTTCTACAGTGGTTTATCTTATCAGGAGGCTGTCTAAGAATGTCGCTTTGCACAATTGGATTACTTGGAGAGCTTCACTCCAAGTTTAAACGCAGCCAAAACCTCTCAGACAAACAGAAGCTAAACGATGTCAAAGTTAGCGTAAGGAGGGCTATGCGTGAAGCGTTCAGTGAATTCGAAAGTAAAATACTAGTTACCGACTTGACAGAAAATCCTAGGAAGTTCTGGTCTTACGTTAAATCAGTAAGTGGCTCGAAACAGCATGTCCAGACACTCCGGGATGATGATGGCATTGAAACAGAGGATGACAAGCGTAAAGCTGAAATACTAAACACCTTTTTCCAAAGCTGTTTCACAGAGGAAGACCGCACTGCAGTTCCTTCTCTAAATCCTCGCACCAACGAAAAAATGGCTGACATTGAAATAAGTGTCTAAGGAATAGAAAAGCAACTGGAATCACTCAACAGAGGAAAGTCCACTGGACCTGACGGGATACCAATTCGATTCTACACAGAGTACGCGAAAGAACTTGCCCCCCTTCTAACAGCCGTGTACCGCAAGTCTCTAGAGGAACAGAAGGTTCCAAATGATTGGAAAAGAGCACAGGTAGTCCCAGTCTTCAAGAAGGGGCGTCGAGCAGATGCGCAAAACTATAGCATTAGAAAATTGTAGCGAAATGCAGGAAGATCTGCAGCGGATAGGCACTTGGTGCAGGGAGTGGCAACTGACCCTTAATATAGACAAATGTAATGTATTGCGAATACAGAGAAAGAAGGATCCTTTATTGTATGATTATATGATAGCGGAACAAACACTGGTAGCAGTTACTTCTGTAAAATATCTGGGAGTATGCGTGCGGAACGATTTGAAGTGGAATGATCATATAAAATTAATTGTTGGTAAGGCGGGTACCAGGTTGAGATTCATTGGGAGAGTCCTTAGAAAATGTAGTCCATCAACAAAGGAGGTGGCTTACAAAACACTCGTTCGACCTATACTTGAGTATTGCTCATCAGTGTGGGATCCGTACCAGATCGGGTTGACGGAGGAGATAGAGAAGATCCAAAGACGAGCGGCGCGTTTCGTCACAGGGTTATTTGGTAACCGTGATAGCGTTACGGAGATGTTTAACAAACTCAAGTGGCAGACTCTGCAAGAGAGGCGCTCTGCATCGCGGTGTAGCTTGCTCGCCAGGTTTCGAGAGGGTGCGTTTCTGGATGAGGTATCGAATATATTGCTTCCCCCTACTTATACCTCCCGAGGAGATCACGAATGTAAAATTAGAGAGATTAGAGCGCGCACAGAGGCTTTCAGACAGTCGTTCTTCCCGCGAACCATACGCGACTGGAACAGGAAAGGGAGATAATGACAGTGGCACGTAAAGAGCCCTCCGCCACACACCGTTGGGTGGCTTGCGGAGTATAAATGTAGATGTAGATGTAGATGTTCTTTGAGATACAGTTTACTTTAACTTCTGCTTTGCTTTCTTCAACATTTCCGTGACTGAAATTCCCTTAATAGTTTGCTGTGATTCGAGTGTCAGAGTCTTTAACTAGTAAAATGCCACCAATAGGAATTTTCTGTAACTTTTCCAAAGCATCCGATCGTGTGAACCATGACATTATGTTACAGAAATTACAGTTCTACGGTATAAATGGAATAGCACATGCGTGGTTTAAGTCATACCTACAGAACAGGAAACAAAAAGTTTCCTGATATGGGTCAAGTGATTTAAATAAGTTTGCGACTTCATCTGACACAGGTGAAATTACATTAGGTGCTCCACAGGGTTCAATCATGGGTCCCCTTCTGTTCTTGATGTATGTGAACGACCTCCCTTCCTATCTGTAACAGGAATCAACTGACACTGTTTGCTGGTGATATAAGCATCATTATTAATCCGATAAAAGAAACTCCAATTGAAAATGATACAAAAAAGATCTTTGGAAAAGTCATTAATTAGTTTTCTGCAAATGGGCTTGCTCTAAACTTTGAAAAAAGCACAGTACATCCATTTTTCTGCTGCAAAAAGTACAGTTCCTTCAATAAATGTAACACATCAACGGAAGTCAGTAGACAGGGTAGAGCACACTAAGTTTTGAGTGTACACATAGATGAAAATCTTAATTGTAAGATTCATATTTTGGATCTTCTAAAGCGACTAGGTTCAGCAACTTTTGCTATCAGAATAATTGCCAATCTTGAGGATATAGAAATTAATAAGCTAACATACTTTGCATACTTTCACTCTCTGATGTCATATGGAACAATATTTTGGGGTAACTCAACATTTAGATAAAAAGTATTCACTGCTCCAAAGAAACTGGTTAGAATAATGTGTGGTGTTCATAGTTGCACATCTTGTAGGCATTTTTCTTTATAAGATTGGCAATTCTTACAACAGCCTCACAGTAGGTTTACTCACTAATGAAATTTGTTCTCAACAACATGGACCAATTTAAAAACAATAGTGACATTCGTGAGTACGATACCATATAAAAGAAAGACTTAAACTATCCTATCTTTGGCACAGAAAGGGGTAAAACATGCTGCCTTAAAATTTTTCTATAAATTACCAGATGAAATAAAATTTCTGATAGACAGCAGTAATATCATCAGAAATAAATTGAAATCATATTTCCTTGACTACTCCTTCTACACCATAGATGAATTCTCGAATAGGAATGAATAAATCTATAAATATAGTATATGCATTTTATGCCATTTAAGGGAGTAGGTTAAATAATAGAAATATTAATCCTTAACTCTGTAATATACTTCTCAGGATCTGTGCATCCAAATTGCGTGAAAATGTAACCACATGTCAGTTCTAGTATAATATATTTGTCGAATGACTACCCGTTTATCATCTCCATTTCTTCTTGGTGAAGCTATTTTAATGGCGAGTAGTGTATGATAAGCTACTGCTGACTCATTTGTCACGATCGCTTCGCAACTGCTTGAATGTTTTAAAACTTGTCGTTCATTTTACAGTCTGTGTTCCACAGTATAGGAGGGAAGTTTAGTGAGTAATGCATCACTATTCATTTTCCTCAGCAATCTTTGGCTGAAAAAATTCGTACTTTGTTGTGGGATACCGTGAAATATTCTCGCTTCAGCCCCTATGGCTTCATGAAGTTCCGATATGTGACGGCACTATAAGTAGCCTTCAAAATTACTAAGGAGGTGCGTTCCAAGCAAGTAGCTGTCACCGAGTTTATAGTGGCGGAGAACAAGAACATCACAGATATTTCACGGCCGCTTGCTGAATCTCTACGGAGGCCTGGCAGTGAACAAAAGCACGGTGAGTCGCTGGGCGCGGCGTCTGTCTTCTTCGCAAGAAGGTCGGCCACACCTGTCCGGTATCCCGTGTGTTGGCTGGTCGCGCACAGACTGTTGGAACGTGCGGACACTCTCATTTGAGGTGATCCGCCGGTCACAGTCATACACCTCGCTGCTCAACTGGACGTCTCTGTGGGCAGTGCTGTAACACCTGTCGGGGTACTCAAAGATGTGTTCTTCCTCGTCCACACTACAGCTCGGATCTCACACCATCCGACTTCCGTCTGTTAGGAGCAATGCAGGATGAGTAGTACATGGACGATGGGGATGTTACTCAAGCAGTAAGGTCATCCGAAGACCAGTATCAGTTGCAAAGCGATTTAGAAAAGATTGCTGTATGGTGTGGCAGGTGCCAGTTGACGCTAAATAACGAAAAGTGTGAGGTGATCCACATGAGTTCCAAAAAGAACTCCGCTGGAATTCGATTACTCGATAAATAGTACAATTCTCAACGCTGTCAATTCAACTAAGTACCTGGGTGTTAAAATTACGAACAACTTCAGGTGGAAAGACCACATAGATAATAGTGTGGGGAAGGCGAGCCAAAGGTTGCGTTTCATTGGCAGGACACTTAGAAGATGCAACAAGTCCACAAAAGAGACAGCTTACACTACACTCGTTCGTCCTCTGTTAGAATATTGCTGCGCGGTGTGGTATCCTTACCAGGTGGGATTGACGGAGGACATCGAAAGGGTGCAAAAAAAAAAAAAAAGGCAGCTCGTTTTGTGTTCTCACGTAATAGGAGAGAGAGTGTGGCAGATATGATACGCGAGTTAGAATGGAAGTCATTAAAGCAAAGGCGTTTTTCGTCGCGGCGAGATCTATTTACGAAATTTCAGTCACCAACTTTCTCTTCCGAATGCGAAAATGTTTTGTTCAGCCCAACCTGCATAGGTAGGAATGATCATCAAAATAAAATAAGAGAAATCAGAGCTCGAACAGAAAGGTTTAGGAGTTCGTTTTTCCCGCGCGCTGTTCGGGAGTGGAATGGTCGAGAGATATTATGATTGTGGTTCCATGAACCCTCTGCCAAGCACTTAAATGTGAATTGCAAAATAATCATGTAGATGTAGATGTAGATCTAGCAAGACGTTGGCTCCGATGTCGAGCAGTAGTGTGGTACCGTGCAGGCTTACAGGACCTCCCAGTAAGGTGGCATAAGGCCGCCGCATTGAACGTAGTTTGTATTGAGAAGCAGGGTTTGTAGCGAAAGTGTGGGGAATAATATGCTCTATTGGACTCCCGAATAAAACCAATCATCTTTCAGAAAATTTACTTCTTGAACGCCTATCGTATTTGTGGTATTGCTTGATTCGATCAAAGCTCGTTATCTGAGGACCATGAAATAAAAAAAAAAAAAAAAATAAAGTAACAAAGTATCTAATTTCCATCGCACATCCCAATATAGTGTTTTACAACTGGGTGTTGTTGTTGTTGTTGTTGTCTTTAGTCCTGAGACTGGTTTGATGCAGCTTTCCATGCTACTCTATCCTGTGCAAGCTTCTTCATCTCCCAGTATTTACTGCAACCTACATCCTTCTGAATCTGCTTAGTGTATTCATCTCTTGGTCTCCCTCTACGATTTTTATCCTCCACGCTGCCCTCCAATGCTAAATTTGTGATCCCTTGATGCCTCAGAACATGTCCTACCAACCGGTCCCTTCTTCTTGTCAAGTTGTGCCACAAACTCCTCTTCTCCCCAATTCTATTCAATATCTCCTCATTAGTTATGTGATCAACCCATCTAATCTTCAGCATTCTTCTGTAGCACCACATTTCGGAAGCTTCTATTCTCTTCTTGTCCAATCTATTTATCGTCCATGTTTCACTTCCACACATGGCTACACTCCATACAAATACTTTCAGAAACGACTTCCTGACATTTAAATCTATACTCGATTTTAACAAATTTCCTTTCTTCAGGAACGCTGTCCTTGCCATTGCCAGTCTACATTTTATATCCTCTCTACTTCGACCATCATCAGTTATTTACAACTGGGTAATGTTGCATAAAAAGATACCCAGTGGATGGCAGCATGGAATGGGTAAGGGGGACAGTGAGGGGGAAATAAAGGTGGGGGAGTGGAAGGGAGTACTCTGCTCTCATGTCACCCACTCTATTCCTTCTCCCTGCCTTATCTCCTCTATCGAAGTCCGCCTCACCCCACTGTTTTGAACCCCTCCACTACTTCACCCTTTCCCACCTCCCTCCTCCCCCACCACATCCATCCAGCCATCCACCAGCTACCTATTTCTGTCCACAGTTGCAAACCACACATCAAACTGGCGTGCAGTTCCATTACAATACGATGGGTGCTTGGCAACAACAAATGTAAAAGCTTTCCTGCATTCTCTACCTATAGTATAGTATAACAGACACTTTATACACACACAAATAAAAGTTTTGCATTCACAGAACTCCTGAAGATAGACGTTGGCTGTGGATATTGAATCACAGACACAGTACCTTTGACTGTTTTGGACTGTGGTATGATGCAGATGCATCACTGGTCGTTTTTTCATGTGAGAAAGCAGTGAATGTTGCGATGCAATTTAGGTTCAAAATGGCTCTGAGCACTATGGGACTTAACATCTGTGGTCATCAGTCCCCTAGAACTTAGAACTACTTAAACCTAACTAACCTAAGGACATCACACACATCCATGCCCGTAGCAGGATTCGAACCTGCGACCGTAGCAGTCACGCGGTTCCAGACTGAAGCGCCTAGAACCCCTTGGCCACAGCGGCCGGCCTTGACTGTTCAGAGATGTCACAAAACCCACCCACAGATGTAAACAATCATGCATGACCAGCGACTACTGGACGGAGGGGGTCCGACAGCCGATCAGTTCCAGTCATTCCACCAGGAAGGAGGTACACGGCTCGTGTTTTCTGTAGCTCAACCATGCCTAGACGGTCAATACCGCTGTTCGATCGCGTCCGCATTGTTCCTGTGTGCCAGGAAGGGCTCTCAACAACGGAAGTATTCAAGGATCTCGGAGTGAACCAAAGCAAAGTTGTTCGGACATGGAGGAGATACAGAGAGGCAGGAACTGTCGGTGACATGCCTCGCTCAGGCCGCCCGAGGGCTACTACTGCAGCGGATGACCGCTACCTACAGATTATCGCTCGGAGGAACACTAACAGCAACTCCACCACGTTGATTAATGCTTTTTGTGCAGCCACAGGACGTCGTATTTCGACTCAAACTGTGCACAATAGGCTGCATGATGCGCGACTTCACTCGCGACGTCCATAGCGAGGACCATCTTTGCAAGCACGACACCTTGCAGTGCCGTACAGATGGGCCAAACAACATGCCGTATGGATCGTTCAGGATTGGCATCACGTCCACTGATGAGGTCGCATGTGCCTTCAACCAATTGTCGGAGACGTGTTCGGAGGCAACCCGGTCAGGCTGAACGCCTTAGACACCCTGTCCATCGAGTGCAGCAAGGTGGATGTTCCTTGCTGTTTTGCGGTGGCGTTATGGGGAAAGACGTACGCCAGTGGTGGTCATGGAAGGCGTCGTTACGGCTGTACGATACGTGAGTGCCATCCTCCGACCGAGTGTGCTACCATATTGGCGAGAGATGCGTCGTCATGGGCAACAATTCGCGCCCACATCTTGTGAATGACTTCCTTCAGGATAACGACATCGCTCGACTAACTAGAGTGGCCGGCGTGTTCTCGAGACATGGGCCCTATCCGATATACCTGGCATCGATTGAAAAGGGCTGTTTATGAAGAACGTGACCCACCAACCACTCTGAGGGATCTACACCGAATCGCCGTTGAGGAGTGGGACAATCTGGACCAAAAGTGCCTTGATGAACTTGTGGATAGTGTGTCACGACGAATACAGGCATGCTTCACTGCAAGAGGACGTGCTACTGGGTGTTTGAGGTGCTGGTGTGTAGAGCAATCTGGACGACAACATGTGATGGTCTCGCTGTATGGTGCTAAAACAAGCAACGTGTGATTTTCATGAGCAACAAAAAGGGCGGAAATGATTTTTATGTTGCTCTATGTTCCAATTTTTTGTACAGGTTCCGAAACTCTCGGAACCGAGGTGATGCAAAACTTTTTTTGATGTGTGTACTTGGTTTCTTACAATGTTTATCATTCATTTTTAGATCTGATGACGATCAAGTAGCGATTTTATAAAAAGTGTAGAACACATATGGTAAAATACGAGTAAACAATAAATTTTAGAAGCTGTGGTATTCACGTTCTCCGCATCTTTTAGAAGCTGTGGTATTCACGTTCTCCGCATCTTTTTGCATGTATTGTACAGTCCTATCTTTACTTGTCATGGTGTAATGTTCTCAATTTCTGTTTACAGGGAGACAGAAGCATGGGTTGCAAGTGGATAATGCGTTATGTCAGAATGTGGTATTCACGTTCTCCGCATCTTTTTGCATGTATTGTACAGTCCTATCTTTACTTGTCATGGTGTAATGTTCTCAATTTCTGTTTACAGGGAGACAGAAGCATGGGTTGCAAGTGGATAATGCGTTATGTCAGAATGAAAAAGCTGCACAAAGAAGTGTCTCTGATGGAGATTGCAGACGAACACAGAAGGAAGACTGGCCAGGTTCCGGTGATTGCAGTGGATGGACCCAGGTGTGTGTGGTATCTGTACGAGAACTGTGACTTCTGCTGTGGTGGGCAGTACAAGGAGTTCCGGGAGGCGTGCAGAAACTTTGTGCGCCAGTTCAGAAACTGCGGCGTGCGTCTCGTGTTCTTCTTCCACGGACTCAGACCCGCTGAAAAATACGAGAAATGGGTGCAAACGGCCAAGGACAACGTGGGGAAAATTAATCAGGGGCTGCAAAATCTACACTTGAGAGGTGGTAAAGCGCTGGATCGCGTCCGGCTTCCAGAAGGGTTGGTACCGTGTGCCCGGGTAATCTTCAGGGACGAACCTTCGGCAGAGGTGCGTCTCTGTATGGGAGATTACAACGGTGAGACTGCCGAGTATGCAGCGAGTTGCGAAAATTGCCTGGGAGTCATGTCCAGCAATGGGAATTTTCTGGTGTACAAGAACATACCAAACCTGTTCACATTCGACAGAAGGCTGCAGCTAAACAATGGAGTGAGGATGTTATGCTTTTGCCCGTCAGACATCGCCTCCGACATTGGCGTCGAGCGAGGAGACATGCCAGCATTTGCGACGTTCTTAGGAAATGATACAATCGAGACAGACGAGTTGCAAAACGTGCATAAGCGGCTAGGTTGTGGTTATGAGAACTTACAGGAACTCGTCTGTGCTGTGGCGGAGCTGGTGAAGGGCAAAACAATAGAGGAAATGTGCCAGAGCGCATTTGGTGGCAGGTGGCGAGAGTTATTCGAGAGCGTGTCGGCGGGAATTGGCCAGTATGACTACAAGCCAAAGGTATCTGAGGCAGCCGCTGTGAAGGGATCCGGCTGGTCGCAGGTGCTCCGGAGCATTGAAGCGAAACACAGGTCAGGTGAGATACCTGCAGTTATACTGTCTGTGGCTCTGCATCGGACTTTCAGATTAGGAGAGGTTCTGGAAGACTTGGCACATGCCAAGTACAGTAGCATGACGACAGCAGAAGTCCTCCAGCCTGTGAGGCACAGAATGTACACTGTGCTGCTGTGGGAAAGTGGAGATGGCCCATTCCGCGTGGAGGAACAGATGACCAGCAGCAGAGACCGATACCAGTTGCAGGTGGACGTCGACAAACGGCTGCCACGCAGTGTGGTACACCCGGGCCTGCTGAAACTGTGGACTGGAGATCCAGAAACACGCTGGCGGCTCTTCAGCTGGGTAGTGGGGGCCCCAGATCCAGACGGGTCCACTCTGAGGTCGCTGGAGCCCCAGTGTCTGGTGGTGCCAGCCGTTGCCCTGCACTTCCTCCGGCACGAGGCCCGTCTTCTGAGTCGCCACGAGGCTGAAGTCTTTGCCGTGGTTGCTGTCACTGTGGGCACTTTAACACCCGAGCAGTTGTCCAAGAAGAGGATCCCTACACCAGACCCACGTGCCATTTACCTGTCGACGCTGTTCGTCCGCACTGCCCTGCACGTGTTGGATGTGGCCGCTGTGTGCGGACTGTTCTTCCCACGGGAAGCCGACTGCCAGTTGGACGCCTACTTTGATGGGAAGTTCTTCCACGAACTCTACCTCAAGGCTAAGGCCCAGTCGTTCGCAAGGGTTGGGACTGACGCTCCTTGGGACCCTACCTACCTGGACCCAATCCACAAGTTTCTTGATGTTATAGAAGGCAGCCACACTGATTGACAGTGAGGATTGCACTGTCTGATTGTAATTAAACATACCACGAACTCTACCTCAAGGCTAAGGCCCAGTCGTTCGCAAGGGTTGGGACTGATGCTCCTTGGGACCCTACCTACCTGGACCCAATCCACAAGTAATAGAAGGCAGCCACACTGATCGACAGTGAGGAATGCACTGTTTGATTATAACCTAACAAACGGTATTCTGAGTGCTGCCCTGTGGTCTGCATATATCACAGGATGCTGAAACGTGCTTTAGTGCCCTATGATGACTGCAGCACTCAGGATATCGCCATATTAATTGTAACCACTTGGTATTATTAGACCTCATGTTAATTCAGTATGGCCTATTTCTAACTTCCCAATTACATTTTATTTTGTAATATATTCTAGATAATTCATCTGCTGTGATTACATAAATATCCTCACGTTTTAACTGATTGTATTCTCCTCAGCTGTGCAGCCGCATCATACAGGTCAACCTGACCCAACATTTCACCGATCAATTTTGACGCCAACTCCAGTGAGAGATCTGCAAAAACTTGCGGGTCATCTTTTCTGTTAGGTTTCACCAAAGGGGCACATTATGGCGCAGCAGCAATGATTTGTCATGCAGTCACTTTGTTTCTCAATGGTGTACAAAAGTGCCACTGTTCACAGTAAGAATACACAGACACACACACACACACACACACACACACACACACACAAATGTTGATGTTATGTGCTGATATCATCCTGTAGCTGATAATACACAAAATGACACCATTAGATACTGCTACTACATTGTCAGCTTTATGAACAGATCTGGAAGACAGTATGCTGCCTCACACTTTGTTTCAGTATATAAGCTCATTTCGGCTTTCTTGTCTCCATCAGTACATTTCCTGACGTTGTAGATGGAAATATGTCAACTCTGAGTAAAACATTCTTGTAGTCTGTAGTTACTGGATGTACACACACACACACATAGGGTGATGTTGTGCGCTGATATCATCCAGTAGCTGATTATACATAGTAGCTCATTATTGATATAATGACACCATTAGATGCCGTTACTATACTGTCAGCTTTATGAACAGAACAAAGACAGTATGCTGCCTCATACTTTGCTTCAGTATATAAGCTCATTTTCGCTTTCTTGCCTCCATCAGTACATTTCCTGACGTTGTAGATGGACATATGTCAAGTCTGAGTAAAACACTCTTGCAGTCTGTAGTTACTGGATGCAAATTTTTTTTCAACAAAGTTTCAAAGCTGTTCGATAATTTGCTGCTGCGCGTATATTGTAAAATGTTTTTTTTTTTTTAAATCATCTTAGAGTTGCAGATATGAAGTCTGACATCTAGCTGTCAAACTTGTATTTCTGCAACAGATAGTAAAGAACATGTTATAAGTCCAACAAAAATTATCGACACCTTTAAAATATTGCTGAAAAACAATATTACATCCAGTAACTACAGAGAGCTATAATATTATACTCAAAGTTGACATCATCTACAATCTCAGGGTCTGTACTGATGAAGGCAATAAAGCCGACATAAGCTTATGTACTAATATAAAATATCAAGCAGCATACTGTCATCGAGTTCTCTACATAATGTCCTAGTGTGCCACAATATATGTTGCAGTTCCCCCAATAAAGCAACTTTCCACTTTTCCTGATTCAGTGTTGACTGAATCGAAACAATAACTCGTCCTTCACACACAAGTGCTGATGTTTTGTGGTATATCCAGCAGTTGATTGTACATCTGATGACACAATTACATGTTGCCACTATCATTTCAACCATCCTAATCCAGTGGAGATTCAATCGAAGGCAGTGACATTGTCCAGCAGTTGATTGCACACCTAACGACACCATTAGATGTTATTAGTATCCTTTCAAACTTCCTAGTTCAGTGGTGACTCAATCGAATAGAAACAATGGCTATTCCTTTAATTTTTGTACCCCAAAATTGGGGATAGTCGCTATAATGGTGACAATGTTATTGAAATTACGTCAGAAACAAAATAAGAGGTGGCTCAAATTCCCCCATTGTCAACAACCCACTAAAATCGAACTGGCCCACCTTGTCGTGAATTCTTTCCAAATACAGAACTGTTGTTAGCCAACGTTTTCATTATGGAAGGGACACTGAATAAAGCTAAAGTCGAATTTCGATGCAGGTGTTGTCAGTTGCCATGTTCCATTAAATTATCGTACAAAGTTATATTTTCAGACACTTATCTACCCATTACAGTCAAAAAATGTACACATAAGGTATTACACGTTGCATCCAGACGTGAGTAGATTTTGGATATTTGTTTCTAATTTCATCCGTTAGAAGGCGTGGACGACTTCATTGTAATGCAATTTCTAAGTAACTATGTGTCCAGGAGGAGACAAGAAAATAATTCCTTTGAAATGAATAACTTTCCAAGTAATTATGTTTACCATAATTTTAGATGAATGATGACAAATTAGAAAATTAAAGATTCATATTGTGTAATAACAGTGTATTTATTCAAAGATATAAAGATAACACATTGTATCCTTTTATGGACGACATTCCAGCCATGTAGTGATTCACATTATCCAAAAGGAGACAAGACAATTATTTCTTTGATGTAAATAATTTTCCAGTCATTATGTCACTATAATTTTAAAAGAACGATGACTAATTAAAATATTAAAGATTCATATCTTGTCGTAACAGTGTATTTATTCAAAGATGTAAAGATAACACATTGTATACTTGTGTGGATGACATTCCATCACTGTAGTCATTCAGATTGTCCAGAAGAACACAAGACAATAATTCCACCGACATGAATAATTTTCAAAGTAATTATGATTAAAATAATTTTAGAAGCATGGTGACTAATTAGAACATTTAAGATTCATATTTTGATGTAACAGTGTACTTATGCAAAGACATGAAGATAACACATTGCATACTTGAATAGATGACATTCCATCACTGTAGTCATTCAGATTGTCCAGAAGGAGACAAGACAATAATTCCACTGACATGAATAATTTTCAATGTAATTATGATTAAAATAATTTTAGAAGCATGGTGACTAATTAGAACATTAAAGATTCATATTTTTATGTAAGTGTATTTATTCAAAGACACAAAGATAACACATTGTATACTTTTATGGACGACATTCCAGCACTGTAGTGATTCAGATTGTCCAGAAGGAGGCAAGGCAATTATTTCTTTGACATAAATAACATTCCAAGTAATTATGATTACCGTAATTTTTGAAGCGTGGTGACTAATTAAAACATTAGAGATTCATATTCTGATGTAACAGTGTATTCATTCAAAAACATAAAGATAACACTGACGACATTCCAGTACTGCAGTGATCCTGATTCATATGACAAACTGACAAGCTATTACAACCACACTAAAATGATTCCCTAACCGTTTTTGAAGTTACTATCTATTAATTTCATTCTGCATAAAGAATATAAGAATGCATGGTTTCACGGCGATATGTACTGATAAAATTCTCTTGAGCTTCCAGCCACGTCAAGTGGTTGTCAGCACCTGACAATAGCCGAGGGCGAAAGCTCGTGGATTTTTAACCACTTGTCGTGGCTCGAAGATCGAGATAATATTATTTGCATACAAGGAAGTTGCCTAACTTAAAATTATACAAATTCTTTAGACATGGTAAACAGCAGCACAGAAAGCAACAAATGGTAAGTATTTTGAATAAATTTTCCCTCTGCAATGGAGTGTGCGTTAATCTAAAATTTCTTGACAGATTAAAACTGTTAGTCACATCTGGACTCGAACATGGGAATTCTTCGAGTTTCTTCCAGGAGTGTTAGTCCTGCAGGATTTCAGGGAAACGTCTTTCAGCCTTAAGGACGAGCCGTGGGTCGTGTTCGAATGGCTCAGTTACTGTAGCACTTGCCCAAGAAACACACAGGTCTCCAGGTGGTGAAGAGTTCTCGGGCTTCCAGCCAGGTGGCGGTGTCTTCAAACTGCGACGTTTCGACGAGTGACATACTCATCTTCTGGCGAAGATGATGAGTATGTCACTCGTCGAAACGTCGCAGTTTGAAGACACCGCCACCCGGCTGGAAGCCCGAGAACTCTTCGCTAGCTGTGTACGCCGGGAAAGCATACATTCAGACACAGGTCTCCAGTTCGATTCCCAGTTGCGCACCCGGTTTTAATATGCCAGGAGGTCTCAAAGGTAGGCGTTCCTAAGAAAGTTCTGGTGTTATTTCAGAAGAGGAGAGATTTACATTACTAAATGGCTAAACCAATTCATCGGTCAAAGTATGTGGCCATAGTTTTATCTGCAGGTTGCCTACCTAATGAATTTTAGAGATAAGAAAAATTTATTTTTCAACATTTCATATACAATTCAGGGTGACAATTATTGAACTACAGGAGGCTATACGGGTAGCAGGGGCTGTGTGGCGTGGACTGGGCGGTTTTTTAGGTTAGAGGGTCTTGGGAATACACAAGCAGGGCTTCAGTCACAAAGGGTGCAGGCTGAACACAGGAAGAACGTAGATATAGGAACCATTGGTATAAATGTTGTAGCCACGCGGGATTAGCCGAGCGGTCTCAGGCGCTGCAGTCATGGATTGTACGGATGGTCCCGGCGTAGGTTCGAGTCGTCCCTCGGGCATGGGTGTGTGTGTCTATCCTTAGGATAATTTAGGTTAAGTAGTGTGTGAGCTTAGGGACTGACGGCCTTAGCAGTTAAGTCCCGTAAGATTTCACACACTTATTTTTTAACTGTTGTAAATTGTCTTAGCTGTGTTGGGAAAGTACCAGAGCTCCAAGCGCTAATAGAAAGCACTGATTCTCAAATCGTTATAGGCAGTGAAAGCTGGCAGAAGCCGGATATAAGCTCAGCCGAATTTTTTGCGAAGAACCTAACGGTGTTCCGAAAGGATAGACTAAACACGGTTGGCGATGGTGTGTTTTTTGCTGTCAGAAGTAGCTTAACTTGTCGCGAAATTGAAGTAGATACTTACTGTGAGTTAGTATGGGCTGAGGTCGTTGCTGGCGACCGGAATAAAATAATAACTGGTTCCTTTTACCGACCTCCCAATTCAGATGACACTTGCTGAAAAGGTTCAAAGAAAACTTGAATCTGATTTCAAACACGTACCCGACACATACGATAATAGTTGGTGGTGATTTTAATTTACCTCGATATGTTGGCGAAATACATGTTTAATTCCGGAGGTACGCATAAAATGTTATCCGAAGTTGTGCTAAACGCATTCTCTGAAACTTATTTACAGCAGTTAGTTCATGAGCCCACGCGAATAGTAAACGGTTGTGAAAACTCACTTGCCCTCTTAGCAAGAAATAATCCTGAGTTAATAACGAGAATCAAAACAGATTCACGGATTAGTGAACACAGGGTTGTCGTAACGAGGTTGATTACTGTAATCACCCAATCCGCGAAAAATAAGGGAAAAATATACCTATTCAAAAAAACAGATAAAAATTCACTTGAGGACTTCCTGAGAGACAATCTCCACTCATTCCAAATTAATAATATAAGTGTATATCTTAAATAATATAGACCTTAAATTCAAAGAAATAATATCGGCAGCAATTGAGAGATTTATGCCAAATAAATTAACAAACGACAGAGCTGATCCTCCTTGGTACACAAAACGGGTTAGAACGCTGTTGCAGAATAAACGAGACAAACATGCCAAATTTCAACAGACGCAAAATCCCCAAGATTGGCGATCTTTTACAGAAACTGGAAATTTAGGGCGGACTTCAATGCGAGATGCCTATGAAAGTTTCCATAACGAAACTTTGACTCGAAACCTGGCAGAAAATCCAAAGAGATTCTGGTCGTATGTGAAGTATGTTAGCGGCAAGAAACAATCAACGGCTTCTCTGCGCGATAACAATGGAGATACAATCGAAGACCGTGCTGCCAAAGCAGAGTTACTAAACACAGCCTTCCGAAATGCCTTCACAAAAGAAGACGAAGTAAATATTCCAGAATTTGAATCGAGAGCAGCTGCCAACACAAGTAACGTAGAAGTAAATATCCTTGGAGTAGTGAAGCAACTTAAATCACTTAATAAAAGCAAGTCTTCTGGTCCAGACTGTATACCAATTAGGTACCTTTCAAAGTATGCTGATGCATTAGCTCCATACTTAACAGTCATATACAACCGTTCGCTCGACGAAAGATCCGTACCCAAAGACTGGAAAGTTGCACAGGTCACACCAATATTCAAGAAATGTAGTAGGAGTAATCACTAAGCCGGCCGAAGTGGCCGTGCGGTTAAAGGCGCTGCAGTCTGGAACCGCAAGACCGCTACCGTCGCAGGTTCGAATCCTGCCTCGGGCATGGATGTTTGTGATGCCCTTAGGTTAGTTAGGTTTAACTAGTTCTAAGTTCTAGGGGACTAATGACATCAGCAGTTGAGTCCCATAGTGCTCAGAGCCATTTGAACCATTTGAAGTAATCAATAAATTACAGGCCCATATCGTTAACGTCGATATGCAGCAGGATTTTAGAACATATATTGTGTTCGAACATAATGAATTACCTCGAAGAAAACCGTCTATTGACACACAGTCAACATGGGTTTAGAAAACACCGTTCCTGTGAAACACAACTAGCTCTTTATTCACATGAAGTGTTGAGTGCTATTGATAAGGGATTTCAGATCAATTCCGTATTTCTGGATTTCCGGAAGGCTTTAGACACTGTATCACACAAGCGGCTCGTACTGAAATTGCGTGCTTATGGAATATCGTCTCAGCTATGTGACTGGATTTGTGATTTTCGTAGTAATTGACGGAAAGTCATCGAGTAAAACAGAAGTAATTTCTGGTGTTCCCAAGGTAGTGTTATAAGCCCTTTGCTGTTCCTTACCTAAATTAACGATATTGGAGACAATCTGAGCAGCTGTCTTCGGTAGTTTGCAGATGACGCTGTCGTTAAACGACTAAAAAAGTCATCACAAGATCAAAACAAACTGCAAAACGATTTAGAGAAGATATCTGGATGGTGCGAAAAGTGGCAGTTGACCCTAACGAAAAGTGTGAGGTCATCCACGTGAGTGCTAAAAGGAATTCGTTAAACATCGGTTACACAATAAATCAGTCTAATCTAAAAGCCATAAATTCAACTAAATAGCTAGGTATTACAATTACGAACAACTTAAATTGGAAGGAACACACATAAAATGTTGTGGGGAAGGCTAACTAAAGACTGCGTTTTATTGTCAGGACGCTTAGAGAATGTAACAGACCTACTAAGGAGACTGCCTACACTACGCTTGTCCGTCCACTTTTAGAATACTGCTCTGCAGTGTGGGATCCTTACCAGACACGACTGACAGAGTACATCGAAAAAGTTCAAAGAAAGGCAGCACATTTTGTATTATCGCTAGATATGGGAGAGAGTGTCACAGAAACGATACAGGGTCTGGGCTGGACATCGCTAAAAGAAAGGCGTTTTTAGTTGCGGCGGAATCTTCTCAAGAAATTCCAATCACCAACTTTCTCCTCCGAATGCGAAAATATTTTGTTGAGACCGACCTCCATACAGAGGAACGACCACCAAGAAAGAATAAGGGAAATCAGAGCTCATATGGAAAGATATTGGTGTTCATTGTTTCCGCGCACTATACGAGATTGGAATAATGGAGAATTATGAAGGTTGTTCGGTGAACCCTCTGCCAGGCATTTGAATGTGATTTGTAGAGTATCCATGTAGATGTAGATGTAGATATGAAATACAACCGTCGTAACTTCAATTAAAAACCGATGTGAGTGGTGTTTTTTATGCGGTTTTTGCCCTCAGGACAGTTAAAAACCGACGTGAGTGGTGCTTTTGATGCGGTTTTTGGCCTCAGCACAATTATATACCGATGTGAGTGGTGCTTTTTATGCGTTTTTTGGCCTCAGAACAATTAAAAACCGGCTTCTGCCATCTGATGGGATATGCCGTTGCTGTGTTGGATGGGCTTACGTAATTAACAGTATCATTCCTGTACACCCATGCACACTGAGTAGTACAGGTTGTTTAACATCAAATATACACCTTAGGCATTGTTGTATGATTCGTTTGTAATTTGTAGTCGACCACTATCAAACTATGATGTTTACAGCGCCATTTATTGCACCATTATGTAACTATTTATTTTTCTTCTGCCATGCGTTTTCCCCCTTCTCCGATAATTTTCCGTGGCAGTTTGACGTCATTCTGACCGGTGGTGTTATTTCTAGAGCGGCTTCATAGTTTATCTTTAACTATAATCACCCTGTAGTACATAGCGTGACTGCGATGCGGGTATATAACCACCGTCATTTTGGCAAAAGATAGTTATGGCATTCGTGTTTTTGACAGGTGCATACGCAAAATGCGGGACATGAAAGGGAAGCAGTGGTTGGGAAGGGAGTGAGACAGGGTTGTCGTCTCTCCCCGATGTTATTCAATCTGTATATTGAGCAAGCAGTAAAGGAAACAAAAGAAAAATTTGGAGTAGGAATTAAAATCCATGGAGAATAAATAAAAACTTTGAGGTTCGCCGATGACATAGTAATGCTGTCAGAGACAGCAAAGGACCTGGTAGAGCAGTTGAACGGAATGGACAGTGTCTTGAGAGGGGGGTATAAGATGAACACCAACAAAAGCAAAACGACGATAATGGAATGGGGTCGAATTAAGTCGGGTGATGCTGAGGGAATTAAATTAGGAAATGAGACACTTAAAGTAGTAAAGGAGTTTTGCTATTTGGGGAGCAAAATAACTGATGATGGTCGAAGTAGAGAGGATATAAAATGCAGACTGGCAATGGCAAGGAAAGCGTTTCTGAAGAAGAAAAATTTGTTTACATCGAGTATAGATTTAACTGTGAGGAAGTCGTTTCTGAAAGTATTTGTATGGAGTATAGCCATGTATGGAAGTGAAACGGGGATGACGGGAATTGGTATGCGTGTGCACGGTTTAGGGGAGCCGGAGGCGCCTATGCTGCCCATGTTAAAATCACTAAGTTTGAGGAACGTTTATGAATAAACTACCAAATAGAAAAATTTGAATTTTTTTTACATGTAGAGTGATTTAGTATTGCAGTTATGACAGAGGAATTTTGGAGTATCTTTTGTAGTTTTCTTCCAATAATTTTTTTTATTAATGACCCAAATTTTTTTTTACAAATAATTGCTTTATAATTAAACTGAAATGAAACTACTGAACATATTGCCAAATGGCTGTGTTACAATGTAAGTTTGACCACTAGGAGTGCTGTATAAAAATTTCATCTCTCTAGCTTGAGTGGATTTTGAGAAAATGTTCCTTATACTCGAAAAATTCTAATTTACGCGAAATGGCTTTCAAAGTTTCTCAATGCATTCCTGCACTATAGGATGGATTATCAGGGTCTTCTTCTTCATCCTCCAAAAGCTTCCTCCTCTGTCTTCTTTTCTGGCCTGTTGTTCCATCATACTTCCTTTCTGTTCTTTCTGCTCCTCTTATCCTTCCTCTGTCAGTATTTCTTAGTGCTCGCACAGTGTTCACCCCAGCTGTAAATCCTAATGCCTTCAGAACTTCACACTTCACACTGTTCCCTTGGTTGCAGTTTGCTATTGCATCATAAATGCCAAAGTGCAGTGCTTTTATGCTTACAAACACCCTTTTAGGAATCACTTTCCTAATCAAATTGTTTACGCTCTCATTAGGATTCTGCGTCTTTCCGTGTAACATTTGTGTAACAGTTCTGGCTGTGCTAAGTCATGAAAAATTGGTTTTATTGTTCCCTTCTGATTCTTGTACATACTGCATATTACCCGCTTTACACAAGAAGTATAATACTACCAACAACAGGCGCAACACTGAACTAATTCGAAACGGTAAACAGCAAAGAGGCGATGTTCCGCGCTCTTATTCATTGTAGTATCGCAACTTGGTATTAGTGTTAATTTTCTTTTCCCTACGTTCTTCCTCTTCTTATATACACGGTTACTAAAACGTGGCATCGTAACCAGAACAAAAGTGTACGACAATATTAAATGGAGCAAGATGTTCGAAATTCTGAGGAAAATAGGAGTAAGCTGTAAGGAAATACGGGTAATATTTGTCACCGAAAACAATGTAGCCAACCCTTGCACACTCGCTGTATGCGTAACATAAGGCGCTGTATGCGTAACAGGCCGAGAAAATCCCAAGCAGTTCGCCAGGAAGTCACGAGAGTGTGTTAGATGCATTCAGCGGCCGCCCATTTCCTCTGCAGGCGTGGGGGAAAATGGTAATAACTCCACTTCTAGGGCGAGTAGAACAATAATTCAAAGTTTACATTAAAGAGGAATGTTCCAATTAATTTTCGGAAGCAAAAAAAAAAAAATCATAATTTTTTGTATTTGACCACATCCGGCTCCCCTTAGTTTAGCGACGAAGCTCTCTTTCATTTCGATGGTTTCGTCAATAGGGAACATTGGCGCATTTGGGGGACTGAGAATACGCATTTCGCAATCGGGATACCTCTTCATCGTTATCGGATGACTGTGTGGTGTGAGATTTCCAGTCACGGAATAACCGCTACAATATTCCTTGATAGCACGGTGACTACCGAAAGGTAGATGAAAGTTTTGGAAGACGATTTCATCCTCATTGTCCAGAGTGACATTTTGACAAGATGTGGTTCATAAAAGACGGAGCTCGACACCATAAAAACAGGAGAGTATGTGATGTCCTGGAAGAGCACTCTAGGGGCCGTTCTCTAGCGCTTGGATGGCGTGGATCTCGATTCGCCACCGTATTCCCCGGATCTGAGCACATGGGACTTCTTTTTGTGGGGCTGTATTAAAGATAAGGTGTACAGCAATAACCCCAAAACCACTGCTTCGTAGAAAACAGCCATTCATGAGGTCATCGATGTTGCGACACTTCAGCGCGTCGTGCAGAATTTCGCTATTTTTCTACGCCACGTCACCGCCAGTGATGTCAGGCACTTCGAACTTGTCGTAACCTAAATCAGAATATCTCTGTAGTGACATTTACGTGTGGAATATAGTGTGCACGCCGTAGTTTCCAACTAATTTACATTTCTTTCATACAATTCAGTAACTGTCGCCCTGTAATTAATGTCAGAATTTAAAAATTCAGATGTAACCTACTCAATAGCAGGTATAATGTTACTTTGAATGCCAAACACATTAATTCAAATACAGAAGATATTAACTGTCTCTATGTCTTCTGGTAGCACAACTTACTGCACAGCAGTTACCATATTTACACCACTGGCGATTAAAATTGCTACACCACGAAGATGACGTGATACAGACGCGAATTTTAACCGACAGGAAGTAGATGCTGTGGTATGCAAATGATTAGCTTTTCAGAGCACTCACTCAGGGTTGGCGCCGGTGGCGACACCTACAACTTTCTGACTTGAGGAAAGTTTCCAACCGATTTCTCATACAGCAGTTGACTGGCGTTGCCTGGTGAAACGTTGTTGTGATGTCTCGTGTGAGGAGGAGAAATGCGTACCATCACATTTCCGACTTTGGTAAAGGTACGATTGTAGCCTATGGCGATTGCGGTTTATCGTATCGCGACATTGCTGCTCGCGTTGGTCGAGATTCAATGACAGTTAGCAGAATATGGAATCGGTGGGTTCAGGAAGGTAATACGGAACGCCGTGCTGGATCCCAACGGCCTCGTATCACTAGCAGTCGAGATGACAGGCGTCTTATCCGCATGGCTGTAAAGGACCGTGCAGCCACGTCTCGATCCCTGAGTCAACAGATGGGGACGTTTGCAAGACAACAACCATCTGCATGAACAGTTCGACGACGTTTGCAGCAGCATGGACTATCACATCAGCGACCATGGCTTCGGTTACCCTTGACGCTGCATCACGGACAGGAGCGCCTGCGATGGTGTACCCAACGACGAACCTGGGTGCGCGAATGACAAAACGTCATTTTTTTCGGATGAATCCAGGTTCTGTTTACAGCATCGTGATGGTCGCACCAGTGTTTGGCGACATCGCGGTGAATGTATATTGGAAGCATGTATTCGTCATCGCCATACTGGCGTATCGCCCGTCGTGATGGTATGTTGTGCCATTGGTTAGACGTCTCGTCCACCTCTTGTTCGCACTGACGGCACTTTGAACAGTGGGCGTTACATTTCAGATGTGTCACGACCCGTGGCTCTACCCTTTATTTGATCTCTGCGAAACCCTACATTCCAGCAGGATAATGCACGATCGCATGTTGCAGGTACTGTACGGGCCTTACTGGACACAGTAAATGTTCGACTGCTGGTCTGGCCAACACATTCTCCAGATCCCTCACCAATTGAAATCGTCTCGTCATGGTGGCCGATCAACTGGCTCGTCACAATACGCCAGTCAGTAGTCTTGATGAACTGTGGTATCGTGTTGAAGCTGCATGGGCAGCTGTACCTGTACACACCATCCAAGCGCTGTTTTGTCTCAATGCCCAGGCGTATCAAGGCCGTTATTACGGCCAGAGGTGGTTGTTCTGGCCACTTATTTCTCAGGTTCTATGCACCCAAATTGCGTGATAATGTAATCACATGTCAGTTGTAGTATAATATATTCGTCCAATGAATTCCCCTTTTTTCATCTGCATTTTAATGGCCAGTAGCGTATATTTGACCGGTAGTTGAGAATGAAAGCATTCAGCGACTTGCTGGTTTACTCGTAGTTGCACGTAGGAGACGTGGTTTATTGCTTCCTACATTAGTGGTGTTCGTGCAGCAAAACTACCGCACCAGGCATAACCTGTTAACTTATTCCTCGTTTACAACATACTCTACTCGGAACACATTTTGCAGACCGCATTCGTATATACCACCGAATGTTCCTGCAAAATTGTATCATTTTACAAGACGCACTCGAGGAGATACGACGCCATAAGTATCGATATGCGTGTAATGCTAGCTTCTGCGTAAGATGGACCACAAGCTACCCAAACTATCGTCAAACAAATGGTTCAAATGGCTCTGAGCACTATGGGACTTAACATCTATGGTCATCAGTCCCCTAGAACTTAGAACTACTTAAACCTAACTAACCTAAGGACAGCACACAACACCCAGCCATCACGAGGCAGAGAAAATCCCTGACCCCGCCGGGAATCGAACCCGGGAACCCGGGCGTGGGAAGCGAGAACGCTATCGCACGACCACGAGATGCGGGCAATATCGTCAAACAGTGTTTCGTAACTAGACACTCAGCGATTTGCAACATAGAGGAGAGCGCTCTACCTTGGTACACCTTTCGCCTCTAGCCAACCCAGTAATAGAAGTTTTATTACACACTGCCTGCTCACATTAACATGACCACCTACCAAAAAAATTTTTCGCCGCGCGGACCATCCTGAGACATGCTGGAATAGAGTCAGCTCGTCAGTTTTGAAATTGATGGCATTTGCATTTTACATGCTGTAATTCTTTTCTGAAATTACAAAAATAACCATGGAAAATTAGTAGTGATATTTGCTACGGCACCGTGACCTGCGTAAACAGCCCCTTTTCAGTGTGTTCTTCCTGTTGCCTTGCATGGCGCCTATACTGTCCCCCAGACTTCCCAAACGACGTTACTGCTAGGCGTCACAAAACAAAATCCTCTCTAATTGCTAGAGCTCACCACTCACTCCCCGACCGGTTCGGTAGGTGGCGCCACCGCTCGCTCTGTGCACACCACCGGAAAGACGACCCACACCGGCGGCGGGGATATCGCTGATCGAGCCACACGGATCAATGACGATTTAATACCCTACTGGACATTAAAATTGCTACACCAAGAAGAAATGCAGATGATAAACGGGTATTCATTGGTCAAATATATTATACTAGAACTGACATGTGAATACATTTTCGCGCAATTTTGGTGCATAGATCCTGAGAAATCAGTACCCAGGACAACCACCTCTGGCCGTAATAACGGCCTTGATACGCCTGGGCATTGAGTCAAATAGAGCTTGGATGGTGTGTACAGGTACAGCTGCCCATGCAGCTTCAACACGATACCGCAGTTCCCAAAGAGTAGTGACTGGCGTATTGTGACGACCAAGTTGCTCGGCAACCGTTGAACGACGTTTTCGATACCACAGTTCATCAAGAGTAGTGAATGGCGTACCGTGACGAGCCAGTTGCTCGGCCACCATTGACGTTTTCAATTGGTGAGGGATCTGGAGATCGTCCTGGCCAGGGCAGCAGACGAACATTTTCTGTATCCAGAAAGGTCCGTACAGTACCTGCAACATGCGGTCGTGCATTATCCTGCTGAAATGTAGGGATCGAATGTAGTGATCGAATGAAGGGTAGAGCCACGGGTCGTAACACATCTGAAGTTTAATGTGCACTGTTCAAAGTGCCGTCAATGCGAAGACGAGGTGACCGAGACGTGTAACCAGTGGCACCCCATACCATCACGCGGGGTGATATGGCAGTATGGCAATGACGACAAGACGCTTTCAATGTGTGTTCACCACGATGTCGCCAAACACGGATGTGACCATCATGATGCTGTAAACAGACCCTGAATTCATCCGAAAAAATGACGTTTTGCCATTCGTGCACACAGGTCCGTCGTTGAGTACACCGTCGCAGGCGCTCCCGTCTGTAATGCAGTGTCAAGGGTAACCACAGCCGTGGTCTCCGAGCTGATAGTTCATGCTGCTGTAAACGTCGTCGAACTGTTCGTGCAGATGGTTGTTGTCTTGCAAACGCCCCCATCTGTTGACTCAGGGATCGAGACGTGGCTGCACGATCTGTTACAGCCATGTGGATAACATACCTGTGATCTCGACTGCTTGTGATTAGAGGCCTTTGGGATCCTGCACGGCGTTCCGTATTACCCTCCTGAACCCACCGATTGCATATTCCGCTAACAGTCATTGGATCTCCACCAACGCGAGCAGCAATGTCGCGATACGATAAACCGCAATCGCGATAGGCTACAATCCAACCTTTATCGAAGTCGGAAACGGTTGGACACTTTCCTCATATCAGCACGTTGTAGATGTCGCCACCGGCGCCAACCTTGTGTGAATCCCCTGAAAAGCTAATCATTTGCATATCACAGCATCTTCTTCCTGTCGGTTAAATTTCGCTTCTGTGGCACGTCATCTTCGCGGTGTAGCAATTTTAATGGCCCGTAGTGTAGCTTATTTCTCCATCTTTCCAAAGCAATATATCACTGATCCTGCGCATGAGTTCGTTGGTGGTTCAAATGGCTCTGAGCACTATGGTACTTAACATCTGAGAGCATCAGTGCACTAGAACTTAGATCTTACCTAAGGACAACACACACATCCATGCCCGAGGCAGGATTCGAACCTGTGACCGTAGCGGTTGCGCGGTTCCAGACTGCAGCGCCTACAACCGCTCGGAAACTCTGGCCGGCTTCGTTGGTGGAGCTATGTGTTAATGGATGTCTACGCACAGGCCATGTAGTCCGTGTAAACAACTGGCCGTTGATATATATATATATATATATATATATATATATATATATATATATATATATATATATATATATATATATATATATATGGTGATGGCGCCCGATAGCGAGCCAGACGGGTTGCATAAGATTTACATCAGTCCAATATTGTCACCGAGGCATCAGCGTGAGTTCGCTAAATGCTCTTCAAACCACCGTAACAGGGTTCTGGGTCTGAGACATAACACTGCTCAAAGATGACATCGCTATCTCGAAAGACATCAAGCATGAGGGGATTTAGGTGGATCGCAGCTGTCAGCGTGTCTTCGAAAACTACCAGAGGTCCATGCAAACAAAGTACAATGTTCCCCATAGCTCATGCATCGAAGCTGCTTACAAGAATAATATACAGAAGAATGGAAATGAAAATTGAGAGTGCGCTAGGTGACGATCAGTTTGGCTTTAGGAAAAGTAAAGGGACGAGAGAGGCAATTCTGACGTTACGGCTAATAATGGAAGCAAGGGTACAGAAAAATCAAGACACTTTCATAGGATTTGTTGACCTGGAAAAAGCGTTCCACAAAATAAAATGGTGCAAGTTGTTCAAGATTCTGGAAAAAGTAGGGGTAAGCTATAGGGAGAGACGGGTCATATACAATATTTACAACAACCAAGAGGGAATAATAAGAGTGGACGATCAAGAACGAAGTACTCGTATTAAGAAGGGTGTAAGACAAGGCTGTAGCCTTTCGCCCCTACTCTTCTCATAGCAATGATGGAAATAAAAGAAAGGTTCAGGAGTGGAATTAAAATACAAGGTGAAAGGATATAAATGATACGATTCGCTGATGACATTGCTATCCTGAGTGAAAGTGAAGAAGAATTAAATGATCTGCTGAACGGAATGAACAGTCAAAAGAGTACACAGTATGGTTTGAGAGAAAATCGGTGAAAGAAATGGTTCAAATGGCTCTGAGCACTATGGGACTCAACTGCTGAGGTCATTAGTCCCATAGAACTTAGAACTAGTTAAACCTAACTAACCTAAGGACATCACAAACATCCATGCCCGAGGCAGGATTCGAACCTGCGGCCGTAGCGGTCTTGCGGTTCCAGACTGCAGCGCCTTTAACCGCACGACCACATCGGCCGGCTCGGAGAAAGACGAAGGTAATGAGAAGCAGTAGAAATGAGAACAGCGAGAAACTTAACATCAGGATTGATGGTCACGAAGTCAATGAAGTTAAGGAATTCTGCTACCTAGGCAGTAAAATAACCAATGACAGACGGAGCAAGGAGGACATCAAAAGCAGACTCGCTATGGCAAAAAAAGGCATTTCTGGCCAAGAGAAGTCTACTAATATCAAATACCGGCCTTAATTTGAGGAAGAAATTTCTGAGGATGTACGTCTGGAGTACAGCATTGTATGGTAGTGAAACATGGACTGTGGGAAAACCGCAACAGAAGAGAATCGAAGCATTCGAGATGTGGCGCTACAGACGAATGTTGAAAATTAGGTGGACTGATAAGGTAAGGAATGGGGAGGTTCTACGCAGAGTCGGAGTGGAAAGGAGTATGTGGAAAACACTGATAAGGAGAAGGGACAGGAGGGAATGACTTCCATGGTACTAGAGGGAGCTGTAGAGGGCAAAAACTGTGGATGAAGACAGAGATTGGAATACGTCAAGCAAATAATTGAGGACGTAGGTTGCAAGTGCTACTCGGAGATGAAGAGGTTAGCACAGGAAAGGAATTCGTGGCGGGCCGCATCAAACCAGTCAGTGGACTGATGACCAAAAAATAAGCGTAATACTGCTCCCACCAGCTCGTGTTCTTGTGGCGCGCTGCACGTTTCGAGCCGCTGTTCACCTCGATGACGGCGTTACTTGAAAGGACCAGTGAGCTAGTGCAGCAAAAGTGTGATTCACTCTGAGAGTCAACAGGTTTCCCATTGATCGACGGTCCAATACCGATGGTCCCATCCCCCCTGCAATCCTAATTAACGATACCGTATGGCAACATACGAACACGTAGGGGTGGTATGATGAATGGCGTGATCCTAACCACTTGCGCATGCACCAGTATTGCGCTCTTTCGGAATTGAGGTAAAAGATCACCATCTGTTACAGATCGGTCAATCCTCCGATTCCCACTTTCTGTGAAGAGTCTTGGACGCCCAACCATTTAGTGCCTAGTGGTAGTTTCACTGTCCTTCTACCTCTTTCTGTACATGGTTTCAACAGCAGCAAATGGACATTCGACCAGCTTCGCCGTTTCGAGGGCTCTGCGTAGTAATAATCTTCCCTTTGTCAAAGCCCATCTCGGTGGATTTCCCCGCTTACAGCCCTATCTTCACTAGGGTGATCCCCCGTCCGTGACTGCTGCGCTTACATCACTTTGTTACCTCGTCCCGTGCCCTCAACCCCACCAGGTGGCATCCAATGTCGCGAGGAGCAGTGGTCATAATGTTTGGGCTGATCAGTGTTTCATAACCCACTTAAAAGGTGTGGAACACGAAGTATTTGCAGAAGATGAGCGAAGCACAACCTTATCCATAACAACAATTGTGGTGTGCGTACTGTAAGACCTTCGGTACACACACCATCAGATTAATTGACTTGTCGCTCTAACGAAGTAGGCGAGTGTCAGCAATATGTCTCGTGGTCTTATCGGGGCGTGTTTATCTTCTGCCGTTACGTCAGACGATAGAAATGCCACTTGCAGGCTTAGAGTAGCAGATTGACGGTGACCAACTTCAAACAGAACTTGATTAATTTTCACACACATTTATTAAAATAATAACAAGCATAAAAGTAACTTAACTTGGTTCTGGATGCTATTTACAATTGACAATCCGAAGTTCCTTTGGTCTTGGTACGTTAATCTTATTCTCACATATCTCTGATACTTGACAAAGTGTCTGTTCATTTATCTACATTGCTATGTACAGGAATATGGTAATCTTATTAGGTGCAGACTGAAACTTGACTATAGACTTATGCAGACTGGTACAGACTAATGCAGACAACTGCAGACTGACTAATCGGAGGTCTGTACACTCGTTATAATACCTCGCGCAGTCAGGTATCACTGCGCGAGCGTGATCCACAAGGAGAAAAGGTTCTACGTAAGCAGCAATCTCATTGGCTGCGTTAGATATTAATACGCGGATCGGTGGAAGCAGAATTTGGTCCGTCTCTAAGACAGCACCATCTCGTAGTGCGGAGACGGACGAGCGCTGCGCCTGCGCTGTTGTGCTTAGCGGGGCGCGCTCTAGTGGGAAAGTTCTGTACGCACTGACTACACGGAACTATGTACACAAAAACAACAAAAACATGTGAAATGACAGAAACTCCTTATGGCGTTCTCTGCTGTCCCACTTCTTCATGTGATTATAAAGTCAGTCCGAGCCAAAAAACGTGTTTTCCTTGTAATTTCAAACTTCTTCCAATCTTTTTCACGAATACATGCATAACATCAAATATTTAACACATTAACACATTTGTTAAGTAACCAGAGAGTTTGAAACAGCTTGACACATAGGTATTAGATTCTTTAAAGACTTGGGTGTTTTTTGGTTAACATTAAGCAGCATAAATTAGTTTCCCAATAGTGCGACAGGCGAAATTATAATTATTGCTCAAAAAAAGTTTCTGTGTAAGCATGTGTTTCAATTATAATATTTTAAAGCAATTAAACTCTTCAGCACTGCATTACCATTATCGGAGAGCCATAGGTGGGCACACTGAGTAAAATTGGGAGCTTTTGCCTGAGCTTTTTTTTTTGTGAGCAGAGAAATGACGAACTTTAGGTTCAATATACTTTAGTGTTTTACTTCATATTGTTTACATTACTTTTTTCTTTTTGTTTTATTATATTCTTAATAATTCCAGTGAAATGATATTCTCCCTCTGGAGATCCATATAAAAAGCATGCAATACCATTAGTAAACAACAGATTTTACTTTTCAAATACAGTAACATAAAAGTAGCAATTAAACTAAAAATTCTAGGTCATGAAATTCATCAGCATTATTCTTAAGTTTCTTCTTTGCCATGTATCTGAGAGTAATATTAAGAACTTCAAAAAACTGAATATCCCCACCAGTAATTAATTTGTAATACCTGTCTGGCAAAATAATTTTATAGGCGTTATTGACCTCTATTCAGATTTTCTCCTCGTATCTAATATTGCAATATTCACATGCAGTAATGTTATACACAACATTTACCTCTCGCTGCCTAACTTTTTTAAACAAATTAAATTTGCTTGGATTATTGAGCTTATATATACGTAAAGGTCAAAATTATTTAAATGAAGATAAAAGATAAAATCTTTGCAAATATATATTGTTTGAAAAACGACTTGCTCCCTGAAACTCTGATATAAAAAATTTCTTATTCTAAAAAATGGAAACAATGTTCAAGAGGATTAATAAAATACTTGCAAATAATCAAAGAGAGTCCATATGCCAAATATTAATATTCCTATAATAATTATCACTTTGTTTGGCAAATATCAGACCTGGAATTATGTTTAAAAAGAAATAAATATAATAAAATAATAAGTATTTATATTTAATATAGCCTGATATATCAAAACACTTTTTTACTTTCTGCTTCTGATTTTGATATTTTTTATGATTCTCAAAATTATGAGTTAAAAACGAAAACTAGATTAGGTTTAGAAAATGGAGAATATAATAAAAACAGTAATTGCATTTATACAATTGTTTTAAGGAAATACTCGATTTAAATTTTACTTTTACATTAGAAGCTGCATAAAACTCTTTTTAATGTTAATGTCGATATGGCCCTGGATTATAATTTTCTAAAAATTCTCTTTTATCATGTTGAAGTAAGAATTCTTTCTTGACTTCCTTGATGAATAAAGTTTTTGTCTTAACATCTCTCATTACGCGGTGGTTCTCTGTTGCAAAAGTTTCCTTCACATTATTCTCTGTTAATACTGTCACAGATTTGGCATGCAACTTTTGAGTATTCTTATACATAAAAGTTCATCTTCATCGTAGTATTTTTATCATTTTTCCATAAATAGTAACTCTTAAGTCTAGCCCAATTTTTAATGCAACTGTTTCCTAACTCATCAGTGCAGTCACCCACCATTCAACTCTTTCCCACTGTATTTTTGCCATCACCATACATACTATACTGTCTGCAATAAAATATATAACTGATTCTCCTAGGTTATCCAACATATGATACAACCTAAGCCTTGCATTTGATGTAGTGAGTGTTGCCTAAAGCATTTGTAAATATGTTATTTTCTATTTAATAAACATCGAAATTGTATTTCATTTGAACCATATGCTCATTAATAAATTTGATATCTGTATTATCTAATCGATCATGCAACAACGTCTTATAAAATTGTTGTGAATCTCTAAGAGACTCTGCTTTATTCATATACTGTCGTTCTCCAAATTTTCCCGGTAGTGATTTCGGACTTATCTTAGCAACAGCTCGTTTTCCTGGATTTTCCTTTATCTTATCATATTCCACTTCAATGCCCTTTTTTTTCACTGATTTGGTATTTAACTCCTTGGATTCAGAATCATAAGAACTGGTTTCTAATTTTATTTTCATAAAGTCTTTTACATAAGTTTTAAATAACACTTTGCTCTTGCTTCTGAAATCCCACAGTTTATAGATATCTAACAATTTACATCCTTTTTCCGCAGCTTTATTTACTTCATCAGTTGTCCAACATCCAATAAAATTCCTTTCATCACCGTTGTGATTACATTTATTTATTTTTCCTTCTGCATATTTGGCACATAAAGGAAACAGAAGTTTTTAATTTTAATCATTATTTATTTATATTGGGAAATCAGCTTGATACAGTCCTCTAGTTGCTAATACTTTACATTTTATAAACTGATACCATTTTTCATTATAATACTTGGGCCATATGTTTTTTTTAATGTCACTTAGGATAATAATCATTATGCGGTACAGTTGGGTAAAGTCTACATGAAGATATTTTATTTTTGTGACGACGTTTTGCCGTTAGTGCACCCAGGTTCGTCGTCGAGTACACCATCGCAGGCGCTCCTGTCTGTGATGCAGCGTCAAGGGTAACAGCAGCCATGGTCTTCGAGCTGATAATCCATGCTGCTGCAAACGTCGTCGAACTGTTCGTGCAGATTGTTGTTGTCTTGCAAACGTCCCCATCTATTAACTCAGGGATCGAGACGTGGCTGCACGATCCGTTACAGCCAAGCCGATAAGATGCCTGTCATCTCGACTGCTAGTGATACGAGGCCGTTGGGATCCAGCACGGCGTTCCGTATTACCCTCCTGAACTCACCGATTCCATATTCTTCTAACAGTCATTGGATCTCGACCAACGCAAGCAGCAGTGTCGCGATACGATAAACCGCAATCGCGATACGTTACAATCCGACCTTTATCAAAGTCGGAAACGTGATGATACACATTTCTCCTCCTTACACGAGGCATCACAACAACGTTTCACCAGGGAACGCCGGTCAACTGTTGTTTGTGTATGAGAAATCGGTAGGAAACTTTCGTCGTGTCAGCACGTTGTAGGTGTCGCCAGCGGCGCCAACCTTGTGTGAATGCTCTGAAAAGCTAATCATTTGCATATCACTGCATCTTCTTCCTGTCGGTTAAATTTCGCGTCTGTAGCACGTCACCTTCGTGGTGTAGCATTTTTAATGGCCAGTAGTGTATTATCCTTTCAGGGTCAGTTTGTTACGAAAATTATCAGGCACCATTTTATGAACAGCATTATCAGGCAGATCATTAACGCAGAGGTACGACTTTGTTTAATTAAGGAGATTAATAGTGTAGTTCAGGATTTAACCAGTTTGCATATTTTTTTAGAAAGATTAAGAAACAGGGCCTAATTCATGTTGTATTCTCTCAGGCAGATATATTTGGTTACTCTCGTGGTTGGAAATGCATGAAGTCACCCAAAGCTAAACAATAGCGAAGTTACAACCAACGAAGCCAGTACGAAATCGCAAATGAATTTAAAGGAATTATTTAAAGAAACTTCCAAAATACACCAAGGGCGTGTTATAGGATCATTACTATTTACGGTATTTTACGGTATTCATTAAGTATATATAGAGCATTGACGATCGGTGGTGGGACGTCAGTTGCCCCTGAATGTAAATAAGTGTAATATGGTGCGCACGATAAGGCGAAGAAATCGACACCTGAAAAATTATAGAGCTATATCTGTTACGTCAACTAGTGTAGAATTATGGAACATGTTTTAGGCTCATGCACTATGACGTTTTGAGACGGGAAAAATCTCCTGCATAAAAGCGTTGCTGCCCCTGGATCACGGGGTCCCGGTTTCGATTCCCGCCCGTGGTGGGTTATTTCCTCTGGCCGGGGACTGGGTGTTTGTGTTGTCCTCATCATTTCATCATCATCATCATCATCATCATCATCATTCGTGACAGTGGCTAGAATGGATTGTGTGAAACGTGGACTGTGTCAAAATTGGGACTTTGTACAGGGGCTGATGACCCCGCAGTTGGGCGCCCCACAAGCCGAACATAAGGACCATCATCTACATCTACATCTACATCTACATCTACATCTACATGATTACTCTGCAATTCACATTTAAGTGCTTGGCAGAGGGTTCATCGAAACACAATCATACTATCTCTCTACCATTCCACTCCCGAACAGCGCGCGGGAAAAACGAACACCTAAACCTTTCTGTTCGAGCTCTGATTTCTCTTATTTTATTTTGATGATCATTCCTACCTATGTAGGTTGGGCTCAACAAAATATTTTCGAATTCAGAAGAGAAAGTTGGTGACTGAAATTTCGTAAATAGATCTCGCTGCGACGAAAAACGTCTTTGCTGTAATGACTTCCATCCCAACTCGCGTATCATATCTGCCACACTCTCTCCCCTATTACGTGATAATACAAAACGAGCTGCCCTTTCTTGCACCCTTTCGATGTCCTCCGTCAATCCCACCTGGTAAGGATCCCACACCGCGCAGCAATATTCTAACAGAGGACGAACGAGTGTAGTGTAAGCTGTCTCTTTAGTGGACATGTTGCATCTTCTAAGTGTCCTGCCAATGAAACGCAACCTTTGGCTCGCCTTCCCCACACTATTATCTATGTGGTCGTTCCAGCTGAAGTTGTTCGTAATTTTTACACCCAGGTACTTAGTTGAATTGACAGCCTTCAGAATTGTACTATTTATCGAGTAATCGAATTCCAACGGATTTCTTTCGCAACTCGTGTGGATCACCTCACACTTTTCGTTATTTAGCGTCAACTGCCACCTGACACACCATAGAGCAATCTTTTCTAAATCGCTTTGCAACTGATACTGGTCTTCGGATGACCTTACTAGACGGTAAATTACAGCATCATCTGCGAACAATCTAAGAGAACTGCTCAGATTGTCACCCAGGTCATTTATATAGATCGGAAACAGCAGAGGTCCCAGGACGCTTCTTTGGGGAACACCTGATATCACTTCAATTTTACTCGATGATTTGTCGTCTATTACTACGAACTGCGACCTTCGTGACAGGAAATAACGAATCCAGTCGCACAACTGAGACGATACCCCACAGGCCCGCTGCTTGATTAGAAGTCCGTTGTGAGGAACGGTGTCAAAAGCTTTCCGGAAATCTAGAAATACAGAATCAACTTGAGATCCCCCGTCGATAGCGACCATTACTTCGTGCGAATAAAGAGCTAGCTGCGTTGCACAAGAACGATGTTTTCGGAAACCATGCTGATTACGTATCAATAGATCGTTCCCTCCGAAGTGATTCATAATGTTTGAATACAGTATATGCTCCAAAACCCTGCTGCAAACCGACGTCAATGATATAGGTCTGTAGTTCGATGGATTACTCCTACTACCCATCTTAAACACTGGTGCGACCTGGGCAATTTTCCAATCTGTAGGTACAGATCTATCGGTGAGCGAGCGGTTGTATATGAGTGCTAAGTAGGGAGCTATTGTATCAGCGTAATCTGAAAGGAACGTAATCGGTATACAAACTGGACCTGAAGACTTGCCAGTATCAAGCGATTGGAGTTGTTTCGCAACCCCTAAGGTATCTAAGGTATGTCAGGACCTCAGATGGAAACCCAGTTCTAAGCAAAGAAGGGAAAGCAGAAAGATGGAACGAGTATATAGAGGGTCCATACAAGGGTGATTTACTTGGGGACAATATTATGGAAATGGAAGAGGATGTAGATGAAGATGAAATGGGAGATACGATACTGCGTGAAGAGTTTGACAGAGCACTGAAAGACCTGAGTCGAAACAAGGCCCCGGGAGTAGACAACATTCCATTAGAACTACAGACGGCCTTGGGAGAGCCAGTCCTGACAAAACTCTACCACCTGGTGAGCAAGATGTATGACACAGGCGAAATACCCTCAGACATCAAGAAGAATATAACAATCCCAATCCCAAAGAAAGCAGGTGTTGACAGATGTGTAAATTACCGAACTATCAGTTTAATAACTGACGGCTGCAAAATACTAACGCGGATTCTTTACAGACCAATGGAAAACTAGTAGAAGACGACCTCGGGGAAGATCAGTTTGGATTCCGTGGAAATGTTGGGACACGTGAGGCAGTACTGACCGTACGACTTATCTTAGAAGCTAGATTAAGGAAAGGTAAACTTACGTTTCTTACATTTGTAGACTTAAAAAAAGCTTTTGACGATGTTGACTGGAGTACTCTCTTTCAAATTCTGAAGATGGCAGGGGTAAAATACAGGGAGCGAAAGGCTATTTACAATTTGTACAGAAACCAGATGGCAGTTATAAGAGTCGAGGGGCATGAAAGGGAAGCAGTGGTTGGGAAGGGAGTGAGACTGGGTTGTAGCCTCTCCCCGGTGTTATTCAATCTGTATTTTGAGCAAGCATTGAAGGAAACAAAAGAAAAATTCGGAGTAGGTATTAAAATAAATGGAGAAGAAATAAGAACTTTGAGGTTCGCCGATGACATTGTAATTCTGTCAGAGACAGCAAAGGACTTGGAAGAGCAGTTGAACGGAAAAAACAGTGTCATGAAAGGAGATTATAAGATGAACATCAACAAAAGCAAAACGAGGATAATGGAATGTAGTCGAATTAAGTCGGGTGATGCTGAGGGAATTAGATTAGGAAATGAGACAGTTAAAGTAGTAAAGGAGTTTCTCTATTTGGGGAACAAAATTACTGATGATGGTCGAAGCAGAGAGGACATAAAATGCAGACTGGCAATGAGAAGGAAAGCGTTTCTGAAGAAGAGAAATTTGTTAACATCGAGTATAGATTTAAGTGTCAGGAAGTCGTTTCTGAAAGTATTTGTATGGAGTGTAGCCATGTAGGGAAGTGAAACATGGACGATAAATAGTTTAGACAAGAAGAGAATAGAACTTTCGAAATGTGGTGCTACATAAGAATGCTGAAGATTAGGTGGGTAGATCACATAACTAATGAGGAGGTGTTGAATAGGATTGGGGAGCAGAGCAGTTTGCGGCACAACTTGAGTAGAAGAAGGGATCGGTTGGTAGGACATGTCAAGGGACAAGTCAAGGGACCACCAATTTAGTATTGGAGGGGAGCGTGGAGGGTAAAAATAGTAGAGGGAGACCAAGAGATGAATACACTTAGCAGATTCAGAGGGATGTAGGTTGCAGTAGGTACTGGGAGATGAAGGAGCTTGCACAGGGTAGAGTAGCATGGAGAGCTGCATCAAACCAGTCTCAGGACTGAAGACCACAACAACAACAACAAGGTATCTACTTCTAAGAAACTCATGCTAGCAGCTGTTCGCGTTTCAAATTCTGTAATATTCATCGTGCATTAAAGTCAACATGGTTCCCGGTATCAGTGGTCTTGCGAATCTCAGCTCGCTGTGTTCCTCCATGAGATCAACAGCGCTGACGGCAATGTCGCCCATGTTGATGCCGTGTTCCTGGACTTTCGGAAGGCATTTGACATGGTTCCGTGCTCACGTCGTCTAGTATGGGACCAGATTTGAATTTAGGGTGCAGTGCTTCCTTGCAGGTAGATCTGGACACTTGTTTCGTAACTTACTCCGCCAGAGCAGGCGACGAGAGCCCAACGGCACCTACCGACCGCCGTGTCATCCTCGGCAGGCTGCTTCCCAACCAAGTAGCTCCTCTGTTTGCCTCACAAGGGCTGAGTGGACCCCTCAACGTGTGTTCCATAGCGGAAAAAATCTGCAGGTGCGATGGTAATGCCGGGAGTACCCGAAGGGCAGACGGCCGATGTGGCCAAGCGGTTCTAAGTGCTGAATCCTGCTGCTGCTGCTACGGTCGCAGCTTCCAATCTTGCCTCGGGCATGGATGTTGTAACACATCGGTTCAGTTTACAGTGATAAAAGCTATACAGGGTGTTACAAAAAGTTACGGCCAAACTTTCAGGAAGCGTTCCTCACACACAAATAAAGGAAAGATGTTGTGTGGACATGTGTCCGGAAACGCTTAATTTCCATGTTAGAGCTCATTCTAGTTTCGATGTCCTTCCTCGATTCACCGCCAGTTGGCCCAATTGAAGGTAGGTAATGTTGACTTCGGTGCTTGTGTTGACATGAGACTCATTGCTCTACAGTACTAGCATCAAGCACATCAGTACGTAGCATCAACAGATTAGCGTTGATGACGAACGTGGTTCTGCAGTCAATGCAATTTTTACAAATGCGGAGTTGGCAGAAGCCCATTCGATGTATGGATTAGCACGGGGAAATAGCCGTGGCGCGGTACATCTGTATCGAAACAGATTTCCAGAACGAAGGTGTCCCGACAGGAAGACGTTCGAAGCAATTGATCGTCGTCTTAAGGAGCACGGAACATTCCAGCCTATGACTCGCGACTGGGGAAGACCTAGAACGACGAGGACACCTGCAATGGACGAGGCAATTCTTCGTGCAGTTGACGACAACCCTAATGTCAGCGTCAGAGAAGTTGCTGCTGTACAAGGTAACGTTGACCACGTCACTGTATGGAGAGTGCTACGGGAGAACCAGTTGTTTCCGTACCATGTACAGCGTGTGCAGGCACTATCAGCAGCTGATTGGCCTCCAAGGGTACACTTCTGCGAATGGTTCATCCAACAATGTGTCAATCCTCATTTCAGTGCAAATGTTCTCTTTACGGATGAGGCTTCATTCCAACGTGATCAAATTGTAAATTTTCACAATCAACATGTATGGGCTGACTAGAATCCGTACGCAATTGTGCAATCACGTCATCAACACAGCTTTTTTATGAACGTTTGGGCAGGCATTGTAGGTGATGTGTTGATTGGACTGTGCTGTCACCGCCAGACACCACACTTGCTAGGTGGTAGCTTTAAATCGGCCGCGGTCCATTAGTACATGTCGGACCCGCGTGTCGCCACTGTCAGTAATTGCAGACCGAGCGCCACCACACGGCAGGTCTAGAGAGACATACTAGCACTCGCCCCAGTTGTACGGACGACTTTGCTAGCGACTACACTGACGAAGCCTTCCTCTCATTTGCCGAGAGATAGTTAGAATAGCCTTCAGCTAAGTCCATGGCTACGACCTAGCAAGGCGCCATTAACCATTTCTAGAGAGAGTCTCACTTGTATCATCAAGAATGCTGTATACAAATGATGGATTAAAGTTAAGTATTCCAGTAGCTACTTACTTTTCTTTATAGCATTCATTACGTATCCTGTTTCAGAATTAAGGCAAGCCGGCGTGAGTTGACGCGTGCCCTTTCGGCTTCCTCGCCTTGTGTCTAGACTGTCTTGTCTAGACACAACATGGACCCCATGTTCTTCCACCTACGGTCAATGGAGCACGTTATCACGATTTCATACGGGATACTCTACCTGTGCTGCTAGAACATGTGCCTTTACAAGTACGACACAACATGTGGTTCATGCACGATGGAGCTCCTGCACATTTCGGTCGAAGTGTTCGTACGCTTCTCAACAACAGATTCGGTGACCGATGGATTGGTAGAGGCGGACCAATTCCATATTCTCCACGCTCTCCTGACCTCAACCCTCTTGACTTTCATTTGTGGGGGCATTTGAAAGCTCTTGTCTACGCAACACCGGTACCAAATGTAGAGACTCTTCGTGCTCGTATTGTGGATGGCTGTGATACAATACGCCATTCTCCAGGGCTGCATCAGCGCATCAGGGATTCCATGCGACTGAGGGTGGATACATGTATCCTCGCTAACGGAGGACATTTTGAACATTTCCTGTAACAAAGTGTTTGAAGTCACGCTGGTACGTTCTGTTGCTGTGTGTTTCCATTCCATGATTAATGTGATTTGAAGAGAAGTAATAAAATGAGCTCTAACATGGAAAGTAAGCGTTTCCGGACACGTCCACATAATATATTTTTTCTTTCTTTGTGTGTGAGGAACGTTTCCTGAAATTTTGGCCGTACCTTTATGTAACACCCTGTAGAAAGAATAATTTAAAATTAAGAATAGAATTTTTAGAGGGAAAATAGTGTAGAATCAGAGTTCGGTAATTGCAGATCAAAATTATAGTATATCAGCAAGTAGTTTAACGTCTAAGTACAGCAAAGCCACGGAAGCTCCGTCATGGAGAAGGCAGAGACGTTAAACTCTTGTGATGAAAACCTATAAAAAGGCCTCACCGTTATTATTGCCGCCTCTTTCCCTTGATTGTTTCGTTAAAGGGCGGGTAACTCGTGTCAGTCAGCGAGACAATAATTAGATTGGTCTTTATTGTGTTAAGATTTACGATATACTGTTAGAATATTACGGAGTTTAAAAGTGATGTAATGTATACGATCTAAATGGTTCAAATGGCTCTGAGTACTATGGGACTCAACTGCTGTGGTCATAAGTCCCCTAGAACTTAGAACTACTTAAACCTAACTAACCTAAGGACAGCACGCAACACCCAGCCATCACGAGGCAGAGAAAATCCCTGACCCCGCCGGGAATCGAACCCGGGAACCCGGGCGTGGGAAGCGAGAACGCTACCGCACGACCACGAGATGCGGGCAATGTATACGATCTCTGACTGTTGGTAGCAACGGAGTATTAAGGGGATTTTAGGACTTTAGTGCTAGATTGGAACTTCACGGACATATAGACGACAGAAACTCAAATTATCTCCTGATTCGAGTGAATTCAGAGGTACCGGTATTCAGATATTAACACGTGGGCTTTTGAGTGTGTCGTGTGCCGTTAGTTGCGAATCTGAACGTAGAGCGCGTGCATATCGGCATTTGCGGACTATTTAGATTCCTCCAGGCTAGGAACCTTTTAAATAGACCATCATCCATCACCATCTTAATCCTTGAATATAGAGTGAAAGTGAAATACAAGAGTGCTGTAGTTATTTCATTTACCTAGTACTAATCAGTGAAGGTTTTACGGAACCAAAGCTATTCAGCAGTAAGTCAGCACCATCTAGCGGAAAGCGTAGGCATTAACTAACACGCTAACTGAAGTGAACGTTTACGTGTTTTACGGACTGCTTAATATGAACTTTTGTGACTCTTTGACGTCCCCACTCCGTCCGAAAGGTGGCGCAGGCTGTCTTAATCATAAAAGGGGAGAGTTTTAGCCGGGCAAATTACTAAATAAAAGCGATATTTACAAGACTCGCAGTAATAGCAAAACACAAGGCCCGCACCTCATCGGAGAGTCGTCGCTGTCACGTCGGGAAGTAAAGCCGGAAAACCTACCGACGATACGTATCTACGAGCCGACGTCGACGTGGAGTACCTAAAAAGGGAACCACAAGAGAGTTGGGGTCACCTCACCTGGATACCTCATCTCCGCTCCATCCACTCCAAAGCCCACAACCGCCTCCGACTCCTCAAACTCCTCTCTGGCCGGACGTGGGAAATGCACCCCTCTACCATCCTCCACACCTACAAATCCTTAATCCGTCCCATCCTCTGTTATGCCAGTCCTGCTTGGATATCTGCCCCCACCCCCAAATTCTATAAGTCCCTCCAGATCCTTGAGCGTCATGCACTCCGCCTCGCCTTCCGTATCCGCCTCCCGTCCCCCACGCGGATCCTCTATGACCTCATTCCTTTCCCCCATCTGCTCCTATTCCTCGAACGTATCCGAATCCTCTACACTTCCCGCCGTCTTGACCCCTCACCCCCTGGTTGCTCCTCTCCTCTCCCATCCCCGCCCCCTGCCATGTCTTCACCGTTGTGGCCCCCCTACCCTCCATCTCTACACCCTACATCTCCTTTCCCAAGGTGGCTTCCATCAACTCCCCCTCCCGGACGATGCCCTCTCTCCCTCCATTTATCCTTCCTATCAACTCTGATCCTCACTCCCCCTCCTTTCCTCTGTCCTTTCCCTGGGCTCCCTCTTCCCCCCCCCCTTCCGTCCTGTTTTCTCCCCACTAAACCTCTCCCTACCTCCCTTCTCCCCCCCCAACTCCTTTTGTATTCCCCTCCTCTGCCTACCCCTCTCCTCCCTGTCGCGTCTGCCCCCCACCCCTCTTATGGGTCCTCATCCTCCATCAGCTCCTTTCCTGGTTCCCCCCTTCACTTTTACTCTCCTTTCCCCCCTTTTTTTGTTTTCCCATCTTCTGTCCAGTTTCCCCCCACCTGCTCTCGACTGTGGTATGTCACATTTGCCAACTTTTTAGTGCAGTGTTCCAGTGACTATTCAGTGTTGTTCGTCTTTCTCGTGTTGCGAACAGAAACCATGCTGTCGCTAGGTGTGAATTTTATGTCTTTTGCGAACAGAATCCAGACTGTCGCCGTGTTTTTTAATTGTCTGTCTATTGTTTTACCTGTCTGCTTCGTATGTATTTTATTAGCATCATCATCCCTCTGTTCTTTGTTTTAAGTTCCACGATTTCTTTTCGCCATGTTACTCTTTAAGTCTCCGATTTTATCGCCTGTTTTTTTATTATTTATTCTCTTTATCTTTCTCACAAAGTCTGTTGGCTGAAGAGCGGCATACTAAGCTGCTGCCAACGCGCCCCCTTCGGGGGGAATTGAAATTCAATAAAGGAAAAAAAAAAATGAGTTGCGGATGCTTCAGTGTGTGTGATGTCGTTAGGCTAGTTAGGTTTAAGTAGTTCCAAGTCTAGGGGACTGATGACCTCAGATGTTATGTACCATAGTGTTTAGAGCCATTTGAACCATTTGTACCCCAAGGGCATGTTATAGGACCCCGATGTTCGTTAACGATCTAGAGTATCAACAATTGGTGCAGTGAAGGCAGTTGCCCATGAACATAAACATACGTAACGTACTGTGCGTGAACAGGCGAAGAAATCCACTGCTGAAAAATTACACGACCATACATTGCAAATTGTAAGTAACGTAAAATAACAGATGTGGAAAAAATTCCAAAAAAAAAAAAAAGAAAGAAAAGCAGATTCTTCGAGTCTGTGGCACAAAGGCAGGACCCGAAAAAAGCGTTTTTGGCCACGAAAGAACTGGTTTACAAAATATCTGTTCCACCTCTTCTTGAATTTTGTTCATCATTTCGGGCGCTACAGTCATGGACTGTGCGGCTGGTACTGGCGGAGGTTCGAGTCCTCTTTCGGCCATGGGTGTGTGTGTTTGTCCATAGGATAATTTAGGGTAAGTAGTGTGTAAGCTTTGGGACTGATGACCTTAGCAGTTAAGTCCCATAAGATTTCACACACACCTGAACATTTTTGAACATCATTTCGGCACCTTTATCAGACTTAATTAACGGAGCAGTGACAGGAGATCCAACCTAGAGCTGTGCATTTCCTCACGGGATGGTTTAGACCAAGCGAGACCATTACGGAGAAGTCGGCGAATTCCAGTGGCCTAGGGGCATGGTGCCTCACTCAAGAAGTTTACTACTCTAATTTCTAGACCTTATTTTCCAAGAAGAGTCGCGAAACGTATTGCTTCGTCCCGAATAATCGTAATATGCGGGGCGTTCAATAAGTAATGCAACACATTTTTTTCTGAGCCAACTTTAGTTGAACAGAAAGTGCGGACTTTGTTTCGGGACATCGAGGAACATTCCGACATCCGTCTGTATAGTTTCCTGAAGCTGCGATAGGTGGCTGCGTCATATGTAACCTTCAACGTGTCGTCTGTAACGGTGGGGAGTTAGCAGAGAGCTGTCGGTGAGTTTGTGTTGGTGGAAGACCAGAGCACTACAAATCTTTGTAGGCCGCCGCAGTAATGGCTAACGGCAGAAACTATCCTTATCTCGTCCTAATTATTTAATTAGGAAGGAGCAGCAAACGTTGTGTGTACGGGGTGCTTATAATTAAAGTTAAAATTTCAATACGCTGTAGAAATGACAATAAGAAAATATCAATTTTGGCAAAGAAATATGATAATGTAACAAGGGCTCAAAGTGGGCGCAAATGATCCTCTAATCGAGAGGGATGGACTAGGGAAAAGAGCACTGCAAGAAGACTGCCAGGGATAGAGTAGAGCAATAAAAGAGGAAGAGTAGCCGCGTCACTGCTATGGTCGCAGGTTCGAATCCTGCCTCGGGCATGGATGTATATGATGTCCGTAGGTTAGTAAGGTTTAAGTAATTCTAAGTTCTAGGGGACTGATGACCTGAGATGTTAAGTCTCGTAGTGTTCAGGGTCATTTGAACCATTTGAACAAAGGAGACTTGTCTTCATATCCTTCCATGATCCTTGTGATCAGATTGGGCATAATCTGTTGGTAAGAGGCTGTGTGCAGTAGACACGAGCCCACTGGAAACTCCATCTCGTGTTCCTCACGCCCGAAGTACAGCGCGGCTATGATTAAAGTTAAACTTTCAAAACGCTGTAAAAAATAATACCACTGACCGGGATGACGTCAAATTGCTACGGAATATTATCGGAGAAGGGGGAAAAACATATGCCAGAAGAAAAATAAATAGTGTGAAAATTGATCGATAGATGGCGTTCCATGTATCAGAATACGTAAATAATAATAATAGTAATGGCGTGTGACGAGGGCTTCCCGTCAGGAAGACCGCTCGTCCGGTGCAAGTCTTTCGATTTGACGCCACTTCGGCGACTTGCGCGTCGATGGGGATGAAACGATGATGATTAGGACAACACCCATTCCCTGAGCGGAGAAAATCTTCGACCCAGCCGGGAATCGAACCCGGGCCCTTAGGATTGACAGTCTGCCGCGCTGACCACTCAGCTACCGGGGGCGCGCAGAATATGTAAATGAAAACACCTGTCATGTGGACGGCCCATTGAAGTTGGTATAAACACGCCAGGCACAAGGCTTTTCCCCCTCCTACGTTACCATCCATAATGCCGATTCCCACACCTTCTACCCTTCTGCAGGCGTGCCCCAGGGCTCTGTCCTCTCCCCTCTCCTCTACCTCCTGTACACGGCAGATGTGCCCCAACCTCCCCTACCCCTCCCCCAGTACACCCCCTGCAGTATGCCGATGACACCATATTCCTTGCCCTCGCTCCTACCCTCCAACGGTCCCGACGCCTTCTCCAGAATCACCTTGACCTTTTTGCCGCATGGTGTAACCAGTGGCTCCTGAAAATCAATCCTTCTAAGACCCAGGCAATCATAGTAGGTCGTACCACTCACTCGCTCCGGCTCCTGGATTTCTCCCTTATTATGTGGAAAGAATAAGTTGGATGGACAGACAGAGTAAAAAATGAAGAGGTATTAAGAAGAGTGGGAGAGAAAAGACAGTTACTAGATGTAATAAAGAGAAGAAAAAGAAACTGGATTGGGCATATATTACGAAAGAATGGCGGACTGATGAAAACAATTTTAGAAGGTTATTTTAAAGGGAAAAGGAAGCGAGAAAGGAAGAGATTCCAGATACTGGATGACATGATGGACGGTACAACATACAGCAGCCTTAAGAAGGAAGCAATGGATCGCAGAAAATGAAGAGGCAAAGGACCTGCTAATATAGCAGATAATGGATGATGATGATCTGCGTGCATCCTGTCCGCCTCTCCCCCACCCTCACCTACCTTGGCCTCACCATTGACCATCACATCACCAGGAACCCTCATTTCCGCTCCATCCAATCCAAAGCCTACAACTGCCTCCGGCCCCTCAAACTCTTATCTGGCCAGACATGGGGGTTGCACCCATCTACCATCCTCCACACATACAAATCCTTAATCCATCCCATCCTGTGTTATGCCAGTCCCGCCTTGATATCCACCCCCACTCCCAAATTCCATAAGTCTCTCCAGATCCTCGAGCGCCACGCTCTCCGCCTCGCCTTCCATATATGCCTCCCGTCCCCCACGTGGATCTTCTATGACGTCATTCCTTTCCCCCATCTGCTCCTATTCTTCGAACATATCTGCTTACTCTACACCTCCCGCCACCTTGATCCCCCTCATCCTCTGGATGCTCCTCTCCTCTCCAACCCCCACCCTCTACAGCCAGCCGGAGTGGCTGAGTGGCTCTAGGCGCTACAGTATGGAACCGCGCAACTGCTGCGCTCGCAGGTTCTAAGCCTGCCTCGGGCATGGATGTGTGTGATGCCATTAGGTTAGTTCAGTTTAAGTAGTTCTAAGTTCTAGGGGACTGATGACCTCAGATGTTAAGTCCCATAGTGCTCAGAGCCATTTTTGAACCCCCGCCCTCTGCCACGCCTTCACTGTTGTCTGCCCTCTACCCTCCATCTTGACACCCTTCATCTACTTTCCCAAGGTGGCTTCCATCAACTCCCCCACGCGGATGATGCCCTCTCTCCCTCCATTTATCAGTCCTATCAAATCTGATCCTCACACCCTCTCCTTTCCTTTGTCCATTTCCGAGCCCCCCCCTTCCCCTCCCCAGCCCCCCCATCCTGCTTTTTCTCCGCTTACCCTCTCTGTGCCTCCCTTCTCTCCCCCGAGTCCTTTCCCGTTTTTCTTCTTCTGCCTTTCCCCATTCCCTCCCGTGTCTCCCCTGCGCCCCCCTTCTGAGTTCTCTCCATCCGTCCCCCCCCACGCCTTTCCCTTTTCCCTCTCCTCTCCCCCCTTTTTTCCTCCCCCTCCTCTATCTAGGTCCCCTCCCATCTGCCCTTGCCTGTGGAGCGTCATTTTCGTGCCAACCTTCTAGTGCAGTGCACTGTTGTCTGCCCTCTACCCTCCATCTTGACACCCTTCATCTACTTTCCCAAGGTGGCTTCCATCAACTCCCCCACGTGGATGATGCCCTCTCTCCCTCCATTTATCAGTCCTATCAAATCTGATCCTCACACCCTCTCCTTTCCTTTGTCCATTTCCGGCCCCCCCCTTCCCCTCCCCAGCCCCCCCCATCCTGTTTTTTCTCTGCTTACCCTCTCTGTGCCTCCCTTCTCTCCCCTGAGTCCTTTTCCGTTTTTCTTCTTCTGCCTTTCCCCATTCCCTCTCATGTCTCCCCTGCGCCCCCCTTCTGAGTCCTCGCCATCCGTCCCCCCCCCCCACGCCTTTCCCTCTTACCTCTCCTCTCCCCCTTTCCCCCCCCCTCCTCTGTCTAGGTCCCCCCACCCATCTGCCCTTGCCTGTGGAGCGTCATCTTCATGCCAACCCTCTAGTGCAGTGTTCCTTGTGATTGTTAAGTGTTGTGCGTCTTTTCCGAAGTGTTGCGAACGGACATCATGCTGTCGCAGGGTGTGAGTTTTTTTTTTATATCTCTTGCGAACAGAATCCAGACTGTCGCGGTGTTTTTTCAATTGTCTGTCTAGTTTTTCCGTGTATGCTTCCTGTGTATTTTATTATCATCACCCACCATTAGTTTTATGATTTAACTTTCAACAATCTTCCGCCGTTTTACGTCACAGTTTTATCGTCTGTTTTTATTGTTTTTATCTCCTTATGTTTTAAAAATTCTGTAGGCTGAAGTTCGGCGTACTAAGTTGTTGCCAGCCGGCCCCCATCAGGGGGAATCGAAATCCAATGAAAAAAAAAAACAGCTTTTCCTCCTTTCGCGTCTGGAACGTTCGCCACGACTGTCTCAATACAGGATTGCGCTCTGCTTGTGAAGCTGCTTTGCAAGAATGATGACTGTGCACACGTCGCTCTGCAGATGTTCCGGACACTGGAGGGTTTGGAAAAAGGCGCTGATGCGATGATTGGAGAAACTGAATCAGAGATTCGAAAAGACGGGTTCTTCTGTTGGGCAACCTGGTAGAGGGAGGAAACGAACGGATTCGACGTCAATGGAAGCAGTGGCCACATCAATGCAGGTAGAGGTGAGTGGTGGTGTGCAAACGTGTAGTGCACGGAGAATTTGCCCGAACATTGGACGTACCCGCGAGTACGGTGCGTAAAATCCTACGAAACTTCCTCCTTTGTTGTTCATTGAAAATTACCCACGTGCACGAGTTGCTTCATGTTGACCTGCCAGCAAGAGATATCTTTGCTTTACAATTTCTTGCTCGCACGGTAGTGGACAGTGTTTGTCTGTGAAAGATTTTGTGGACAGACGAAGCCCACTTCCATCTGAAGGATATGTCAGTGCCAGAACTGTCGAATATGGGCAAAGAAAAATTCACTCGCAAATTGTTGTGTACATAGTCCCACGGTTCCGCGTAGTCAGCACGTACACAACTTTCCCACTAGAGCGCGCCCCACTAAGCACAACAGCGCAGGCGCAGCGCTCGTCTGTCTCCGCACTACGAGATGGCGCTGCCTTAGAGACGGACCAAATTCTGCTTCCGCTGATCCGCATATTAATATGTAACGCAGCCAATGAGATCGCAGCTAACGTAGAACCTTTCCTCCTCGCGGGTCACACTCGCGCAGTGATACCTGAACGCGCGAGGTATTATAACGAGTGTACAGACCTCCTATTAGTCAGTCTGCATTTATCTAGACCTGTCTGTACCAGTCTGCATTAGTCTGTACCAGTCTATAGTTAAGTTTCCGTCTGCGCTTAATAAGATTATCATATTCCTGTACATAGCCATGAAGAGAAATATATAGACACTTTGTCAAGTATCAGAGATATGTGAGAATAAGATTAACGTACCAAGATCAAAGGAACTTCAGATTGTCAATTGTAAACAGCATCCAGAATCAAGTTACGTAATGTCTATGCTTTTTATTATTTTAATAAATGTGTGTGAAAATTAATCTGCTACTCTAAGCATGCAAGTTGCATTTCTATCGTTGACCTAATGGCAGAAGATAAACACGCCACGATAAGACCACGAGACATATTGCTGACACTCGCCTACTTCGTTAGAGCGACAAGTCAAATAATCTGATGGTGTGTTTACCGAAGGACTTACAGTACGCACACCACACAAATCAACCAGTCTCACTTCATTCTGAAAAGGTCACAGCGTGGTGTTGATTCCATATTCTTTTCGAAAAGACAGGTGCTTCCGTCCCTCTTACCTGTACGGTCACGGGTAAGAACACATTCTGAATGTGACCCCGGAAACACTTCTGTCAGTTGTGGAACATGCTGTTTCTCGATTTCAACTTGTTGCAAAAAAGGTGGACTGCATAATGAACATGTTTCGCGCCACTCACACGGAAATTAACAATCCGATTTGATTTCGATTGATGCTGTTTATGCAGTTTTTGGCCTCGGGGCAATTAAAAACCGGTTTGTTTGGTACTTTTTATAGGGTTTTTGGGCTCAGGACGCATTTTTGCCATCTGATATGCTATGACCTTGCCGTGGCGGATGGGCTTACGTAACTAACAGCATCACACTTGTACACCCATGCACACAGAGTAGTGCAGTTTGTTTAATGTCAGACATACACATAAGGCATTGTTGTATGATTCTTTTGTTATTTGTAGTCGAGCACTACTAAATTATGATGCTTATCGCACCATTCATTGCTACATTCTGAAAGTATTTTTGTTCTGTCGTACTTTTGCCCCCTTTTCCGATAATACGAGGGTCACTCCAAAAGAAAGGCACACAATTTTTATTAAAACCCACATTTTATTCTACATGTTTGAAAGTTTTACAGTGTGTAGATACATCCTTTAGGAACAAAATTTTCATTTCTCCACATAATTTCCATCCCTCTAAACTGCCTTACGCCATCTTGGAACCAGCGCCTGTATACCCGCACGGTACAATTCAGGACCAACCTGTTGGAGGCACTGTTTGGCAGCGTGCACAAGGGAGTCATCATCTTCAAACCTTGTTCCACGAAGAGAGTCTCTCAGTTTCCCAAAGAGTCACATGGAGCCAGGTCAGGACTGTAAGGCGGGTGTTTCGGTGTTGTCCATCCGAGTTTTGTAATCGCTTCCATGGTTTTTTTCTGACACGTGGCCGTGCACAGTCGTGCAACAGCAAAACATCCTGCTTTTGCCGATGTGGTCGAACACGACTCAGTCGAGCTTGAAGTTTCTTCAGTGTCGTCACATATGCATCAGAAGTTATGGTGGTTCCATTTGGCACGATGTCCACAAGCAAGAATCCTTCGGAATCGAAAAACACTGTAGCCGTAACTTTTCCAGCAGAAGGTGTGGTTTTGAATTTCTTTTTTCTTGGGTGAATTTGCATGATGCCAGTCAACTGATTGCCTCTTCGTCTCTGGTGAAAAATGATGGAGCCATGTTTCATCACCTGTCACAATTCTTCCAAGAAATTCATCTCCACCATTCTCGTACTGTTCCAAAAGTTCGCCGCATACGTTTTTCTTGTTTCTTTGTGAGCCACTGCCTACATCCTGGGAACCCACATGGCACAAACCTTTTTTAACACCAACACTTTCAGTATTCTGCAAACACTCCCTTCCCCTATCCCAACGTAGCGTAACACTTCGTTCACTGTGATGCGTCTGTCAGCAGTCACCAATTCGTTCACACTCTGCACATTGTCTGAAGTGTGTGCAGTACGAGGCCTGCCGCTGCGAGGACAATCCTCAATATTGCCGTGCCCGCTTTCGTCACGTAGCCTGCTTGCCCACCGACTAACAGTCCGCAGCTCGTGGTATTGCGGTAGCGTTCTCGCTTCCCGCGCACGGGGTCCCGGGTTCGATTCCCGGCGGGGCCAGGGATTTTCTCTGCCTTGTGATGACTGGGTGTTGTGTGTCTTTCATTATCATTTCATCCCCACCGACACGCAAGTCGCCGAAGTGGCGTCAACTCAAAAGACTTGCACCAGGCGAACGGTCTACCCGACGGGAGGCCCTAGCCACACGGCATTTCCATTTTTTTTTCCGACTAACTGTACTGCGATCGACAGCAGCATCTCCGTACACCTTTTTCAACCTCTTGTGGATGTTTCCCACTGTCTCGTTTTCACAGCACAGGAATTCTATGACAGCACGTTGCTTCTGACGAACGTCAAGTGAATTTTTAAGACATGCTGTGACGGCGCCACTCATGGGAACAGGTTGAACTAAGTTTGAAAACAAGCGGGAAGGATGTATCTACACACTGTAAAACTTTCACACGCGCAGAATTAAAACTGTATTTTTACAAAAACAGTGTGCATTTCTTTTGGAGTGACCCTCGTATTCCGTTGAAATTTGACGTCATTCTGACCAGTGGTGTTATTTCAACAACGGTTTGAAAGTTTAACTTTAATTATAATCACCCGGTATATTAAACACTTTTTTTTTAATACTAGAGCAGTTTGGGAACCTAAAGTCCATATACGACTGCAATTGGTCTCCACGTAGCTGAACATAATCATTTAAAGCCATTGATCGGTTTGGTTGCACCACGGGACCCAGTCCGCTCCGTGCAAAAGGCCACCCCGTTAAGGAACCACCACCAGTTTGCACAGTGCCTTGTTGACAACTTGCGTCCATGGCTTTGTGGGGTCTGCGTCGCACGCCAACCCTACTGTCAGTTCTCACCAATTGCGACTTATGTGACCAGGCCACGGTTATCCAATCTTCTATGGTCCAAACGATATGGTCACCAGCCCAGGAGAGGCGCTGCAGGCGATGTCGTGATGTTAGCAAAAGACAATCGCGTCGGTCGTCTACTGCCTCAGCCCATTAACGCAAAATTTCGCCTCACTGTCCTAATTGATAAGTTTGTCTTGTCGGTTATTTCACACGTTGTTGCTTGTCTGTTAGCACTGACAACTCTAGGCACGAGCCGCTGCTCTCGGTCGTTAAGTGAAGGCCTTCGGCCACTGCGTTGTCCGTGGCGAGAGGAAATGCCTGAAACCTGGTTATCTCGGCGCCGTCCTGGCACAGTGGATCTCGAAATGTTGTATCCGCTAACGATTTCCGTAATAGAACCTGCCATGCATCTAGATCCAACTATCATTCCGCGTTCAAAGTACAGGGTGTCCGAAAAGACTTTCCCTGATAACATAAATTGATAACTCAGGCTAGAATTAAGATACAAATATGAAACTTGTGTCGAATTGTTTACAACTATCAAAGTTTTTTTTCTGTTTTAGGTTCACAGTATGTAAGTAGTGGATGAGGTGCAGTGCCCAAGAAGCCATGTTAACCAAACAGGAGAAGGCACAATGTGTCCTGTGGTACCATGAGACACGATCACCAACCACAGTGCAGAGACACTTCCAGACAACATTTGGAAGGAATCCACCTAATGTCAAGCCAGGTATGAGAAGTTCAAGAACACAGGATCGGTTGCTGACCTTCCGAGGTCTGCTCGACCAAAAACCTAAGCAGACAGGGTGGAAGCTGTAAGGCAGTCTTTTCTGCGAAGTCCGAAGAAATCGGTGCGCAGGACCTCACGTGAATTACGGATGCCAAAAAGCTCTCTCCATGACATTTTACACAAACGTTTATTGTCTCGTTTATACAAAGTGCAAATCGTTCAGCCTCTGTTGCCCAATGACAGTACACGTCGATATGACTTTGCGGTCGAAATGCTATCACGTATTGAGGACGATGATGGTTATCTCAACCGAATTGCCTTTTCCGACGAAGCGACGTTTTTTGTCAGTGGAGTAGTGAATCACCATAACGTGCGCATTTTGGGTTCACAACCCCCTGGCGAGGTCATGGAGAGCATCAGAGGCAGTCCAAAAGTGAGTTGGCTAAAGTGACCGAGCGGTTATAGGCGCTACAGTCTGGAACCACGCGACCGTTAAGGTCGCAGGTTCGAATCCTGCCTTGGGCATGGATGTGTGTGATGTCCTTAGGTTAGTTAGGTTTAAGTAGTTCTGAGTTCTAGGGGACTGACGACCACATCAGTTAAGTCCCGTAGTACTCAGAGCCAGTCCAAAGGTGAATGTTTGGTTCAGGCTATTGCACAATCATTCTTCTTCGCTGAGGCTACCACCACATCTGCAGTGTATCTGGACATGTTGCAACTGTATGCTGTTGCTCAGCTGCTTCAGTATCACCCCGATGTCTTGTTTCAGCAAGATGGTGCACCACCTCATTGGGGTTTGGACGTCCGTGCTTATCTAGATATGACCTTTCCTGGGCGATGGATTGGTCGTGATGGGCCCACGGTTTGGCCTCCACCCTCTCCTGACATAACCCCATTAGACTTCTTTTTATGGGGTTATGGCAAGGACGAGGTCTACTGAACTCGTGTACCAGATCTTGAAACCCTGCGGCAATGGATAACCACAGTCGTTGAATCGATCCCTCCAGTGATGTTGGCTAATGTGTGGACGGAAATTAAATATCGCCTAGATGTGGTACGTGCTACAAAGAGTGCTCATGTGGAAGTTTACTGATGTGTGAAAAAAAACTTTGATAATTTGTAAACAATTAGATACCAGTTTCATATTCGTATCTTACTTCTAGCCTGAGTTATCTATTTATGTAATCAGGGAAAGACTCTTCGGACACCCTGTATGTTAATACCTGTCGTGCAGCCATAATCACGTCTGAAATCTGTGGCTACGCCCTGCCATTTTACACCTGGTGTATGCGATACTGCTACAGTTTGTGTATGTGCATACAGCTATTCCGTAACTTTTGCCACCTTTCTGTACCCTGATGAACAATGCTATAGTGAACTCAGTTTATGAAATACTCCTGTGGTGGTAATTACGCAACGAAGATATGGGGCAGTGACGACCACGGATCGTGAAAAGATACTGCACAGCCAAGCTAGGACTGTGTTAGGACGTGTTGACACTGATACCAAAAACTCAAACGCCGCTGTGAGCTCTACGAAAGATTTTGCACTTACCTGGGATGAATTCAGCTATCAGCTATCCACTTCTGGTCTTGCGCAAGATGGTGAAGTTTCCGTCGTGGGTGATGGGACGTCTTTTTACACGCTTTCACACATACTAAGAATTCAGGTGTTAGTTGCGCAGTAGGTACAACAACGCACTAGCGTGACCAACCGTTCTGCGAGAAAAATACCATACACAATTGTCGCTGTCAATACTGCATCATTAATGATTCGAGCTGTGTAATGAACAACATAAGGTCGCACATCAGAGATAATTAACACAGTACACATTGTCAACATTAATTACAAAAGTGATTTCACCTCTTCGACCTCGTTCATCACTAACTTTAATACGAGGGTGAGTAAAATGAAAACCTTAAATTTGTAATAACAAATCAAAATTTAACGCCGTTATCCTGTAAGTTGGTAAGCGTGCTACAAACAGCGTGCAGAATGGCCTGTAGGTGGCAGCATAGTGCAGATGCACACATACCGTCGCAGTTGTTGCTGTTGTTGTGGTCTTCAGTCCTGAGACTGGTTTGATGCAGCTCCCCATGCTACTCTATCCTGTGCAAGCTTCTTCATCTCCCAGTACGTACTACGGCCTACATCCTTCTGAATCTATTTAGTGTATTAATCTCTTGGTCTCCCTCCACGATTTTTACCCTCCACGCTGCCCTCCAGTCCTAAATTGGTGAGTCATTGATGCCTCAGAACATGTCCTACCAACCGAATCCTTCTTCTAGTCAAGATGTGCCACAAACTCCTCTTCTCTCAAATTCTATTCAATACCTCCTCATTAGTTATGTGATCTACCCATCTAATCTTCAGCATCTTTCTACAGCACCACATTTCGAAAGCATCTATTCTCTTCTTACCCAAACTATTTATCGTCCACATTTCGCTTCCATACATGGCTACACTCCATACAAATACTTTCAGAAACGACTTCCTGACACTTAAATCTATACTCGATGTTAACAAATTTCTGTTCTTCAGAAACGCTTTCCTTGCCATTGCCAGTCTACATTTTATATCCTCTCTACTTCGACCATCATCAGTTATTTTGCTCCCCAAATAGTAAAACACCTTTACTACTTTAAGTGTCTCATTTCCTAATCTAATTCCCTTAGCATCACCTGACTCAATTCGACTACATTCCATTATCCTCTTTTTGCTTTTGTTGATGTTTATCTTTTACCCTCCTTTCATGACACTGTCCATTTCGTTCAACTGCTCTTCCAAGTCCTTTGCTGTCTCTGACGGAATTACAATGTCATCGGCGAAACTCAAAGTTTTTATTTCTTCTCCATGGATTTTAATGCTTACTCCGAACTTTTCTTTTGTTTCCTTTACTGCTTGCTCAATATACAAATTGAATAACATCGGGGAGAGGCGAAAAACCTGTCTCACTCCCTTCCCAACCACTGCTCCCCTTTCGTGACCCTCGACTCTTATAACTGCCATCTTGTTTCTGTACAAATTGTAAATGGCCTTTCGCTCCCTGTATTTTACCCCTGCCACCTTTAGAATTTGAAAGTGAGTATTCCAGTCAACATTGTCAAAAGCTTTCTCTAAGTCTACAAATGCTAGAAACGTAGGTTTTCCTTCCCTTAATCTTTCTTCTAAGATAAGTCGTAGGGTGAGTATTGCCTCAAGTGTTCCAACTCGGAATCCAAACTGATCTTCCCTGAGGTCGGCTCCTACCAAAGAATTCGCGTTAGTATTTTGCAGCTGTGACTCATTAAATTGATAGTTCGATAATTTTCACATCTTTCAACACCTGCTTTCTTTGGGTATCAGTACAAAAATGGCCGCCCCACTTGCGACTTGCACCAGGGAAGAACAGCGTCCTGTTATTCGTAGTGAAAGTGTGAAACCTACGGAAATTCATCGACGAGTGAAGATTCAGTACGGTGGTGCATGTCTCTCACAGCAGTCTACGAATGGAGTAGGAAGTTCGCAAATGGGGTGACTTCAGTGGAAGATGCTCCTCGCCCAGGTCAGCCACAACGAGTTGTGACTCCACAGAACATTGCAGCAGTTGAAGCCATAGCGAAGGAAAACCGCCGAGTGACACTGAATGACATTGCAGCATGTTTACAGATTGTTCATGGGTCAGCACACCACATTGTGCACGATGTACTCTAGTTTCACAAAGTGTCTGCAACATGGGCAGCTGGCTCCTGAAATGAGAGAACGACGTGTCGATGCTTGTGAAGAACTTCTTCCGCGCTTTGAACGAGAAGATGATGGCTTCCTCGCAAGAATCGTTACTGGGGACGAAACCTGGGTTCACTTCCACAAACCGGAAACGAAGAGAGCGAGCAAGGAATGGCACCATTCCTCATCACCAAAACCATATAAGTTTGGAACAGAACCATCAGCGGTGAAGGTTATGCTGACTCTCTTTTGGGACGAAAAAGGCGTCATTTTGGAGCATTACATGCCTAGAGGTACCACTGTGACCAGTGCATCATACACAGATATCCTAAAAAATCATCTGCGGCCTGCAATCAAATCAAAGCGACGTGGATTGCTATCAGCAGGTGTCCTTTTGCAGCATGACAATGCAAGGCCCCACACTGCCCGTACAACAGTTGCAACAACCACAGACCTGCATTTTGAGTGTCTTCCTCATCCACCATACTCACCAGACCTTACCCCAAGTGATTTCCATATGTTTGGACCACTCAAAGACGCAATGGGAAGAAAGAAGTTCCGTTCTGATGAAGAGGTACACTACGCGGTGCATGGACTAGTAAAAGATTTTTTGTCTAAATGAATGTATGCACTCTGTATGCGCTGGAGGACTTGCATTGAGCGTGGGGGAGATTATGTTGAAAAGTGATACAGCTTTTTACCACTTCGACACAATAAATAATATTTTTAAAAAATATTTAAAGTTCTCATTTGACTCACCCTCACCATTCACTGAACAATGATGAAAGATGAAAATGGTCCCCCCCCCCCCCCCCGCCCCGTGATATTGGCTATTTTTGACTTAATTAAAACAGCAAACAGTTAATACTTTTAGCCAGAAAGCAAATACTTGTTTATAAAGAATGATTAATGTATAATAAGGCGTCGCATAGCGACGGTGGAATTACCTAGATCTAAGTTTTACTAAATGTATAAAAACGTGTTATGTCTAAGTTTGAGTGACGTGTAGAAAGAAGAACTGTTATAACTTATCGTGACGAAGCACGAGCGACTCAAGAGGACAATGGCTATATAAAAGAGCGCTAAATCTACCGTCATTGTAGTACTAAGCTTAAGGTACGATATATGTTTTAGTTATAATAAATATTTGTTCTGGAAACACTGAATCATTTAGCAGTGCTCATTCCTATCATCTCCTCAGTATTATTTTCATTTTAATTATGCATTTTGCTAATATTACAGACACCAAGATCAGCAGTCCAATGTGCGTGTTACATTGACAAAAAGAAAACTGTTTTATCGTCTTTTTGCATCAGTTTTAATATTAAATTTCCCTTTTGTGTGATGTTACAGTTGTTTCTGCGCCCATAAGAACTTTCTGGTCCCTTAGGAAATTGTTTTGTCGTAACAATAACTTCACAACCGGGTATGATCGTACCTACGATCATGAAGTAATTAGAAAGACGATAACGCAATTTCTTAATCAATAGCACGCTAGCTGTGAGTGCTTCAAACCACGCGAAACTGCAAGTAAAAACTATTCACATCTCATAATGCAATATTTTATGACAACGGTTCTTACACCAATTGTGATTGATAAAACAGTAAGCGAAATCTCAAATTCCAACTTTTCCATTTAATAACAACATTACTTTTAATTTTGTTACATCACACCCCCTCCCCCACACTAAACACGGATCCATCTAACACACCTAATTTATACTCCATTTCTATTTTTGTAAAAAATTTACATGCATTCCAACGAAATTTTTTTTTTCAATACATCCTATACACGTCATATATTGCGTGGTAGTAATTCGATTGCACAACTGTTTCATGTAACCGTGGAATGCTGGACTCTTTGAGCGAACCCTGAGACGCGAAAAGAACTAGATGGACACCTCCGACATACGACCTTTCAGTCAGGAGACTTTTCACTAAGATGGGTCGTTTGCACCTTGTCCGTGGGTACAACACAACTGTTCACCGACTACAGAAATTTGCAGCCATGGTTACAGACCAGGATTTCATGAAGTTTAACGCTTGTTTCTTTACAGACGAATGAAAAAACTGGTAGAAGCCGACCTCGGGGAAGATCACTTTGGATTCCGTAGAAATGTTGGAACACGTGAGGCAATACTGACCTTACGACTTATCTTAGAAGAAAGATTAAGGAAAGGCAAACCTACGTTTCTAGCATTTGTAGACTTAGAGAAAGCTTTTGACAATGTTCACTGGAATACTCTCTTTCAAATTGTAAAGGTGGCAAGGGTAAAATACAGGGAGCGAAAGGCTATTTACAATTTGTACAGAAACCAAATGGCAGTTATAAGAGTCGAGGGTCACGAAAGGGAAGCAATGGTTGGGAAGGGAGTGAGACAGGGTAGTAGTCTCTCCCCGATGCTATTCAATCTGTATATTGAGCAAGCAGTGAAGGAAACAAAGGAAAAATTCGGAGTAGGTATTAAAATCCATGGAGAAGAAAACTTTGAGGTTCGCCGATGACATTGTAATTCTGTCAGAGACAGCAAAGGACTTGGAAGAGCAGTCCAACGGAATGGACAGTGTCTTGAAAGAAGGGTATAAGATGAACATCAACAAAAGCAAAACGAGGATAATGGAATGTAGTCGAATTAAGTCGGGCGATGCTGAGGGAATCAGATTAGGGAATGAGACACTCACAGTTGTAAAGGAGTTTTGCTATTTAGGGAGCAAAATAACTGATGATGGTCGAAGTAGAGAAGATATAAAATGTAGACTGGCAATGGCAAGGAAAGCGTTTCTGAAGAAGAGAAAATTGTTAACATCGAGCATAGATTCAAGTGTCAGGAAGTCGTTTCTGAAAGTATTTGTATGGAGTGTAGCCATGTATGGAAGTGAAACATGGACGATAAATAGTTTGGACAGGAAGAGAATAGAAGCTTTCGAAATGTGGTGCTACAGAAGAATGCTGAAGATTATATGGGTAGATCACATAACTAAGGACGAGGTATTGAATAGAATTGGGGAGAAGAGACGTTTGTGGCACAACTCGACTAGAAGGAGGGATCGGTTGGTAGGACATGTTCTGAGTCATCAGGGGATCACAAATTTAGTTCTGGAGGGCAGCGTGGAGGGTAAAAATCGTAGAGCGAGACCAAGAGATGAATACACTAAGCAGATTCAGAATGATGTAGGTTGCAGTAGGTACTGGGAGATGAAGAAGCTTGCACAGGATAGGGTAGCATGGAGAGCTGCATCAAAGCAGTCTCAGGACTGAAGACCACAACAACAACGCTTGTTGTCAAAAAAAGAAAGAAAGTTTGACAATCCTTCAACAGTGACCACCTTGTGTATCAAACCATAGTGGATGATGATGATGTTTGGTTTGTGGGGCGCTCAACAGCGTGGTTATCAGCGCCCGTACAATTACCCAATCTTTGCTCAGTCCAATTGCGCCACTTGCCTGGATGATGATGAAATGATGAGGACAACACAAACACCCAGTCATCTCGAGGCAGGTGAAAATCCCTGACCCCGCCGGGAATCGAACCCGGGACCCCGTGCTCGGGAAGCGAGAACGCTACCGCGAGACCACGAGCGGCGGACATCAAACCATAGTGGTGCTGTAGTACTTGCAGAAACAGTTTCATTCAAAAATTCTTGCTTTGATTAAAAATATAAAAGACATTTATCATGCACGAGGAACTGGTTACAAAAAGTTAAACTCTTAGACTATACAATGTTAAGAAAATATGCCACTGTGAGTAAACAACAAATCATGACAAATTGTCCTTCAAAGCAATATACTTCACAACCTTAAAATCAGTAAAGTATATTACGCTTTTTCATTCCTTCAATAAAAAATAGCATATATCACTTGTAATATGTTCACCTCTGAAGACCCCGTGGTAGTTTGCTCAGGTTTCATATCAGCTACCCCAGACAGGTGGAAATGGGTTGGTGTGGGGATGGGGGAGGGAGATTATTTACACAGTCCTGAACTCAGCTAATATTACAGATGAAACTTCCTGGCAGATTAAAACTGTGTGCCCGACCGAGACTCGAACTCGGGACCTTTGCCTTTCGCGGGCAAGTGCTCTACCACTGAGCTACCGAAGCACGACTCACGCCCGGTACTCACAGCTTTACTTCTGCCAGTACCAGCACTTGCCCGCGAAAGGCAAAGGTCCCGAGTTCGAGTCTCGGTCGGGCACACAGTTTTAATCTGCCAGGAAGTTTCATATCAGCGCACACTCCGCTGCAGAGTGAAAATCTCATTCTGAATATTACAGATGTTAGCAATAAATCATGACGCTTAATATTATTAAAACATTGAGTAAGGTACTGTTATCCACGGCTTACTTAAAGTCTCATAATTAAAAAGGCAGTTAGAAGCATATGCAAACAGGACTATAATATCGTAGAAAATATACAGAAAACAAATTATTAGTTAAAAATTTATAAGATGTAAAGGACTTGGAAGAGCAGTTGAACGGAATGGATAGTGTCCTGAAGGGAGGGTATAAGATGAACATCAACAAAAGCAAAACGAGGATAATGGAATGTAGTCGAATTAAGTCGGGTGATACTGAGGGTATTAGATTAGGAAATGAGATACTTAAAGTAGTAAAGGAGTTTTGCTATTTGGGGAGCAAAATAACTGATGATGGTCGAGGTAGAGAGGATATAAAATGTAGACTGGCAATGGCAAGGAAAGCGTTTCTGAAGAAGAGAAATTTGTTAACATCGAGTATAGATTTAAGTGTCAGGAAGTCGTTTCTGAAAGTATTTGTACGGAGTGTAGCCATGTATGGAAGTGAAACACGGACAATAAATAGTTTAGACAAGAAGAGAATAGAAGCTTTGGAAATGTGGTGCTACAGAAGAAGGCTGAAGACCAGATGGGTAGATCACATAACTAATGAGGAGGTGTTTAATAGAATTGGGGAGAGGAGGAGCTTGTGGCACAGCTTGACTAGAAGAAGGGATCGGTTGGTAGGACATGTTCTGAGGCATCAAGGGATCACCAATTTAGTATTGGAGGGCAGTGTGGAGGGTAAAAATCGTATGGGAGACCAAGAGATGAATACACCAAGAAGGATGTAGGTTGCAGTAGGTACTGGGAGATGAAGAAGCTTGCACAGGATAGAGTATCATGGAGAGCTGCATCAAACCAGTCTCAGGACTGAAGACCACAACAACAAGATGTAAAAAAGCACCTCTGTCAGGAGCACTAAGTACCTGATACTGTGTATATACACTCTGTGTTCAAAAGCATCCGGACACCTTCAGAAACACATGTTTTTTATATTATGTGCATTGTGTCGTTACCTACTGCCAGGTACTCCATATCAGCGACCTCAGTAGTCATTAGACATCGTGAGAGAGCAGAATGGGGTGCTGCTCGGAAATGACGGATTTCGAAGGTGGTCAGGTGCTTGCTTGGGTGTCACACGTCTGTACGCGAGATTTCGACACTCCTAAGCATCCATAGGTCCACTGTTTCCGATGTGATAGTGAAGTGGAAACGTAAAGGGACACGTACAGCACAAAAGCGTACAGGCCGACTGTTGACTGACAGAGACCGCCGACAGATGAAGATGGTCCTAATGTGTAGTAGGTAGACATCTATCGAAACCATCACACACGAATTCCAAACTGCAACAGGATGCACTGCAAGTACAATGACAGGGCTGCTCGTACGCGACACATCACGCAAGTAAATACCATACGACGCCTCCCTTGATGTATGAGCGTAAACATTGGACGACTGAACACTGGAAAAACGTTGTATGGAGTAACGAATCACGGTACACGATGTGGCGATCCGATGGAAGGGTGTGGCTGTGACGAATGCCTGGTGAACGTCGTCAGCCACCGTGTGTAGTGCAGACAGAAAATTCGGAGTGCAGTGGTGTTACGTTGTGGTCGTGTTTCTCATGGAGGGGGCTTGCACCCCTTGTTTTTTTTAGCGTGGCACTATCACAGCACAGGCCCACTGCTGAAGAGCAGCTCGGGAATGGCGACTGTATCTTTCGACACGATCGAGCAACTCTTCATAATACAAGGCCTGTGGCGGAGTGGTTACACGACAAAAGCATCCCTGTATGGGATCAGTGTGCACAGAGTCCAAACCACAATCCTACCGAACAGCTTCGGGATGTTTTGGAAGGCTGACTTCGTGGCAGGTCTCACCGACCGACATCGATACCTATCCTCAGTAGAGAACTCCATGAAGAATGGACCGCAGTTCCCCAAGAAAGCTACCAGCACCTAACTGAACGTATGCCTGTGACAGTGGAAGTTGTCATCAAGCCTAAGGGTGGCCCAACACCGTACTGTCTAACATTCTGCGTGGTGTCTGTTTGTTCTATATCGTGTCTCCTTACCACTTTCACGCAACGACGCTCTGAGCGTGTTTTTTAGGGAATTGACTAGTTTGAACCTGGGACCTGTTGCTCGTAAGGAGACGCCAGACCACACATGACATGTAGAGTTCAGAAGAGTTCAGTGAGACTAGCGATGATATAACCAAATACTTAATGATTTCAGCGTCAGCTCCACTGCACTCCCTGTTAATACTAACTAAATTCAGTGGAATGGATTCAAGGCTTTCCTATTTTTAGTTAGCTGGTAAAATAACGTCGAAAAAGCAGTTAAGTTTACCATCGGAAATTTTATTCTACTCACAAAACATTGTTTATAACTTGCACTATTGATAAAAGGAAATGTTTTAATATAGGATGGTAAAAATCAACTGCGTTCAACAAAAATGTGAACGAATATTCCCTGAGTGGGTTTCCAAGTTCTACATTGGATCGAAGGATGACCTATGCCATATCACATCTATAATATAGGTTCAAATTAAGTTTCACAAGGGAGAAAACCATCAAAATGGTCTACAGTGACCCTCAATTACCTTTAATTACTTGTCTAACTTGTCGTAAAATACAGTGGCTGATGTGGCTTCTCAATAACTATATAACAGAAAAATCATCGCGTTTCAGATTTTTACTTCAAGTGGCAAATGTGAACACCATGAGCTTTAATTGACGATCGACACTAGTATTACGCAAAAAGGGGGTGTAACACATGAGACTTCTGCAGTTCTGAGTGAAGCTTTATGTGCTGTTATGTGGCATTGCGTGCGTTCATTACCTTGTCGGTGTTCGTCAGGGGGCGGCGGGCAGCACAGCTCTGCTCACCTCGCCGTCTCGGAAGCAACTCCTTCCTAACTTCTCCTTACTACAATTTACCGAAGGTGGTTTAAAAAAACTATCTGGCTGTGTTTCCATCTCAGGGTCTCAATGTTAACCTTAAGCTCCGCCTACAAAAATTCTGTCTATCCAATGAGAAACGTTACGCTTTTCGTGGTGGGGCAATGTTTTTAAAGTTTGCAACATAACAGAGACGCGAAAAAGTCTCACGCTAAAACTTGCTGCTGGTGTGGTTCTTTTAGCGTTATCGTAAGATCTATACTGTTCTTCTGGAGGGCTCTATCTTTTAACATGGGATGGGGGGTGGTTGTGACGTAACAGAGACGCGAAAAAGTCTCACGCTAAAACATGCGGCTGGGGTGGCCCTTTTTGTGTTATCATAAGATCTATACTGTTCTTCTGGAGGGCTCTAGCTTTTAACATGGGCTGGCGTTGGTCCTAACGTAACAGAGACGCGAAAAAGTCTCACGCTAAGGCTCTAGCCTGGGGGTGGTCCTAACGGTTAGCTGGGATCTTGGGTGTCCGTCCCTTATCGTAGGGCCTTCTAACTTAACACGGTTCGGCTCTCGGCTTCTGTTCTCGTTTCTCCCCTCAGAACTGCGTCTGTCTCACGGTGGGAAGGTATGACATGCATTTGGGCATTCTTGTGTTAGTCTGTGGTATTCCATTTGCTCACTCGTTACTCGTATTACTCTGGTTAATTTAATGTCACGATTTATTCGGAGCTATGTGACATACTACTGGATTTGCTTATCATGTCAGGGTTTTCATGGAAGGTGTTGGATTTGCCTGACACCTTACAACTGAAACCCAGCATTACCGATGGAGGGCGCCACGAACATGTAAGTCATTTTCAGCCAGGTGACCGGATACTTTTGATCACATAGTGTATTGTATGCACCATGAACGAACTGTCCGAATGGGACGAAAATTGCTAGATGTGATGTACGTTTACAAATAAACAAATGATTATACAATGTAAGCTTTCACGGCCGGTATTGTCCTCACTTAAAACTTCCGGGCTGATAGGCCGTGGTCGAAGTATAAAACTCTCTCCTGACGTTTCGTCTCCAACTGCGGGAGACATCCTCGGAGGTAAAGCGGCAAACTGCGAAGAGAACTCGAGGAAGCGCTGATTATATAGGCCGTAGAGAGGGCGCCACAGTCGATCACGTGGCTATGAGATTGTCTCTGGTAATGGCAACATTCTCGATTGAAAGTAATCGATCGTCACGCTTGCAGTGCAACGCAGACATCCAAATTTTATCCAGTTCAACACCTTCGTCTTTCCTGTTAAAATTATTACGATGTTTATCAATCTCAATAGCCTCTCTATACAAGCGTGCATAATAATGCGAGGTTTTTGATACGACGCTTGTCTCGCTGAATTTTATTTCATGATCACCATCCTGGTAAACATGTTCCGCTACGGCCAATTTATCCGTGTGACCCAGGCTGCAATTCCTCTTATGTTCAACAAGACGGGTGTTCACACTTCTCTTTGTGGTACCGATGTAAACTTGTCCACAACTACAAGGGATTTTATATACCCCCGGTGTAGCCAAAGGGTGTCGTGCATCTTTTGCCGACCTTAAAAATTCTTTTATTTTCCTAGTGGGTCTGAAAGTAGTTTCCACCCCATACTTGCCTAAAACTTTCCCAATGCGATCTGTGACCTTACTAATGAACGGAAGAAAAACTTTGCCCTTGGGCGACTGTTGTTCGTCGTTGCTCCTGACTCTCTGCCTAGAGCGAAGTGCTCGATCTATACCCTTGCTAGAATAGCCATTCTTCACGAAAGTTGACCGTAGATGTTCAATCTCATCTTTCAAATAAACAGGTTCACAAAGTTTGTACGCCCTGTCTACCAAAGTTTTCATTACACCTCTTTTTTGTCTAGGTTGGTGGTTTCAATCTTTATGTAGATAACGATCAGTATCTGTGGGCTTTCTACACACCTTATGGTCCGACGTTCCGTCCCGTCGTAACGATCGATTACTTTCAATAGAGAATGTTGGCATTACCAGAGACAATCTCATAGCCGACGCCACGTGATCGACTGTGGCGCCCTCTGTACGGCCTATATAATCAGCGCTTCCTCGAGTTCTCTTCGCAGTTCGCCGCTTTACCTCCGAGGATGTCTCCCGCAGTTGGAGACGAAACGTCAGGACAGAGTTTTATACTTCGACCACGGCCTATCAGCCCGGATGTTTTAAGTGAAGAAAACAAATGATTACAATTTCAGAAAATTAGGATTATTTGTTCAAGAGAAAGGGCTTTAAAATGTAGCTAGTCAGTGATGCGTTGGTTCAACTCTGGCCCTTATGCAAGCAGTTATGGGGGCCTGGTATTGATTGATAGAGTTGCTTGATGGTATATCGTGCCAAATTCTGTCCATCTTAGAACGTCAGTATCCCGAGTTGGTTGGACGGAGCCATGCCCATAATGCTGCAAACATTCTCAGTTTTGGAGAGATCTGGCGACCTTGTTGGTCAAGGTAGGATTTGATAAGCTCGACAACTGGCAGTAGAAAGTCTCTCCATGCGCGGGGGGGCATTATCTTGCTGAAATGTAACCCCAGGATGGCTCGCCATGTGGGGCTACAGAACGGGGCGTAGAATGTAGTCTACCTTCTGCTATGCTGTACGTGCCATGAATGACAACAGAAGGTGTCCTGCTATGAGAAACAGTTTCATCCCATACCATCACCCCTGGTTGTCCGGCCATATGGCAGGCAGCAGTGTGGTTGCTATCCTACAGTTGTCTTGGACGTCTCCAGACGCGTATTCGGCCTAAAATCTCATTGAGTAGAATTGTCTTCAGTGATGAGTCTCGCTTTGGAATAAGCTACGATGAGCAGCGAAGACCGGTCTGGACACACTCAGGGATCAAATGTTCAAATGTCTGTGAAATCTTATGGTACTTAACTGCTTAGGTCATCAGTTGGGGTTGGGGTTGGGTTGTTTGGGGGAGGAGACCATACAGCGAGGTCTTCGGTCTCATCGGATTAGGGAAGGATGTCAGCCATGCCCTTTCAAAGGAACCATCCCAGCATTTGCCTGGAGCGATTTAGGGAAGTCACCGAAAACCTAAATCAGGATGGCCGGACGTGGGGTTGAACCGTCGTCCTCCCGAATGCGAGTCCAGCTAAGGTCATCGGTCCCTGAGCTTACACACTACTTTACCTATATTAGCCTAACGACAAACACATACATCCATGCCCGAGGGAGGACTCGAATCTCCGCCGGGACCAGCCCCACAGTCTACGACTGTAGCGCCCCTGACCGCTCGGCTATCCCGCGCGGCTACACTCAGGATACCAACCTGACTGTCACCATCCACACACCCCAAGAACCAAAAGTGATGGTCTGGCTCGCCACTTCATTTCATGGAAGGACCCCTTTGTTTTTCATCCGTGACACTCTTTCAGCACAGCGGTATGTCGGCGATATTCTAAGCCCCATTTTGTTGTCCTTCATGGAAAACCATCATGGGCTTACATTTCAGCAAGATAATGCCCATCAGCATACAGCGTAAGTTTCTGCCGTTCGACTTTGTGCTTGCCAAATCTTGACCAGCAAGATGGTCGGATCGCTCCCCAATTGAGAAATCAGTTCACCATTTTGGCGGTCTAACGAGCCAATTGGAGAGAATTGGTCACGATTTACCTCAGCATGACATCCAACTTCTCTGACAGCTAACGGCAAGCCAAATAACTGCTTTCATAGGGACCGGAGGGGGATCAACGTGTCATTGACTAGTTCGATTTGTGCAACTCTTCACCGTGAGTCAATCTGCATCTACTGCCTTCTACGATTTTGCTACGATGGCGTCACGCCTTTCTTGATTTTAAAACTATAACTGTCACCCTTGTGCGACAAAGTGGCTTGAATCAAACAGATTTTCTGAAAGTTGCCATTTAATTCGGAGTAGAATACGAACGAATTTCCCGGTGGAACTAATACATCTAGTTTATTTATTGATTTACTCGTTATCCCGCCAGGTTAGCCGAGGGTGCTAATGCGCTGCTTCCTGAATTCGGGTAGGCGCGCCGGCCCCGGATCGAATCTGCCCGGCGGATTAACGACGACGGCCGGTGTGCTGGCCAGCCGGGATGTGGTTCTTAGGCGGTTATCCACATCCCCTAAGGTGAATGCCGGGCAGGTCCCCACTTCCTGCCTTAGTTACACGACTCGCAGACTTTTGAAAACGTTCGCAATATTTCGTGGCTGGACACAGACAGCTGGGGTACACTAATTCTATGCCGAGGGAGGGGGGGGGGGGCGGGAGTATGGGGTATGGGGTGTTGACGGGAATGGCATCTGGCCACCCTCTGACACTAACATCAACAAGGGTGACCCCACGTGGAAGTGGGACGAAGGCCCACAGAAAATTTTTATTTATTTTATTTATTTATTTATTTAACCTGAAAATGATGCTGATGATTGATTTACTCATTAAGTTTCAGTGATATTTCGTTGCAGTGACCGAATTGCAGGAACTCCATCTTTTACTAAACAGAAAGGACACATAAAGCAATTAGCAGTGCGTTGCATTTGTTTAGTCATTAGTCACTGATTAACTGAAAGCCACATTCTTGCATAATTTGTAGCTTACACACCAGCTTGTCTACATTCACAAATCGCTCACAGAATATCAACAACTTCAGGACACTTGGAATCATCCAAACCTAACACACCTTATAAACTTCTTTCGCAAACTATTTTTCATGCAGTACATTCACTTTCCAGAAAATCACATGCCAGTCTTCTCTTTCTTTCCCTCAATTCACATTCCTTCGACTGCTCGTTTCTCGTATTTTACAGAGATTTTGGTATCTCATGGCTCCAATACTACAGCAAATGTACATCTTAGGTGTAAGGATTTCTGCATTTGCAAATCCTTAACCAGTAGTGTAGTGAGGCAAGTATGCATGAGCGTGTTGCACAAGTAGTGAATAAGATCTTTGACTCTGTGGTGAATGTGTTCTGTGGTGCATTTGATCGCCAGTCAGTTGTGCAGTGCTAGGGCATTCTTATTTGAGGCGCAGCAGCGAGTAGTTTTTAGAGATGGATATTTGATATTTTTGAATCTGAGAGAAATTATCGCCGCGCGGGATTAGCCGAGCGGTCTCAGGCACTGCAGTCATGGACTGTGCGGCTTGTCCCGGCGGAGGTTCGAGTCCTCCCTCGGGCATGGGTGTGTGTGTGTTTGTCCTTAGGATAATTTTAGATTAAGTAGTGCGTAAGCTTAGGGACTGATGACCTTAGCACTTAAGTCCGATAAGACTTCACACACACACACACACAGAGAAATTATCTGGAACACTTTATTATGGAGACAAGACTTGTTTGTAAACTTATGTTACTGATTCTATTGATAGAGAAGATTTGTTGGAGGAATTGCATACGCAAAAGTGAACTGGTCATTTTTCAGAACTATTGATTGAAGGAAATCTTTGTCCCTCATATAACTGATAAGATTAATGATGTCCTTATTTGCGTTATGTCACAAATAAAACAACTGGATCGAATGTCCGTAATTTTTGTAATCAGAGAATTTCGAAACTGTTAGTGTCTTCTTATGTTGTACAGTCTTTTTTTTGGCAATAATGAGAGTTTAACTTTTCAAGACCGATTTTCTTTTAAATTAAACCCCACTTCCGTCTTTCCAAAAAAAAAAAAAGGTCTTTAATATTTTGTCACGTGTGTATTGCGCCTCATGGCACACAAACCACAGATTCTTTCGGGCAAGGAAAAAACAAATTTCGTAGTGAGTATTTTATTTTTCCTTCAGCTGCTGCATTTGCTGATTTCTGTATGCTTTCCAAAACTTGAGCACACCAGACGCAAAAGAGCGCGCTGCGTGTGAGTTAGGTTACTTCAGTTTTAGGGCAGATCTCACGCTGCATTCTTATGAGGAAACAGTCGCTACACAGAATTATCACCTGTTGTGATAAGCAAGCAGATTAATCTGCAGTGAACACCGTAGGCAATCTCAAACATTTATTTTCCTCCTTAACAGTGCAATGTTTGTAGTCATTTCGAGTCATGAATTGCACTTCATGTCATACAGCTTTCACAGTGTGGTCCAGTACCGAGTTTTAATTGAACGGTTTTCGTGGCGTACACCATTACTTACAGTATGTGATCCAAAGTATCCAGGCACCCCCAAAAACGAACGTTTCTCACATTTGGTGCATTGTGCTGCCACCTACTGTCAGGTACTCCATATCAGCAAGCTCAGTAGTCATTAGACATCGTGAGAGAGTGGAATGGGGCACTGCGCATAAGTCACAGACTTCGAACGTGGTCAGGTGGTGGGGTATCACATGTGTCATAAGTATGTACGCGAAAGTTCCACACTCCTAACCATTCCCAGGTTAACTGCTTCCGATGTGATAGTGAAGTGGAAACGTGAAGGGACACGTACAGCACAAAAGCGTACAGGCCGACCTCGTCTGTTGACTGACAGAGACCGCCGACAGTTGAAGAGGGTCGTAATGTGTAATAGACAGACTTCTATCCAGACCATCACACATGAACTCCAAACTGCATCAGGATCCACGGCAAGTGCTATGACAGTTAGGAGGGGGAGGGGGGGGGGGGGGTGAAAAGTTGAATTTCGTGGTCGAGCGGCTGCTCATAAGCCACACATCACGCCGGTATGTGGCAAACGACGCTTCGCTTGGTGTAAGGAGCGTAAACATTGGACGACTAAACAATAGGAAAACGTCGTGTGGAGTAACGAATTGCGGTACACAATGTGGCGATCTGATGGCAGGGTATGGCGAATACCTGGCGAACGTCATCTGCCAGCGTGTATAGTGCCAACAGTAAAATTCGGAGGCCGTGGTGTTATGGTGTGGTCGTGTTTTTCATGGAGGGGACTTGCTACCCTTGTTTTTTGTCACCAGTTTACTGACTGGTTTGATGCGGCCCGCCACGAATTCCTTTCCTGTGCGAACCTCTTCATCTCAGAGCAGCACTTGCAACCTACGTCCTCAATTATTTGCTTGACGTATTCCAATCTCTGTCTTCCCATACAGTTTTTGCCCTATACAGCTCCCTCTAGTACCATGGAAGTCATTCCCTCATGTCTTAGCAGATGTCCTATCATCCTGTCCCTTCTCCTTATCAGTGTTTTCCACATATTCCTTTCCTCTCCGATTCTGCGTAGAACCTCCTCATTCCTTACCTTATCAGTCCACCTAATTTTCAACATTCATCTATAGCACCACATCTCAAATGCTTCGATTCTCTTCTGTTCCGGTTTTCCCACAGTCCATGTTTCACTACCATACAATGCTGTACTTTAGACGTACATCCTCAGAAATTGCTTCCTCAAATTAAGGCCGGTATTTGATATTAGTAGACTTCTCTTGGCCAGAAATGCCTTTTTTGCCATAGCGAGTCTGCTTTTGATGTCCTCTTTGCTCCGTCCGTCATTGGTTAGGTAGCAGAATTCCTTAACTTCATTGACTTCGTGACCATCAATCCTGATGTTAAGTTTCTCGCTGTTCTCATTTCTACTACTTCTCATTACCATCGTCTTTCTCAGATTTACTCTCAAACCATACTGTGTACTCATTAGACTGTTCATTCCGTTCAGCAGATCATTTAATTCTTCTTCACTTTCACTGAGGATAGCGCTGTCATCAGCGAATCGTATCATTGATATCCTTTCACCCTGTATTTTAATTCCACTCCTGAACCTTTCTTTTATTTCCATCATTGCTTCCTCGATATACAGATTGAAGAGTGGGTGCGAAAGGCTACAGCCTTGTCTTACACCCTTCTTAATACGAGCACTTCGTTCTTGATCGTCCACTCTTATTATTCCCTCTTGGTTGTTGTAGATATTGTATATGACCCGTCTCTCAATTCGTCTTTCTCCTCTTTCATTCCTTGTCCCAAGCCCATATTCTCCTGTAACCTTTTCTTCCACTCTTTCCTCTACAACTGCATTACAGTCGCCCATGACTATTATATTTTCGTCCCCCTTTACATACTGCATTACCCTTTCAATACCCTCATACACTTTCTCTATCTGTTCATCTTCAACTCTCGACGTCGGCATGTATACCTGAACTATCGTTGTCGGTGTTGGTCAGCTGCCGATTCTGATTAGAACAACCCGGTCACTGAACTGTTCACAGTAACACACCCTCTGCCCTATCTTCCTATTCATAACGAATCCTACACCTGTTATACCATTTTCTGCTGCTGTTGATATTACCCTATACTCATCTGACCAGAAATCCTTGTCTTCCTTCCACTCCACTTCACTGACCCCTACTATATGTAGATTGAGCCTTTGCATTTCCCTTTTCAGATTTTCTGGTTTCCCTACCACGTTCAAGCTTCTGACTCGTAGAACTTTATCCTTTCGTTGATTATTCAATCTTTTTCTCATGGTAACCTCTCCCTTGGCAGTCCCCTCCCGGAGATCCGAATGGGGGACTATTCCGGAATCTTTTGCCAATGGATAGATCATCACGAAACTTCTTCAATTACAGGCCACATGTCCTGTGGATACACGTTACGTGTCTTTAATGCAGTGGTTTCCATTGCCTTCTGCATCCTCATGTTGTTGATCATTGGTTATTCTTCCGCCTTTAGGGGCAATTTCCCACCCCTATGACAAGAGAGTGCTCTGAACCTCTATCCGCTCCTCCGCCCTCTTTGACAAGGTCATTGGCAGAACGAGGCTGACTTCTTATGCCGGAAGTCTTCGGCCGCCAATGCTGATTGTTTATCAAAATTTAGGCAGTGCCGGGGATCGAACCCGGGACCGAAGACGTCTTGATTATCAAAGACGCTACCCCTAGACCACGGGGTACTATCACAGCACAGCCCTACATTGATGTTTTAAGAGCCTCCAATGCTTCTCATAAGAATAGCAATTCGGGGATGGCGATTGCGTCTTTTAACATGGTCGAGCACCTGTTCATAATGCACGGCCTGTGGCGGAGTGGTTACACTTGACTTGAATCCTACAGAACACCTCTGGGATGTTTTGGAACGCCGACTTCGTGCCAGGTCTCTGCGACCGACATCGATACCTCTCCTCAGTGCAGCACTCCGTGAAGAATGGGCTGCCACACCCCAAGAAACCTGATTGAATGTATGCCTGCGAGCGTGGAAGCTGTCATCAAGCCAACACCATACTGAAGTCCTCAGTGCAGCACTCCGTGAAGAATGGGCTGCCACACCCCAAGAAACCTGATTGAATGTATGCCTGCGAGCGTGGAAGCTGTCATCAAGCCAACACCATACTGAAGTCCAGAATTACCTATGGAGGGTGCCACGAACGTGTAAGTAATTTTGAACCAGGTGTCCGGATACTTTTGATCACATACTGTACTTTTGGCACTTAATTAGATTAGTTATCATAATTTCAAATGCACTACTTCACCAATTTTACAGTTTTGCTTCAGGATATTATTCACAGGTGCAACACAAGGTCAACCAACAGTCAGTATTTCTCAGCAGTTGAATACAGTGCCTCAAAGACATTGCACAAGGAGAAAGTTTTCAAAGAAACGAGTATCCAGTAATTTGATTTACATATAAATTTTTATTGGAAGCTTACAACAATGTTTTATGTATAAGTTCATATGTGTGATATAAAACACATGGCACAAATCAGAATAAAAAATAACCCTTAGACAGAAAATACGTACAAACGTCTATATTTCAGTTAATATACATAAACTAATTAAAGAGAAATAAAAATAAAGTTAAAAAGAGTATGTAAGCTACTGCAGTAGAAAAATTCCATCACAAAACCCATTACGTGCGCAGTGTGTGACTGACATTCTGGGTGACGTATTTGCCCCAACCGAAACAACTTGCAGTTGTTCACTCTAGGCCACCGTAGTATCAGAGCTCTAGTGTAAATTCTGCGACAACAAAAAAAGACATCTTGCTTGGCTGTGACCGAGACTTTTAGTTGAATGGCGCCGGCAATGTTAAGTTATCTACAGGCTGGTCTTTCCCTCGATCCAAACATCCACACTATTGTACAGTGCGTTTGTCTCACAACCAAGCGTGTGGCGTTAAGTTACAATCGTTACGAGACCCCAAAAATGCAAACTCAGTATTTTAATTCAAAATTTCCCAAATATTTTACTTATAGCTTCATAACAGATTAACACGATAAGCCAGGAGAGGAGTCGAACACAGAAATCGTACCGCTCACAAAGCTCATGTATACTGGCTGTCGCGATAAGTCACACTTCATTCCACCAATCCGAGTCCTTTCCCTCCCTCCACCATCCCCCATGCCCCCTTCCCAACCAAATTAATATTCGCCGTGCACTATCATCAAGATATGGGAAACTTGAGTTTACGTCACAAGAAGATTGTACACTGACATACGAGTGCAAGGTTTCACTTTAACTATTTTCTTTTACCTGGATAATTCAACAGACGATAACTTTTCCCATAAGAATCAAGGCCCAGCCATCAGATCCACGTTAAGTAAAATGAAAAGGAGACAGCTAACCTCCATATGGTCCACATTCCATACAGACAAAAATTTTCATTCTGGTAGTTAAACTTAGTAAACTTAGTATGTGGCTACGCACTGATATGTCATTTTTGCTGATGGAGGTGCTAGTGCAGCATAGTGTGCGAGTGAAAATCTGAAGGCTGTGTAGTTAACAATGAATTCGTCTTCTCCTCGCTCTGAATGTCCGGTAACGGTTTTAGATGATTACGTAGATTGGGGATCTAATTCGAAAATCTGCATTTCATGGATGGATCGTTAACTAACATAGTACTGAACAAATCTTTGTGGAAGTCTGCAGTAATTCCACAAAGGCTTATCTCCAATGGTGGCTTACTGCGACCAACAAAATGGAAGTAACTAGTTTTGAACCAAGGTTCTGCACAAAAATTCAAGTTGCTCTGAGCACTATGGGACTTAACTTCTGAGGTCATCAGTCTCCTAGAACTTAGAAGTACTTAAGTCTAACTAACCTAAGGGCATCACACACATCCATGCCTGAGGCAGGATTCTAACCTGCGACCGTAGCGGTCGCAAGGTTCCAGACTGTAGCGCCTAGAACTGCACGGCCACTACGGCCGGCAAGGTTCTGCAGATGATACCTTTGAACACGGAGTTTGTGCGACAGATGTCATGGCGTGGTACTTGTAGCCAACATTTTGTGATTTGAAATACTTAAGAGAATATCATCATGTGCCAGGTGTCTGCTGTGAATAATTCTTAATTTGGCTCATAGTGTATGGCACGGTACCCACTATAATCTATCATTTTATGAAAGTTCTGTTCAAATTATTATTACATTAGACTTTGTTAAAATTGGTGCGTTTAAATTGCAAATTTCCTAATTCTACTAATATTACTTGGGATAAACCCATCAATTTCTTGATTTTGCCATATTTGTGTATTATGTTGTGGTTCTTCTCGAGACTGACTAAACTGATTTTGGAACACGTTGGGGGGGGGGGGGGGGAGGAGGGAGGGTGGGGAGCATTTAAATGAAAACTTGCTATATAACACAACCGTCGTGAAATTGAAAACTTGACAGTGTTTACTCATGTCACCAGTCGTTAATGTTATTTCTGTCTTGCAGCTTACTTAAGTGATATAAAATAATTTAGAAATTTTGTGTATTTGTCATGAAAGGTGAACTGATGTCACATGACATTGACACTTGTGTAGGGTTTACGTAGGCTTAAGTGAAATCACGAGATTAAAAAAGAAAAAAAAAACGGAGAAAAACTGATTATCATTGCCACATATATATATTTGCAGGCAGTAGGGAATTTGTTGTACTCTTGCCAAATTACATGTAGTACAAATCACAAGTTCAATATTTTTCTGGTGTAATTGTTAATATTTGTACATGTTGCACTCTTGTACGATATAATATACCGTTTACTAACAGTACCTTTATGTAATGTTTCAGAGTGGGGCTGCATGTTCTTCTAGAGAAAGTTTAAAATAAAATTTTTTATTGCTAAAATTTCCTTTTAAACTGTTAATTGTACTAACTTGGATGTATAACCAATTATTGTTAAATAATAAATTTGTGTCAAGACGGCTTGGACCAAATAAATGTGCCCAGACCTTCCCCATCCTGGCTCTGCTACCGTCTGTACATCATAAATGGTACCAGAGTGTGGTTTCGATCCACAGACCTGTGGGTTATGGGCCCGGCACGCTTCCACATAGTAAATATTAATAAATATAACGTACCAACCCCATAATAAAGTAAGGATCATGAAATATAATAAAAGGATATGAAAATTTCGGCCTTAGCCAGGTGACGAGAACCACACCGATGCAGTTTCCTGTTACACTCGAGTGCTGGGCCCAACATACAACAGCTGGTCAAAGAGAACCACGCTAAGCAAGCGAGCGCTCCATCCTCCCCATATGCTCGCAAACAGCCGCACTCATCGCAGTCCTTAATCGGCAGCCACCAGTTGACTCCCCGCCGCTTCCGTCCTGTCGCCATATACCGACCGAGCCGTCCTCCCAAAACTGGTGCTGCGAACCAGCGCCAACAGCACTCAGCCATCACGCCCCCTATTGCTGCAGCGAAAACAAGTGAAATAATCTCGCGAGTAAATCAAAAATGCTGAGCCGTGACATGGCTCAACAGTTATATCGAACCTCTAAGCTGGGATCTGATGCTGGCCCCGACATTCATCTACATCCACGTGGACACTCGGTAAATAACACTTCAGTACCTGGCAGAGGGTGGAGAATAAATTATTTGTATGAAACTATATGCTTTCACAGACCTTTTCAAATCTAAAAAATCCACAATGTATGTGATGTATGAGCACTCAACTCTGCCACTTTTAAACTGACAGAATTTTGGCGATACGTTGATGACACTTTTATAGTATGGCCTCATAGTCTGGACCATCTCCCAGAATTTTTACATCACATGAACTCCATACCTGAAAAGATGGCAAGAACTATGCCCCTTACATGAAGTCATTAAAGATCACCTAACTCATGTTGAGCGAACAGTAGGGTTGAACCAAAAATGACTGACAAGGCACAATGCATCTTGTAGAGGGTATAGTATGGACGTATTGGAATGATTAATGTCGGGTGATGGTTTTCAAATAATTCACACGACATGAAAACTTTGTGGAAACGAGTCGATTTACTGGACGCTAGATTACCCTAGGGAAACATTTAGAATTGACCGTAGCCGGCTGGGGAACGGCGAAGGGAAGCGACATCAGGTAGCTTAGGGCGGCTCAAGCTCTGAGAAAGCGGTAACGCAGCGCAGCCTCCAGCCGCCTTAAGATGAGTGACAGTGAGTGGGTGATTGACCCCGACTCCATGCTGGTGTACCGGGAAACAGACGGAGATATTGTGTACCTGTTGATAAATGTCCGTTGTTTCTGTGAAACATGCAAGAAAGCCGCGCAAAGCTACGGTGGAGCGGTCAACAGAGGTCAAAACACGCGTGTTCGTGAATATAGCAACTTCACGCTGAATTCACGGTCCGCAGAGCCTGAAGTAAATCAGGTGAAGAGCGACAGAATGAAATACGCCGGCCTCCGATGCGGACGTAGGACCAAGAAATTTGAACTACTCTCCTGGGAGTCAGAATTCTGGAAAACGTGGTGTTTGTGCAGACGCTAACATTGATGGGTGGCCTGGAGGGAGCTAAATAGAAGAAGGTGAGAGGAAGGGAAATTTTGTGGGAAATTGTTCACTTCCCAGAGCAGGCATTGGTCGGCGCTGGGAAGCGACGCATAATTAACGCGACTTGCGCTGCAATTGGCGTAAGTGATTTTGCTGGAGGGGAAACCGAGTCGAAGAGCGGACTGGCAGAAGTGTCAGTAGAGGTCTTCCGTTCCCAGCTTGCCTAGAGTGCGGACGTGGCGTTCTTTACTCAGCTTGCCTGAGAAAGAGTGAGCATCTCAGCAGTTTAGGACTTAGCAAATGGAACGATTGAGCTTGGAGATAGAAAGTTTGGGTTCAGCTATGTACTGAGCAAGATAGCTGGGAGTGAATAGACGAGCGCAGCCTTGCAGCACCACGAGGTCGGCCGACGTCCACACAACGACGCCGCTCCACCACGCTGTATTCGGGGATATTGCGCCCGCTCCGGCCACTGATTAATTTGTTGGATCACGTCGGCAAAGTTTCCACGAGCGTTTCATGGGCTGTGTATTGTAGAATTCTTCTCGCACTTCGCATTACGCCTGGATCAGTCGATTACTTTTGAGTTATCGCGCTTTACTCCACGCAAACGCAATTTATTACCACTGCCTGATAGGAGAGTCTTGTAATCTGATGATTGAAGGTCGGGAGTTAAAATAAATTTGTGCTAATCGACTGCATCTGTTTTCAATCAAGTAGTTGAAATCCCAAGTCACTTTCTTAATTAATTTTATGTTCAACATTTGCATCTGGTGTTCAATAGCTGAATATAACATCAATGTGCACCCCTTTTTAATTAAAAGTGATCAATTCTGAATAACTTAATGTCTACACGGCCACCGCAGTTCAATCAGGAGTCACAGGGCCATATTATTTTTTTGCGTTATCCGATATTGCGGCAGTTTTGCACTCTGCCATTTTTAGACGTCTTTCTGCGATGGAAGACTGATGGCACACTTGGTCACTCGGTGTACAGAAAACCCACTCATACAGACCTGTGTCTACAAGCTACTAGTTGCCACCATCCAGCACAAACAATGGGCGTTCTCAAAACCTTGATCCACCGTGCCCATACCGACGCCGACAGCCTTCAAGCGGAACTGGAACACGTGCAAAAAGTATTTCTGAAAAATGGCTTTTCACCTAGGCAAGTTAACAGAGTGATGAAGACCTACAAACGACGGCACAAGGAAGAGGCCTTCAGGTCGACTGTTTATCTACCATTTATTATGATTATTTCTTCACAGATAGGCAGGATATTGAGAAAGTATCAAGTGAGAGTCATCTTTCGCCCTCCTTCCAAAATTTCATCACTGGTGGGATCCGTTAAGGACGACCTGGGCCTGCGTAAACCAGGTGTTTACAAAATTCCGTGTGAATGCGGCAAATCGTATATAGGGCAAACAACACGAACTGTGCAGAAACGCATTGTGGAACACCAGCGGCATACTCGCCTTCTCCAACCCACCAAGTCCGCAGTCGCCGAACATTGCATTTCCACAGACCACTCCATGAATTACAACGACACAAAAATTTTGGCCCATACATCAAACTTTTGGAGCTCGATTATCAATGAATCTGTGGAAATAAAATTGTCTGACAACGCGACATCAGTCGAGATAGCGGTTATCAGCTGAACTCTGCTTGTAATCCTGTTATAGAGAAACTTCGTAGTCGACGTAGTTATGTCCATAAAGATGAAAATCGACCTGATATCGATACCCAAAGCTTTCACCTTGGAGGGCGCGAGGAGCAGCACACGGAGTTGTTATGAACGCGCACGCTGAACAGCGCATGCGCAATGTCACCTCAGTACGGCTTTAAATAGCGGAGCTCAGTACTACTACAGTGGCACTCACCTGAAGATGGCCAGAAGACTCTGCGCCGAAACATCGTGGCAGGACGTTACTGATATCCGGCAGTTCTCCCGTGTTTTTATGGAACAATCTACAGTGTACATGCGCAGATTGAAGTGATGAATGAAAATTGGTACCAAAGCTGGGAGTCGAACTGGGGTCTACTGCTTACCAGGCCAATGCACCAACCACTACGCCACCCTGGCACACTCGCTTTGCACTTCCGCACAGCTTGGCTAATCAGTGCAGTTGTGCAAAGCCACTGTGCCACAGCGGTTAGTACATCTGTCTAGTGAGCAGCAGACCAGGGTTCGAATCCTGGCCTTGATACAGATTTCCATTTGTCACTTCAACCTTTACAAATACAGTGAGAAGAACTCTTCAGTTCCTATCTGTCACTGGATACGAAGCCAAAAATATTTATCTTCGATGTCCAGGAACTGGTCTACTGATGTCCACCAACAGGGATTCCTATATGATGTCGTGGAACAGCTTGCATAGCTCACAAGGTAAAGGAATTGAGCTGCTGGCTAAGTGGTCAAGTTTGTGTCTTAGCCAGATCCACGGTTTCCATTTGTAAGACGAACGATCTCCGTTAGGGTCATGATTAGTAATCATGCTGTGAACTGGTGCCTCGTATTTTCTGCATCTGGTGGAGCTTGGACTGACACTGTGACTCTCCAGTAACATGCTACACTACATCTGAGCAGTATTGGCTTTCACATGGAGGTCCAGGACGAACGGCTCGTCAAGAGAGGGAACAAAATGGCGCACAGTCTCTTGTAGGTCTCATACCCGACAGGCACAAGGTGTAGTCAGCAGCTACAAGGTTCTGCAGCAGAATAGCGACTTCAGTAAGATGACACACTGGACCAGCACTGTGGCTATATTCCGGAGTAGCTTTAGGGCTGAGAGATGGTCTAGAGTCACTGTGACCACCAAGACGAGAAAGGGTTGAGGAAAATTAATGTTTTTGTTGATTGAGAGAGGAACGCCAGCGACGTAGCTTAAAGGTGGTTCAATGAAGCCTCTGCCATACGCTTAATTGTGAATTGCAGAGGAGTGATGTAGATGTACATGCACAGTAGTATCATCCATGTCTCGCTTTCATCTGAACATGTCTTCTGAGTGCGTAGAAATACTACCAGTATGAGAACGCGCCATTCTCAGTTCAACTGAATAGTGGCCTACCTATATTTGTAATGAATGTTTTATTTACCAAATATATTCCTTTGTCCCATTTTGCTACTCAGTGACTGAATTAGGTGTCAAAAAACTCACTGACAGATTTGTGTTTTACTAGCAATCGAACAGCAAAGTACTACAGTAATGTGATACTGTCAGTTGGCAACACATCCTTAAGGGGGGTAGGACGTCAAACGGGCCGACTTGGAGCTGGAAAGGCACCACAGGACATTTTAATTTCTACTTTTACAAATAAATTCATAAAACTTTGTCAGAATGACCAGGAAGGATTGAGGACTCACACTCATAGCAGTGGAAGTTCAAGAACGTAGCAAAATACCTTTTTCTTACATGTGAAATTTCATCATTTTTTTCACTTACTACTGGCTAAATTTGTTTCTGTAGGTACACTTTTCTTCCTAAGTAAGAGAGATTCTTCGCTGAATTTTGCACAGCATTCAAGCAGTACTTACAGGTGTATGAAACTCTATAATTTTCCAAATCTGTTAAAAACTGTGGTAAAAATTGAGATAATTAACTATAAAATTTTAGTTTTTTTTTCTAAACAAGAAGTTTAAAATGTAACACTTCATTCATTTTTTCATAAATTAAATAAACTCTAAGTTTCATACACATGAAACTATAGTTTGTATGCTGTGCAAAATTCATCGAAGAACCTCTCCTACTTAGGAAGAAAAGTGTACCTACAGCAACAAATGCCGCCAGTTGTAAGTGAAAAATGATGAAATTTCACATGTAAAAATGTATTTTGTTACGTTTTTGAGCTTCCACTACTATGAGTATGAATCCTGAATCCTTCCTGATCATGCTTTCAAAGTTTTATGAATTTATTTGTAAAAGTATAGACAGTGGAAATTAAAATGTGCTCCGGTGCCTCTCCTGCTCCAAGTCGTCCCGTTTTTCGTCCTACCCCCCTTAAGCCCATGGGAATACAGCACGCTTTTGGAGCATGTATTGTGTTCTAACATTGTGAACTTCCTCGAAGAACGCTCTACTGACACATAGTCAACACGGATTTAGAAAACATCGTCCTTATGAAACACTACTACCTCTCTACACACACACAAAGTGTTGAGTGCTGTTGACAAGGGATTTCAAATTATTTCCGATTTCTAGATTTCCAGAAGCCTATTGACACTATACCACACAAGCTGCTTGTAGTGAAACTGCGCGCTTATGGAATATCGTCTCAGTTGTTTGACTGGATTCCTAATTTCGTGTCAGAAGGACAGGTCACAGTTCCCAGTAACTGACTGAATGTCATCGACTAAAACATGATCGGTTTCTGACGTTCCACAAGGTAGTGTTATAGGCCGTCTAGAATTCCTTATCTATACAAATGATTTACTAGACCATGGAAGGCTGTTTTCAGATGATGCTGTTGTTTATCGTGCAGTAAAGTCATCAGAAGATAACAAACAACTGAGAAACGTTTTTGAAAAGATATCTGTATGGTGCGAAAATTGGCAGTTGACACTAAATAATGAAAAGTGTTAGGTCATCCACATGAGTAAAAAGAGGCATCCATTAAATTTCGGTTACACGATAACTCAGTCAAATCTAAAGCCCGTAAATTCAACTGAATACCCAGGAATTACAATTATGACAAATTAAACTGGAAAGAACAAAGAGAAAATGTTGTGGGGAGGGCAAACCAATGATAGAGTTTCATTGGCAGAAGACTTAGGAAATGCAACAGATCTATTAAAGGGACTGCCTACACTACGCCTGTTGTCCTCTTTTGGAGCACTGCTGCGTGGTCTAGGATCCTTACCAGTGAGAATTAGCAGATTACATCGAGAAAGCTCAGAGATGTGCAGCATGTTTTGTATTATCGCCAAATAGGGGAGAGAGCGTCTGAGATGATATGGGATTTGGGGTGGACATAATTAAAACAAAGGCGTTCTCCGTTGCGGCAGAATCTTCTCCAGAAATTTTAAACTTTCTCCTCCGAGTGCAAAAATATTTTGTTGACGCTCACCTACATAGGCAGAACCTGTCATAGCAATAAAATAAGAGAAATCAGAGATCGCACTGAAAGATACAGGTGTCCACTGTTTCCACACACTGAGTTTGGAATAATAGAGAACTATTGTGTAAGTGGTCCCATGAATCCCTTGCCAGTCACTTAATTGTGATTTGCGGAGTATTATGTAGCTGTAGATTTTCTCAGAGATGGGTTATTGGTGGCTGGTGTGGATCTCTTGGTCGAGTGGACCATGGTGTGAACAGTTCCTTGGTAGCTGGGTAGTAATACTTGCAAAATGACTGGGGCTTAGCCTCAAGGAAGATCTCGTGGGCCGGCCGGGGTGACCACGCGGTTATAGGCGCTACAGTCTGGAACCGCGCGACCGCTATGGTCGCAGGTTCGAATCCTGCCTCGGGCATGGATGTGTGTGATGTCCTTAGGTTGGTTACGTTTAAGTTGTTCTAAGTTCTAGGGGACTGATGACCTCAGTTGTTAATTCAGAGCCATTTGAACCAAGATCTCGTGGAAGAATATCCCATGAAAATAGGCTTCCAGCAGGATTGTGTAAGTGACACGATAAACCGTCTGCTAGGCACTTAAGTGTGATTTCCGGAGTATCTGTGAAGCTGTAGATGTAGATGTAAATTTTCTCAAAGACCGGTTATTGGCGACTGGTGTCGGTCCGTTCGATTACATCCAACAGCTGCTGGAGTGGACCAAGATGTGGATGGTCCCATCGTAGGTGGGTTCCAATCCTTGCAAATGACTGGGCCTTAACCTTAAGATAGAGCTCGTGGAAGAATATCCGATCAAAATAGGCTTCCAGCAGGCATTCCAAGTCTCGGAGGAAGGATTGTGTAAGTGACACGATAAACCGTCTGCTAGGCACTTAAATGTGATTTGCGGAGTATGTGTGTAGCTGTAGATGTAGATGTAAATTTTCTCAAAAACCGGTTATTGGTGACTGGTGCGGTTCCGTTCGATTACATCCAACAGCTGGTGGAGTGGCCCAAGATGTGGACGGTCCCGTGGTAGGTGGGTTCCAATCCTAGCAAATGACTGGGCCTTAGCCTTAAGGTAGAGCTCGTGGAAGAATATCCCATCAAAATAGGCGTCCAGCAGGCACTCTGAGTCTCGTGGGAAGGATAACCCACAGATGGCAGCAGCATCCAGAACTTGTAGGGCAGTGCGAACGAATAAAGACGCCAAATACGTGGCCCGAGTGTCTAGTGACGGGGGCCGCTTTTGAGCCAACTGCTGAACCGAAAGGCGCCCCACAGTCACGGCGACCACTGCGAGGACCTCAGCCTCGTGACGTTGCAGACAGCAGGCCTCGTGCCGGAGGAAAGAAAGTGCGGCAGCCGGAACCGCGAGGTACTGGGGCTGAAGAGACCTCAGAGCAGAACTGTCCCCATCTGGGGCGCCCACTATCCAGGTGAAGAGCCGCCAGCGCGATTCCACATCAGCCGTCCACAGCCGTCGCAGTCCTGGGTGTGTCACACCAGGGGGCAGCCACTTCGAGACCTCCACCTGCTCCTGGCACACGTCTGACCTCCTGGTGAAGAACTCCTCCACTCTGAAAGGCCCCTCTCCGCTTTCCCAGAGCAGCACGGTGTACATCCTGCGCCTCATGGGCTGGAGCATCTCTGCTGTCGACAGTACATTCTCAGCACCGTCCGCCATGTCCTCTAGGGTGGCACCCGCACGGAAGGTGCGACTTTTGGCCAGGGACAGGACCATTCCTGGTATTTCGCCCGACACGTGTTTCGATTCTATGAAGTGCAGCACCTGCGACCAGTCGGAACCTTCCGCAGGACTGTCGGAGACTGTCGGCCTGCACTCGTACTGGCCAATTCCTGCTTCCACAGTCTCGAGGAATTCTGCCCACCTGTCACCAAATGCAATCCGACACATTTCATCGACTGCGTTATCCTTCACCAGCTTCGCTACAGCGGCCAAAGGGTTCCCCCTGCAGTTATAAAAGTCTTCCAGTCGCCCGTGGACACGCTGTAGCTCATCTGATTTGATAAAACTGTCTCCTGCAAATGTCCCAAATGCTGGCAGATGTTCTAGTAGGATGCCTAGATGTGAGGCGATAACTGCTGGGCGAAACCTCCTTAGCCTCACGCCCTCTTCGGCCTTTGACTCACCTTGGACAGTTAAAAGGCTTGGCACACCACTGTACACCAGGAAATCGGCATTCTCGCTCATCACCCCCAGGCAGTTCGTGTTGCTGGCTGCGTACTGCGCTATCTCCTGATGACAGACGCCTGTAGAAAGCCGGACCTCACTATTCAGTTCTTCCCTGAAGATGACGTGTGCAGACGGCACCAGACCTTCCGGATAGCGCTGCGGCCTCATTCGCCTCGAGCCCTGCTCCTGTGCGGTCCTCAAGGACTTGCTCATTTGCTCTGCACTCTCCCTATTCAGACGCACCCACTTCTCCTTCTTGTCAGCAGACGGTAGCCCGTAGAAGTAGAACACGAGATGCACTCCACAATTTCTGAAGCGCCGTACCAAGTTTGTGCACGCTTCTCGGAATTCTTTGTACTGCCCACCACAGTAGAAGTCACACCCTCGGTACAGGAGCCACACGCATTGTCTTCCATCTACTACAACCACTGGTGTCTGCCCAGTCTTCTTTCCGCATTCGTCTGCGATTTCCGCCAGATCCACATCTTCATACAGCTCATGTCTTTGGGCGTACTGGAGAATGGAGAAGCGGCCCATTCTTCTGCTTACTTCCTAGCTCTGTAACAGACAAGGAGGAAGATACAGTCAGTATGTGATCAAAAGTATCCGCACACTCCAAAAACACCTGCTGCCAGGTACTCCACATCAGCGCCCTCAGTAGTCATTAGACATCCTGAGAGAGCAGAATGGGGCGCTGCACGGGAATCGCGGACTTCGAACGTGGTTGGTTGTTTTTGGGGAAGGAGACCAGACAGCGAGGTCATCGGTCTCATCGGATTAGGGAAGGACGGGGGAGGAAGTCGGCTGTCCCCTTTGCAAGGAACCATCCCGGCATTTGCCTGCAGTGATTTAGGGAAATCACGGAAAACCTAAATCAGGATGGCCGGACGCGGGATTGAACCGTCGACCTCCCGAATGCGAGTCTAGTGTTTAACCACCGCGCCACCTCGCTCGGTTCGAAGGTGGTCAGGTGCTTGGGTGTCACTTGGATCATACGTCCGTAGGCGAGATTTCCTCGTTCCTAAACATCCCTAGGTCCACTGTTTCCGATGTGATAGTGAAGTTGAAACGTGAAGGGACTCGCACAGCACAAAAGCGTGCAGGCCGACCTCGTCTGTTGACTGACACAGACCGCCGACAGTTGAAGGGATCAGTAATGTGTAATTGGCAGACATCTACCCAGACCATCACACAGAAATTACAAACTGCATCAGGATCCGCTGCAAGTACTACGAGAGTTAGGCGGGAGGTGAGAAAACTTGGATATCATAGTCGAGCGGCTGCTCATAAGGCACACATCACGCCGGTAAATGCCAAATGACGCCTCGCTTGGTGTAAGGAGCGCAAACATTCGACGCTTGAACAGTGGTTAAAGGTTGTGTGGAGTAACGAATCACGGTACACAATGTGGCGATCCGATTGCAGGGTTCAAAAAATGGTTCAAATGGCTCTCAGTACTATGGGACTTAACTTCTGAGGTCATCAGTCCCCTAGAACTTAGAACTAGTTAAACCTAACTAACCTAAGAACATCACACACATCCATGCCCTATGCAGGATTCGAACCTGCGACCGTAGCAGTCGCGCGGTTCCAGACTGTGGCGCCTAGAACCGCTCGGCCATTGCAGGGTATGGGTATGGCGAATGCCCAGTGAACGTCGTCTGCCGGCGTGTGTAGTGCCAACAGAAAATTTCGGAGGCGGTGGTGTTATGGTGTGGGCCGTGTTTTTCATGGAGGGGGCTTGCACACCTTTTTGCGTCGCCTTATCACATCACAGGCCTACATTGATGTTTTAAGCACCTTCTTGCTTCGCATTGTTGAAGAGCAATTCGGGGATGGCGATTGCATCTTCCAACACGATCGAGCAACTGTTCGTAAATCACGGCCTGTGGCGGAGTGTGTACACGACAATAACATCCCTGTAATGGACTGGCCTGCACAGGGTCCTGACCAGAAACCTATAGAACACCTCTGGGATGTTTTGTAACGCCGACTTCGTGCCAGGCCTCAGCGACCGACGTCGATACCTCTTCTGAGTGGAGCACTCCGTGAATAATGGACTGCAATTCCCCATGAAACCTTCCAGCACCTGATTGAAGGTATGCCTGCGAGAGTGAAAGCTGTCATCAAGGCTAAGGGCCGGACAACACCATACTGAATTCGAGTATTATCGATGGAGGGCGCCACGAGATGATCACATAGTACATCTTGTGGTGTCACCGCCAGACACCACACTTGCTAGGTGGTAGCCTTTAAATCGGCCGCGGTCCGTAAGTATACGTCGGACCCGCGTGTCGCCACTATCAGTGATTGCAGACCGAGCGCCGCCACACGGCAGGTCTAGTCTAGAGAGACTTCCTAGCACTCGTCCCAGATGTACAGCCGACTTTGCTAGCGATGGTTCACTGACAAAATACGCTCTCATTTGCCGAGACGATAGTTCAGCATAGCCTTCAGCTACGTCATTTGCTACGACCTAGCAAGGCGCCATATTCAGTTACTATTGATATTGTGAATCATGTACCGTCTAGACCGACGTTCACCATTAATGGATTAAAGTTGAATATTCCACCAGTTACGTCCTTTTTCCTAAATTCTAATTTCCTTGTCCTGTTCCAGACCTCACGCCAGCCTGCGTGAGCTAAAACGCGTGCCTTTCGGCCTCCTCTAGTAACACGGTGTTGGCTCTCCTGCCAACCAAAACACATCTCATGATAACCGTTCAATTTTTTGTACATTATATTACATGAGAAGAGCGTTCTTCTGTTCGAAAGTCCACACCTGATTGTGAAAAGTGAGATGAAGATTACGAAATGTCGAGGTGCGTTCTTGTAATACATTTCAGCCCGACGTTCCGGATAAAAGGTCACCAGTTATTGAGAGACAACTGTGAATGTCAGAGAAGGTGTGAAAGCTAACGGTTGACTTGTAACTTAACTGTCCAACAGAAATTATGACACAATTCTAAATCCGCTTCACGACCCTTTTTTGGAAGTAACCCCATCTAATTCAAAAGGATATTTAGCAGCAAACTGTCAAAATCTCTTACACGGATCGTAGGTTTCGTGTACACGTGTCCCTGAAGGGCACTGATTAATTAAACTTAGATTGGAAGTGTGGAAGGATGATGGCTGTTTAATGTGTGGTGTCACCGCCAGACACCACACTTGCTAGGTGGTAGCTTTAAATCGGCCGCGGTCCATTAGTACATGTCGGACCCGCGTGTCGCCACAGTCAGTAATTGCAGACCGAGCGCCACCACACGGCAGGTCTAGAGAGACGGACTAGCACTCGCCCCAGTTGTACGACGACTTTGCTAGCTACTACACTGACGAAGCCTTTCTCTCATTTGCCGAGAGATAGTTAGAATAGCCTTCAGCTAAGTCCATGGCTACGACCTAGCAAGGCGCCATTAACCATTTCTATAGAGAGTCTCACTTGTATCATCAAGAATGCTGTATACAAATGATGGAGTAAAGTTAAGTATTTCAGCAGTTACGTACTTTTCCTTATAGCATTCATTGAGTATCCTGTTCCAGACTTCACGCCAGTCGGCGTGAGTTGACGCGTGCCCTTTCGGTTTCCTCGCCTTGTGTCTAGACTGTCTTGTCTAGACACAACATAATGTAATTTGTTTATTTACCTACACGTCAAGTTCCGTAGGACCAAACTGAGGAGCAAATATCCAAGGACATGGAACGTGTCAGTATATGAAATTACAACATAAAAGTAATAATAGAAAAAATAAAATTATTATGAACCCGAAGAAAGTTAAGCCATAAGTATAACGGAATCGACAATACAACAAGAATCAGCTTAATTTTTCAAGGAACTCCACTGCAGAATAGAAGGAGTGACCGATGAGGAAACTGTTCAGTTTCTATTTGAAAGGGCGTGGATTGCTGTTAAGACTTTTGAATTCTTGTGATAGATTATTGAAAATGGATGCAGCAGTATACGGCACACCTTTCTGCACAAGATTTAAGTAAATCCGATCCAAATGCAAGTTTGATTTCTGCCGAGTATTAACTGAGTGAAATCTACTTATTCTTGGGAAAAAGCTTATGTTGTTAACAAGAAATGACAGTAAGGAATATGTTTATTGAGAGGCCATTGTCAAAATACCCAGACTCGTGAACAGGGGTTCGCAAGAGGTTCGTGAATTAATGGGTGCCATCCTATAAAACGAAGACCCATGCAGTAAAAATGTCTTTGCAAATTGTGTGATATGAATCTAAGTGAACGAAATTAATTTTTTGAGACTCTAACAGTTACCGATAAAGTGACGTGTAAGACTGATCTGACTTATGGCTGCCGTGAAAACTACGTGCAGCGACAAACTGCATCACCAATACTTACCTTGGGGCTATAAATATTACGTAGTATAAAGGTTCAAATTGCTCTGAGCACTATGGGACTTAACTCCTGAGGTCATCAGTCCCCTAGAACTTAGAACTACTTAAACCTAACTAACCTAAGGACATCACACACATTCACGCCCGAGGCAGGATTCGAACCTGCAACCGCAGTGGTCGCGCGGTTCCAGACTGTAGTATAAAGCATAGCTCGTGACACTACAAAGTGAGGCAACGAAGCTGATAAATGGGACATACAGCTAGCCAGCACAGATCAAAAAAATAAGCAAAGCTATTGCCTACTGCACATCATTCCACTACCGTTTTCAGTGAACAGCTTTCCTGGCATGATTGTACCTATTAATGGGCAGATAACGCCAGCCTCTACCGGTACCTTCAACATACCGTAAAACCTTTTAATAAGTAGGTTATATCAAAGCACTCCGTCTTCAGGCCACGAGTGGCCCAACGGGACCATCCGACCGCCGTGTCATCAACAGATGAGGATGCGTATAGGAGGGTAGTGTGGTGAGCACACCGCTCTCCCGGTCGTTACGATTGTATTCTTGACCGAAGCCGCTACTATTCGGTGGAGTAGCTCCTCAGTTGGCATCACGAGGCTGAGTGCACCCCGAGAAATGGCAACAGTGCATGGCGGCCTGGATGGTCACCCATCCAAGTGCCGGCCAAGCCCGACAGCGCTTAACGTCGGCGATCTCACGGGAACCGGTGTATCCACTGCGGCAAGGCTGTCGCCATAAATAGATTATATCACAATTTTAAATTGTTAGATACGGCCAGTAATTAGGTGAAATACTGATATGCAAATTTTTGTTGCCCCTATAACCCACCAAACAGGCAACATGTATCAGATTCGGGGAGAAGATTTAGTGTTTCACGTCCAGTGGACATCGAGGTCGTTAAGGATGGAGCACGGGTTCAGATAAGGGAGGGTGGGGGAAGGAAATCGGCCGCGCCCTTTCAAAGGAACCATCCCGGCATTTGTCTGAAGCGATTTAGGGAAATCACGAGAAACCTAAATCAGGATGGACGGACACGGGTTTGAACCGTCGTCCTCCCTAATACGAGTGCAGTGTGTTAACCAGTGCATCACTGCGCTCGATATGCACCATGAACCACGTACCATCAGCCGCAACAGCCGCTTAGTAACCTAGATGCATTCTCAGTTAGCGTTACCGTTAAGCAAACAGGAAACATCGGGTTTTACGTCTTGTTGAAGACAGCTGACCATGCCTCAAGACCGATCGTTGGTTGCTTATTGAAATTTTATGAGTTCTCATTAGACGTCGGTAATTACTTGTAACATTACTATAGTTCTAAAATACCCCTTCATTACCGTTAAAACGCTAACAGCTCAGAAACTGGCAAGAGTATATGGATATGATTGGATAGTTGGATTGTTCCGTACGATTTTCGTAAGGGCCCAAGTCAGCAACGACGCTCCCAGTCGCTTAGTTAAAATTTTGATAGCGAATCATCTTCAGAAAATACAGTCTACAATTGTTTCATACTTCTTCATCGTGGTCGTGCTTGGTTAAAAGTTTGGTAGCAAATCATCTTCAGAAAATACAGTCTACAATTGTTTCACACATTTTCATCGTGGTCGTGCTTGGTTAAATGTTTGATAGGAAATCATCTTTAGAAAATACAGTCTACAATTGTTTCATACTTTTTCATCGTGGTCGTGCTTGGTTAAAAGTTTGGTAGCGAATCATCTTCAGATAATATAGTCTACAATTTTTTCACACATTTTCATCGTGGTCGCGCTTGGTTAAAAGTTTGGTAGCGAATCATCTTCGGATAATAAAGTCTACATTTGTTTCACACATTTTCATCGTGGTCGTGCTTGGTTCAAAGTTTGGTAGCAAATCATCTTCAGAAAATACAGCCTACAATTGTTTCACACATTTTCATCGTGGTCGTGCTTGGTTAAAAGTTTGGTAGCGAATCATCTTCAGAAAATACAGTGTACAACTGTTCACACAATTTTATCGTGGCCGTGCTTGATTAAAATTTTGTAGCAAATCATCTTCAGAAAATACAGTCTGCAATTGCTTCACACATTTTCATCGTGGTCGTGCTTGGTTCAAAGTTTGGTAGCAAATCATCTTCAGAAAATACAGCCTACAATTGTTTCACACATTTTCATCGTGGTCGTGCTTGGTTAAAAGTTTAGTAGTGAATCATCTTCAGAAAATACAGTGTACAACTGTTCACACAATTTTATCGTGGCCGTGCTTGATTAAAATTTTGTAGCAAATCATCTTCAGAAAATACAGTCTGCAATTGTTTCACACATTTACATCGTGGTCGTGCTTGGTTAAAAGTTTGGTAGTGAATCACCTTTAGAAAATGCAGCTACTATTGTTTCATACTTTTTCATGGTGGTCGTGCTTGGTTAAAAGTTTGGTAGCGAATCATCTTCAGAAAGTATAGTCTACAACTGTTCACACATTTTCATTGTGTTCGTGCTTGGTTAAAATTTTGGTAACAAATCTTCTTCAGAAAATACAGTCTACAATTGTTTCACACATTTTCATCGTGGTCGTGCTTGGTTAACATTTGGTAGCGAATCTTCTTCAGAAAATACAGTCTACAATTGTTTCACACATTAGCATCGTGGTCGTACTTGTGTCGCGGATAGTTTTCACAGATTTTGACTAAAACCAGTTGTAATTCCAAAAAGAGAGGATACTGAGCCCAACACGACTGAAATACAAACTGTGATGATGCAATTCAAATGAAGACAGTAAAACAACTACTGCAAAGCGGCATTAATACTGACCAGTTTCATCTGCATCTACAGCATACGCAGCAAGCCAACTAATGGTGTGTAGAGGGGGGTACTTTCGGTACCACTATCTGATCCCTCCACCCCTGTTCCACTCGCGATTAGTGCGTGGGGAGAGTGATTGTCGGTAAGCCTCTGTATTGGCTCTAATTTCTCTATTTTTCTCCTCGTGGCCAATACGCGATAAGTATGTAGGGGGAACTAACACACGACTGCCCATTAAAATTGCTTAACCACTAAGATGACGTGCTACAGACGCGAAATTTAACTGACAGGAAGAAGATCCAAAATATTAGCTTTTCAGAGCATTCACACAAGGTTGGCGCCGGTGGCGACACCTACAACGTGCTGACATGAGGAAGGTTTCCAACCGATTTCTCGTACACAAACAGCAGTTGACCGGCGTTGCCTGGTGAAACGTTGTTGTGATGCCTCGAGAAAGGAGGAAAAATGCGTACCATCACATTTCCGACTTCGATAACGATCGGATTGTAACCTATCGCGATTCCGGTTTATCGTATCGCGACATTGCTGCTCGCGTTGGTAGAGACCTAATAACTGTTAGCAGAATATGGAATCGGTGGGTTCAGGAGGGTAATACGGAACGCCGCGCTAGATCCCAACGGCCTCTTATCACTATCAGTCGAGATGACAGGCATCTTATCCTCATGTCTCTAACGGATCGTGCAGGAACGTCTCGATCCCTGAGTTGCAGATGGGGACGTTTGCAAGACAACAACCATCTGCACGAACAGTTCGACGACGTTTGCAGCAGCATGGACTATCAGCTCGGAGACCATGGCTGCGGTTACCCTTGACGCTGCATCACAGACTGGAGCGCCTGTGATGGTGTACTCAACGATGAACCGGGGTACACGAATGGCAAAACGGCATTTTTTGAGATGAATCTAGGTTCTGTTTACAGCATCATGATGGTTACATCCGTGTTTGGCGACATCGCAGTGAACGCACATTGGAAGCATGTATCCGTCATCGCCAAACTGGCATATCACCCAGCATGATGGTATGGGGTGCCATTGGTTACACGTCTCGGTCACCTCTTCTTCGCATTTACGGCACTTTGAACAGTGGACGTTACATTTCAAATGTGTTATGATCCGTGGCTCTACCCTTCATTCGATCCCTGCAAAACCCTACATTTCAGCAGGATAATGCACGACCGCATTTTGCAGGTCCTGTACGGGCCTTTCTGGATACAGAAAATGTTCGACTGCTGCACTGGCCATCACATTCTCCAGATCTCTCACCAATTGAATACGTCTGGTCAATGGTGGCTGAGCAAATGGCTCTTCACAATACGCCAGTCACTACTCTTGATGAACTGTGGTATCGTGCTTAAGCTGCATGGGCAGCTGTACCTGTACACGCCATCCAAGCTGTGTTTGATTCAATGCCCAGGCGTATCGAGGCCGATACTACGGCCAGAGGTGGTTGGTCTGGGTACTGATTCGTCAGGATCTATGCACCCAAATTGCGTGAAACTGTAATCACATGTGCCGGCCGCGGTGGTCTAGCGGTTCTAGGCGCTCAGTCCGGAACCGCGAGGCTGCTACGGTCGCAGGTTCGAATCCTGCCTCGGGCATGGATGTGTGTGATGTCCTTAGGTTAGTTAGGTTTAAGTAGTTCTACGTTCTAGGGGACTGATGACCACAGATGTTAAGTCCCATAGTGCTCAGAGCCATTTGAACCATTTTGTAATCACATGTCAGATCTAGCATAATATATTTGTCCAATGAGTACCCGTTTATCATCTGCATTTCTTGTTGGTGTAGGAATTTTAATGGCTACTAGTATAGATGTTCGAAATGATGTCCATGAGCCTGAATGAACTCGTCTCTGAAATGAGTTGCGAATACTCTCAGGCAGTCCTGGGGAATTCTGTAAATGCTGGAAGTCTGCTTCAATCCGCAAGCGTAATTCCTCAAGAGAAGTTGACCTCGGTAGCGTAGAAAAAAAAATGGCTCGGAGCACTATGGGATTTAACATCTATGGTCATCAGTCCCCTAGAACTTAGAGCTACTTAAACCTAACTAACCTAAGGACATCACAGAACACCCAGTCATCACGAGGCAGAGAAAATCCCTGACCCCGCCGGGAATCGAACCCGGGAATCGGTAGCGTAGAGCAGGTTTTAGAAATGATCCTCCCCACACACAGAAATCCATTGGATTTAAATCCTGAGAACATAGCACAGGCCATCCTCTACCTGTGCAATGTTGTCAATATATCTGAGTCAGAAGCCGACCCACTCGTAAGTGAAGTTATGCTGAAGCACCGTCATGCAGGCGTTGGTTCAGTTGGACATCATCATGTACATCTGGAAGGACAGTCCGCACAAACCGCATGTACTACTGTCCTGTTAGTCTCTGTGGTAGGAAGTGTGGTCCAGTTACGTGATCTCCGAGCAGTCCTGCTCAGACGTTCAACGAATATCGCAGCTGACGTCTTGATATGTGTGTTGCACTAGCAATGACATCGGCCCAAATGTGACAGTCACAGGCAGATCCAGCCCCATCCGTGAACAGAACGCTGCTTACAAATAGGGGATTCAGGGTACACTGTTGTTGCACCAATTGGCAGAAATTCTCTCTAGGAGGGAAGTCTGCATTGTTGAAGGCTTGCAATCGCTAAAGATGACGTGGATAAATCCGATGTAAAATCCGCCACACACTGGTATGACTCAGGACGCGTTCTTGGGTAACAGTCCTCCGTGATGAAGTCCGTTCGTGCGCAGTGTGTAACACCCTTTCCTCTGTAGTGGCGCGGAATAGTAAAGAGTTGGAAACGTGGAATATTGTCAAAGTTTCGTTGCCTATGCCGAGAGCCAGAGGCAGTAAGTTAGCCGAGAGGTAAGAGGATTGCACATGTATGGAATGTGTCGTCACGCAGGGGCAATGGCCGGGTTACACACAACAGGCTAGAGAGAATTGCTTAGCACGCGGGTTTGTGTTAGACAGAGACTTTCGTACAGTGCAAGACAGAGGTATAACGTCAGCTGTACTGCATGACACAACTTCGCGTAAGTCTGCCGCAACAACACGTAACTCTGTCGCAAGAACACCTAAGGGGCGAGTACGACAGATGAATCACCAGTATAAGTGGAACGAACGCGATCATTACAGGGCTATTACCAATGATTGAAGCGACTTCATAAATTCACTGTAGCTCCATTCATTGACATATGGTCACGCCACACTACAGATACGTAGAAAAACTCATAAAGTTTTGTTCGGCTGAAGCAGCACTTCAGGTTTCTGCCGCCAGAGCGCTCGAGAGCGCAGTGACAGAAAATGGCGACAGGAGCCGAAAAAGCGTATGTCGTGCTTGAAATGCACTCACATCAGTCAGTCATAACAGATCAATGACTCTTCAGGACGAAGTTCAACAATGATCCACCAACTGCTAACTCCATTCGGCGATGGTATGCGCAGTTTAAAGCTTCTGGATGCCTCTGTAAGGGGAAATCAACGGGTCGGCCTGCAGTGAGCGAAGAAACGGTTGAACGCGTGCGGGCAAGTTTCACGCGTAGCCCGCGGAAGTCGACGAATAAAGCAAGCAGGGAGCTAAACGTACCACAGCCGACGGTTTGGAAAATCTTACGGAAAAGGCTAAAGCAGAAGCCTTACCGTTTACAATTGCTACAAGCCCTGACAACCGATGACAAAGTCAAACGCTTTGAATTTTCGGCGCGATTGCAACAGCTCATGGAAGAGGAAGCGTTCAGCGCGAAACTTGTTTTCAGTGATGAAGCAACATTTTTTCTTAATGGTGAAGCGAACAGACACAATGTGCAAATCTGGGCGGTAGAGAATCCTCACGCATTCGTGCAGCAAATTCGCAGTTCACCAAAAGTTAACGTGTTTTGTGCAATCTCACGGTTTAAAGTTTACGGCCCCTTTTTCTTCTGCGAAAAAAACGTTACAGGACACGTGTATCTGGACATGCTGGAAAATTGGCTCATGCGACAACTGGAGACCGACAGCGCCGACTTCATCTTTCAACAGGATGGTGCTCCACCGCACCTCCATCACAATGTTCGGCATTTGTTCAACAGGAGATTGGAAAACCGATGGATCGGTCGTGGTGGAGATCACGATCAGCAATTCATGTCACGGCCTCCACGCTCTCCCGACTTAACCGCATGCGATTTCTTTCTGTGGGGATATGTGAAAGATTCAATGTTTAAACCTCCTGTACCAAGAAACGTGCCAGAACTGCGAGCTCGCATCAACGATGCTTTCGAACTCACTGATGGGGACATGCTGCGCCGAGTGTGGGAGGAACTTGATTATCGGCTTGATGTCTGCCGAATTACTAAAGGGGCACATATCGAACATCTGTGAATGCCTAAAAAAACTTTTTGAGTTTTTGTATGTGTGTGCAAAGCATTGTGAAAATATCTCAGATAATAAAGTTATCGTAGAGCTGTGAAATCGCTTCAATAATTTGCAATAACCCTGTACAAACGAGCATGACGCCAGGACGTCGCTCGCGCTTCCTTTAAATACGCCAGCTTTGATAGCAACAAGGCACTCGCAGTTAGACTTGCAGTTAGATGTGTACTGGGTCGCTGCATTACGCTCAGCTCGGTGATCGACATGTTAATCTTTATTAAGGAGATGTTGCAGTAAGGATGGCCCATCCAGCAGCAGACATGAGGAGACAGTACCAGCTCTGGTCCTCTCTGCTGCCGCTGTCAATCGTCGACCCAGGATTAGCAGACATCGCGGCAGACTCGCTCGCCGCCAATGCTGAGCACATCGGTGAGCCGTCGTCGAGATCGTGCGGGGCCTAGGCCCTGTGCATCCGCCGTCACAACCGGGTGAGCCGACGACGGTGGGGGACTGCAGCCCGTTCCGCCCGTCCACCGCGGACGAGCCACCAGGAGGAGCAGGGAAGAAGACGGGGTGGGATAGAGTACACTCCGCACTACGAGAACGCTTGTGGTGCCGACAGCGTCGGGGACTCCAACCCGGAGCCACCTGCTGTCCGCCATTGAGCCGGCCGGCCAACCGTGCGCCGCCAGCCACGAACGGCCGAAGTAAGGGCATTCCTCCGCTACGTCACAGCACGCGGCGCTGCGCTAGCAAGACTTGTGCGGCCCGGAGCTGGTGTCATCGCTACTAGTCAGCGAGGACTCGGGGAAGGTCGTTGATATCACCAAGCCACATTGTCGTTGGCAGGAATAAAGATGTTATGAGTTAATAATGTTTTGTTGGCGTTTCTGACGGTTCTACAGCCATTTCCTAGCATCCTGACAACTGGAGAGGTCACCGCTCGGCCATCCAGTCCACCGTGGGCGACCGGGACCACCGGGGCTCAACGTCAGGTATTACGGATACGGGGCGACCTGCTCGTACATGGTGGGCGAAACTCGCGGTTGGTGTTAAGGCGCTGATGTAACCAGCTAAATTTACGCCCTTCGTCATGCCTGCAGGGAGGAAAAGCTTCTTCATAGAATTATGCAGCCTTGAGGACTGTGCCATTCGCTTTGCCATAATGAAGTACATCTCAGCGTACTCTTCATTGGTGTAACCTCTGTCCGTGATACGGTACTATCCAGGTGCATTTACAGTTGGTTCCCAGCCCGAATTAGCGCGATACTTGGCCGACTGTTTATTTGTGGACCCACATTTATTGGAGCTTTTTAGCCTGTACGTTCCATGTGTGAATTATTTAAGGTCACTTCTGAAACACCCTGTATACAGGGTGGTCCATTGATCAGGACCGGGCTGGCAGGAATGGCCGAGAGGTTCTAGGCGCTACAGTCTGGAACCGCTCGACCGCTATGGCCGCAGGTTCGAATCCTGCCTCAGGCATGGATGTGTGTGATGTCCTTATGTTAGTTAGGTTTAAGTAGTTCTAAGTTCTAGGGCACTGATGACCTCAGAAGTTAAGTCCCATAGTGCTCAGAAACATTTTTTGATCGTGACCGGGCCAAATATCTCACGAAATAAGCGTCAAACGAAAAAACTACAAAGAACGAAACTCGTCTAGCTTGAAGTGGCAAACCAGATGGCGCTATGGTTGGCCAGCTAGATGGCACTGCCATAGGTCAAACGGATATCAGCTGTGTTATTTTTAAATAGGGAACCCAATTTTTTATATCAGATCCGGTGATCGTGCGGGCCATGGTATTGTGCTTCGACGACCAATCCACCTGTCATAAAATATGCTATTCAATACCGCTTCAACTGCATGCGAGCTACGTGCCGGTCATCCATCATGTTGGAAGTACATCGCCATTCTGTCATGCAGTGAAACATCTTGTAGTAACATCGGTAGAACATTACGTAGGAAATCAGCAAAGGAGATAAAAAGGGGAACATAAAACAGAGTAAGGGGAGAAAATGGAGGTTAAAATACACTGACACGTAGACGTTCATTGGGGACAGTTCAAAAAGTCACCATAAAGTTAAAAAACACAGTTGGCGATTCTTAAAACACAGAGAAGACACTGGATGCGCATGCACAGGGTAAAAGTTGGCCACAGTATTAAAAACACTCCAGTAGTACAAGTTTATACGCCAACTAGGTAGTAGGCAGTACAGTTGAAGAGGAATGGACATCTCTAAAAAGGGCCATCACAGAAGTTGGGAAGGAAAACATAGGTACAAAGAAGGTAGCTGCGAAGAAACCATGGGTAACGGAAGAAATACTTCAGTTGATTGATGAAAGGAGGAAGTACAAACATGTTCCGGGAAAATCAGGAATACAGAAGTACAAGTCGCTGAGGAATTAAATAAACAGGAAGTGCAGGGAAGCTAAGACGAAATGGCTGCAGGAAAAATGTGAAGACATCGAAAAAGATATGATTGCCGGAAGGACAGACTCAGCATACAGGAAAGTCAAAACAACCTTTGGTGACATTAAAAGCAACGGTGGTAACATTAAGAGTGCAACGGGAATTCCACTGGTAAATGCAGAGGAGAGAGCAGATAGGTGGAAAGAATACATTGAAAGCCTCTATGAGGGTGAAGATGTATCTGATGTGATAGAAGAAGAAACAGGAGTCGATTTAGAAGAGATAGGGGATCCAGTATTAGAATCGGAATTTAAAAGACCTTTGGAGGACTTACGGTCAAATAAGGCTGAAGGGATTGATAACATTCCATCAGAATTTCTAAAATCATTGGGGGAAGTGGCAACAAAACGACTATTCACGTTGGTGTGTAGAATATATGGGTCTGGCGACATACCATCTGACTTTCGGAAAAGCATCATCCACACAATTCTGAAGACGGCAAGAGCTGACAAGTGCGAGAATTATCGCACAATCAGCGTAACAGCTCATGCATCGAAGCTGCTTACAAGAATAATATACAGAAAAATGGAAAAGAAAATTGAGAATGCGCTAGGTGACGATCAGTTTGGCTTTAGGAAAAGTAAATGGACGAGAGAGGCAATTCTGACGTTCCGGCTAATTATGGAAGCAAGGCTAAAGAAAAATCAAGACACTTTCATGGAATTTGTCGACCTGGAAAAAGCGTTCGACAATATAAAATGGTGCAAGCTGTTCGAGATTCTGAAAAAAGTAGGGGTAAGCTATAGGGAGAGACGGGTCATATACAATATGTACAACAACCAAGACGGAATAATAAGAGTGGACGATCAAGAACGAAGTGCTCGTATTAAGAGGGGTATAAGACAAGGCTGTAGCCTTTCACCCCTACTCTTCAATCTGTACATCGAGGAAGCAATGATGGAAATAAATGAAAGGTTTAGGAGTGGAATTAAAATACAAAATGGCTCTGAGCACTATGGGACTTAACATCTGTGGTCAGCAGTCCCCTAGAACTTAGAACTACTTAAATCTAACTAACCTAAGGACATCACACACATCCATGCCCGAGGCAGGATTCGAACCTGCGACCGTAGCAGTCGCGCGGTTCCGGACTGAGCGCCTTAACCGCGAGACCACCGCGGCCGGCAAAATACAAGGTGAAAGGATATCAATGATACGATTCGCTGATGACATTGCTATCCTGAATGAAAGTGAAGAAGAATTAAATGATCTGCTGAACGGAATGAACAGTCTAATGAGTACACAGTATGGTTTGAGAGTAAATCGGAGAAAGACGAAGGTAATGAGAAGCAGTAGAAATGAGATCAGCGAGAAACTTAACATCAGGATTCATGGTCACGAAGTCAATGAAGTTTAGGAATTCTGCTACCTAGGCAGTAAAATAACCAATGACGGACGGAGCAAGGAGGACATCAAAAGCAGACTCGCTACGGCAAAAAAGGCATTTGTGGCCAAGAGAAGTCTACTAATATCAAATACCGGCCTTAATTTGAGGAAGAAATTTCTGAGGATGTACGTCTGGAGTAGAGCATTGTATGATAGTGAAACATGGACCGTGGGAAAACCGGAACAGAAGAGAATCGAAGCATTTGAGATGTGGTGCTATAGACGAATGTTGAAAATTAGGTGGACTGATAAGGTAAGGAATGAGGAGGTTCTACGCAGAATCGGAGAGGAAAGGAATATGTGGAAAACACTGATAAGGAGAAGGGACAGGATGATAGGACATCTGCTAAGACATGAGGGAATGACTTCCATGGTACTAGAGGGAGCTGTAGAGGGAAAAAACTGTAGAGGAAGACAGAGATTGGAATACGTCAAGCAAATAATTGAGGACGTAGGTTGCAAGTGCTACTCTGAGATGAAGACGTTAGCACAGGAAAGGAATTCGTGGCGGGCCGCATCAAACCAGTCGGAAGACTGACGACAAAAAAAAAAAAAAAAAAAAAAAAAAAAAAAAAAAAAAAAAAAAAAAAAAAAAAAAATGAAGTTACATTTGAATCTGTCTGACATTACACGGGAATAAAAATATCAATTTTCAATATCACCTTATTTAGTGCGTGAAGTGCGAGTTAAGCCAATAATCAGATAAACTAAACAATTCTGCGTAATTCAACAGAAGAAGAAAAACAAAATTGAATCAATACACCCCACTGACAAATATCCGAAAAACCTTACAATACTACTCAAAAGAATACACTGAAGTGGGGAGCAGTCATCCACCCGACAGAACACTTCAAAATGGGTTCAATAACACAGCTGCATGCCCCAGAAAACTGCAAGACATTAACTACACTTCATTTGACGAATGCCAGCCGAAGTGGCCGAGCGGTTCTAGGCGCTACAGTCTGGAACCGCGCGACCGCTACGGTCGCAGGTTCGAATCCTGCCTTGGGCAACGATGTTTGCGATGTCCTTAGGTTAAGTAGGTTGAAGTAGTTCTAAGTTCTAGGGGACTGATGACCTCAGAAGTTCAGTCTCATAGTGTTCAGAGCCATTTGAACCATTTGACGAATAACACTCATTAAGATTATGCCACTCCTTCTTGAACTGCAGTGTCCCAAAGAAACAGGTGCATATTCTGAAAGAACATTTTTTTTATATGTTTAAATTCACAGCATTAAGGAATTCCAAAAGGTGTCCGATCGAACCTTTCTAAGCGGAGGCTGAGCCAGAAACACAGAATGCCACAAAAACACAGTTTTGCTGTGAAATCTTACAGGACACCCGGAAGCAGTAACAGACAAGGGGTCGACACCCACAAATAACACAGGCTAAGAGTCAGGCTGGGAGCACATCCTACAAGAACTTGTTCACACTATGCTCACCACAAACTGTAGACATTCAGGCCGAACATCCGCTTGCGGTGGCTGCAAGAAGGACGAAGCGACCGACAGGACCACGCCGTGTTTCTCACACAGGCACCTCAATTTGTACAAACATCTAGGCCAACACGAACTCCGGACTCCCCTCGCACTGCGAGGCTTGGCACAGTTTATACGAAATGCCTTCAAGGCAACCAGTAACCGCCGCAGGAGTTTCACGATTAGCTAACAGCCCCAGCGTAACAGAGGTCACACGTGTGCTTACGCCCGAGCCTCAACTACGCCAGCCTCACCGACCGCCCCAAACCGACTGCCTCTCGCCATCCCGCGCGCCCCAGCCGAAAACGCAAAGATGCTCATGCCCGGGGACGCACCAAAGACAACAAGCCGATCGCTGATGATCGACCAGCGATCTGGCTCAGTCAGTCTGTGTTGTGTACATACAGGGTGTTTCAAAAATGACCGCTATATTTGAAACGGCAACACAAACTAAACGAGCAGTGATAGAAATACACTGTTTGTTGCAATATGCTTGGGACAACAGTACATTTTCAGGCAGACAAACTTTGGAAATTACAGTAGTTACAATTTTCAACAACAGATGGCGGTGCGGTCTGGGAAACTCTATAGTACGATATTTTCCACATATCCACCATGCGTAGCAATAATATGGCGTAGTCTCTGAATGAAATTACCCGAAACCTTGACAACGTGTCTGGCGAAATGGCTTCACATGCAGATGAGATGTACTGCTTCAGCTGTTCAATTGTTTCTGGATTCTGGCGGTACACTTGGTCTTTCAAGTGTCCCCACAGAAAGAAGTCACAGGGGTTCATGTCTGGCGAATAGGGAGGCCAATCCACGCCGCCTCCTGTATGTTTCGGATAGCCCAAAGCAATCACACGATCATCGAAATATTCATTCAGGAAATTAAAGACGTCGGCCGTGCGATGTGGCCGGGCACCATCTTGCATAAACCACGAGGTGTTCGCAGTGTCGTCTAAGGCAGTTTGTACCGCCACAAATTCACGAACAATGTCCAGATAGCGAGATGCAGTAATCCTTTCGGATCTGAAAAATGGGCCAATGATTCCTTTGGAAGAAATGGCGGCCCAGACCAGTACTTTTTGAGGATGCAGGGACGATGGGACTGCAACATGGGGCTTTTCGGTTCCCCATATGCGCCAGTTCTGTTTATTGACAAAGCCGTCCAGGTAAAAATAAGCTTCGTCAGTAAACCAAATGCTGCCCACATGCATATCGCCGTCATCAATCCTGTGCACTACATCTTTAGCGAATGTCTCTCGTGCAGCAATGGTAGTGGCGCTGAGGGGTTGCCGCGTTTGAAGTTTGTATGGATAGAGGTGTAAACTCTGGCGTATGCGACGATACGTGGACGTTGGCGTCATTTGGACCGCAGCTGCAACACGGCGAACGGACACCCGAGGCCGCTGTCGGATCACCTGCTGCACTAGCTGTGCGTTGCCCTCTGCGGTTGCCGTACGCGGTCGCCCTACCTTTCCAGCACGTTCATCCGTCACGTTCCCAGTCCATTGAAATTTTTCAAACAGATCCTTTATTGTATCGCTTTTCGGTCCTTTGGTTACATTAAACCTCCGTTGAAAACATCGTCTTGTTGCAACAACAGTGTGTTCTATGTGGTGGAATTCCAACACCAGAAAAATCCTCTGTTCTAAGGAATAAACCATGTTGTCTACAGCACACTTGCACGTTGTGAACAGCACACGCTTACAGCAGAAAGACGACGTACAGAGTGGCGCACCCACAGACTGCATTGTCTTCTATATCTTTCACATCACTTGCAGCGCCATCTGTTGTTGAAAATTGTAACTACTGTAATTTCGAAAGTTTGTCTGACTTAAAATGTACTGTTGTCCCAAGCATATTGCAACAAACGGTGTATTTCTATCGCTGCTCGTTTAGTTTTTATTGCCGTTTAAAATATACCGGTAATTTTTGAAACATCCTGTAGTTCCGCATAGTCAGCGCGTACACAACTTTCCCACTAGAGCGCGCCCCGCTAAGCACAACAGCGCAGGCGCAGCGCTCGTCCGTCTCCGCACTACGAGATGGCGCTGCCTTAGAGACGGACCAAATTCTCCTTCCGCCGATCCGCGTATTAATATGTAACGCAGCCAATGAGATTGCTGCTAACGTAGAACCTTTACTCCTCCCGGATCACACTCGCGCAGTGATACCTGAACGCTAGAGGTATTATAATGAGTGTACAGACCTCCGATTAATTAGTCTGCATTATTCTGTACCAGTCTACATTAGTCTGCACCAGTCTATAGTCAAGTTTCAGTCTGCGCCTAATAAGATTACCATATTCCTGCACAGAGCCATGAAGATAAATAACCAGACACTTCGTCAAGTATCACAGATATGTGAGAATATGGTTAACATACCAAGACCAAAGAACTGCAGATTGTCAATTGTAAACAGCATCCAGAATCAAGTTATGTAATGTCTATGATTTTTATTATTTTAATAAATGTGTGTGAAAATAAATCAAGTTCTGTTTAAAGTTGGTCAACGTCAATCTGCTACTCTAAGCGTGCAAGTGGCATTTCTATCGTCTGACCAAACGGCAGAAGATAAACACGCCACGATAAGACGACGAGACATATTGCTGACACTCGCCTGCTTCGTTAGAGCGACAAGTCAAATAATCTGATGGTGTGTGTACCGAAGGTCTTACAGTACGCACACCACAGTTTCTGCACAAAATCGTACACTGGCAGACAGTTTCGAAATTACGGATGCAGCATTGTATTTCTGCACGGGATTGTCAACGACTTGTTGAATCCATGGCATGTCGCGTTACTGCTCTACGCCACGCAAAAAGAGGTTCACCACTATAGTGCGAGACATCCAAAAAAGCACCCCATTGTACATTGTCGACACTCTGAGGGTACGTTTGCACGAGTAGTAATAAAGAAAGTCTGGTGTGAGAGGCAATCATTTGGACCCAGCTCTGAGTTGGTGCACTAGCCACAGTTGACAGCATAGTTGATGCCCAGGAATCAGTGATCAGTGGCTTAGCCTCTCTTTACAGATGCATTTTAAAAAGTCCTAAATAAAATGTACGCCGCTGGCACTGAGGATGCTGATGAACTGGCGGCTGGAAGGGTCTCAATGTCTCCCTGCCCCTTTCCCTCCCTCCCCGCAACCCTGTGATCACGCCACAGGACTGGGTTAATCAGGTGAACTGAAACGGTATAAACAGTCTTTGGTGCTTAAGTCCACATCCATATTGTGTCAAACGGTTCTGTAGAGTCCCTATTGGTTTCCCACTACATGTTTGTTGTTGTTGTGGCCTTCAGTCCTGAGACTGGTTTGATGCAGCTCTCCATGCTACTCTATCCTGTGCAAGCTTCTTCATCTCCCAGTACCTACTACAGCCTACATCCTTCTGAATCTGCTTAGACTTCCGCAAGGCGTTCGATACAGTTCCCCACAGTCGTTTATTGAACAAAGTAAGAGCATATGGACTGTCAGACCAATTGTGTGATTGGATTGAGGAGTTCCTAGATAACAGGACGCAGCATGTTATTCTCAATGGAGAGAAGTCTTCCGAAGTAAGAGTAATTTCAGGTGTGCCGCAGGGGAGTGTCATAGGACCGTTGCTATTCACAATATACATAAATGACCTGGTGGATGACATCGGAAGTTCACTGAGGCTTCTTGCAGATGATGCTGTGGTGTATCGAGAGGTTGTAACAATGGAAAATTGTACTGAAATGCAGAAGGATCTGCAGCGAATTGACGCATGGTGCAGGGAATGGCAACTGAATCTCAATGTAGACAAGTGTAATGTGCTGCGAATACACAGAAAGATAGATCCTTTATCATTTAGCTACAAAATAGCAGGTCAGCAACTGGAAGCAGTTAATACCATAAATTATCTGGGAGTACGCATTAGGAGTGATTTAAAATGGAATGATCATATAATGTTGATTGTCGGTAAAGCAGATGCCAGACTGAGATTCATTGGAAGAATCCTAAGGAAATGCAATCCGAAAACAAAGGAAGTAGGTTACAGTACGCTTGTTCGCCCACTGCTTGAATACTGCTCAGCAGTGTGGGATCCGTACCAGATAGGGTTGATACAAGACATAGAGAAGATCCAACGGAGAGCAGCGCGCTTCGTTACAGGATCATTTAGTAATCGCGAAAGCGTTACGGAGATGATAGATAAACTCCAGTGGAAGACTCTGCAGGAGAGACGCTCAGTAGCTCGGTACGGGCTTTTGTCAAAGTTTCGAGAACATACCTTCACCGAAGAATCAAGCAGTATATTGCTCCCTCCTACGTATATCTCGCGAAGAGACCATGAGGATAAAATCAGAGAGATTAGAGCCCACACAGAGGCATACCGACAATCCTTCTTTCCACGAACAATACGAGACTGGAATAGAAGGGAGAACCGATAGAGGTACTGAAGGTACACTCCGCCACACACCGTCAGGTGGCTTGCGGAGTATGGATGTAGATGTAGATGTAGATGTAGATGTAGTGTATTCATCTCTTGGTCTCCCTCTACGATTTTTACCCTCCACGCTGCCCTCCAATACTAAATTGGTGAACCCTCGATGTCTCAGAACATGTCCTACCAACCGATCACTTCTTCTAGTCGAGCTGTGCCACAAACTCCTCTTCTCCCCAATTCTATTCAATAACTCCTCATTAGTTATGTGATCTACCCATCTAATCTTCAGCATTCTTCTGTAGCCCCACATTTCGAATGTTTCTATTCGCTTCTTGTCTAAACGATTTATCGTCCACGTTTCACTTCCATACATGGCTACACTCCATACAAATACTTTAAGAAACGACTTCCCGTCATTTAAATCTATACTCAATGTTAACAAATTTCTCTTCTTCAGAAAAGCATTCCTTGCCATTGCCAGTCTACATTTTATATCTTCTCTTCTTCAACCATCATCAGTTATTTTGCTCCCCAAGTAGCAAAACTCCTTTACTGCTTTAAGTGTCTCATTTCCTAATCTAATTCCCTGAGCATCACCCGACTTAATTCGACCACATTCCATTATTGGAATTGCTTTTGTTGAAGTTCATCTTATATCCTCCTTTCAAGACACTGTCCATTCCGTTGAACTGCTCTTCCAAGTCCTTTGCTGTCTCTGACATAATTACAATGTCATCGGCGAACCCCAAAGTTTTTATTTCTTCTCCATGGATTTTAATACCTACGCCGAACTTTTCTTTTATTTCCTTTATCTCACTGTTTGAAGCGTCGCTGAACCTGAGAGCAATGACCCTTGACGCCACGCTTTTGCGACATTAGACAGGATGGTTGTAGGCATCTCCGAGCCATATTTAAATTTTCTGCGCTACGATAGGAGACAATTACGGGGTAAAGAAGAAGCAGCCCCTTATCTTCGTCGCGCAGTGTGTAAACAGCAGAAAAAAGAGAGGATCTAATAAAAAAATCAGAGAAATTGCAAAACGGCTTAGACAGGGTATCTGTACGTCGTGAAAAGTTGTAAGTGATCCTAAACAACAAAAAGTGTGACGTCCTCTACCTGCAGACTAAACAAAATTTCTTTACATTTCAGTTACGTGAATTAGTCGAGCGGTCTAGTGTGCTGCAGTCATAAACTATGCGGCTGGTCCCGGCGGAGGTTCGAATCCTCCCAAGCTTAGGGACTGATGACCTTAGCAGTTACTGGCCGGAGCGGCCGTGCGGTTCTAGGCGCTACATTCTGGAGCCGAATGCCTCGGGCATGGATGTGTGTGTGTGGTGTCCTTAGGTTAGATAGGTTTAATTAGTTATAAGTTCTAGGCTACTGATGACCTCAGAAGTTAAGTCGCATAGTGCTCAGAGCCATTTGAACCATTTATTGAACCTTAGCAGTTAAGTCCCGTAAGATTTCACACACATATGAACATTTTTTAGTTACGTGATAAAGCACACAAAGGCTCTCGGATCAGGTAATAACCTGGGGATTACTGTTACAAACAACATAAACTGGAACTATTTTATAGGTTTCCTTTAATTTACGTTTGTGGCCACAAACTTTTTGTTAACAGATTACCGGTTTCGGTCTTTAATGACCATCATCAGATCTGTAGCAAAAATGGAAAAAAACATAAATACACTCGCAAACTGTATACAGCTTAAGAACAATACATAGACCATAAAGAAAAATAGTACTGACAATATTTACAATTGTGCGCTTTAAATATGAAGAGGCATACCTGTTTCATAAAAACAAAGTCTCAATGTACTGCAGCCGTAGTGGCATCGTCGAATGTTAAATGCGGAATCAGCACCAGCATCGTCGAAGACATATAGATAACATCACGTGCACGAGTCGTGTTGTCAGTAGTACTACTGTTTAAAACAAGCTGCCGTACAGCAGCCACAAGATGTTTGTGTTGTAAGTTCACCAGATGTCGCTAATGTCGGCATACACTAGTTTCCAATAATTAATTGAAACAGCGAAAATAAAGGGGGATACGTTAGTTGAAGTCTGTAATAAGCTCATAATGAATAAAAGGCATTACGGTAATAAAAAACAATAAAAAGAAGAACACGACAACCGTAATATTGTTAAAAAGAGGAGGAGTTAAGACACAGTGGTTGACATGTGCTCTAGTGCTAATATTCTAGATAATGATGACTAACTGAAAACCTCAGCTGCCGACAGGTGTTGTTGATATACCTCGATGTGGACAGCTAAAAATGTGTGCCCCGACCGGGACTCGAACGCGGGATCTCCTGCTTATATGGCAGACGCTCTATCCGTCTGAGCCACCGAGGACACAGATTAATAGCGTGACTGCAGGGACTTATCCCTTGCACGCTTCCCGTGAGACTCACATTCCCAACTGTCCACAATTTTACATATGTATTGTACCTGTTCCTTCGAAAACAAGTTACTGTCTTCGTATATATACACTCCTGGAAATGGAAAAAAGAACACATTGACACCGTTGTGTCAGACCCACCATACTTGCTCCGGACACTGCGAGAGGGCTGTACAAGCAATGATCACACGCACGGCACAGCGGACACACCAGGAACCGCGGTGTTGGCCGTCGAATGGCGCTAGCTGCGCAGCATTTGTGCACCGCCGCCGTCAGTGTCAGCCAGTTTGCCGTGGCATACGGAGCTCCATCGCAGTCTTTAACACTGGTAGCATGCCGCGACAGCGTGGACGTGAACCGTATGTGCAGTTGACGGACTTTGAGCGAGGGCGTATAGTGGGCATGCGGGAGGCCGGGTGGACGTACCGCCGAATAGCTCAACACGTGGGGCGTGAGGTCTCCACAGTACATCGATGTTGTCGCCAGTGGTCGGCGGAAGGTGCACGTGCCCGTCGACCTGGGACCGGACCGCAGCGACACACGGATGCACGCCAAGACCGTAGGATCCTACGCAGTGCCGTAGGGGACCGCACCGCCACTTCCCAGCAAATTAGGGACACTGTTGCTCCTGGTGTATCGGCGAGGACCATTCGCAACCGTCTCCATGAAGCTGGGCTACGGTCCCGCACACCGTTAGGCCGTCTTCCGCTCACGCCGCAACATCGTGCAGCCCGCCTCCAGTGGTGTCGAGACAGGCGTGAATGGAGGGACGAATGGAGGCGTGTCGTCTTCAGCGATGAGAGTCGCTTCTGCCTTGGTGCCAATGACGGTCGTATGCGTGTTTGGCGCCGTGCAGGTGAGCGCCACAATCAGAACTGCATACGACCGAGGCACACAGGGCCAACAGCCGGCATCATGGTGTGGGGAGCGATCTCCTACACTGGCCGTACACCACTGGTGATCGTCGAGGGGACACTGAATAGTGCACGGTACATCCAAACCGTCATCAAACCCATCGTTCTACCATTCCTAGACCGGCAAGGGAACTTGCTGTTCCAACAGGACAATGCACGTCCGCATGTATCCCGTGCCACCCAACGTGCTCTAGAAGGTGTAAGTCAACTACCCTGGCCAGCAAGATCTCCGGATCTGTCCCCCATTGAGCATGTTTGGGACTGGATGAAGCGTCGTCTCACGCGGTCTGCACGTCCAGCACGAACGCTGGTCCAACTGAGGCGCCAGGTGGAAATGGCATGGCAAGCCGTTCCACAGGACTACATCCAGCATCTCTACGATCGTCTCCATGGGAGAATAGCAGCCTGCATTGCTGCGAAAGGTGGATATACACTGTACTAGTGCCGACATTGTGCATGCTCTGTTGCCTGTGTCTATGTGCCTGTGGTTCTGTCAGTGTGATCATGTGATGTATCTGACCCCAGGAATGTGTCAATAAAGTTTCCCCTTCCTGGGACAATGAATTCACGGTGTTCTTATTTCAATTTCCAGGAGTGTAGCTAAAGGCTACCCAGCCATTGATCATCGTCTGTGCGAATGCGCACAGGTTGCCCAAACTCATACGGGAATCGCCGAAGCGTGTGCGAGTAATGAGTGGGTGGGAAAATGTCTATAAGGTACATTACATATGTAGAATTGTGGACAGTTGGGAATGTGCGTCTCACGGGAAGCGTGCAAGGGAAAAGTCCCTGCAGTCGCGCTATTCATCTGTGTCCTCGGTGGCTCAGATGGATAGAGCGTCTGCCATGTAAGCAGGAGATCCCGGGTTCGAGTCCCGGTCGGGGCACACATTTTCAGCTGTCGTCATCGAGGTATATCAACAACACCTGTCGGCAGCTGAGGTTTACAGTTAGTCATCATTTATTCCAGGGAAAAGCTGCACGGTCATCAACAGTAACTGTTCTTTCTAGAACAAGTTACTGTCTTCGTATATATTCTAGATAATGACATAAATATTAGACACCGTTGATAGTGCACCGGGCAATACTAAACAACCATAAAACAAATCGCTAACGGAGCCACAAATGAAAGAAAACATAGTGCCGCATATAATCAGCGCCCTCTGTTAGCGCTAATTTTATAGGTAATAATGTGGGGAATGCGAACCAAACACTGCGTTCTTTCGCAATAGTCTTAAAAAATGCAAAGAATCTACTGAAGAGAGTGCCTACACAACACCTGTCCATCCTCTTCTGTGGAACTGGATTAACGCAGGACATCGAATAAATTAAAAGAAAGGCAGTTCACTTTGAACTATCGCGGAAGAGCAGAGTGAGTTTTACGGACATGATAAGTCACTAATACAAAGGCAGTTTTTGTTGCGCCGTTCTGTGGTACAGGATTTCCCCACAACGTCCAACGCTTGGGTGCTATTCCAGTGCCGTAGAGTCCTAACATTAGTGAGAATGCAGGGCAAAATAAGCTGAAGATATCAATTGAAGCGTGTGTTGCGGAGGGCACCTGTCTTGGATGGTTCGTGCAGTAGTGTTCACTGTAGAGATGCGGTGGTGTAGTGTTCAGCATTTCTGCGTAGTGAGTGAGAACACACAGGTTCGAATGCCGATCGTGGTACAAACTTCAATTCATTTCTTCAGCGGCAGTCGTTATCGTTGTTAAAATATTTTGTTGACGCTCATTCACGTGTGAACAAGGGACGTTCGTAATAAAACTAGACAAGTGAAGAGTTACATTTTCGTTTTCCCCAAGTGGTACTGGGGAGTGGACCTATCAATGGTTAGTCTTGAAACTGGATCTATGAAGCATTTTCCAAACACTTGAATATGAATAGCTGAGTAGTCATTAGTCATACAGACGTACACAACACCGAACGCCTGGGAAAGTGGAGGTTGTGTACACAGCTTCAGGTCAGAAAGCAGTTCAGATTTCGACTAGGACGAATAAATAGTTACAACGAGGAGGCGTAGGACCTTAAATACGGACTACCTAAAGCACTGATCGAAGTATGAAACAAAGCATGGTCACATTATATTAATATACCACAGAACGGCTATCTCTAAGCCAGCTGGAAGACAGTTCATAACATTAAACTTTGGTCAACACAGAGATCGAGAAAGTTGCGAAAATTACAAAGAAACTTAATTACAGATTATAGTACTTCGGAATCAAATGGTTCAAATGGCTCTGAGTACTATGGGACTTACAACTATTTAAACCTAACTAACTCAAGGACATCACACACATCCATGCCCGAGGCAGGATTCGAACCTGTGACCGTAGCGGTCGCCCGGTTCGAGACTGTAGCGCCTAGAACCGCTCGGCCATCCCGGCCGGCACTTCGGAATCACTTGCAAATGTTGGCTACTAGTTTTTTCCTTCACTGTGCCAAATAGCAAGAGACAGAAATGCTCGGTAAATGAGTGACGAAAACGTGGTAGATGTTGCATTTATGTTTCTCTAACTACGCAGAAATATGTAACCTTAGCGGTACTTACGAGTTTCTTGGTTGGTCTTAAAAATTGGCAACAGCCCGCTTCGACACTAGTCCACAGCACGCTATTTGTCTCAGCTGCAGTTAAAGATGGCCACTGACTCCGTCGGCAATTCCTCTACTGTATTGACGTACCTCTTAACATAACACCAAACAGCCGATTCGAGACGTATCGTGCAGTTATATATCTGCATACTATCTGCTTAATCAGTAGATAACTCGTATTTGTCGTGTTATCTAGGATAGGTAAGTAAATCGCTCCGGTTGCATGATTGCCACTGAGCAAAATTTCTTGAGTACTTTGCGGAGAAGAACTGTTGTCGAAGTTGTTTTGGCGTTCTAAAACACTGATGCCTATGAGAGAAAAAAGTTGCACCGTTCTGCGGTGACGGTGTGTCGCACGCAGGGACAGCATCATCAGAGGTTGGCAGCACTGCTCAGTGGTTCCCCGGCTAGCTTCCGGGCCGCTCGGTTGCGTGGAACCCAACGTATCAGCTAAGGCTGACGCAAGTGCACAGCAGATAGTATACGGGCGACGGTGTCTTTCTCTTTCAGTAAGAGCAACGTGAGAAATCTTCATAGGCGAGTGTTGACGCTCCAGGACTCTACACTTCTTACACTACTGGCCATTAAAATTGCTACACCAAGAAGAAATATGTCGGAGGAAGGCAATGGCAAACCACCTCCACTAGGACCTTGCCTAGTAAGGCGGCGCGGTTCTCCCGCGTTGCTCCTCTACGCTCTGGAAAGGAAATCATCATCATCATCATCAAGAAGAAATACTGATGATAAATGGGTATTCACTGGACAAATATATTATAAGAGAACTGACATGTGACTACAAATTCACGCAAATTTCGGTGCATAGATCCTGAGAAATCAGTACCCAGAACAACCATCTCTGGCCGTAATAAAGGCCTTGATACGCCTGGGCATTCAGTCAAACAGAGCTTGGCTGGCGTGTACAGGTACGGTTGCCCATGCAGCTTCAACACGATACCACAGTTCATCAAGAGTAGTGACTGGCGTATCGTGACGAGCGAGTTGCTCGGCCACCACTGACCAGACGTTTTCAATTGGTGAGAGATCTGGAGAGTGTGGTGGCTAGGGCAGCAGTCGAACATTTCCTGTATCCAGTAAGGGCCGTACAGGGATTATCTTGCTAAAATGTAGGGTTTCGCAGGAATCGAATGAAGGGTAGAGCCACGGATCGTAATACATCTGAAATGACTGTCCGTTGTTCAAAGTGCCGTCAATGCGAACAAGAGGTGACCGGGACGTGTAACCAATGCCACCCCATACCATCACGCCGGGTGATACGCCAGTATGGCGATGACGAATACACGCTTCCAATGTGCGTTCACCGCGATGTCGGCAAACACGGATGCGACCATCATTATGCTGTAAACAGAACCTCGATTCATCCGAAAAAATGACGTTTTGCCATTCGTACACCCAGGTTCGTCGTTGAGTACACCATCGCAGGTGCTCCAGTCTGTGATGCAGCGTCAAGGGTAACCGCAGCCACGGTCTCCGAGCTGACAGTCCGTGCTGTTGCAAACGTCGTCGAACTGTTCGTGCGGATGGTTGTTGTCTTGCAAACGTCCCCATCTGTTGACTCATCGATCGATACGTGGCTGCACGATCCGTTACAGCCATGCGGCTAAGATGCCTGTCATCTCGACTGCTAGTGATACGAGGCCGTACGGATCCAGCACGGCGTTCCGTATTACCCTCCTGAACCCACCGATTCCATATTCTGCTTACAGTCATTGGATCTCGACCAACGCGAGCAGCAATGTCGTGATACGATAAACCGCAATCGCTATAGGCTACAATCCGACCTTTATCAAAGTCGGAAACGTGATGGTACGCATTTCTCCTCCTTACACGAGGCATCACAACAACGTTTGACCAGGCAACGCCGGTCAGCTGTTGTTTCTGTATGAGAAATCGGTTGGAAACTTTCCTCATGTCAGCACGTTGTAGGTGTCGCCACCAGCGCCAACCTTGTGTGAATGCTCTGAAAAGCTAATCACTTGCATATCACAGCATCTTCTTCCTGTCGGTTAAATGTCGCGTCTGTAGCACGTCATCTTCGTGGTGTAACAATTTTAATGGCCAGTAGTGTAGTTTGGTTACTGTAGCGAATGGCATCTTTCATTTTCTTGCAGCGTCTAGTGCTTGTTGCGTAGCTTGGAAATCCCATAACTGTTCTAGTGATTTTCCTTAAATAAATTGATCCTGTGAGAAAGACGTATTAAGACAATTAGCACCACAGTATACTTTTTTTTATGAAACACTCTTGCCTTCTTATCAATTCCGTTGTCTTGAAACAGGTATGTCATGAAGCGACCACTTTGTCACGTCAGGCTACTGGTCACTATGACCATCTACACGTCAGTACGCTAAATGTTGTCTGGTTACGGAATTATGTAACCTAGGCAATTCATAAACTCTTGGTTTTTCCGATTAAAGGCCAACTTTTACCAGCACCGTTGCAGTTAATACAATACATTCTTAAAACAAGCTGAAGAGTTTGTCGCCGTACATCAGACGTACAGGAAACAGTGACCATTTTTACTGCGGACAAAGAAGCACAACTATCGCCATGAAACTCGCTGACAGAACCGAAGAAGTCTCTTTGACTAGTTTTAACCGTCTACCACCAGGCTCCAGCCAACTCCAAGAGGATAACACGGAGAGGCTACTGTACTTGCCATGGACACCATAGCCATCTTTGCTCGACATGAAACACATGCTCTGTAAGTCTTGGCATGAAGCTGTACTTTTCCCAATATCTTATATGCTGTGTAGGTCAGGCCGTGCAAATCCTTACAATGGGGGTGATAGTAAACTGCAGTACGGGGTCCTCCATTATCCTGATGGAGTAAGCTGTTTGCTAGCCTGGTTATGAGGAAAGTGACAAAAGGATTTCATTTTCTTTGCATATACTGGTGAACGTTGGGCCTTCCTTGAACAAGCCAAAGCCTTGCAGACGAACAAAAATTACCCGAAGCGAAATGTAGTGTGAGGAGGGCTTTGCGAGAGGCGTTCAATGAATTCGAAAGTAAAGGTCTATGTACTGACTTGGCAGAAAATCCTAAGAAATTTTGGTCTTATGTCAAAGCGGTAGGTGGATCAAAACAAAATGTCCAGACACTCTGTCACCAAAATGGTACTGAAACAGTGGACGACAGACTAAAGGCCGAAATACTAAATGTCTTTTTCCAAAGCTGTTTCACAGAGGAGGACTGCACTGTAGTTCCTTCTCTAGATTGTCGCACAGATGACAAAATGGTAGATATCGAAATAGACGACAGAGGGATACAGAAATAATTAAAATTGCTCAAAAGAGGAAAGGCCGCTGGACCTGATGGATACCAGTTCGATTTTACAGAGAGTACGCGGAGGAACTTGCCTCCCTTCTTGCAGCGGTGTACCGTACGTCTCTAGAAGAGCGTACCGTTCCAAAGGATTGGAAAAAGGGCACAGGTGATCCCCGTTTTCAAAAAGGGACGTCGAACAGATGTGCAGAACTATAGACCTATTTCTCTAACGTCGATCAGTTGTAGAATTTTGTAAGACCTATTATGTTCGAGTATAATGACTTTTCTGGAGACTAGAAATCTATTCTGTAGGAATCAGCATGGGTTTCGCAAAAGACGGTCGTGTGAAACCCAGTTCGCGCTATTCGTCCACGAGACTCAAAGGGCTATAGACACTATTTCACACGTAGATGCCGTGTTTCTTGACTTCCGCAAGGCGTTCGATACAATTCCCCACGGTCGTTTAATGAACAAAGTAGGAGCCTATGGACTATCAGACCAATTGTGTGATTGGATTGAGGAGTTCCTAGATAACAGGACGCAGTATGTCATTCTCAATGGAGAGAAGTCTTCCGAAGTAAGAGTGATTTCGGGTGTGCCGCAGGGGAGTGTCGTAGGACCGTTGCTAATCACAATATACATAAATGACCTTGTGGATGACATCGGAAGTTCATTGAGGCTTTTTGCGGATGATGCTATGGTATATCGAGAGGTTGTTGCAATGGAAAATTGTACTGAAATGCAGGAGAATCTGCAGCGAATTGATGCATGGTGCAGGGAATGGCAATTGAATCTCAATGTAGACAAGTGTAATGTGCTGCGGATACATAGAAAGATAGACCCCTTATCATTTAGCTACAAAATAGCAGGTCAGCAACTGGAAGCAGTTAATTCCATAAATTATCTGGGAGTACGCATTAGGAGTGATTGAAAATGGAATTATCATATAAAGTTGATTGTTGGTAAAGCAGATGCCAGACTGAGATTCATTGGAAGAATTCTAAGGAAATGCAATCCGAAAAGAAAGGAAGTAGGTTACAGTATGCTTGTTCGCCCGCTGCTTGAATACTGCTAAGCAGTGTGGGATCCGTACCAGATAGGGTTGATAGAAGATATAGAGAAGATCCAACGGAGAGCAGCGCGCTTCGTTACAGGATAATTTAGTAATCGCTAAAGCGTTACGGAGATGATAGAGAAACTCCAGTGGAAGACTCTGCAGGAGAGACGCTCAGTAGCTCGGTACGGACTTTTGTCGAAGTTTCGAGAACATACCATCACCAAAGAGTCAAGAAGAATATTGCTCCCTCGTACGTATATCTCGCGAAGAGACCATGAGGATAAAATCAGAGAGATTAGAGCCCACACAGAAGCATACCGACAGTCCTTCTTTCCACGAACAATACGAGACTGGAATAGAAGGGAGAACCGATAGAGGTACTCAAGGTACCCTCCGCCACACACCGTCAGGTGGCTTGCGGAGTATGGATGTAGATGTAGATGTAGAAATACGAAAACATTCCTATTGGCGTAGCCAAGAGCTCTTCACAACTCGATGTCAGGATATGGAGACGTACGGGACAAGAGGATCACTGCCTGCAGGGAGCTCTTAACATATCGTCCGCGGAGAAGCTGGTGTTCATCTGAGCAACACAAACAGAAGTAAGTGTTACTGCTGAACATCACACAAGGCCACTGAATATCTCAGTCGATTCCGTCTGTGCACCAAGTTAGTCCCTGTTTTCTATAGTATACTGCCATCGGCACACGAGACACACGGCAACACACAACTCACGATCACAACCCAGCTTTCTGAAACCTGGTGTCGAAGGTTCCAGTGGTGACCCTCGGCACTGAAAATAAGCTCACAAGGATGAAATCTCAATGAACTGATACCACAGACATGGAATAATTGCCGTACCAGTCAAACGTTAGTGGTGTAAACCATTCAGTGTATTTACTTACTCTGTCCAGTCTGCTGCAAGAGAACTGCACCTCTTCTCCTATTCTGTCGCAGTAACTGCCTCCGTAACAGAAACTGCACTGCCCTGAAGTAACCTTTATATTACAGTTCACCATGACCCTCTTGGTCACCATCTAATGTGATCTACAGGTGAAGCACTAGTCTGTCATCCACATCTTCATTCCAGTTTCCCATGTCCCTCTTGGGCAACTTCTGTTGTGATCTAGTAGTGAAGGACTACTCTACCCTCATCCACATGAGCCTGTGGGCACCTTTCTTGCGATATACTAGTGAAGGACTACTCTGCCCTCATTTACATCTATATTGCAGTTTCCCATGACCCCCTTCGGCACCTTTTGTTGTGATCTACTAGAGAAGGGTTAATCTGTCCTCATCGACATGACCCTCTTAGCCTTTTCTGATCTACTAGCGAAGGACAACTCGGTTCTTATTTACATCTATATTCCAATTCCCCATGTCCCTCTTGGCCACCTTCTTTTGTGATCTATTAGTGAAGGACTATGCTGTCATTCACATGACCCTCTTGGAAACTTACTGTGGCGATCTACTAGCAAAGGACCACTCTGTCCTCATTTACATCTATACTCTAGTTCCCCATGTCCGTCTTGGCCACCATCTTTTGTGATCTACTAGTGAAGGTATACTCTGTCCTCATCCACATGACCCTCTTGGCCCTCTTCTGTGGCGATCTACTAGCAAAGGACTACTCTGTCCTCATTTACATCTACATTCCAGTTCCCCATGTCACTCTTGGCCACCTTCTTTTGTGATCTACTAGTGAAGGACTACTCTGCCCTCATAACCATGACCTTCTTGGCCCTCTTCTGTGGCGATCTACTAGGAAAGGACTACTCTATCCTCATTTACATCTATATACCTGATCTACATCTTCCTCTTGGCCACCTTCGTTTGTGATCTACTAGTGAAGGACTACTCTGTCCTCATCCACATGACCTTCTTGGCCTCCTTCTGTTGTGAACTACTGGCAAAGGCCTACTCTGTTCTCATTTACATCTATATTCCAGTTCCCGATGTCCCTCTTTTCCACCTTCTTTTGTGATCTACTAGTGAAGGCATACTCTGTCCAAATCTACATCTACATTCCATTTCCCCATATTTTTCTTGGCCACCTTCTGTTGTGATATACTAGTGAAGGACTATTCTATACACATGTACATCTACACTCCAGTTCCCCACATTCCTCATGGCCAGCATCTGTTGTGATCAACGAGGCAAAGGCTGACTTTATTTACATCACGTCTTCAGCGCTGCAGAGGAAAAATAGCTCTTCCGGTATTCAGTCACAGTAACTCCATCTCTAAAAGAAACTTCGCTCTTCTGGAATGTCTGACATATTCCAGTTCCCTGCGTCATCTTCCACACACTCTGTTGCCATCAACGAGGGGAATATTGTGGCTAGGACAGCTATCTCGCATTCGAGTGAAAGGTGCATCAACGCATCGTGAAGTTTTCAACTGTAAGCGTACTGTCATATCGCTGGATTGGCTGCGTAGAATCTAGAGTCCGGTGCGGGACACGGAACTGTTGTGTTGTTTTGTGGGTAGCCTTGCATGTGAGAGGCATTGTTAGTATGGAAGTGAGAAGTGTTACTACAAGTGCTATTACATTAAAGTGACAAAATAAGCAAACGATTCAGAGGGATGGGCATCAAGAAGTAATTTAAAAATGGGCAGTGCCGCTGATAACGTATCTGTGTATCCTTTCGTTGCGTGTCGTACCGTGCAGTATCAATCACCCGCGCCGTTTTCGGTCTCCCACAATGAACTGATGTGAATCAGAAAAAATTAGTTACCATAATAGAGTGCAGTCAAGTGCCAGTGTCTTGTGGCGACCGTGAGGACGTGCATTCGATCATCGCGTTTCCGCATCGTCAACAATCAGCCGCGTCGTGTTCGGTTACGCGCACGCTAGTCCAAGTGATTTTTTGGGCATACAGTCATCTAGATGTTGGCATCAAAACTTATGACTTAGAATGTAAGAATTGCAACCTGTGATTTGTTATCGTCTCAGAATATACAGGGTGATTCAAAAAGAATACCACAACTTTAGGAATTTAAAACTCTGCAACGACAAAAGGCAGAGCTAAGCACTATCTGTCGGCGAATTAAGGGAGCTATAAAGTTTCATTTAGTTGTACATTTGTTCGCTTGAGGCGCTGTTGACTAGGCGTCAGCGTCAGTTGATGCTAAGATGGCGACCGCTCAACAGAAAGCTTTTTGTGTTATTGAGTACGGCAGAAGTGAATCGATGACAGTTGTTCAGCGTGCATTTCGAACGAAGTATGGTGTTAAACCTCCTGATAGGTGGTGTATTAAACGTTGGTATAAACAGTTTACAGAGAATGGGTGTTTGTGCAAAGGGAAAAGTTCTGGACGGCCGAGAACGAGTGACGAAAATGTAGCACGCATCCAGCAAGCATTTGTTCGCAACCCAGGAAAATCGACTCGCAGAGCTAGCAGAGAGCTGCAAATTCCACAGTCAACTGTATGAAGAGTCCTACGAAAAAGGTTAGTTATGAAACCTTATCGTCTGAAACTGGTTCAAGCACTGTCTGCAGCTGATAAGATTAAAAGAATCGATATCTGTGATTTTATCCTTGCTCAAATGGAAACAGATGAATCTTTCGTTTCAAAGATTGTGTTTAGTGATGAAGCAACTTTCCACACTAACAGGAAAGTCAACCGTCACAATGTCTGTATATGGGGCACTGAGAATCCGCGGGAAACAACTCAGTATGAACGTGACTCGCCTAAGGTGAACGTTTCCTGTGCCATTTCAGCCAATAAAGTTTTCGGTCCCTTTTTCTTCGAAGGTGCTACTGTAACTGGACTACAGTATCTGGAGATGTTAGAGAATTGGCTGTTCCCTCAGCTCGAACAAGAAGCACAACAGTTTATATTCCAGCAGGATGGAGTGCCACCACATTGGCACTTATCTGTCCGTAACTACCTGAACGTCAACTACCCGAGGCGATGGATCGGCCGCCAGGCATCCCGTGACAGAGCACTTCATCACCGGCCTCCAAGAAGCCCTGATCTCCCCCCTGCGATTTTTTCTTATGCGGGTATGTTAAGGATATGGTGTTTCGGCCACCTCTCCCAGCCACCATTGATGATTTGAAACGAAAAATAACAGCAGCTATCCAAACTGTTACGCCTGATATGCTACAGAGAGTGTGGAACGAGTTGGAGTATCGGGTTGATATTGCTCGAGTGTCTGGAGGGGGCCATATTGAACATCTCTGAACTTCTTTTTGAGTGAAAAAAAAACTTTTTAAATACTCTTTGTAATGATGTATAACAGAAGGTTATATTATGTTTCTTCCATTAAATACACATTTTTAAAGTTTTGGTATTCTTTTTGAATCATCCCGTAGATGTTCCTAACTAGATAGCGTTGTGCTTAACGTTCAGTGGCCCCTCTAAACTCGTTTGGATATTTAGACGTATAATTTTAGGCAAGACAGCAGCAGTGTGGAGCAGAACAATGCGATCGCTGCGGGATTTTCAGGTACGTGGTGTGGACAGGGCGCACGGTCTAGAAAAGCAGAAACGAGAAGCCAGTTTAAGAAATTCTCCCACCCATTCGAACCCCCGGCCGTGTTCCATGGCGACGTGTTATAGGATCTGTGATTTCGGATAAGAAGTGACGTGTAATTAATTAGGAGAGTGAACTATTCGTTTATTGACAGTGACTGTTGATTTCAATTGTTGAGTGACGTCACGCGAGCTGTGGGATGTGTACGTCAAATAACTTGTGACACAGTGTATATACTCGCCCTGTCCGTGTCAGTGCAAAGAACTAGTGCTACAAAGTACTTGGTGCGCTTTTGACGACGCTAGCGGCACCTATGTGCGAAAGTGAGCACTAATGTGACAGCCATTACGGTGGTGTCACCTACGGGCAAAAGTGAAAACTTTTCGGCAGCCATCACCGTGTACGACGTGAGCGGCGCTTGGGAGCGAAGCAGCAAATGGTTCAAATGGCTCTGAGCACTATGGGACTTAACATCTGAGGTCATCAGTCCCCTAGAACTTAGAACTACTTAAACCTAACTAACCTAAGGACATCACACAACACCCAGTCATCACGAGGCAGAGAAAATCCCTGACCCCGCCGGGAATCGAACCCAGGAACTCGAGCGTGGGAAGCGAGAACGCTACCGCACGACCACGAGCTGCGGACAAGCAGCAAGTATTAGCACGCTTTGCAGAGAGGGTGCAGTGCTGAAAGCCGGATAGCGTCAACCGATTCGGCGCTATGCAACAGCCGCGACTACGGAGCCAGCAGACAAAGCAAGGTAAGTCGCACATCACAACGTTACCTCACGCAACTGAAGCAAAGAGAGTTATTAACTGGCAGTGCATATTGCGTTTTATTATTATATAATTAGAAACGGTAACAATTGAAATGCCTGTTGGTGTTGTGATCTTCAGTCCTCAGACTGGTTTGATGCAGCTCTCCTTGCTACTCTATGCTGTGCAAGCTTCTTCATCTCCCAGTACCTACTGCAACCTACATCCTTCTGAATCTGCTTAGTGTATTCATCTCTTGGTCTCCCCCTACGAATTTTACCCTCCACGCTGCCCTCCAATACTAAATTGGTGATCCCTTGATGCCTCAGAACATGTCCTACCAACCGATCCCTTCTTCTGGTCAAGTTGTGCCACAAACTTCTCTTCTCCCCAACCCTATCCAATACTTCCTCATTAGTTATGTGATCTACCCATATAATCTTCAGCATTCTTCTGTAGCACCACATTTAGAAAGCTTCTATTCTCTTCTTGTTCAAACTGTTTACCGTCCATGTTCACTTCCATACATGGCTACACTCCATACAAATACTTTCAGAAATGACTTCCTGACAGTTAAATCTATACTCGATGTTAACAAATTTCTCTTCTTCAGAAACGCTTTCCTTGCCATTGCCAGTCTACATTTTATATCCTCTCTACTTCGACCATCATCAGTTAATTTGCTCCCCAAATAGCAAAACACCTTTACTGCTTTAAGTGTCTCATTTCCTAATCTAATACCCTCAACATCACGTGACTTAATTCAACTACATTCCATTATTCTCGTTTTGCTTTTGTTGATGTTCATCTTATATCCTCCCTTAGCCGAACCTCAAAGTTTTTATTTCTTCTCCATGGATTTTAGTACCTACTCCGAATTTTTCTTTTGTTTCCTTTACTGCTTGCTCAATATACAGATTGAATAACATCGGGGAGAGGCTACAACCCTGTCTTACTCCCTTCCCAACCACTGATTCCCTTTCATGTCCCTCGACTCTTATAACTGCCATCGGGTTTCTGTACAAATTGTAAATAGCCTTTCGCTCCTTGTATTTTACCCCTGCCACCTTTAGAATTTGAAAGAGAGTATTCCAATCAACATTGTCAAAAGCTTTCTCTAAGTCTACAAATGCTAGAAACGTAGGTTTGCTTTTCCTTAATCTTTCTTCTAAGATAAGTCGTAAGTTCAGTATTGCCTCACGGGTTCCAGTATTTCTACGGAATCCAAACTGATCTTCCCCGAGGTCGGCTTCTAATAGTTTTTCCATTCGTCTGTAAAGAATTTGTGTTAGTATTTTGCAGCTGTGGCTTATTAAACTGATTGTTCGGTAATTTTCACATCTGTCAACACCTACTTTCTTTGGGATTGGAATTATTATATTCTTCTTGAAGTCTGAGGGTATTACGCCTGTTTCATACATCTTGCTCACCAGATGGTAGAGTTTTGTCAGGACTGGCTCTCCCAAGGCCGTCAGTAGTTCCAATGGAATGTTGTCTACTCCGGGGGCCTTGTTTCGACTCAGGTCTTTCAGTGCTCTGTCAAACTCTTCACGCAGTATCGTATCTCCCATTTCATCTTCATCTATATCCTCTTCCATTTCCATAATATTGTCCTCAAGTACATTGCCCTTGTATAGACCCTCTATATACTCCTTCCATCTTTCTGCTTTCCCTTCTTTGCTTAGAACTGGGTTTCCATCTGACCTCTTGATGTTCATACAAGTGGTTCTCTTATCTCCAAAGGTCTCTTTAATTTTCCTGTAGGCAGTATCTATCTTACCCCTAGTGAGATAAGCCTCTACATCCTTACATTTGTCTTCTAGCCATCCCTGCTTAGCCATTTTGCACTTCCTGTCGATCTCATTTTTGAGACGTTTGTATTCCTTTTTCCTGCTTCATTTACTGCATTTTTATATTTTCTCCGTTCATCAATTAAATTCAATATTTCTTCTGTTACCCAAGGATTTCTACTAGCCCTCGTCTTTTTACCTACTTGATCCTCTGCTGCCTTCACTACTTCATCCCTCAAAGCTACCCATTCTTCTTCTACTGTATTTCTTTCCCCCGTTCCTGTCAATTGTTCCCTTATGCTCTCCCTGAAACTCTGTACAACCTCTGGTTCTTTCAGTTTATCCAGGTCCCATCTCCTTGAATTCCCACCTTTTTGCAGTTTCTTCAGTTTACATCTACAGTCCATAAGCAATAGATTGTGGTCAGAGTCCACATCTGCCCCTGGAAATGTCTTACGATTTAAAACCTGGTTCCTAAATCCCTGTCTTATCATTATATAATCTATCTGAAACCTGTCAGTATCTCCAGGCTTCTTTCATGTATACAATCTTCTTTTATGATTGTTGAACCAAGTGTTAGCTATGATTAAGTTGTGCTCTGTGCAAAATTCTACCAGGCGGCTTTTAGAATCTCCATGGTTCTTCCATGTTCGTACAGTACAGTAAATATCACTGTCAGATCCTGCTTACTTAGTAGTCTAATCTTTTAACAACAGTTAATACAATTGCAGAACTATATTTACGTTAGCTTATATTTCATCCTTTTTTTTCTTTTAAGTGATCTTGTATGTTACGTGTGCCTCTGACCACGAATTACAGCGTTGGATGCATACGGCGTTGTAGTTTGGTTGGACACTACTGGCCATTAAAATTGCTACGTCATGAAGAAATGCAGAATATAAAGGGGTATTCATTCGAGAAATATATTATACTAGAACTGACATGTGATTACATTTTCACGCAATTTGGGTGCAGACATCCTGACAAATCAGTACCCAGAACAACCACCTCTGGCCGTAATAACGGCCTTGATACGCCTGGGCATTGACTCAAATAGAGCTTGGATGGCGTGTTCAGGTACAGCTGCCCATGCAGCTTCAACACGATACTACAGTTCATCAAGAGTAGTGACTGACGTATTGTGACGAGCCAGTTGCTCGGTCACCATTGACCAGAATTTTCAACTGGTGAGAGATCTGGAGAATGTGCTGGCCAGGGCAGCAGTCGAACATTTTCTGTATCCATAAAGGCCCGTACAGGACATGCAACATGCGGTCATGCATTATCCTGCTGAATGCTGAAATGTAAGTTTTCACAGGGATAGAATGAGGGGAGAGCCACATCTGAAATGTAACGTCCACTGTTCAAACTGCCGTTAATGCGAACAAGAGGTGACCGAGACGTGTAACCAATGGCGACCCATACCATCACGACGGGTGATACGCTAGTATGCCGATGACGAATACACACTTCCAATGTGCATTCACCGCGATGTCGCCAAACACGGATGCGACCATCACGATGCTGTAAACAGAACCTGGATTCATCCGAATAAATGACGTTTTGCCATTCGTGCACCCAGGTTCGTCGTTGAGTACATTCGCAGTCGCTCCTGCCTGTGATGCAGCGTCAAGGGTAACCGCAGCCACGGTCTCCGAGCTGATAGCCCATGCTGCTGCAAACGTCGTCGAACTGTTCGTGCAGATGGTTGTTGTCTTGCAAACGTCCCCATCTGTTGACTTAGCGATCGATACGTGGCTGCATGATCCGTTACAGCGATGTGGATATGATGCCTGTCATCTCGACTGTTATTGATACGACGCCGTTGGGATCCAGCACGGCGTTCCGATTACCCTCCCGAACCCACCGATTCCATATTCTGCTAACAGTCATTGGGTCTCGACCAACGCGGGCAGCAACGTCGCGATACGATAAACCGCAATCGCGATTGGCTACAATCTGACTATTATCAAAGTCGGAAACGTGATGGTACGCATTTCCCCTCCTTACACGAGGCATCACAACAACGTTTCACCAGGCAGCGCCGGTCAACTGCTGTTTGTGTATGAGACATCGGTTGGAAACTTTCCTCATGTCAGTATGTTGTAGGTGTCGCCACCGGCGCCAACCTTGTGTGAATGATCTGAAAAGCTAATCATTCGCATATGTCGGTTAAATTTCTCGTCTGTACCACGTCATCTTCTTGGCGTAGCAATTTTAGTGGCCAGTAGTGTAGTTATAGCCACTCATTCTATGGTGTGATTATTTCTTGCTTGGGTGACTTTACGGTGGTTCAATATGGCAAGTAATGAGCTTGGTGCAATTGCAGTAGACAGGGATGTGAAAGCAGCCTCTTTAGGTGAAAGTAATCAGGTGGAGACGTAAACAGAAGCAAGTAGTTGTGAAATGTCGAAGGATTTCGGTATAGGTGACAGTAATTTATTAACAGAGGTGGGAAGTCCAAACGCTGTGTCGTCGCCTATCGTGGAGACGCCCAAGCGAGATGAGTGTAAACTTAGGTCTGACCTGTCCATCGTTGACATGCTCAAAAGATTAAAGGAAGATATTATGCGATCAGTAGACAATCGAAACCTGTTACTGAATGATAACAAACAAAGGAAGACGCCAGGAACCAGAGGCATGAAAACAAACAATTGAGGGAAGATATTATGCGTCAGAAGAAGGATATTAAGCAGTCGGTGGAGCAGATAAACGAACGACTCAGTAAAAACATCGACGAGACTAATGGGGCTCTGAGGAAGCTGGCTGAGTGAAGTCTTCAAAGGATAGATGAGCTTATCGTTCGCTTTGAGCAGAACGTTGCATGTAATACTAAACGTTTTGAAAAGGTACAATCATATGTCAAGTGAAGGAAGAACTTACAAAAAGGGTTCAGGTTTATGACAAGCATTTCGAACAACTGGATGAGGAAGTGAAACTGTAAACACAGGATATCAGCTGTTGTGCTAAACCAGGATGCTTATCCGCGGCGAGTAGAAGAGGTGTACAGTCAGGTAGGCAAGACTAAGGAACACGTCGGTCATCAGGTGAAGAGTGAAGTGACATCACTATTACACAATGGAAGCATTGCCGGAGGTAGCTTAATTGGTATACAAAATGGTGAGGTCTTCCTTGGCATAAGACATTTTAAGAACTTCGAACCAAATGGAAGGTGGCATCCCAGAGATTTCTTAGAACGATTTAAGGGCTTGCTACCTGAATTATGCGACGAGCAGAGAAAGGTACGCTTTGTTGCAGCAAGATTGGATGGTGAAGCTGGTACCTGGGGCATGAGAATGGGACATAAGTGTACAACCTTTGCTGAATTTGAAATGGAATTTTTGCAACAATATTGGTCGCGATGGAAGCAAAATGATGCGCGTAACAATCCATACCAGGGTAGAAGGTTTGAGAGAGGGCGTGACCAGAATTTAAAGAAATTTTTTCAAGATTATTATGAGAGGAACTTCTATTTAGATGAATCGATGACGACAGAAGCAATAGTGTCCCTGATGTAAACTGGAATGAGATTTTCACTCTGCAGCGGAGTGTGCGCTGATATGAAACTTCATCTACATCTACATCCACACTCCGCAAGCCACCTGACGGTGTGTGGCGGAGGGTACCTTGAGTACCTCTATCGGTTCTCCCTTCTATTCCAGTCTCATATTGTTCGTGGAAAGAAGGATTGTCTGTATGCCTCTGTGTGGGCTCTAATCTCTCTGATTTTATCCGCATGGTCTCTTCGCGAGATATACGTAGGAGGGAGCAATATACTGCTTGACTCTTCGGTGAAGGTATGTTCTCGAAACTTTGACAAAAGCCCGTACCGAGCTACTGAGCGTCTCTCCTGCAGAGTCTTCCACTGGAGTTTATCTATCATCTCCGTAACGCTATCGCGATTACTGAATGATCCTGTAACGAAGCGCGCTGCTCTCCGTTGGATCTTCTCTATAGCTTCTATCAACCCTATCTGGTACGGATCCCACACTGCTTAGCAGTATTCAAGCAGTGGGCGAACAAGCGTACTGTAACCTACTTCCTTTGTTTTCGGATTGCATTTCCTTAGGATTCTTCCAATGAATCTCAGTCTGGCATCTGCTTTACCTGGCAGATTAAAACTGTGTGCCCGACCGAGACTCGAACTCGGGACCTTTGTCTTTCGCGGGCAAGTGCTCTACCATCTGAGCTACCGAAGCACGACTCACGCCCGGTACTCACCGCTTTACTTCTGCCAGTACGTCGTCTCCTACCTTCCAAACTTTACAGAAGCTCTCATGCGAACCTTGCAGAACTAGCTCTCCTGAAAGAAAGGATATTGCGGAGACATGGCTTAGCCACAGCCTGGGGGATGTTTCCAGAATGAGATTTTCACTCTGCAGCGGGGTGTGGGCTGATATGAAACTTCCTGGCAGATTAAAACTGTGTGCCCGACCGAGACTCGAACTCGGGACCTTTGCCTTTCGCAGGAGAGCTTCTGTAAAGTTTGGAAGGTAGGAGACGAGGTACTGGCAGAAGTAAAGTGGTGAGTACCGGGCGTGAGTCGTGCATCGGTAGCTCAGATGGTAGAGCACTTGCCCGCGAAAGGCAAAGGTCCCGAGTTCGAGTTTCGGTCGGGCACACAGTTTTAATCTGCCAGGAAGTTTCAATAAGTAAACTACTGACAGGAGTTCAGGATAAGTTGCTAGCAGTCCCTAGAGATGACGTAGAGGCAATGAAGTCAGCCTTAGGACAATTAGACACGTTTTATGATTCACGAGGAACAGGAGAAGGAGAAGATGATAGTAGAGTGTCAGGGAACAATAAAGCCAATACAGATACCCATTTAATCCGTACCAATAGACACGATGGACGCTATTGGAATAATAATGGTAGGAGACATGGCGGTAGTTTCCGTGGCCATGGTGGTCACAGAGGACACCGTGGTGGCTATGGATATCAGATCCCAGGGCACGATGTATCACATGACGGGGTGTGAAGCTCAAATCACAGCCCGGGCAGGCAGCATAGGGGAGGAACACCGGAAAACTAGAGGAGGTTCCTGGTGCGACCCGGTCAGGAACAGAGGATGGGCGGCCCATTATTATGTCTATTCGCAAGCTGGATAATGTGACAGAGATTGTGGAAGACCTATTGCAAGAAGTTGGTGAAGGCCTTGAAGAAGCTATGCAGCCTATCATTGAAGCAGAAATCTTTGGTAGTGTATCGATGTTTTAGTGGATTCTGGTAGCCAGGTCAATGCAGTATGTCAGAAGCTCTATACAAAGTGGTTTGAACTAGGAAGGAGGATACCCAATTTTCCTGTACATGGGAAATGTATCACAGGTGCCGTTGGTAAAAAGAGCAAGGTTATTAAGGAACAGATCTCAGTCACGATGAAGCTTGGCGATGAAGATTATGATGTGTCGGCACTAGTCATGCCCGGGTTGGCGTTGCAATAATCTTAGGGGTCGACTGGTTAAGTGAACAAAAGGCTCAAATAAACTTTGGAAAAGGATCCGTGGAAGTGCAGAAAGGAGGAACGGAAGTAGTCATTGCCTGTAAAGAGAGGATCAATGTCAAAGAAGATGTTGGAACGACTAAGATATGCTGTGATATCGATTTGCAACTAACACCACATCGCGCTATGAAAGGAGATTCGGAAGCTCTGAGCAAGAAGCAGTGGAGATAGGTAGGCAAGATCAGCACGGAAGACATTGAACCTGTTTTCAAACGGAAACTCCAGTTATTAGAGCATCAAGACCATGAGACCAAAGAAGAATTGATGAGGGTCCTGCAAAGGTACAGGCAGGTTTTTTCAACGGAACCAGGGATAATCAAGAGAGCTGAGTGCAGATTACAAGTGAAGGAGCATGAACCATTTTTTGTATGGCCTTATGCGATACCTCAATCGAAACGTGAAGCAGTGGAAGAAGAGCTCCAGAGAACGTTGCGAATGGGAATAAGGTCAACTAGCCAATACAACAACCAATTGTTCGTTGTGGAAAAGAAGAATGGCGATGTCAGAGTAGTATTGGGTGCACGTCCAGTGAATGAAATTGTTGTTGTTGTTGTTGTTGTGGTCTTCAGTCCTGAGACTGGTTTGATGCAGCTCTCCATGCTACTCTATCCTGTGCAAGCTTCTTCATCTCCCAGTATCTACTACAACCTACATCCTTCTGAATCTGCTTAGTGTATTCATCTCTTGGTCTCCCTCTACGATTTTTACCCTCCACACTGCCCTCCAATGCTAAATTTGTGATCCCTTGATGCCTCAAAACATGTCCTACCAACCGATCTCTTCTTCTAGTCAAGTTGTGCCACAAACTTCTCTTCTCCCCAATCCTATTCAATACCTCCTCATTAGTTACGTGATCTACCCACCTTATCTTCAGCATTCTTCTGTAGCACCACATTTCGAAAGCTTCTATTCTCTTCTTGTCCAAACTAGTTATCGTCCATGTTTCACTTCCATACATGGCTACACTCCATACAAATACTTTCAGAAACGACTTCCTGACACTTAAATCTATACTCGATGTTAACAAATTCCTCTTCTTGAGAAACGCTTTCCTTGCCATTGCCAGTCTACATTTTATATCCTCTCTACTTCGACCATCATCGGTTATTTTACTCCCCAAATAGCAAAACTCCTTTACTACTTTAAGTGTCTCATTTCCTAATCTAATTCCCTCAGCATCACCCGACTTAATTTGACTACATTCCATTATCCTCGTTTTGCTTTTGTTGATGTTCATCTTATATCCTCCTTTCAAGACACTGTCCATTCCGTTCAACTGCTCTTCCAAGTCCTTTACTGTCTCTGAATGAAATTATTACTCCAGAAAGAGGCAGATCTGAGAATTTGGAAGAGTTACTTCAAAAGTTTCATGGGGCAAGAGTATTCAGCAGTATTGATCTCCTATCAGAGTACTGGCAGGTCCCTCTACATAAGGTTTCAAGACCCTTCACTGCATTCCTGTCTGGAGGAAGAAGCTACCACTGTCGTGTACTACCATTTGGCATTTGCCTTTGTTAGAGAATTGGATAAGGTACTGGGCGAGCAGTTGAGAAAGAAGGTCACTGTGTACGTTGATGAGATCTTGACAGCAACTGCAAACTGGGAAGAGCATGTTAAAACACTTGAAGTACTCATAGCCTTTGAGAAAGCAGGAGTGACAGCAAATTTGGAGAAATCGGATTTTGGAAGGAGTGAGGTTAAGTTTCTTGGCCACATCATTAATGCATAGGGGATCAAACTGGATGGGGACAAACTACAAGTGGTGAAGGATTTTCCTGCACCACACTGTATAAAGCAATTAAGAGGTTTCCTTGGTTTATGTGGATGGTATAGAAAGTTTATAAGTTGCCAGTCACTTAGTAACCCACATTTGTTGAACCTGCTGAAGAACAAGGTGTTGTGGGATTGGACAGATGAATGCCAAGGTGCTTTCGAGGAAATTCAGCAACAGCTGTGCGATCCTAAGCTGCTTTCGCACCCAGACTTAAGCAAGGAATTTTACCTGGCTTATGACAGCTCAGACTATGGATTAGAAGTGCACTTATACTAACTGGATGAAATGGACTCGGATAATGTTAGAACAATCGTATTTGCAAGCAGGGCTCTGACTAAAGGGAACGGCAATATAAAGTCACAGAGAGAGAGGCATTTGCTTTCCTGTGGGTTTACACAAAATTCAGATACTACCTAGCTGGCAGAATCACCAAGATTTTCACAGACCGTAAGCCATTTACCTTTACTTGATGGAAAATTATACCATAAACGTCACACCAGGTGGGCGCTTACCTTACAAGAATATCAGCTTAATGTTGTCTGCCGACCTGGGAACCAAATCATCACACCTTCTGCGCTTTCGAGAATGCCACCTGGCGTTTAAGATATAAGCGTTAGTGGACCACAATGGCAGGAATTAAGCATTAATTTGATGAAGGGCATTCAATACGAGTAATTACTTAAGAATATCCGACGTGAGTAAAATGAAGATCCTGCATTTAAGAGTGTGAAGGTAAGATACGGGTGTGCTGGAGAAGATAAATTGAGAAAATATTATTTAATTCATCACAACATTCTATAGCATCGTGTGGATGAATCGTCGCAGGACTGGAAATTGTGCATTCTGGAACATGCTGTTGAGAAGCTGGTGGGGTACACGCATTTCAGTAATGCACACTTTGGCGCAACCAAATGTCTGGAAAAACTAAGGAAGGAGTGTATTTTCTTTGGCATGAGAAAAAAGATTACAAAGATATTACAGACCTGTGATGTCTACCAGAAGACTAAGACAAATACTCTTAGCCATCAGGGACCTATGCACCCCATAATTCCTGATGGAATCAAAGACATAGTGGCCACTGATTTGCTTGCTCCACTGCCTTAGTCCCATGGTAATTTCACACAGCTCATGGTGGTGTTCTAGGTGTGTTCAAAATACGTAAAGTTCTACCCCCTAAGGAAAGCAACTGGTAAGACAATATCAGCGAGAATGGAAAATGACTATTTTACACAGATGTGCAAACCAAGGTAAGTGATATTAGACAATGGCCCACAATTTGTATCTAAGGAGTGGAAGGAAATGTTGCAGAGGAATGGTGTGGAACAAGTTTTGATAGCCGAATACAGACCAGCCTCAAATCCAGCTGGGAGAGTCATGAAAGAGGTGAACAGGATGTGCAGGACATATTGTAGTCAAAAACATAGCAAATGGAAAGAGTATATAACAGATTTTGAGCGTGTAATCAATAACCTACGGCATGCTACGACAGGTTTTGCACCATGCGAAATTCTGCTGAACCAGCCTCCTGAAAGTATATTCTCCAATATCTTGAATGATTCTCCCACTATGGATCAATTGCGGGACAGAAAAATTTAATTCGCCATGGAACATTTACATGATGAGGCCCAACGGTGGCAAGGAAGACATAATATGATTGTGCGACTGATTAAGTATGAAGTTGGTGACCATGTGTTAATCAAAACCCACACACGTTCTAGCAGGCTGAGTGAAGAATTTAAGAAGTTCCATCATGAATACTGTGGTGTGCATACTGTAAGACCTTCAGTACACACACCATCAGATTATTTTACTTGTCGCTGTAACGAAGTCTTATCGTGGTGTGTTTATCTTCCGCCGCTTAGAGTAGCAGATTGAGGGTGACCAACTTTAAACAGAACTTGATTAATTTTCACACACATTTATTAAAATAATAACAAGCATTAAAATTACCTAACTTGGCTCTGGATGCTATTTACAATTGACAATCTGAAGTTCCTTTGGTATTGGTATGTTAATGTTATTCTCACATATATCTCTTATACTTGACAAAAGTGTCTATACATTTATCTTCATGGCTATGTACAGGAATGTGGTAATCTTATTGGGCGCAGACTGAAACTTGACTATAGACTGGTACAGACAAATGTAGAACTCATACAGATTGTTGCAGACAAATGCAGACTGACTAATCGGAGGTCTGTACACTTGTTACAATACTTCGCGCGTTCATATATCACTGCGCGAGTGTGATCCGCGAGGAGAAAAGGTTCTACGTTAGCAGCAATCTCATTGGCTGCATTACATATTAATACGCGGATCGGCGGAAGCAGCATTTGGACCGTCTCTATGACAGCGCCATCTCGTAGTGTGGAGACGGACGAGCGCTGCGCCTGCGCTGTTGCGCTTAGCGGGGCGCGCTCTAGTGGGACAGTTGTGTACCCGCTGACTATGCAGAACTATGTACACAACAAATGCCAAGGGCCATATGGTATTGTTGATATCAAATGTCCTAATACTGTTGAACTGGTTCATGTGAAGTCAGGTAGGCACAAGGGAAACCAACATAATGACTGTTTGTTCTATGTGAGATGTGGGAACTGCACACATGCCAGCTGCTATTGTCCTTAAGTACAGACATTAATTTCTGATTATTATGAGGTTTCAAGAGGACACTCTAATCGAGTGAGATTTAACTTGGATGTGTTACTGCCATACGCAATATTTTTTTCTTTCTTTTCACTTTCTACACTCCTGGAAATTGAAATAAGAACACCGTGAATTCATTGTCCCAAGAAGGGGAAACTTTATTGACACATTCATGGGGTCAGATACATCACATTATCACACTGACAGGCACATAGACACAGGCAACAGAGCATGCACAATGTCGGCACTAGTACAGTGTATATCCACCTTTCGCAGCAATGCACGCTGCTATTCTCCCATGGAGACGATCGTAGAGATGCTGGATGTAGTCCTGTGGAACGGCTTGCCATGCCATTTCCACCTGACGCCTCAGTTGGACCAGCGTTCGTGCTGGACGTGCAGACCGCGTGAGACGACGCTTCATCCAGTCCCAAACATGCTCAATGGGGGACAGATCCGGAGATCTTGCTGGCCAGGGTAGTTGACTTACACCTTCTAGAGCACGTTGGGTGGCACGGGATACATGCGGACGTGCATTGTCCTGTTGGAACAGCAAGTTCCCTTGCCGGTCTAGGAATGGTAGAACGATGGGTTCGATGACGGTTTGGATGTACCGTGCACTATTCAGTGTCCCCTCGACGATCACCAGTGGCGTACGGCCAGTGTAGGAGATCGCTCCCCACACCATGATGCCGGGTGTTGGCCCTGTGTGCCTCGGTCGTATGCAGTCCTGATTGTGGCGCTCACCTGCACGGCGCCAAACACGCATACGACCATCATTGGCACCAAGGCAGAAGCGACTCTCATCGCTGAAGACGACACGTATCCCTTCGTCCCTCCATTCACGCCTGTCGCGACACCACTGGAGGCGGGCTGCACGATGTTGGGGCGTGAGCGGAAGACGGCCTAACGGTGTGCGGGACCGTAGCCCAGCTTCATGGAGACGGTTGCGAATGGTCCTCGCCGATACCCCAGGAGCAAAAGTGTCCCTAATTTGCTGGGAAGTGGCGGTGCGGTCCCCTACGGCACTGCGTAGGATCCTACGGTCTTGGCGTGCATCCGTGCGTCGCTGCGGTCCGGTCCCAGGTCGACGGGCACGTGCACCTTCCGCCGACCACTGGCGACAACATCGATGTACTGTGGAGACCTCACGCCCCACGTGTTGAGCAATTCGGCGGTACGTCCACCCGGCCTCCCGCATGCCCACTATACGCCCTCGCTCAAAGTCCGTCAACTGCACATACGGTTCACGTCCACGCTGTCGCGGCATGCTACCAGTGTTAAAGACTGCGACGGAGCTCCGTATGCCACGGCAAACTGGCTGACACTGACGGCGGCGGTGCACAAATGCTGCGCAGCTAGCGCCATTCGACGGCCAACACCGCGGTTCCTGGTGTGTCCGCTGTGCCGTGCGTGTGATCATTGCTTGTACAGCCCTCTCGCAGTGTCCGGAGCAAGTATGGTGGGTCTGACACACCGGTGTCAATGTGTTCTTTTTTCCATTTCCAGGAGTGTATCTGTTTAACCTAGATTATATATGTATTACATTTCTTCTTGCCCACACAGTGATTACAGGTTGTGCTATCCAAAAGTTTTTTATTTAATAGTTTCTTACTACCCCTGCTTAATAATTGCTATTATTTTATGTACCATTCACTTAGTAACTAAATTTAACTTAGTGGACATCCATATATTTTTCTTCATAATAGCCTATGTGTTTATTATGTCATATAGAACATCGTAATGTCTACTGTAGTAGTAACAGACTAAGGCTAAGTTGAATAGGAATTGCTAGGGCAACACTCAGAGCGTCATTAACCAGTTTCATGTACGCCAGTGGACGGATTACCGTGATGCGAGCTGATGACTATACTGCACATCTGCTGGTCGGCGTAGCATCGACGCTACAGTCACTCCCCACCCCTTTCAATGCAAAAACGCTCCCATGTGATGCAGTGTTGTCAGTAGTGAAATTTTTTTTCCCCGGATTTTGACGGCCTAGTCCTGATGGAGGTTCTTTAGTTTTTGCCGATATTTTTTCTTCGAGTAGTAGTGAACGCATGTGTTTTTCTATTTTTTTATCTCCTTCTTTTGGGCACCTGCTTATCATATCTAAACTATAGTATTTGTAATTGTAAACTTTCCTTTTTCAGGGACTTAATATTCTTGTGTCTTATTGTATGAACTCTTTGTTTATCCACTGTATTGTAACTGTGTTTTGGTATACAAGTTGCACTGTAGGCAGGGTTCTTTTATTATGGAAAATTTTGCTTATTTGACAACTGTTCTTTATGTTTCCTTGATTGTGAGTAAAATGAGGCAACGGGTCTATGCCCGAGGGGTGGGGCAGCATAGCCCCTCCCCTTACACCATCTCTTTAAGCCCCTGCAGTAGGGAATTATCTAGATTTCGATATTCTCTTCGACAATTCGAAAACTTTTTTGTGCGGGAATGTAAGCGTACTGTCATATCGCCGGATTGGCTGCGGAGTATCTTTGTGGGCAGCGCGTTTGCAGAGTCTAGTGCGGGACACAGAACTGTTATGTTGTGTTGTGGGTAGCTCTGCATGTGAGAGGCCTTGTTAGTATGTAAGTTGAAGTGTTACTACAATGATAAAATAACTTACTACTAAAGTGATAAAATAAGCAAATGATTCAGAGGAAAGTGCGTAAAGAAGTAATTTAAAAATGGGCAGTGCCGCTGATAACGTATTTGTGTATCATTTCGTTGTGTGTCGTACCGTACAGTACCAATCATCCGCGCCGTGTTCGGTCTCCCAGAATGAACTAATGTAATAAGTAAAAATTAGTTACCACAAAAGAGTGCAGTCAAGTGCCAGTGTCTTGTAGCGAGTGTGAGGACGTGCATTCTATCATCGCGTTTCCGCATCATCAACAATCAGCCGCGCCGCGACGGTTTCGCGCACGCTCGTCCAAGTGATTTTTTGGACGGACAATCACCTGGAAGTTGGCATCAAAACTCATGACTTAGAATGTAAGCAGTGAAACCTAGAGGAACTACGTCAGTCTGTCAGGAGGCTGAGGAGGCATTACCAGCGCAGTGCCGTCTGGCTGGAAAGGGAAAGATGGCGGTTGCAATATAGGGAGGCCAAGCAGAAATTTCAGAAGGAACTGCAGGAAGTAAGGATGCGTAGCTGGGAGAGCTACGTGTTAAACCAGTTGGCCTTGGACCCATGGGGTCTCCCCTATAAATTAGTGAAAGAGAAAATCCGCTCTCCCATGGAGCTATCGACAGTCAGGCAGGAGACTGCAGAGATCCTACACCGGTCTCTGCTGCCTGACGACAATGCGGGTGGAGAAACTGAAGGACAACAGCAACTGCGAAATACTGACTCAGACGAATATAACAACGATACGGCAGACTACCCCTTTTCGGAACAGGAGGTTGCTGCACATATAAGATCCTTAAAAAGAGGGAAAGGTCTGGGACCAGACAGCATTGTGGCTGAGGCGGTGCAATTCCTGGCACCCCAGTTAATTGCGCCTCTAACTCATCTCTTCAATGAGTGCCTGAGACAGGAAGTTTCCTAAGAGGTGGAAAACTGCAAACGTGGTGATAATCAAAAAAGGACCCGAAAAAGACCAGGCCGAAGTTAAATCATACAGGCCAATTTGCCTATTGGACCTGTTTGGGAAGCTACTGGAAAAACTGCTGGCTGACAGATTGACAGGTCACCGGGTGCTGTGCGGGATGAGCGGCAGGCAGTTCGGCTTCACGCCGGGGTGGTCGGCATCTGATGCTGTCGCTCTGCCGGCTGAGCTCTGTGGCTCAACCCCACATAAGTACATAGTTGGCATCATGGTGGATATCAGTGGTGCCTTCGAAAACCTGTGGTGGCCTTCGCTCTTCTCCTGTCTGCGGGATAAAGAGTGTCCAGGGCCGCTATATGGGTGTCTGAGGAGCTATTGTAAGGATCGGGAGGTATGGCTATCATCCCCTAGCGGGAGAGTTGGGAAAGCAATCACCAAAGGATGTCCCCAAGGCACTGTCTTGGGACCCCTTTTCTGGGACATCCATATGGAACAGTTATTAACTTACAGCAAAGTGAAGAAATGCTACAGGTGATAGCCTACGTGGATGACCTTCTCCTGTTGGTCGGCGGTCGCAGCCGAGAAGATGTAGAATCAAAGATTGAAAGGGCCATAGAGCAACTGCACCAATGGTGCCAACATACCAAAATGACAATCTCTCCTAGTAAATCTACATACCTGCTATTAAAAGGATAGTTAATCAGGAATCCTACTGTTAGAATCGATGGCTCACCAGTTCTTCGGCGACGGGAGGCACGATACTTGGGAGTCATCATTGACGAGAGATGGAACTTCGGGAAACACATAGACACCATACCCCAGAGAGCTCTCCATGATTCTGAGATCTGTGGGGGCCTACAGAACATCTCTTGGGGCAGCTCTGTTAGTCATAATGGGGCTCTGCCCGTTTGACTTCAAGATACGAAAACAAGCGGCGTGGTACTGGGACAAAAAGGGGAATATGGAGAAAATAATAGAGATCATGGGTGTGAGGGTGCAGGATAAGAGGGAAATAAGAAACAGAGGGGAGGAACTTTGGCAGAGGGCTTGGGAGGAAGAAGAAACAGGGAGAAAGACCTTCCAGTTTTTACCAGATGTAAAAGAGCGTGGGGGCATGAAATACTTTGAACCTACGCGGGAACTCATTCACTTTCTCACTGGCCATGGACCCTATCTGCCATATTTATGTCGGTTTGGGAAAAGGGCAACCCCCGAGTGTTACTGTGGTGCGGCAGAGGGTACCATGTGGTTTACGAGTGCCCTCTCTTTAATGATGTCGAGACAACACTCCGAGCCAGACTTCCAAATAACGACACATACCAACTACTCAGACAAGAAGACACTTTTCACACTTTGAATGCATTGGCAGATGGGGTTTCACGAAAAGTGTTAGCAGAATATCTGAGGGACCTAGATTAGGTATCAACTTGTAGATCAAACCGATTAAGACCAGATCCCATTTCCATACCGCCTGTGCATGGGCTGGCCGAATTCCATCATAGTTGGAATCCGCCACGCACAGGACTAGGGGGGATGGGGTCAACAACACCGATTATGACAAAGCACCGGATACGACGTAAGTTAAGTTAGTTTTGTAGGAAACTGCAGCGATTACTTACCTTGGCCAGCCCAGTGCCAGGGGCACTCGGGTTTAGCTCGTTGAGCCTGGCTATCCTAAGTAGGTTTATACTCCACTGGCAAACCTGTGACGCTGCAGGTAATAGTCATAGTAGATTAGTTAAGTAACAAGGAGTAAGATCAAATTCCCCACTGTCGTAGAAAACTAAAACTAACACATTGTAGTAGTTAAACTGTAGCTCACTAACATAATTGTAATTGTAAAAGCTGCATTGTAATCTAATATATGTATCATTTTATGACCCACTAATCATCTTAGGAAGTGGGTTAACATTGTATAATTAGTAACATTTATGAAATAAATAATTTTTTTAAATTAAAAAAAAGCAGTGAAACCTGTGATTTCTTATCGTCTCAGAATATAGATGTTCATACCAGACGTAGGACAGTGTTGTGGTTTAACGTTGAGTGGCTCCCCTAAACCCGCTTGCATATTTAGATACATAATTTCAGGCAAGCCAGCAGCAGTGATTATCAGGTACGTGGTGTGGTCAGGGCGCACGGTCTAGAAAAGCAGAAACGAGAAGCCAGTTTAAGAAATTCCCCCACCCATTCGAACCCCCGGCCGTGTTACACAGTGATGTGCCCGAATCGCTAAATGTGAACGATGGGTTGGTTCCTTTGAAAGTACATGACCAATTCCCTTCAGCGTTCCTACGCAATAGGAGCTCTATCAAGACTACGGCCACAACGAGACGTTAACTCCTAACGTCCATTCATTCCTTTTTTACTTTCACTAACGTGGTCACCCGATATTTGGACATTCGCTGATGAACCATGAATTTACTTCCAAAACCTTTTCTTAAGAATTTACTTTATTTACTAGCGATTCATCAAGAACATTAACACATTGAATCACACTATGTGAGCGTGGAAGAACTAGCCAGTGGGTAACTGATGAAAAGAAATTAAATTTCTTTCAACAAATGGAAATTTTATTCCTAAAATCCCCCCCCCCCCCTTTTTTTTAAACAGATTTAAGATTATAATCAGGAATCACTCTCGAAATATCAAGTATAATTTTATTCAGAGGCAGAAAGAAAAAATATTGACAGTATGAGCTTTCAGGCTGGGAACCTAGCCGCTCCCTTTTAACACGGCCGTAGTCACGACCGCTCACAACAACCTCTGAAAGACTACACTGGTGCAAATCTGCAACACACCAGATTACTTTAAACTAAAAGTTTTAACAACTCACAGAAGCACATGATCTATGCACCCCGTAGGAGGGATGGAAATGGTACAAAGCACATTAAAAAAAAAAGCTTGCCACCGAAGGTGCAACTCGATTTAAAAAAAAACTCTTATGGTGGAAGAGTGGCAACGTTATATACTAAAATGACCATTTAAATAAAACTCATGAAATGCAGTCTTACATACAATGTACAAACATGCTCTACATTACACATATAGCGCCTCTCAAGATGATAGGCAAGATAAAAAGATATTTCAGGAATTCGGCCGTTACAGTTTAAGCAATAAATTCGTTAACACCGAATTCGACAAACATGACAGAGGCAGCTATTAACGTAAGGCTCACCGACAGACAGAAACTGACTAACAAATGCGGACGGGAGACAGACGAGCAAGATGGTGACGAGAGACTGACCAAGAAAACAAGTAGACTTTAACAAGTAAATGAAACAACATATCACGAATCACTTAACTTCTAATAAACTCCGATGTCTGGCGAAGACCTGTGGCAGCACCCGCCCCCCCCCCCCCCCAAAACGCTCTCCCGAACCGTCCGCTGCCAGCCGCTTCAACGGACGCAGGAAGGCGCGCCGATCTCCCGTCTCACGGCGTCGCAGCTCGAATCGGCCAGACCGACGTCGTGGGTTGACTCCTGTTGCTGTCGTGTCGGCCGCGAAGCCACTACCTCTCGCTATACGGCGCGGCCCACTGGACTCACGTGGCGACCTCACATGCGCCGACGCTCAAGACGGACAAGTCGTCTTGTGTCTCAGTGCGCGACCGACCAACCGATCGATCCAACCGTCAATTAGCATTACCTGAACAAACTCGAGCAGACTGGCGGCCTAACACATACTAGCACTCCGGACGACAGACAGACACTGACTGCCCCACACTGACCCGGCTGACCAACTAACCAGACTCGCCGCCTAGCGATTTTTTTTTCCTTTATTGGGCTTCGATTCCCCCTAAAGGGGGCGGGCTGGCAGCAGCTTATTACGCCGCTCTTCAATCTACAGAATTTGTTTTAAAAAGATGAAGATAATAAAAAATAATAACAGTTGGCGATAAAATCGGTGACTTAAAGGTAAAAATGGCAGAAAATTCTGGAGCATAAAACATAAAACACAGGGTCGATGAAGCTCATAAAACACACAGGAAGCAGAAAAACAATAGACAGACAATTAAAAAAACACGGCGACAGTGTGGGTTCTGTTCGCAAGAGACATAAAAAGGACACCCAGCGACAGCATGATTTCTGATCGCAACACTGTGGAAGGACGCACAACACCGAACACTCACTTAAGCACTGCGCTAAAAGTTGGCGCAAATACGACATACCACACCCGAGAGCAGGTGGGGGGAAACTGGTCAGATGACGGGAAAAAGGGGAGGAGGGAAGGAAAGGAAAAGTTAAGGGGGAGGGGGGGAAGGAGCCAATGGAAGAGGAGGATCCATGAGAGGGGTGGGGGGTGCTGAGCAGATGGGCCAGGGATTGGGGAAGGCAGAGGAGTGGAGTCCAAAAGGACTCGGGGGGGGGGGGGGAGAGAAAGGAGATGATAGGCGGGGAGAAAACACAGGATGGACGGGGGGAGGAAGAGGGAGCCCAGGGAAGGGACGGAGGAAAGGAGGGGGGGGGGTAGAGGATCAGAGTTGATAGGAAGGATAAATGGAGGGAGAGAGGGCATCATCCGGGAGGGGGAGCTGATGGAGGCCACCTTGGGAAAGGAGATGTAGGGTGTAGAGATGGAGGGTAGGGGGGACACAACGGTGAAGACGTGGCAGGGGGCGGGGATGGGAGAGGAGAGGAGCAACCAGGGGGTGAGGGGGTTCAAGACGGCGGGAGGTGTAGAGGATGCGGATATGTTCGAGGAATAGGGGAAGATGGGGGAAAGGAATGAGACCATAGAGGATCCGCGTGGGGGACGGGAGGCGTATACGGAAGGCGAGGCGGAGTGCATGACGCTCAAGGAGTTGGTGGGACTTATAGAATTTGGGGGGGGGGCAGATATCCAGGCAGGACTGGAATAACAGAGGATGGGACGGATTAAGGATTTGTAGGTGTGGAGGATGGTAGAGGGGTGCAACCCCCACGTCCGGCCAGAAAGGAGTTTGGAGAGTCGGAGGCGGTTGTGGGCTTTGGCGCCTAGCGAGATCATAGCCCCCCTTAAATGCACGTGAACAGGCTACCCTTCCCCTTTCACACCAGAGGGGGAACCAAAGCTGCGATTACCACAGCGGCGCCACCGCCAGAAACGGAGGGCGACTGCTTTACATTACACTCTGCGGCGAGCTCTTCAAAACAGCAATTTTTTACCACAGCCCAGCTGGCAATATCCAGAACACTTCAGCTATTGTTGTTCCTCAGTTTCCTCTAGAGTTTTTGCGTTTACATGTTTCCAACTGATGTGAACCACATCGCATTCCTGCGAGCCTTGCGATCTATTTTCCGGGGTATCTCATTTCTGCTGTGTAGAACTTGCGTTTTGTCGAACATTCACCATTCAGAATTAGTAGCCAGAGATCAAGTCGCAGTACGGTCAGCTCTACAGTGACGAGACAAAGCGTCAAGGCCGCTGACCACCATGACGATGAACGCCGCCTGGTGGCTTTACGATCATGTGACGTCGTACGAAAAGAACACCGAAGAGACAAAGAAACAGGTACACCTGCCTAATGCCGTGTAGGGCCCCGGCGAGACGCCGAAGTTCCGCAATACGACGTGGCAGGCACAAGACTAATGTCTGAAGTTGTGCTGGAGGGAACTGACACCATGAATCCTGCAGGGCTGGCCATAAATCCGTAAGAGTACGAAGGGGTGGAGATTCTTCTAAAGAACACATTGCTAGGCATCCCAAATATGTCACTTTTGAATACCTTATCGGAGAGGCAGTGATCGATGTCTTACAAATATTTACTATTAAAAACAGTCTTGATCACGATGACATCATGCCGTCAGAAGTGGGCGGAGCCTCTATTATATACAGGGTGTCCCAGCTATCTTGTCCACCCAAAATATCTCTGGAACAATAACAGCTATTGGAAAACGACTTTCACCGGTATCAATGTAGGGCTGGGGCCCATGAATGTACATATTTGCAAACATTCTAAAACGAAAGCATATGTGTTTTTTAACACAAACTTATGCTTTTTTTTCAAATGGACCTTCTATATTTTTTCTTCAGCAATCCATAGCATGACAAAGCACATACACAATGGCGTTGATTGCATCGCAATATTCCCATTACATCCCGAGATATTGAGACGCGGAGTTGGCGCTTGAAACACCCGACATGCGCTGCTAGCGCACGTCCTGAGGCTCAGGCGTGAACCCCATGCTGCAGGATGGCAGCAGACCGTATTATTCCTTTCGGACCTCTTGAGAAGTATGGAAGTGTGATTACGCATGTCAATCACATCGCGATTACGGGCAGCATGGCGTTCACGCCTGAGCCTCAGGACGTGCGCTAGCAGCGCATGTCGGGTGTTTCAAGCGTCAACTTCGCGTCTCAATATCTCGGGATGTAATGGGAATATTGCGATGCAATTAACGCCATTGTGTATGTGCTTTGTCATGCTATGGCTTGCTGAAGAAAAAATGTAGGAGGTCCATTTAAAAAAACATAAGTTTGTGTTAAAAAAAACACATATGCTTTCGTTTTAGAATGTTTCCAAATATGTACATTCATGGGCCCCAGCCCTACATTGATACCGGTGAAAGTCGTTTTCCAATAGCTGTTATTGTTCCAGAGATATTTTGGGTGGACAATATAGCTGGGAAACCCTGTATAGTAAGACGTGCACTGGTTTCTCCAGTAGTGATTCTCCAACAGAAAGAGGGTCCTACTCAATCGTAATTCATCGTTTGGGTGGACAATATAGCTGGGAAACCCTGTATAGTAAGACGTGCACTGGTTTCTCCAGTAGTGATTCTCCAACAGAAAGAGAGTCCTACTCAATAATAACTCTTCGTTTTATAGCTTTTTAACTTTATACATTTTCTTTAATGTATGTAGCCCTCTAATTAAAGCTTTGTATACAACTTGTAGGTCTGAAGATGACCACAGTAGTCGTCGAAACCGGTCACCTTGATAAATAAATCGTGATCAAGACTGCTTTTAATAGTAAAAAAAAAAAAATTATTGATTGGCGACTCCATGTTGTCTTGTGCACTACGACCAGATAACAGGTATACTTGAAAAAAGAGACAGCATTGGTCGTATATTTTTTACTATCGCAAAATCGATTTTCTGTCACTGAGTGACCATCTTCAGTGCTATATTGTATAACTTAAATTAGGATGCACTGTTGTCACTAAGCTTACGACAATCCCAAATATGGTCAATAATGATCATGTCTGGGGAGTTTGGTGGCCAGTGGAAGTAGTTAAACTCAGAAGAGTTCCCATCGTATTGGGGAAGGAATGCAGCCGGGCCCTCATAATGGAACCATCCCGGCATTTGCCTGAAGCGTTTTACAGAAATCACGGAAATTCTAAGTCAGGACGGCCGGACCCGGTTTTTAACCCTCGCCCTCCCGAATGCTAACCACTGCGCCACCTCGCTCGGTCGGAGTCACAGAATAACGATACACACATGTGCAGCTGGCCGTACCGTGTACACAAGGTACAGGGTGTTCAAAAAGTCTCTCCGCAGTGCCGTATGATTGTTAGCCACGCGTGTCGTATGATAGTTCGCCTGCCTGGGTTACTTCCCTTCAAGTGGACTCTCCCAACATTCCACTGTTTCGTTTATCCCAGCCAGCGTCAGTAGTATCGTTGGTGTGTGTCGTTACGTGTTGACGTGGACATTTAAGTTTAGTTCCCGTTTCTTTCGTTTTTGCCACTGTTAAAATGCTAGCCATTGAAGAACACGTTTTTTTAGTCGAACAACTGTTCAAAGCTGGCTGTAAATACACAGTTTCAGTTCGTCAAACATTTTATTTCGTTTTCCCTGAGACAACACTCCCACATCGCGATACTGTGCGAGATTTGATTAACAAATTTCGAAGTACGGTTTCAGCGACAGATACACCGAGAAGTTGTCGTCCTAGGGTTTTGTCTGAAGATAAACTACTCGATATTTCCGATAGAATTTCCATGAGTCCGAACAAGCCAGTAAGAAAACTTGCCCAGGAAATCGATGTTAGTGTCGGAACGGCCCACACAGCTGTAAGGAAAAGATTAGAACCTTTTCCCATACAAAGTGACAGTCGTGCAAGAATTGAAAAATACTGATCATGGCAAGAGACTGCATTATGGTCAATGGTTCAAAAATTTCGTTCAACAGAATTGAAGGGATATTCTTAATGAAACGGTTTTCATTGAAGAAGCGTGGTTTCTTTTATTTGGGTACATGAACTCGCAAAATTCTCGTAAGTGGAGTACTGCGAATCCATTGAGTATTCATGAGGAACCTCTTCATCCTCTGAAAATAGGAGCTTGAATTGCAATTTCTAGACGTCGGATTGTGTGTCCCATATTTTTTCAACGAAACAATAAACGCACAACGATACTGCAGTGATATTCTGTACCCATTCATAGGAGAACTTGTGTTAAGTGAAATACTGAGCGGTTATTTTCAACAAGATGGTGCAACCGCGCATTGTAATGTTATTGCATTTCAGATACTTGGCATGTGAGATATTTGTCATAAAAGAAAAGGACAGCCAACGAGCTGTAGTTCGTAAATATGCTAAGCATGACAGTGCGAGAGTAAAGAGAAGAAATATTTTTTTTTAATGTGCGCCTATACCGAGACGCGCGCATCCAGCGTTTAAATACTCTATTTAAACACTATGACCCGCTGGGCGCACATATTTACAATCATTACCACAGCGCTTGATAGCAAGAAGCTGCAAAACAGAAGAAAGAACACTCTATCTTTTGTTAAGAAATATTCTAGAGACTTCATTAACCCTTGTACTTTTGGTCGCCGACATGTTAAGACGTACTACATAGCATTGCTACAAGTTATATTTTTATATTGTGTAAAACTATGTGAAGTGATGAACAAACATTTCGGTATCTCGGGTGAGGAGGATACAATGTACTTACGCACACGCAAGGACATTTAATTTTTAAAAAGGAACGGACTGACAAAGCAGCGATTATTGGACTGCGCCACGTACAAAAGAAATATCACATGTAAGTCATGCCTTTATTCTGTATTTGTCAATGTCTAGAAGTTTAAAGCCAATTTGTTCAAAACATATTAATATTTTACGATCCAGTAATTTTCTTCTTATTCTTTTCTTTCACTAACCAAAAATGATGTTCAAATTGTATATGAGCTTTGTTACAGGTTCGCTCTATATCGCGGTGTCTCGATTGTACTTCGGAGACCACTAACGTGTTCAACTTCCGATCTGTTAATCTTTCTCTCACGAAATTCCACTAATTTGCTTTCATTTCCATTTTTATATTCAAATTGGTCCCTTAGGCATTTTCATCAAAGATTCTGATTGCGTGAAGACAATCCGGGTCAAAAGGTCAATTAAGAAAACCCCTTCGCGTAATCAATCCGTACGCCATTCATGGACTTTATATTCCTAAAAAGAGGTTGAAATTGATACGCATGACAATGTACCACGTAACGGGACCACAATTGATCGCGATTGGTTTCAAGATCTTTCTGGACAATTCCAGCGAATGATTTAGCCACACATATCAACCAATATGAAGCCCAACAAAAATTTCCTGCGCAAAATTCCGCGCTGATAACACTATCGCAATTATGGACGGCTATAGAGCATGGTTCAATATTTCTGCAAAGGATTTGTTGATTTCACATCATGTCGACATGTTGCACTACGCAGAGCAAAAGGAGTTCTGACACGGCCGGCCGGCGTGGCCGTGCGGTTCTAGGCGCTTCAGTCTGGAACCGTGTGACCGCTACGGTCGCAGGTTCGAATCCTGCCTCCGGCGTGGGCGTGTGTGATGTCCTTAGGTTAGTTACGTTTAAGGAGTTTTAAGTTCTAGGGGACTGATGACCACAGTCCCATAGTGCTCAGAGACATTTAGTTCTGACACGATTTGTCACCAAAGTATTCTGGCGTTAGGAACTTGCTTATTAATAATAGTGATGCTGTAACTGTTGTTTGGTAATATTTACTGACAAAATGCAACCTAACGCAAGACTGCGTATTTACGGCTATCCTGTGTGGCCGTTTTTTTGTACGATTATAAAAGAGAGATTATTAATTGATCACCGATGCGTCGGTTCCGGATTCTGTTCAGGAGACGTACGGATTGATTACGCGAATAATTGACCTTTTGACCCGGATTGCCTTCACGCAATCAGAATCCTCGTGAAAATACCTAAGCGACCTATTTGAATATAAAAATGGAAATGAAAGCAAATTAGTGGAATTTACTAAGTGAAAGATTAACAGATCGTAAGTTGAACACATTAGTGGTCCCCCAAATACAATCGAGACACCGCGATATAGAGCGAACCTGTGACAAAGAGAAAAAAAGGTTCAAATGGTTCTGAGCACTATGGGACTTAACTGCTGAGGTCATTAGTCCCCTAGAACTTAGAACTACTTAAACCTAACTAACCTAAGGACATCGCACAGATCCATGCCCGAGGCAGGATTCGAACCTGCGACCGTAGCGGTCGCGCAGCTCCAGACTGTAGCGCCTAGAACCGCTCGGCCGCGAACCTGTAACAAAGCTCATGTACAATTTGAACATCATTTTTGGTTAGTGAAAGAAAAGAATAAGAAGAAAATTACTGCATCGTAAAATATAAATATATTTTGAACAGCCGCCGGTGTGGCCGAGCGGTTCTAGGCGATTCAGTCTGGAAACCGCGCGCCGCTACGGCCGCAGGTTCGAATCCGGCCTCGGGCATGTATGTGTGTGGTGTCCTTAGGTTAGTTAGGTTTAAGTAGTTCTACGTTCTAGGGGACTGATGACCTCATATGTTAAGTCCCATAGTGCTCAGAGCCATTTGAACCATTTTGAACAGATTAGCTTTAAACTTCTGCACATTGAAACATACAAAATAAATGCATGACTTACATCTGATATTTCTTTTGTAAATGGCGCAGTCAAATAATCGCTGCTTTCTCAGTCCGTTCCTTTTTAAAAATTAAATGTCCTTGCGTGTGCGTAAGTACATTGTATCCTCACCCGAGTTACCGAAATGTTTGTTCGTCGTTTCACATGGTTTTTACGCAAAATAAAAATACAACTTGTAGCAATGCTATGTAGTACGACTTAACATGTCGGCGCCCAAAAGTACAGGGAATAATGAAGTCTCTAGAATATTTCTTAAAACAGGATAAATGATGACAGCCAAAACAGTTGCAGGATAAAGATTTATTAAAATTCTTCACCAAGGTTTCGGTATACATAAATATACCTTCATCAGAAGGTGTCCACAATGATGTTGAATAAATAGAGATGATGTCTTAACCACTGACGACGCCTTTGGCATAATTGTTTTATTAATATCCATTGCAGGATGTAATTTTAGATATTTTACTTCTGACGAAGGTATGTTTATATATACCGAAACCTTGGTCAAGAATTTTAATAAATCTTTATCCTGCAAATGTTTTCGCTGTCGTCATTTATCGTGAAGAATTTCAACAGTTGCTGTTTCAGCCATGTTTAAAATCTTAAAATTTCTTAACAAAAGAAAGATTGTCCTTTCTTCTGTTTTAAAAGCTTGAAATTTCTTAACCAAAGATAGATTGTTCTTTCTTCTGTTTCGCAGCTTCTTGCTATCAAGAGCTGTGGCAATGATTTTAAATATCTGCACCCAGCGGGTCATAGTGTTTATTTAGAGTATTTAAACGCTGGATGTGCGTTTTGGTTTAGGCGCACATTAAAAAAAATATTTCTTCTATTTACCCTCGCGCTGTGATGCTTACCATCTTTACGAAGTACAGCTCGTTGGCTGTCCTTTTCTTTTATGGCAAATATCTCATATCAACTATCTGAAATCCAATAATATTACAATATGTACATTAATTGTTATCCAAAACAAAATTAGTCTGTTGCTGATGCGGAAATGAGTTCTTTTTTTGTATTTTTACTTTTTAACATTTCTGGGCGCATTACATTTGATGGGACATTAGTCGCGTAAATACGGTAGTTTTGAAACCAACAGGGAAACTTAAGTTGGTAGTCATGGTGCATTTACCTATTAATAAACGTGACTGTTTGTCTAAATTGTAAAATCTGCTGCTGTTATAAATGATTAGTTACACAATGGAATTTAAATGTTGTGTTAGTAGGACCTCCCGTCGGGTAGACCGTTCGCCACCTGCAAGTCTTTCGATTTGACGCCACTTCGGCGACTTGTGCGTCGATAGAGATGTAATGATGATGATGATGACTACACAACACCCAGTCTCTGAGCGAGGAAAATCTCCGACCCAACCGGGAATCGAACCCGAGCCCTTAGGATTGACATTCTATCGCACTGACCATTCAGCCATTGCGGGCGGACACAGTGGAAATGTCCATAGGTAATGCTTTCAAATTGTTATTTCAATTTTTTGTTTTTATTTAGGCGAACAGTGAACACTCCTATCGTTAGAGATACACACGCACACACACACACACACACACACACACACACACACACACACACACACCCATACAGACACAGTTATTTGCTCTACATTTATCATAATTACCATTCGGTTGTGTTTTGGAACCGACTGTTTTGTTTCCGAACTGTTAAGATTACCATCACATTACGATTTTGATTTAACTGACCGGGTTGCGTAGATTTCTTTTTTTTTTTTCTTTTTTGTCTTCAGTATTCTGAATCGGTTGATACGATTCAACCTTCCTGCACCAAGTTCTTGATTTCAGGTTGGCACTACGTCCCCAATTTGTTGATGGATGTATTCGCATCTCTGTCTTCCCCTACAACTCCCTCTAGTACCATTCCCGATACTTTAAAACATCGTATGTCATCCTCTCCCTTCGCCTTGTCAGTGCCCTCCACATGCCTCACTGATTCTGCGGAAAACCTCTCCTTATTCCTTACCATATCAGTCCCCCTAATTTTCAACATTCTTCTGTAGCACAGTATCTCAACAGCTTCGATTCTCTTCTTCTCCGCTTTTCTCACAGTCCATGTTTCACTGTCGTAGAGTGCAGTGCTGCAAACGCACATTCTCAGAAATTTATTCATCTGATTTAAGCCGATGTTGGATTCAACTAGACTTCTCTAGGACAGGAATGCCCGCTTCCTGTTCTAATCTGCTTTCTATGTCCTCCCTGTTTCGTGCGTCGTGGGATAACTTGGTCGCATCGCACCAAAATTGCTTCACTTCAACTGCATTTAGTGGTCACCTAACGTTATTCGCCAATCCAGTTTCCGCTACGTCTCTCTGCGTCTGTCCTCCGTTTGCTCTCAACCCGTACCCTGTGCTCATTAGACTGCTAATTCCTTTTGACAAGTCTTGTAATTCTACTTCACTTTCGGTGAGGGTAACAGTGTCATAAGCGAATCTAATCATAAATATTCTTTCACTCTGAATTTTAATGCCACTCCCGAAGCTTCATTTCATTTCTGCCAGTCCTTCGTTGTATGGACTGAATAGCCCGGACGAAACACTACATCCCTGTCTTAGACACTTTTCATCCGGAAAGGGGTAGCTAAGTCTGAAGACAACACAACAAACTAAGACGACTGATAAGTAGAACGTACTCCAGCAGGTATTCCAAGCATGTAGCTTTGTTTTGTACAAAGGGAGAGCCTTAACTTAATTGATTTAGGAGTGCAATTGTGGCAGAACCTGTAAGCGACTGTTGTGATAACTTTCTTTGTTTTAAATATCTCTACATCTGTCAGGTGTTGAGACAAATAGCTGAACGCTGTACCTGATAACGACAGATGTTGAACTTATCGCATCCAGGTGTAGGGGAACTTTAAGTACTCCGCCATTATCTCGTACTTTGTATTTCCCCTGATTCTGCAGCTGCTGCCTTAAGATTTATTGCAACACCAAGAACAATAAGAGACCAGTTTGTTTTTCTTACAAGAATTAGTTTTAACTGTGCAAAATGGCAAACTGACAGAGGATACTATAACATTCATCATAAAAAAATAAACGTTTGTTTGTTAATGAGTATGATTTGCGTGATGTTCGTGTTATGCTAATTTACTGTGTGATTTGTTGTTGAACATGTTGTTGTTGTGGTCTTCAGTCCTGAGACTGGTTTGATGCAGCTCTCCATGCTACTCTATCCTGTGCAAGCTCCTTCATTTCCCAGTACGTACTGCAGCCTACATCATTCTGAATCTGCTTAGTGTAATCATCTCTTGGTCCCCCTCTACGATTTTTACCCTCCATGCTGCCCTCCAATACTAAACTGGTGATCCCTTGATGCCTCAGAACATGTTCTACCAACCGATCCCTTCATCTAGTCAAGTTCTGCCACAAACTCCTCCTCTCCCTATTCAATACCTTCTCATTATTTATGTGATCTACCCATCTAATCTTCAGCATTCTTCTGTATAGCCACATTTCGAAAGCTTCTATTCTTTCCTCGTCCAAACTATTTATCGTCCATGTTTCACTTCCATACATGGCTACACTCCATACAAATACTTTCAGAAACAACTTCCTAACACTTAAATCTATACTCGATGTTAACAAATTTCTCTTCTTCAGAAACACTTTTCTTGCCATTGCCAGTCTACATTTTATATGGTCTCTACTTCGACCATCATCAGTTATTTTGCTCCCCAAATAACAAAACTTCTTTACTACTTTGTCTCATTTCCTAATCTAATTCCCTCAGCAACACACGACTTAATTCGACTACATTCCATTATCCTCGTTTTGCTCTTGTTGATGTTCATCTTATATACTCCTTTCAGGACGCTGTCAATTCCGTTGAACTGCTCTTCCAAGTCCTTTGCTGTCTCTTGACAGAATTACAATGTCATCGGCGAACCTTAAGGTTTTTATTTCTTCTCAATGGATTTTAATACCTACTCCGAATTTTTCTTTTGTTTCCTTTGCTGCTTGCTTAGTACACAGATTGAATAACATTGGGGAGAGGCTACAACCCTGTCTCACTTCAAATTCTGAAGGTGGCAGGGGTAAAATACAGGGAGTGAAAGGCTATTTACATTTTTTGTACAGAAACCAGATGGCGGTTATAAGAGTCGAGGGACATTAAACGAAAGCAGTGGTTGAGCATATGGTGTGCTCAATCAGTTTTAGTATAATCCCAAAAAAATTAAACAACTTAATCTGGAAAACTAATACGTAATACCCTGAGTGAAATCAATCGCTCTAAAATTTACCCAGTCTCGTGAGCATTGAGTTCTATGGCCTGTACAACAAACTGATAAAATTCCCTGTGCAAATAAACAATGAAATAAATTTTTCTTGGCTGTATAGTCGCAATGGATATAATCTTCGTATTCTTTTCTCTCCACAGTAGGCATAAAAAATATTCATGCAATGCCGGCCGTAAAATAGCTTCATACAAAGAGCTGATAAATGATGAACCTTGCAAATGTTAAGTGAAAATACTGGATATTGGCTCAGCGTTGGGCAGTGCCGCCCGCATTGGAGCTGTTACATTGATACGTTTCTGATTCTGCTGGCACATTAATGTTGTTCTGATTCTGACTGCAAAATGATTTCTTTAAAAAAATATTAATTGTATTTAAATAACCACGACATGGAAGAAGATGAGGTATTGAGAGGGGCATGTGCTAAGACCGAATGTATCAGTTTGATAATTGTAAGCCGGCCGGAGTGGCCGAGCGGTTCTAGGTGCTTCAGTCTGGACCCGCGCAACCGCTGCAGTCGCAGGTTCGAATCCTGCCTCGGGCATGGATGTGTCTGATGTCCTTAGGTTATTTAGGTTTAAGTAGTTCTTAAGTTCTAGGGGACTGACGACCTCAGATGTTAAGTCCCATAGTGCTCACAGCCATTTTTGAACCATTTGAAATTTCATCCAAAACGAAGTCTCTTCTTCACAAAATCTGTCGCGAAACATTTTACATTAACTTCAATCCCAGTGAACTTCTTAACTGTACTACAATTCTTACTTACTGTCGTATTTAAAAAACTTGGACTGTTACACGCGAAAAAGTCTGACATTGTTTGACAAAATAGATACCAGAATTTGACTTCTCTGTATCATGATTACAAAACAGACATAATACTATAAATCAGATTCACCTAATCAACCTATGCATTAAATCTTATGGAAAATATTTCGTTCTTACATTCAGGGGTCAGTATTGCAAAACTGAGCGAAACCAATATGCCGCGTTGCTGCATACGTAAAACTAAATATACAAAACATCGTTACCTTATAAATTTGTTTCCTTTGAGTCAATGCATTTCTGTAATAGCCATGGACAACGGTCAAATTTTGCTATCAATCAGTATCACTTCGATCCTTCATGATGTTGTAGCCTTACAAATTAATAATACACGTTTTACCCTTTCATAGAAATAGCTTTGTCGTAACATTTACTGGCTCTGTGTGAGTACCAGAAATATCATTCATCACTTCATTTTATAAAAGCTGTATCATGTTGCGTGCATAGGCCAACAACTAAATTTCCACAGCTAGCCACTAGTATTAACTCTTACGTCAACAGAGTTCAATGGCAACTGCTACTGCTGTCCACGTGCTCCTACTTCCGATCGATTCTGCCACTCAGGAAACTTTGGTTCAGAGGTGTCAAGGATACTATCTCACCTACAAACGAGAACCGTTTTAGGTCATTTTTCATGAATTATATTACAAAATTGGGCTGCACATACAAGTGGACAAACTTTGAAAATGATACTATGTAAACTACAAAGTGGTCCATTGATACTGACCGGGCCAAATATCTCACGAAATAAGCGTCAAACGAAAAAACTACAAAGAACGAAACTTGTCTAGCTTGAAGGGGAAACCAGATGGCGCTATGGTTTGCCCACTAGATGGCGCTGCCATAGGTCAAACAGATATCAAATGCATTTTTCTAAATAGGAACCCCTACTTTTTATTGCATATTCGCGTAGTGCGTAAAGAAATATGAATGGTTTATTTAGTTGGACCACTTTTTCCGCATTGTGATGAATGGCGCTGTAATAGCCACAAACATACAGCTCACAATTTTAGACATACAGTTGGTAACGGGTAGGTATTTTAAATTAAAATACAGAACGTAGGTACGTTTGGACAGTTTATTTCGGTTGTTCCAATGTGATACTTGTACCTTTGTGAACTTATCGTTTCTGAGAACGCATGCTGTTACAGCGTGATTACCCGTAACTATCACATTTATGCAATAAATGCTCAAAATGATGTCCGTCAACCTCAATGCATTTCGCAATACGTGTAACGACATTCCTCTCAACAGTGATAGGTCGCCTTCCGTAATGTTCGCACATGCACTGACAATCAGCTGACGCATGTTGTCAGGCGTTGTCGGTGGATCACGATAGCAAATATCCTTCAACTTTCCCCCACAGAAAAAAAAAACCGGGGACGTCCGATCTGGTGAAGGTGCGGGCTATGGTATGGTGCTTCGACGACCAATCCACCTGTCATGAAATACGCTATTCAGTACTGCTTTAACCGCAAGCGAGCTATGTGCCGGACATTCATCATGTTGGAAGTACATCGCCATTCTGTCATGCAGTGACACATCTTGTAGTAACATCGGTAGAACATTACGTAGGAAATCAGCATTCATTGCACCATTTAGATTGCCATCGATAAAATGGGGCCAGTTATCATTCCTCCAGCCCGCATCTCGTGGTCGTGCGGTAGCGTTCTCGCTTCCCACGCCCGGGTTCCCGGGTTCGATTCCCGACGGGGTCAGGGATTTTCTCTGCCTCGTGATGGCTGGGTGTTGTGTGATGTCCTTAGGTTAGTTAGGTTTAAGTAGTTCTAAGTTCTAGGGGACTGATAACCATAGATGTTAAGTCCCATAGTGCTAAGAGCCATTTGAACCATTTGAATCATTCCTCCAATAATGCCGCACCATACATCAACCCGCCTAGGTCGCTGATGTTCCACTTGTCGCAGCCATCGTGGATTTTCCGTTGCCCAGTAGTGCATATAATGACGGTTTACGTTACCGCAGTTGGTGAATGTGTGTCTTGTGGTTTTGAATGAGGAGTTATTTTAATGCTGTCTGCGAACTGGATTTGGTGAGAGTTGCGAACGGACATCAGTTCGACTGGGGCGCAGCTGCGAGCAGGTCCGTCCCGTGCGAGGCCAAGCCGGGCCGCTAGCGGCAGCAGCTGCCACTGCTGTATCGAGGAGGGGTAGCCGGGAGAGCGACGACAGCAGTGCACACCGAACTCTGGACGTTCAAGTTCAGTGAAGAATTAAGCGCTACTGCAGCCTCGACTACTCTGAGATCTCGCCTTTGGTCTGCGGGTTGCTGCCCCCAGGGCCGCTGAGCCAGGCGGCAACGAGTGAAGTGTCTCGAGGCGGTGAAATATTGCACCCGTCTTTCTCTATTTGTTATTCATCACTGAATGACTTAGAAGCTAAATTGAGGAAATGCAAACCTACGTTTCTAGCATTTGTAGACTTAGAGGAAGCTTTTGACAATGTTGACTGGAACACTCTCTTTCAAATTCTGAAGGTGGCAGGGGTAAAATACAGGGAGCGAAGGGCTATTTACAATTTGTACAGAGACCAGATGGCAGTTATAGGAGTCGAGGGACATGGAAGGGAAGCAGTGGTTGGGAAGGGAGTGAGACAGCGTTGTAGCCTCTCCCTGATGATTTTCAATCTGTATATTGAGCAAGCAGTGAACGAAACAAGACAAAAATTCGCAGTAGGTATTGAAATCCATGGGGAAGAAATAAAAACTATGACGTTCGTCGATGACATTGTAATTCTGTCAGAGACAGCAAAGGACTTGGAAGAGCAGTTGAACGGAACGGACAGTGTCTTGAAAGGAGGGTATGAGATGAACATCAACAAAAGCAAAACGAGGATAATGGGATGTAGTTGAATTAAGTCGGGTGATGGTGAGGGAATTAGATTAGGAAATGAGACATTTAAAGTAGTAAAGGAGTTTTGCTGTTTGGGGAGCAAAATAACTGACGATGGTCGAAGTAGAGAGGATATAAAATGTAGACTGGCAGTGGCAAGGAAAGCGTTTCTGAAGAAGAGAAATTTGTTTACATACAGTACAGATTTAAGTGTCAGCAAGTTGTTACTGAGAGTATTTGTATGGAGTGTAGCCATGTATGGAAGTGAAACATGGGTGGTAACTAGTTTGGACAACAAGAGAATAGAAGCTTTCGAAATGTGGTGCTACAGAAGAATGCTGAAGATTAGATGGGTAGATCACATGACTAATGAGGAAGTACTCAAGAGACTCGGGGAGAAGAGAGGTTTGTGGCACAACTTGACTAGAAGAAGGGATCGGTTGGTAGGACATGTTCTGAGGCATCAAGCGATCACCAATTTGGTATTGGAGGGCAGCGTGGAGGGTAAAAATCGTAGGGGGAGACCAAGAGATGAATACATTAAACAGATACAGAAGGATGTAGGTTGCAGTAGGTACTGGGAGATGAAGAAGCTTGCACAGGATAGAGTAGCATGGAGAGCTGCATCAAACCAGTCTCAGGACTGAAGACCACAACAACAATAACAACAACATTGAATGTAGTATTATTCTTATTAGTGAAGTACAACCAGCGGTATTTTCTGCCTTGTGGCCGCTAACACCCCAGTTACCTGCCCTGGAGGTTAGCGTACTTTTCTGGCAGTGTACCTTTCCTCATCGTGTTGATGCTGTCCGACATGGTGTGTTGTTCGACTGCCCTGAACTCTGCATATTTTTTTGGGAGGTCTACCTTGGTTCTAGTATTTCCTTCGGCCTTGGTGATTTCTGAAGATGTAGTACAGTCTGTCTCTTCGCCCTTGACTAAAAATATTCCATCATTGTACTGGTGATCGGACGTTAGGCGCATTGGTCAGTCGGTCGGTCGGCGCTTAAGCTGCCCGTAGTTTGAATTGCCATCCTGAACATAACTCTTGGCTGCGTGTCTCACCTTACCTTATGTTTGAGTTACCTGTCCAGGCCGATCCTTGGAACACTTGCTTAGAACCGCTTGTCCTGATAACTTAGATTGTGGTGTTTGTTGTTGTTGTGTACATAGTTCCGCGTAGTCAGCACGTACACAACTTTCCCACTAGAGCGCGCCCCGCTAAGCACAACAGCGCAGGTGCAGCGCTCGTCCGTCTCCACACTACGAGATGGCGCTGCCTTAGAGACGGACCAAATTCTGCTTCCGCCGATCTGTGTATTAATATGTAACGCAGCCATTGAGATTGCTGCTAATGTTGAACTTTTCTCCTCGCGGATCACACTCGCGCAGTGATACCTGAACGCTCGAGGTATTATAACAAGTGTACAGACCTCCGATTAGTCTACATTAGTCTGCCTTAGTCTGTACCAGTCTATAGTCAAGTTTCGGTCTGCGCCTAATAAGATTACCATATTCCTGTACATAGCCATGAAGAGAAATGTATAGACACTTTGTCAAGTATCAGAGATATGTGAGAATAAGATTAACGTACCAAGACCAAAGGAGCTTCAGATTGTCAATTGTCAATAGCATGCAGAACAAAGTTACTTTTATGCTTGTTACTATTTTAATAAATGTGTGTGAAAATTAATCAAGTTCTTTTTAAAACTGGTCACCGTCAATATACTACTTTGAGCGCGCAAGTGGCATTTCTATCGCCTGAGCTAACGGCAGAAGATAAACACGCCACGATAAGACCACGAGACATATTGCTGACACTCGCCTACTTCGCTAGAGCGACAAGTCAAATAATCTGATGTTGTGTGTATCAAAGGTCTTACAGTACGCACACCACAGTTGTAATTTTCTAATTATTGTTGGTGTGACCTTCAGCTGAGCAATAATTTCACTTGTTTCGTGATAATGCCTTCAGCCGTGTTACAGTAAGTTAAGCAAACTTGTTTCAAAAGCAAAGTATTATTGTAAAAAGACCTGTCTGGAATTGGTTTCCTGACTTCTAATTCAGGTTCAAAAATGGTTCAAATGGCTCTAAGCACTATGGGACTTAACATCTGAGGTATCAGTCCCTCTAATTCAGGCCTTCAACCATTAGTTATTTGAAATTGTTTGTGACCTTCAGCCGAGCAATAATTTTTGTTTAATAAAAAGGCCTTCGGCCATGTTACAGTTTGTTTTAAAACGAAGTATTAATGTTCATATGTGCTATTTGGAATTGTTCTTCTGACTTCTAATTCAGGCCTTTGAGCGATTTGTTGTTTGACATATTGTTGGTAGACTTTGGCCCCCAAAATTGTGAATTTTTCTTCCCCCTGTGATAAGGTCTTCAGCCGTCATACAATCAATTGCGTTTTTTCTAAGAGTTTGTTTTAAAATTTTAATTTAAATAAATAAATTTTATGTATTTATCGATTAACCGAGAGTGATTATGGCCACGTCCACAACCGTAACCCTATCCTGCACCATCCTGAGAACCCAGCACTCAGGGATAGATGCATACATGTTACCGTTGTGTAATAAAGCAGCCTAGTTTTGGATGAATCAATAAACTGCCTCCAGTCTTCCTGTTTGTATTCAGTATCAAACTCATTCATCAGACAGAGAATGTCTGAGTAGTACACTAAATCACCTTCTTGTTGAAAAAACTTGGAAAATTGCTGCCCCCTCTTTGTATACATGGATACGCTGGTTCCAACTACCAATAAGTACTTTTCATTTTGATTAAAGCAAGTCAGTTTTTTCTTTCGTTAAGCCCAACTCCTTAACCAAATCGTTCAGCTCTTTCTGAGTAAACTATTTGGGCTCTAGACTTTCTGTCTTACAATGGAATTCGTCGTCATCTGGTTCATCTAAATCAGATATCAGAAAATACTTCTGTTGGGATAGAATTTAAATCTTCTGGTGGTTCAGGAATTAGCAAATTTACACCATGCCCTACTGGTCGGATGGTGGACGGAAGGTTAGGGTAGCTTATTAATTTCTTATTTTTCAAATTATGACCAGTAATATCAAAAGAGCAAAAGTAGCAATCATCGAAATCATATCTTAGCTCCCTCCATATTATATGAACAGGAAATCCAAAGGCTTCTTTCTCCTTTTTGGATCATTTTCAAAAAGATCTTCAACACACACATAACATACCTTATGCGATACCCGAGATCACCAAGTTTTGATATAAAGTATGGTAGATAAAACATTTTCACAGAGTCTGTAATGTTTCTTTGGTGTTTTTCAATCACAAATTCACCACAAATATAACAAAAGCTGTCAGCAAAATTTTTTACAGCCACGATTAGACATATTGATGAAGGTTTCTAAGGGACACTTCCCGTAACGTCGCGAGATATCAACGCTACCACCTGCCGGGGGACCCGAGTAACCTTCATCAATAGTTTACGCCGGGAAAGCCTACAGTCAAATACACGTTTAGAGATTGTACTGAGCACATGTACAGGAAACGGGATAGCGGGGTTGGCTTGACAGTAAACAAAATACCATCTGTCAACACAAAAATAGAATCGACCTTTTTTTGCCAGTAAGTGTCTTTCAGCGGTGCTACCAAAGTCATTTACATTCATTACACCTTCTTTTCAAATTATTTTAGCCATAAAACAACTGTTAATTTCTATAAAAGTGGCTTTAATTAATAAGTTTAATTGTACAAGGTGAAGAAATGGTTGTTGATACAGATTTGTAAGTAACATATTTGGATTTCCCGCCCTAAAAAACATGAAAATAAGGTATTTTCAGCAAAAAAGTCTTCCCATCATTGGGCTGTGTTATTAATAAACAATGTAAAATAATATATGTACCCCAGATGTTTTATAGAGTTATCAGGGGAAATCTAGTGATGACATATGTTTTTTTTTTGCATATTCATGTATACATTACCAAAATTATTTGTGACAGTTTCTGAATGATCAGACAAAGCTGTAATAGATGGGCGAAGCAGATCAGTGGGTGCGGAATACCTTTCACTCTGACTCCCCAGTCGATGAGCGTCCGCTGGGGCCATACTGTAGGGTGTCCAGTTGCCACACCAAAAGACTATCGGCGGCCCAAGGGAGGTAGAGAGACAGCTAGGGGCAGCAACTGGATAGTCCACAACAGCTCTCCCAACTCCGCTAATGACACACTTCCACTGTAGTTGACACTGGCCAACTCTTACTCTGATGCAGAACCTCTTTCTCTCTACCGAGTCGATGAGCGTCTGCTGGGACAATACTGCAGGGTGTCCAGTTGCAGAACCAAAGAACCATCAGTGGTCCCATAGAGGTACAGAGCCAGCTAGGGGCAGCAACCGGATGGTCGACAACAGCTCTCCCAACTCTGCTAATGACACACTTCCACTGTGGCTGACACTGGCCCACTCTTCCTCTGATGCGGAACCTCTTTCTTCCTGACTAAACACTCGATGAGTGTCCACTGGAGCGATACTGTAGGGTGTTTAGTTGCTGAACTAAAGGACTATCGGTGGTCCCAGAGAGGTAGAGAGCCAGCTAGGGGCAGCAACTGGATGGTCCACAACAGGTCTCCCAACTCCGCTAATGACACACTTCCACTGTGTGTGACACTGGCCAACTCTTACTCTGATGCGGAACCTCTTTCTGTCTGACTACCCAGTCGATGAGTGTCTGCTGGGACGATACTGTAGGGTGTCCAGTTGCTGAAACAAAGGACCTTCAGCGGTCCCATAGAGGTAGACAGCCACCTAGGGGTAGCAACCGAATGGTCCACAACAGCTCTCCCCACTCTGCTAATGACACACTTCCACTGTGCCTGACACTGTAAAACTGTTGCTCTGATGCAGAGCCCCTTTCTGTCGGACAACCCACTCGATGAGCGTGCACTTGGACGATACTGTCGGGTGTCCAGTTGCTGAACCCAAGGACCATCGGCGGTCCCAGAGAGGTAGAAAGCCACCTAGGGGCAGCAACTGGATGGTCCACAACAGCTCTCCCAACTTCGCTAATCACACACTTCCGTTGTGGCTGACACTGGCCAACTCTTGCTTTGATGAGGAACCACTTCCCGTCTGACTACCCACTCGATGAGCGTCTACTGGGACGATGCAGTAGGGTGTCCAGTTGCCGAACCTAAGGGCCACCGGTGGTCCCAGAGTGGTAGAGAGCCAGCTAGGGGCAGCAGCTGGATGGTCCACAACAACTCTCCCAACTCCGGTAATGACACACTTCCACTGTGTCTGACACTGGTCAACTCTTACTCTGATGCAGAACCTCTTACTGGCTGACTACCCAGTCGATAAGCGTCTGCGGGGACGATAGTGTAGGGTGTCCAGTTGCTGAAACAAAGGCCCATGGGCAGTCCCATAGAGGTAGAGTGCCAGCTAGGGGCAGCAACTGGATGGTCCACAACAGCTCTTCCAACTCAGCTAATGACACACTTCCACTGTGGCTGACACTGGCCAACTCTTACTCTGATGCTGAACCTCTTTCTGTCTGACTACCCAGTCGATGAGCGTCTGCTGGGATGATAGTGTAGGGTGTCCAGTTGCCGAACCAAAGGACCTTCAGCGGTCCCATAGAGGTAGAGAGCAAGGTAGGGGCAGCAACTGGATGGTCCACAACAGCTCTCCCAACTCCGCTAATGACGCACTCCCACTGTGGCTCACACTGGCAAACTCTTACTCCGATGCAGAACCTCTTTCTGTCTGACTACCCACTCGATGAGCGTTGACTGGGACGATACTGTAGGGTGTCCAGTTGCTGAACCAAAGGACCATTGGCTGTACCAGAGAGGTAGAGATCCAGCTAGGGGCGGCAACTGGATGGTCCACAACAGCTCTCCCAACTCAGCTAATGACACACTTCCACTGTGGCTGACACTGGCCAGCTCTTACTCTGAAGCAGTACCTACCAAAATCTTGAGAGCCACTGCAGTATTGACAGAACTCCCGCCAAACCATGACACACGTATCACCACTGCCTACGAATTTTACTGTTGGCCCTACACACGACAGCAGATGACGTTCACCATGCACTCACCATACCCACACCCTGCCATCGGATCGCCACATTGTGTACCGTGATTCGTCAGCTAACACAACGTTTCCCACTGTTCAGTCGTATAATGCTTACTCTCCTTACACCAAGCGAGACGTCCTTTGACAATCACCGTCGTGATGTGTGACTTATGAGTAGCCGCTGGACTATGAAATCCAAGTTTTTTTACCTCCCACCTAACTGTCGTAGTACTTGCAGTGGATCCTCATGTGACACGTGGGATTAGCCGAGTGGTCTAGGGCGCTGCAGTCATGGACTATGCGGCTGCTCCCGGCGGAGGTTCGAGTCCTGCCTCGGGCATGGGTGTGTGTGTTTGTCCTTAAGACAACTTAGGTTAAGTAATGTGTAAGCTTAGGGACTGACGACATTAGCATTTAAGTCCTATAAGATTTCACACACATTTGAACATTTCAAAATTTTGGATCCTGATGCAGTTTGGAATTCCTGTGTGGAGGTGTGGATAGATGTCTTCCTATTACACATTACGTCTCTCTTCAACTGTCGGCGGTCTCTGTTAGTCAACAGATGAGATCAAATGCCACTGAGCACTATGAGACTTAACATCTACATCTACATGACTACTCTGGAATTCACATTTAAGTGCTTGGCAGAGGGTTCGTCGAACCACAATGATACTATCTCTCTACCATTCCACTCCCGAACAGCGTGCGGGAAAAACGAACACCTAAACCTTTCTGTTCGTGCTCTGATTTCTCTTATTTTATTTTGATAATCATTCCTACCTATGTAGGTTGGGCTCAACAAAATATTTTCGCATTCGGAAGAGAAAGTTGGTGACAAATTTCGTAAATAGATCTCGCCGCGACGAAAAACGTCTTTGCTGTAATGACTTCCATCCCAATCCGCGTATCATATCTGCCACACTCTCTCCCCTAATATGTGATAATACAAAACGAGCTGCCCTTTTTTGCACCCTTTCGATGTCCTCCGTCAATCCCACCTGGTAAGGATCCCACACCGCGCAGCAATATTCTAACGGAGGAAGAACGAGTGTAGTGTAAGCTGTCTCTTTAGTGGACTTGTTGCATCTACTAAGGGTCCTGCCAATGAAACGCAACCTTTGGCTCGCCTTCCCCACAATATTATTTATGTGGACTTTCCAAGTGAAGCTGTTCGTACTTTTTACACCCAGGTACTTAGTTGAATTGACAGCCTTGAGAATTGTACTATTTATCGAGTAATCGAATTCCAACGCATTTCTTTTGGAACTCATGTGGATCACCTCACACTTTTAGTTATTTAGCGTCAACTGCCACAACCCCACATCAGGGGTCATCAGTCCCCTAGGACCTAGAACTTAGAACTACTTAAACCTAACAAACCCAAGGACATCACACACATCCATACCCGAGGCAGGATTCGAACCTGCGACCGTAGCAGTCGCGCGGTTCCGGACTAAGGCGCCTAGAACCGCTCGGCCACCGAGGCCGGCTAGATGAGATCGGCCTGTAAGCTTTGTTCTGTACGTGTCCCTTCACGTGTCCACCCCACTATCACATCGGAAACAGAGGACCTAGAGATATTTAGGAGTATGGACACCTCTGATACAGTCGTATGAGACAAGTGACACCCGATCACTTGACCACTTTCGAAGTCCGTGAGTTGGGGGGAAGCGCCCCATTCTGCTCTCTCACCATGTCTAATGACTAATGCGATCACTGATGTGGAGTCCCTGGCAGTAGGTGGCAGCACAATGCATTTAATTTGAAAAACGTATGTTTTTTGGGGGGTGGGGGGGTGTCCGAATACTTTTGATCACAGAGTGTGCCTGCCAACTGCAACCTCCATAGTTCTTTCACATTTGAGACACAGTTCACCTACATCACCTACATTCTCTTGTTCGCAGCTAAATCTGGTTGTTTTCACAGATTCTCGAAAAGAGTCGGCATTGTGACACCACTCTACATTATTCGGGAGGACGACGGTTCAATCCCGCGTCCGGCCATCATGATTTAGGTATTCCGTGATTTCCCTAAATCGCTCCAGGCAAATGCCGGGATGATTCCTTTGAAAGGGCACGCCGACTCCCGTCCTTACCTAATCCGATGAGACTGAGGATCTTGCAGTTTGGTCTCTTCCCCCAAAGAACCCGCCCTCTAAATTATTCTTGGCGGAGTGGAGCCGCCTGTTTCTAGCCCGTCTGAATAGTTTCGGACCTTCCACTGTTTCAAAAGCAAATAAAAGACAGGAACCTGTGGATATCGGTCATCAAGTGCACGGAACAAATTGTTGGACTGGTGTACAGGTTCGTAGCATCTTTCCCATAAGTTTAATAAACAGGTACCAGTAACAGAGACTTTACCAAGCGTATTATCCTTAACTCATCTCAGCAGTCTGCCAACGCCGGGGTAGCTTTTCGATTCTGAGACTGTAGAACTCATGTGGTTTTGACGCGGAGAACTCTTTGAGACATATTTGTGGCGCCGTTTCATCCGGCAAGAAAGTTACTTGAAGGTCCTTCCACAGAGAGCGGAAAAGGTGAAAATCTGAGGGCGCACATTCAGGTAAATAAGGTGGGTGCAGAATGACTTCTCGAAACAACTCCATTAAACTGTTTTTGCCAGTCTAGCAGAGTAGCATCACTTCACACAGCTGTCCCGGTCGTTGGTCTAGGAGTGCGTCTGCGTTCGAGTCCTCCCTGGGGCATGGTGTGTGTGCTGTTCTCAGCATGTTGTTTTTGTTGTTGTGGTCTTCAGTCCAGAGACTGGTTTGAAGCAGCCGTTCATGCTATCCTATCTGTGCAAGCTTCTTCATCTCCCAGTACCTACTGAAACCCGTATCCTTCTGAATCTGTTTAGTGTATTCATCTCTTGGTCTCCCTCTACGATTTTTACCCACCACGCTGGCCTCCAATACTAAATTGGTGATCCCTTGATGCCTCAGAATATGCCCTACCAACCGATCCCTTCTTCTAGTCAAGTTGTGCCACAAATTTCTCTTCTCTCCAATTCTGTGCAATACCTCCTCATTAGTTATGTGATCTACCCACCTAATCTTCAGCATTCTTCTGTAGCACCACATTACGAAAGCTTACATTCTCCTCTTGCCTAAATTATTTATCGTCCACATGTCACTACCATACATGGCTAAACTCCATACAAATACCTTCAGAAACGACTTCCTGACACTTAAATCTATACTTGATGTTAACAAATTTCTCTTCGTCAGAAACGCTTTCCTTGCCTTGCCAGTCTACATTTTATATCCTCTGCACTTCAGTTATTTTGCTCCCCAAATAACAAAACTCATTTACTACTTTAAGCGTCTCATTTCCTAATCTAACCTCTGGTTCTTTCAGTTTACCCAGGTCCCATATCCTCAGATGCCCACATTTTTGCAGTTTCTTCAGTTTTAATCTACAGTTCATAACCAATAGATTGTGGTCAGAGTCCACATCTGCCCCTGGAAATGTCTTACAATAGAAAACCTGGTTCCTAAATCTCTGTCTTACCATTATATAATCTATCTGAAATCTGTCAGTATCTCTTGGCTTCTTCCATGTATACAACCTCCTTTTATGATTCTTGGACCAAGTACTACTAGCTATGATTAAGTTGTGCTCTGTGCAAAATTCTACCAGGAGGCATCCTCTTTCATTTCTTACCCCCAATCCATATTCACCTACTACGTTTGCTTCTCTTCCTTTTCCTACTATCGAATTCCTGTCACCAATGACTCTTAAATTTTCGTCTCCCTTCACTATCTGAATAATTTCATTTATCTCATCATACATTTCTTCAATTTCTTCGTCATCTGCACAGCTAGTTGGCGTATAGACTTGTACTACTGTCATAGGCGTGGGCTTCGTGTCTATCTTGGCCACAATAATGCGTTCACTATGTTGTTCGTAGAACCTTACCCGAACTCCTATTTTTTTATTCATTATTAAACCTACTCCTGCATTACCACTATTTGATTTTGTATTTATAACCCTGTATTCACTTGACCAAAAGTCTTGTTCCTCCTGCACCGAACTTCACTAATTCCTACTATATCTAACTTTAACCTACCCATTTCCATTTTCAAATTTTCTAACCTACCTGCTCAATTAAGGGATCTGAAATTACACGCTCCGATCCGTAGAACGCCAGTTTTCTTTCTTCTGATAACAACGTCCTTCTGAGTAGTCCCCGCCTGGAGATCCGAATGGGGGCCTATTTTACCTCCGGAATATTTTACCCAAGAGGACGCCATCATTATTTAACCATACAGTAAAGCTGCATGCCCTCGGGGCAAAATTACCACTGTAGTTTCCCCTTGCTTTCAGCCGTTCGCAGTACCAGCACAACAAGGCCGTTTTGGTTAGTGTTACAAGGCCAGATCAGTCAATCATCCAGACTGTTGCCCCTGCAACTACTGAAAAGGCTGCTGCCCCTCTTCAGGAACCATACGTTTGTTTGGCCTCTCAACAGATACCCCTCCGTTGTAGCTGCACCTACGGTAGAGCTATCTGTATCGCTGAGGCACGCCAGCCTCCCCACCAACAACGGCAAAGTCCATTGTTCATGGTGGTGGTGGTGGTGGGGGGGTTCTTAGCATAAGTTAGTTAAAGTTGCGTGTAAGGCTAGGGACCGATGACCTCAGCAGTTTGGTCCCTTAGGAATTCACACACCCACACACTGCATCTGCAAGGCGTCTCAGTTGTCAGCGGTTATGGTCACACCTCGGGGAAGCAATTCGCTCTACATCACACCGTGGCTGTTCCACGGAATGCAGAACATTATCTTTTGTGGATGCGTGCAGGTCTTTTAATGGGGAGTTGCTGCTTTGTCTGGGCTCAGCCATACCTTTGTTTACCTTATGCTGGCATAAAGTCAACCCTTATCGTTGCTGGTGACCAGCAACGATACATGGTCGGAATGGCCATTATTGTCCACGATCCAACTGATGACGGGCAAGAACACATCCATATATGGCCACCGGCTGAGTTCTGTGATTTTTGCTGAGAGCATGCGGTACCCGTAGACTTGGTTGTTCAACCTTCCCCGTTTCATGCAAACGTCGCACGATGGTGGAATGATCGAAGCTCATCAGATCTGCCAATTTTCGAATACACTGACTTGGATCATTGTAGATTAATGTGTTTAAACGATCTTCGTCAAACCCTGAGGCTCTTCCTAAACTTGGAGAGTTACTATTGTCACAATGATCCCCCTTAAAGCGAGAAAACCATATTGTCGGCGTGCTCCATCCAATGGTAATATCCCCCCCACCATGGTACAAATGTTTCTGGCTACAGTCTGGAACCGCGCGATCGCTACGGTCGCAGGTTCGAATCCTGCCTCGGGCATGGATGTTTGTGATGTCCATAGGTTAGTTAGGTTTAAGTAGTTCTCAATTCTAGGGACTGACGACCTCAGAAGTTAAATCCCATAGTGCTCAGAGCCATTTGAACCATTTATTCTGGCTACCTCCGCTGCTTTCACCCCTCTACCGGACACAAACAGAAAAATACGTCGGAAATGTCCACTTTGCACTCCATTTTCTAGCGTTCGCAGCTCCACTCACTACCTCCAGATGACAAAAATGTAAACTCAGATAGCAGCAGTTCACTACAAATAAAAAATAAAAATCGATGAATAAACCAGTGGCAACGGGAATACCAACATGCATGACAAAAACGCTACGAAATTATGCACCAGCGTAATAAATGACTTACATTTACTCTTAAGAGGACCACACCGTGGTTCAGGTCGAAAAAAAAAATCAATTTTCGGTTTTCATCATATTTCGATAGATTTAGGTTTTACTTAAGTACCCTGAAAAGGATTTTACTGAAAAAAAATTTTTTCGAGCATTTGAAGAGTATTTTCCTACCACGTGTGTTTCTGTGCCACGCCCACTTTTCTGTCACCCACTTTTGTGCATATATTTTAGGTCTTTATATCCACTATATTGCACGTTAGGAATTTTTTTTACTCCTTCGTGTGTTGGCTATCCTTGTAATGCAACGGTCAGTATTTTTTTGTTTACGCTCCTTGTAAAAAACACGATTTCAAACACACGGTTAGTTTTGTTCAAGTGTGGTTGCGAGTACTTGTTACAGAAAACTTGCAGGTGTACTATGGGCAGGCAGTTAGGAAAAATAAAGAAAATCTAGAGGCAATGAAGAGAGATGTTTGGGCCATACTCTTCCATAAGTCCTCTACTGAAGATAAGCCATGTCATGGATTGTGTCCATCAGGAGAAAATTCGTTGCGCAAATACAATAGGACTCAGGCAACTGGAGAATCTTATTCTCACCTGCATTCTCTTCCTGATGCTGTTATTACAGCAATTAAACCTATTTTCAGAGACCTGGCTCATCCTGACCTTCTAAGGAAATGTCTGCACGTGCAGACACAGAACCCAAATGAATGTTCCGACAGCGTAATTTGGAACCGCCTTCCTTAAACTGTATTTGAACGCATGCATACAATGAAACTAGGATTTCATGACGCAAATACAATAGGGCTCAGGCAACTAGAGAATCTTATTCTCACCAGCATTTTCTTCCTGCTGCTGTTGTTACAGCAATTAAACCTATTTTCAGAGACTTGGCTCATACTGTTGTAGAATTTTAGAACATGTTTTTTGCTAGAGTATCATGCCGTTTTTGGAAACTCAGAATCTACTATGTAGGAACCAACATGGATTCCGGAAACAGCGATCGTGTGAGACCCAACTCGCTTTATTTGTTCATGAGACCCAGAAAATGTTAGATACAGGCTCCCAGGTAGATGCTATTTTTCTTGACTTCCGGAAGGCGTTCGATACAGTTCCGCACTGTCGCCTGATAAACAAAGTAAGAGCCTACGGATATCAGACCAGCTGTGTGGCTGGATTGAAGAGTTTTTAGCAAACAGAACACAGCATGTTGTTATAATCGGAGAGACGTCTACAGACGTTAAAGTAACCTCTGGCGTGCCACAGGGGAGTGTTATGGGACCATTGCTTTTCACAATATATATAAATGACCTAGTAGATAGTGTCGGAAGTTCCATGCGGCTTTTCGAGAATGATGCTGTAGTATACAGAGAAGTTGCAGCATTAGAAAATTGTAGCGAAATGCAGGAAAATCTGCAGCAGATAGGCACTTGGTGCAGGGAGTGGCAACTGACCCTTAACATAGACAAATGTAATGTATTGCGAATACATAGAAAGAAGGATCCTTTATTGTATATTTATATGATAGCGGAACAAACACTGGTAGCAGTTACTTCTGTAAAATATCTGGGAGTATGCGTGCGGAACGATTTGAAGTGGAATGATCATATAAAATTAATTGTTGGTAAGGCGAGTACCAGGTTGAGATTCATTGGGAGAGTCCTTAGAAAATGTAGTAAGGAGGTGGCTTACAAAACACTCGTTCGACCTATACTTGAGTATTGCTCATCAGTGTGGGATCCATACCAGATCGGGTTGACGGAGGGGATAGAGAAGATCCAAAGAAGAGCGGCGCGTTTCGTCACAGGGTTATTTGGTAACCGTGATAGCGTTACGGAGATGTTTAACAAACTCAAGTGGCAGACTCTGCAAGAGAGGCGCTCTGCATCGCGTTGTAGCTTGCTCGCCAGGTTTAGAGAGGGTGCATTTCTGGATGAGGTATCGAATATATTGCTTCTCCCTACTTATACCTCCCGAGGAGATGACGAATGTAAAATTAGAGAGATTCGAACGCGCACGGAGGCTTTCAGACAGTCGTTCTTCCCGCGAACCATACACGACTGGAACAGGAAAGGGAGGTAATGATAGTGGCACGTAAAGTGCCCTCCGCCACACACCGTTGGGTGGCTTGCGGAGTATAAACGTAGATGTAGATGCAGATGTGGATCCTGACCTTCGAAGGAAATGTCTGCATGGGCAGACACAGAACCCAAATGAATGTTTCGACTGCGTAATTTGGAACCGCCTTCCTAAAACTGTATTCGTAGGCATACATACAATGAAACTAGGAGTTCATGACGCTGTTATTATATTCAGTTGTGTTAATATTGGAAAGTGTTGGCTACTGAAGAAGCTGGGAATTAATCCTGGTGAAAATGTGATCACTGCGCTGCAACATTACGATAAAATGAGGATAGTCGATGCAGACAGGTCTGCATCTAATATGGCCAATAAAGCAAGACAAACATCCACGAAGGTGAAAAAGAAGCTGGAAGATCTGCTAGAGGCCATAGAAGGGCCATCATATGCAGCAGAAGGCTGTTTTAATTAACTGTAACAAATTTGAAAAGTTTCTTCTTTAAAGTCAATTTCCCACAAACTAAAATTTTCAGTACATATGCCCCATTATATCAGGAACTATCATAGATAAATGAATGAAATGTTCAGAGACTCTGCATAACATGAAAAGCCACCTCTAGTACTGCATTCATTAACATTTTCCCATTAGGAAGTTCACAAAAAAATTTTCTGCAGAAAAACTTAATATTTTTTGTTAATAAATTTAGAAAAGTATTTCTTAAAATCTATAAAATGGATAAAGTATATTTTAGTACAGTAACATACAGTAACATACAGTAACATACAGTAAAAATATTAAGGTCCTGCATCTAACAGTTTTTTTCAGAAATGGGTCAAATACTTGTCTAAATTAACGTGGGTTAGATAGGCAGGGTGTGGTCCCCTTAAATTAACAGAGGCAGTCAGTGGAAATCAGCTTCCATGAATTTCAATAGAAAAACTACCTCAGAGTTGTATAGTGATCCCGATAGGTGTTGCAAACACACAGGGAAATTTTAGAAGAGAATTTTTCGCTGTGAACACGTGATGCCTCTCCAATTGTGATCTGTGAATCAACGAAATAAATTGTGAAACTCTGCTGTGTCAATACTTACCGCTTCCTGGTTCGATAACGTGATTACATTATTTTTTACTCTGAAACAAAGAGCTAACCGCTAACTCAAACGTGTTTCATCACGAAGAGATATATCGCCTCTGGGATTTCCCTGTCTTCGTGACCGATACCTTAATCCGTTTTGACTGCATCGTGCAAGAATGTGGGCGACAATGTTTTCTTCTAAGCGATAAATACTTTATAAATAAAACTTCATAAGTCTAACTGTGTGATCATCATATTCATGACCATCGTCAGTCATGGCTATACATACTTTCCCATCTCATTTCGGAAGGCTATGTCTTCTAAATGAATAAAGGCAGGAACTGAGTATAAACTTCTACTTGCGCAAAAGACTGCAAAGTTTTTGTTTCCAACCGAATCATCTCAGTTTATAAGAGTATATTTTTCACTTATCAGAGCCGAAGGACGTGAAAGTGAGGTAGTACTGAGAAAGGCGTGTGAGAGCGTAGTAGCCTATCCCCTATGCTATTCAATGTGTTCGCTATGGAAGCGCTGAAGGAGACTAAGCAGCGATTCTGAAAGGAAACGAGAAACAAAAATATTACGGTTTACCAATGACAGCGCAATTCTCTCGCTGACGACTAAGGACTTGGAGGAGCATTGGGACGAAATGGATAGCGGACTGAAAAGAGGATATTAGGCGAATGTGAAAAAAAGTAGAGGTAGGGTAATGGAATAAAATCGAATTACATCAGGCGATGCTGATGGATTTCGATTACGATCTCAGGTAGTGGGTAAGTTTTTCTATTTGCACTGGACAAGACATGACGATAGCAGGATTTAAGAGGATATGAAATGCAGACGGAAAAAACAGTAACTCAATCCGAGAAATTTGTAAACAGGCAATATAGATTTGCATATTAGGAGGTTTTCGTTGTAGTGAAGCTACTTGTCTGGAGTGCAGTCTTGTGTGAAAGCGAAACGTGGACGGAAAAACCCTTCAGACAAGGCGGAAACAGAAGGTGCATAAAATGTGGTGCAACAGGAGAAAGCTGAAAAATAGAGTTATAGATCGAATAACTAATAAGGAGATGCGCACCGTATAATATACCTATATTCGACGGTGTATGTAAGGTGTTATTGTGACATGGGTACTTAATGTTCCGCTTCTAGTGGCAACAAGGCATTCGGAACAGAAGGTCAGTGCTTACAGATAGACTATAGACAGTTACAACCCGACCGCTATGGGTCGAGTGTTTTGTTACTACTTACAAAGACGGCCGAAATGTAAAAATTGGTAATACATGAAAGTTTCAATGTAGTTAGCCCTAATTCTGAATGCGAGAAGATTGTTTTAATGAACTTAGAATCCAGAATAAAACGTCGCCAGCTCTATAAACGAGCAAAAGGTAATATTAGTTAAAGATATTAATCTTTTTGAAACCACACACACACACACACACATATATATATATATATATATATATATATATATATATATATGTGTGTGTGTGTGTGTGTGTGTGTACAGGGTGTTTCAAAAATGACCGGTATATTTGAAACGGCAATACAAACTAAACGAGCAGCGATAGAAATACACCGTTTGTTAGATGGCGCTGCGGTCTGGGAAACTCTATAGTACGATATTTTCCACATATCCACCATGCGTAGCAATAATATGGCGTAGTCTCTGAATGAAATTACCCGAAACCTTTGACAACGTGTCTGGCGGAATGGCTTCACATGCAGATGAGACGTACTGCTTCAGCTGTTCAATTGTTTCTGGATTCTGGCGGTACACCTGGTCTTTCAAGTGTCCCCACAGAAAGAAGTCACAGGGGTTCATGTCTGGCGAATAGGGAGGCCAATCCACGCCGCCTCCTGTTTGTTTCGGAAAGCCCAAAGCAATCACACGATCATCGAAATATTCATTCAGGAAATTAAAGACGTCGGCCGTGCGATGTGGCCGGCCACCATCTTGCATAAACCACGAGGTGTTCGCAGTGTCGTCTAAGGCAGTTTGTACCGCCACAAATTCACGAAGAATGTCCAGATAGCGTGAAGCAGTAATCGTTTCGGATCTGAAAAATGGGCCGATGATTCCTTTGGAAGAAATGGCGGCCAACACCAGTACTTTTTGAGGATGCAGGGACGATGGGACTGCAACATGGGGCTTTTCGGTTCCCCATATGCGCCAGTTCTGTTTATTGACGAAGCCGTCCAGGTAAAAATAAGCTTCGTCAGTAAACCAAATGCTGCCCACATGCATATCACCGTCATCAATCCTGTGCACTATATCGTTAGCGAATGTCTCTCGTGCAGCAATGGTAGCGGCGCTGAGGGGTTGCCGCGTTTGAATTTTGTACTGATAGAGGTGTAAACTCTGGCGCATGAGACGATACGTGGACGTTCGCGTCATTTGGACCACAGCTGCAACACGGCGAACGGAAACCCGAGGCCGCTGTCGGATCACCTGCTGCACTAGCTGCGCGTAGCCCTCTGTGGTTGCCGTACGCGGTCGCCCTACCTTTCCAGCACGTTCATCCGTCACGTTCCCAGTCCGTTGAAATTTTTCAAACAGATCCTTTATTGTATCGCTTTTAGGTCCTTTGGTTACATTAAACCTCCGGTGAAAACTTCGTCTTGTTGCAACAACACTGTGTTCTAGGCGGTGGAATTCCAACACCAGAAAAATCCTCTGTTCTAAGGAATAAACCATGTTGTCTACAGCACACTTGCACGTTGTGAACAGCACACGCTAACAGCAGAAAGACGACGTACAGAATGGCGCACCCACAGACTGCGTTGTCTTCTATATCTTTCACATCACTTGCAGCGCCATCTGTTGTTGAAAATTGTAACTACTGTAATTTCGAAAGTTTGTCCGCCTGAAAATGTACTGTTGTCCCAAGCATATTGCAACAAACGGTGTATTTCTATCGCTGCTCGTTTAGTTTTTATTGCCGTTTCAAATATACCGGTCATTTTTTAAACACTCTGTATATATATATCGTGAGAGAAAGTCAAAACAGCAACCAGACAAAATCACACACGCTAACATAAATGTAGGAGGCAAGCATGATGCGGAAACAAAAGACACTGCAATGATGTTAGATACCTTCGTGGTCACTAATAACAAGCAATGCGTAGCAGCAAAGTGTGTTACATAACGTACGATAGTGCTAACCAAACGACCAATTCTGACAAAACTGTGTATCAATCTCTACTTATTACTTTCTATAAGATTGCGGCTATGATTAATGCCGTAGTAACTTTCACTGATTTCAACAACTAGTTTTTGGTACTGCTGTTACGTAGGCGTGCACATATAATGTCATTAACAAAATACTAGATAAAAATCTGAAACTATTTTGATTACCTGAAAGCCAGCCTAGTTTTGTCATAAAATCTGAACTTCTATTTAAATCACTTTACATTTGAGCTGAATGTTTGCAGCAGTAGTGGAATACTATATGAGCAACTATAATTACTACTGCTGAGACGCCCGTTAAACCCGTCTGGCAGAACACGTGAGGGTTGTGGAAATGGCCAAATTAGGTTGGAGTCAGTTTCACCTTAAAATTGTAATTTATTGTAATTTAATAACACATTTACAACCAAAGCGGCACATAGTCGAACATTTACATCTAGGAGTTTCAAAACTCCAGATATTTCACCGCTGAAGGCTTCCAAACAAGAAATCTTAAAAAAAAATCAACAAGGTAATTTCAAGAGACTAAGACACGCAGATACAATTACAAATTAACATTATATATATATATATATATATATATATATATATATATATATATATATACACTCCTGGAAATGGAAAAAAGAACACATTGACACCGGTGTGTCAGACCCACCATACTTGCTCCGGACACTGCGAGAGGGCTGTACAAGCAATGACCACACGCACGGCACAACGGACACACCAGGAACCGCGGAGTTGGCCGTCGAATGGCGCTAGCTGCGCAGCATTTGTGCACCGCCGCCGTCAGTGTCAGCCAGTTTGCCGTGGCATACGGAGCTCCATCGCAGTCTTTAACACTGGTAGCATGCCGCGACAGCGTGGACGTGAACCGTATGTGCAGTTGACGGACTTTGAGCGAGGGCGTATAGTGGGCATGCGGGAGGCCGGGTGGACGTACCGCCGAATTGCTCAACACGTGGGGCGTGAGGTCTCCACAGTACATCGATGTTGTCGCCAGTGGTCGGCGGAAGGTGCACGTGCCCGTCGACCTGGGACCGGACCGCAGCGACGCACGGATGCACGCCAAGACCGTAGGATCCTACGCAGTGCCGTAGGGGACCGCACCGCCACTTCCCAGCAAATTAGGGACACTGTTGCTCCTGGGGTATCGGCGAGGACCATTCGCAACCGTCTCCATGAAGCTGGGCTACGGTCCCGCACACCGTTAGGCCGTCTTCCGCTCACGCCCCAACATCGTGCAGCCCGCCTCCAGTGGTGTCGCGACAGGCGTGAATGGAGGGACGAATGGAGACGTGTCGTCTTCAGCGATGAGAGTCGCTTCTGACTTGGTGCCAATGATGGTCGTATGCGTGTTTGGCGCCGTGCAGGTGAGCGCCACAATCAGGACTGCATACGACCGAGGCACACAGGGCCAACACCCGGCATCATGGTGTGGGGAGCGATCTCCTACACTGGCCGTACACCACTGGTGATCGTCGAGGGGACACTGAATAGTGCACGGTACATCCAAACCGTCATCGAACCCATCGTTCTACCATTCCTAGACCGGCAAGGGAACTTGCTGTTCCAACAGGACAATGCACGTCCGCATGTATCCCGTGCCACCCAACGTGCTCTAGAAGGTGTAAGTCAACTACCCTGGCCAGCAAGATCTCCGGATCTGTCCCCCATTGAGCATGTTTGGGACTGGATGAAGCGTCGTCTCACGCGGTCTGCACGTCCAGCACGAACGCTGGTCCAACTGAGGCGCCAGGTGGAAATGGCATGGCAAGCCGTTCCACAGGACTACATCCAGCATCTCTACGATCGTCTCCATGGGAGAATAACAGCCTGCATTGCTGCGAAAGGTGGATATACACTGTACTAGTGCCGACATTGTGCATGCTCTGTTGCCTGTGTCTATGTGCCTGTGGTTCTGTCAGTGTGATCATGTGATGTATCTGACCCCAGGAATGTGTCAATGAAGTTTCCCCTTCCTGGGACAATGAATTCACGGTGTTCTTATTTCAATTTCCAGGAGTGTATATATATATATATATATATATATATATATATATATATATATATATATATATATATATATATATATATATACAGGGAGGTCCATTGACAGTGACCGAGCCAAATATCTCACGAAATAAGCGTCAAACGAAAAAAACTACAAACAACGAAACTTGTCCAGCTTAAAGGGGGAAACCAGATGGCGCTATGGTTGGCCCGCTACATGGCGCTGCCACAGGTCAAATAGATATCAACTGCGTTTTCTAAAAATAGGAACCCCCATTTTTTATTACATATTCGTGTAGTACGTAAAGAAATATGAATGTTTTAGTTGGACCGCTTTTTTCGTTTTGTGATGGATGGCACTGTAAAAGTCACAAACGTATAAGTACGTGCTATCACGTAACATTCCGCCAGTGCGGAAGGTATTTGCTTCGTGATACATTACCCGTGTTAAAATGGACCGTTTACTAATTGCGGAAAAGGTAGATATCGTGTTGATGTATGGCTATTGCGATCAAAATGCCCAACGGGCGTGTGCTATGAATGCTGCTCGTTATCCTGGACGACATCATCCAAGTGTACGGACCGTTCGCCGGATAGTTACGTTATTTAAGCAAACAATAAGTATTCAGCCACATGAGAAACGTCAACAACGACCTGCAACAAATGATGATGCCCGAGTAGGTGTTTTAGCTGCTGTCGCGGCTAATCCGCACATTAGCAGCAGACAAATTGCGCGAGAATCCAGAATCTCAAAATTTCGGTGTTGAGAATGCTACATCAATATCGATTGCACCCGTACCATTTTTCTATGCACCAGGAATTGCATGGCGACGACTTTGAACGTCGTGTACAGTTCTGCCACTGGGCGCAAGAAAAATTACGGGACGATGACAGATTTTTTACACGCGTTCTGTTTAGCAACGAAATGTCATTCACCAAGTGCTGTAAAGTAAAGCGGTATAATATGCACTATTGAGCAACGGAAAATCCACGATGGCTGCGTAGAGAGGAAGATCAGCGACCTTGGCGGGTTAATGCATGGTGCAGCATTATGAGAGGGAGGATAACTGGCCCCCATTTTATCGATGGCAATGTACATGGTACAATGTATGCTGATTTCCTACGTAATGTTCTACCGATCTTACTACAGGATGTTTCACTGCATGAAAGAATGGCGATGTACTTCCAACATGATTGGGGTCCGGAACATAGCTCGCGTGCGGCTGAAGCGGTATTGAATAGCATATTCCATGACAGGTGGATTGGTCGTCGAAGCACCATACCATGGCCCGCACGTTCACCGGATCTGACGTCCCCGGATTTCTTTCTGTGGGGAAAGTTGAAGGATATTTGCTACCGTGTTCCACCGACAACGCCTGACAACATGCGTCAGCGCATTGTCAATGCATGTGCGAACATTACGGAAGGCGAACTACTCGCTGTTGAGAGGAATGTCGTTACACGTATTGCCAAATGCATTGAGGTTGACGGACATGATTTTGAGCATTTATTGCATTGATGTGGTATTTACAGGTAATCACGCTGTAACAGCATGCGTTCTCAGAAATGATAAGTTCACAAAGGTACATGTATCAGACTGGAACAAAAGAAATAAAATGTTCAAACGTACCTACGTTCTGTATTTTAATTTAACCCTTTGTTGCCTGACGGTACTTAAAAGTACCAGTAAGTTTTGACTCTCATTATTTTCTCGTGGTGCAGTTTCGTGATCTGTGAGCCTGTCGGTACGTAACAGTAACTCTGCTCTACTGTTTCATAGATGTTATTGTGCAATACATAGACCTCTCTGGCGGTCAGAGCTTGAAATTGTTTTTCGCGCGCTGCTGTGAAAACAGAAGATTGTATGTGCTTGTTTCCATGGTGTTGCCTGAATTTGTGCGGAATTTATTGAAACTTCCGTTGAGTTTTCCATTGTACGTACTTACCTTCTTTGTTTTTTTATAATAGTTTGAAGCATTACGTTACAAGTGAATGAGATAAAGTGGAAAATATAAGACGGGCTTATTAGTACCGTCAGGTTTTGCGAACACTTTATTGTAGCAACAATGCGTTACCTCTCACTAGTTGTTCTGTCCACTTTTTCTCACACAGAAGTCCGTAAATACATTTGCCTGTGGAACAATTAGAACAAACAGGAAAGGTTTGCCAGGGAATTTATCTAAATCAAAATGTGTAAATCAAATCACAGAGAGTCATCTTTAAACCTAACAGTATTTCAATGGAAGGAAAATAAAGTAGTGTATTTTGCGTCAAACTTCCATGGCACTGAACAGAGCGTAGTGACAAGAAAACAGAAAGATGAAACTAGTATGACTATACCATGTCCAGTTATTGTATGTGATTACAATAAAAACATGGGTGGTGTGGATCATGCAGACAGATTACGTTCAACTTTTGGTCTTGACAAGCGATCAAAGAAATGGTGGCACCGTCTCTTCTGGGGAGCAATAGAAATTGCTTTTGTCAATGCTTACGTCATTTTCAGTGATCTACATGGGGCACTGCCACTGCTGGAATTCAGGCGTGCTGTGGCACTAGGGCTAATGAATGAACAGCAAGTGCCACATCTCAAAAAGAGAAACTCTGGTAAAGATGAAATAACTCTCTCAAAGAGAAGGAAGGATAGCTTTTCTGTTCCGAAGGATGTACGTCTTGGCAACCGAGGGAACCATTTTGTAGTGTTCAGTTGTGAAAGAGGACGAAGCGAAATGTGTGCGAAAAATAAAATTCAGTCGAGACCACATTCTCAATGTAGTACATGTAAAGTGTATTTGTGCTGCAATGAGAAAAAGAACTGTTTCCTACAATTTCATGAGGTACCACTAAATATGTGATATGTATATACTGTCAAAAATGTAGAGCTAATTTACTATGTATTGTGAAGTTGCTCTTGAATAAATTTTTGCGAAATTTAAAAAAAATTCAGAAATATCATATTTCTGTAAATTAATTTTCTAATGTAAAAATATTTAATATTTACGTGGCATAAAGTACAAGTTATAAAAATTGGAGCATTTTTCTGCGCATGTTGTGATTCTGTCCATGGAGTCTGACGGTACTTCTGAGTACCAGGAGAGAAAAAAGTTGTGAAAAATAAAATAAAATTTTACAAAAAATTCTACCATCATTTGAGGCCACAATAGCATAAATTCTGCAAAGAAAATGTTAAAAAGGAAATTTTATCTTATGTCAGGAAACAAAGGGTTAAAAAACCTACCCGTTACCAACTGTTCGTCTAAAATTGTGAGGCTTATGTTTGTGACTATTACAGCACCATCTATCACAAAGTGAAACAAGTGGTCCAACTAAAACATTCATATTTCTACACGTACTACACGAATATGTAATAAAAAATTGGGGTTCCTATTTAATAATAAACGCAGTTGATATCCGTTTGACCTATGGCAGCGCCATCTAGCGGGCCAACCATAGCGCCATCTGGTTTCCCCCTTTAAGCTGGAAAAGTTTTGTTGTTTCTAGTTTTTTCGTTTGACGCTTATTTCGTGAGATATTTGGCCCGGTCACGATCAATGGACCACCCTATATATATATGAGTAGTGGGACAAAGTATGTGTCGCCCCACTCTGTTACCAAATTTTTTCAAGATGGCTGAGCTGACGTCATCCAAGATGGCGTCTGGTAAACTTGGCAACAGTGCATGACGTCTTCCAAGATGGCGGCTTTTGGCGGGAAAATAGGCCAATTGGGTTATGTCCACTAACCTAACTTCCAGAGGAAATGGCAGGAAGTTTGAATTTTGGCGGTAAAATAGACCAATTGGGCTATGTCCACTAACCTAACCCTCCAGAAGGAAAAATTGTGGGAAGTTTGAATGTCAACAGGATAATGGTGGGCATCTCTTTATTATTATTTATATCAAGTGCGTGTCCAAATGAGTTATTTGATATCTGCCCCACCTCCATTACATTATTAAAGACGGCCAATTGGGCCACATCCACTAACCTTCACTTGTACTACGCTTAGTCACAAGGTGGGAAAAGGACTCTTTATATCAGTCATTACAGTCATGCAGGTGTGCCCCAACCGGCTTCGCCATGCTCACACACCGAACTCCAGAGCGCAGCTGACGTACGCGCAGCCGGCTGAGCCCACTCCCTGGCTGGGCGAGGCTCTCTGCTCCATGCCCCACCTGTTGGCCGCCGAGCCAGGTAGAGTCCCGCTACGTAAACATCTCTTCGCAAGCACTTAACACTGGAGAGGATGGAACCTACCGACCAAGTGCTGGACAAAGGATACGTTTCCCGCCAGAGTTGTTTGTCTGGACAGGTTCGAACCTGCCCATACAACGTCACACAACGGTACGAGATGTTTCTAAAGTTCTATCACGTTGAAACGTCCCCTTAGAAAAATTATTGAATTACTGTGCTGGTAAACCCCTTACGATATTTGATTTTCCAACAGCTGAGCAGAACTGAACGTACTCAGAAATTTCGCTCTTTACTTATTCTGATCAACACTACAATAGCATGTACTCCAACAACACAAACCAACCACAGCCTTCACACAGCACGGTCAGTGATTTTCACATAGAGCACTACATGGTGTTACCAACATACACTCCTGGATATAGAAATAAGAACACCGTGAATTCATTGTCCCAGGAAGGGGAAACTTTATTGACACATTCCTGGGGTCAGATACATCACATGATCACACTGACAGAACCACAGGCACATAGACACAGGCAACAGAGCATGCACAATGTCGGCACTAGTACAGTGTATATCCACCTTTCGCAGCAATGCAGGCTGCTATTCTCCCATGGAGACGATCGTAGAGATGCTGGATGTAGTCCTGTGGAACGGCTTGCCATGCCATTTCCACCTGGCGCCTCAGTTGGACCAGCGTTCGTGCTGGACGTGCAGACCGCATGAGACGACGCTTCATCCAGTCCCAAACATGCTCAATGGGGGACAGATCCGGAGATCTTGCTGGCCAGGGTAGTTGACTTACACCTTCTAGAGCACGTTGGGTGGCACGGGATACATGCGGACGTGCATTGTCCTGTTGGAACAGCAAGTTCCCTTGCCGGTCTAGGAATGGTAGAACGATGGGTTCGATGACGGTTTGGATGTGCCGTGCACTATTCAGTGTCCCCTCGACGATCACCAGTGGTGTACGGCCAGTGTAGGAGATCGCTCCCCACACCATGATGCCGGGTGTTGGCCCTGTGTGCCTCGGTCGTATGCAGTCCTGATTGTGGCGCTCACCTGCACGGCGCCAAACACGCATACGACCATCATTGGCACCAAGGCAGAAGCGACTCTCATCGCTGAAGACGACACGTCTCCATTCGTCCCTCCATTCACGCCTGTCGCGACACCACTGGAGGCGGGCTGCACGATGTTGGGGCGTGAGCGGAACACGGCCTAACGGTGTGCGGGACCGTAGCCCAGCTTCATGGAGACGGTTGCGAATGGTCCTCGCCGATACCCCAGGAGCAACAGTGTCCCTAATTTGCTGGGAAGTGGCGGTGCGGTCCCCTACGGCACTGCGTAGGATCCTACGGTCTTGGCGTGCATCCGTGCGTCGCTGCGGTCCGGTCCCAGGTCGACGGGCACGTGCAACTTCCGCCGACCACTGGCGACAACATCGATGTACTGTGGAGACCTCACGCCCCACGTGTTGAGCAATTCGGCGGTACGTCCACCCGGCCTCCCGCATGCCCACTATACGCCCTCGCTCAAAGTCCGTCAACTGCACATACGGTTCACGTCCACGCTGTCGCGGCATGCTACCAGTGTTAAAGACTGCGTTGGAGCTCCGTATGCCACGGCAAACTGGCTGACACTGACGGCGGCGGTGCACAAATGCTGCGCAGCTAGCGCCATTCGACGGCCAACACCGCGGTTCCTGGTGTGTCCGCTGTGCCGTGCGTGTGATCATTGCTTGTACAGCCCTCTCGCAGTGTCCGGAGCAAGTATGGTGGGTCTGACACACCGGTGTCAATGTGTTCTTTTTTCCATTTCCAGTAGTGTAAAAACCTAAACAACCCACTTACAACGTGACCCGCTAAAATCCACTTCTGTTCTAAGGTTCGGAATTTCCCAGCACCTACAGACAGGAACCGACACGCTTGCTTTGTCCAAACCACCCTCACGCCACATCCCCATAAACTTTGCAATTCCCGGCCGATAGACAGGAACCCACACACTCGAACTGGAATGTTTGCTACCGAGTTGGAAACTTCCTTTACGTCACAACGCGCGATCGACTACGTGGCTCTGTCGGACAAAGAGCGCTCTCACTAAGTTAACTGATCACCCGATTTTCATTATTCACCCCTCATGCTTCGATTACCTAATCCAAGATCTTCGCCAAAACACACTCGCGCACACGTATGCGTGAACCGTCGCTGCCGTCAATATATGTACCTCCGCAAGTTAATTTAACACGAAGCTCTCAAATAAAAAAATAAAAAAAAATAACAATTCAATATCGGTGCACATGCGGGAGCCATCGCGCGCTCCTATCAAACTTCTCAACTCACATACCTATCAACTCATTCAGATACTATATGGTCCCACAAATACTTAACCTCCCCTTCATTCATTCAAAATAAATTCGCTCCCTACCATAAACTCCTCGCCAATAAAAAAATAGCTAACAATATTCATCTCCAAAAACATTTCCTTCAGCGCCATCCTTAATACCATCAACCTCGAATATAACATACTTTTAAATAATAATAATAATAATAATAATAATAATAAACCCCGTGGAGGCCCGGGAAAAGAATAGGCCTCCGGTATGTTCTGCCAGTCGTAAAAGGCGACGAAAAGCGGATGTACAATACTAGCAAATACAGAATACCCCAGAAGACATGACAATGTAGCAAAAATAAAACATCAACAACTTGCCATAAAACATAAACTAATAAAACAACACGTTCCCACATACAAGTACACACCACAAAATGTACTGGAGAATGATGAATACAAATTATACTGGAACAGAACGATTATAACAGATAAAACAACACCACATAACAAACCTGACATCATACTCACCAATAAAAAGAAGAAATTAACACAACTAATTGAAATATCCATACCCAACACAACAAATATACAGAAGAAAACAGGAGAAAAAATTGAAAAATACATCCAACTGGCTGAGGAAGTCAAGGACATGTGACATCAGGATAAAGTTGACATTATACCAATTGTACTATCAACTATAGGAGTCATACCTCACAATATCCACCAGTACATCAATGCAATACAGCTACATCCAAACATATATATACAACTACAAAAATCTGTAATTATTGATACATGTTCAATGACCCGAAAGTTCCTAAATGCAATATAACATATACCGTACAGTTAAAAGGAAGTGACGCTTGATCAAGGTCCGCGTGACTGTCCATTTTTGACCAGACATAACGTCTGAGAATAGAAAGAAATAATAATAATAAATGTGACAACCCATGGGAAAATCGTACAAGTGCTACATTTTAAGTACCTGGGAGAAATCATCCAGCCATCAGGGATCAACCTAAAGGCCAATGAGGAAAGAATAAAAAACTACAGAAAGCATATAAACTCACATGGAACTATTATAACAAAAAGTCCATATCCATTAAAGCAAAATTGTGGCACTACAACACTGTCGTACTTCCGGAGGCACTGTATGCATCTGAAACAACACAAATAGGTGGGCAAACTAAAATCAAAGAAATAAAGAAACAAGGCAAGAAAATTCTCAGGAAAATTTTTGGCCCGATACAAGAGCAAGGAATCTGGAAGGAGAGATCAACATCAGAATCATATAAATACACAGACAAGATTACAGATACAACAAGGAAAAGAAGAATGCAGTTCTATGGACATATCCACAGGATGAATGAAAACAGAATTTCAAAGCGCATTCTAAAAGTCATCAACCAAGGCAGGGGAAAGACAAAACGGATAAAAGAAGTTGAAGAGGACCTCAGACAAACACACATAACAGTAAACGATGCACAAAATAGAACTGAATTCAGGGACATCATCAAAAACATAAATTTCACACCACAACACAGAAGAGACCAGGATGCAAATGGACAGCGGAGCGCAAGAAACAACACAGTGAACACATGAAGAAAATTTGGGCTCAGAAAAAACATAAACAATCGTCATAAAGGAATTTAAGTTCAAACGCTCTCTTTAAATGGGAGTAATCGAAAATAATTTATTTATTTATTTATTTATTTATTTATTTATTTAACCTGATCAGATTAGGGCCATCAGGCCCTCTCTTACATCGGACCAGTGTTTCACACATGCAGCATTTCACACATCAGAGTTACATCATGACAATACTTTAAGTAAGAAAATTAGATTACTCTAGTCACAATATGAATAAAGAATAATGACTAAGACCTAATAAAGTAAGTACTGGCAGTATTTTTACGACAGGTGCTATACATACAAATTATGATAAAAGTAATAATAGTAACAGTAAAAAAAATTAAATAATAATGATAAACATGAGAAAAATTGGCAATAGTAATGAAGATTTGTGCAGATGTACATTAATATCTTGGTGTGTAAGGTAGATGTTTACTAGTATAGCGAGTTTTGGGGGAGGGAGACTTAAGGAGGGGGAAAGAGGGAAGTAATGAGGTGAAGTGCATTTGTGTACAAAGGAAAGCATTACTGTTGCTTAAGTAGATACGTCATTAACTGTTTTTTGAAGCTAGACATGCTTTTAAGTTCTCTAACATACCGAGGGAGGTTATTCCAGAGTCGGGTTCCCGCTACTGTAAAGGACTTGGAGAAGGCGACTGAGCGATGCAGTGGAACAGAGAGGATTTTATTATGATGGGAACGTGTGTTTCTGCCATGTTGTTCAGACATAAGCGTTAAGGACGAGGAGAGATATGAGGGACAGTGTACATTTATAAGGCAGTAGATGAGACAGAGTGTATGGAAGTCTCTGCGTTTGTCTGCACGCAGCCAGGACAATTTTGCATATGCTGGTAAAATGTGATCAAAAAGTCGAATGTCACAGATATATCGGACACAGGCGTTCATGACCAGTTCCAGACGTCGCGAGTTTTCCTGAGAGAGGCCTTGTAGGAGAATATCGCTGTAATCAATGATTGGGAATATAAGCGTTTGTACTAATTTCTTTTTCAGATCGAAAGGGAAGAGTTTTTTATATTTTTGTAGGACATGAAGGGATGCTGATGCTTTTTTGCACACTGCAGTTACGTGCTCTGTCCAATTTAGATTTTCATCTATTATTACTCCCAAACTCTTTGCTGAGGGAGAGAAGTTAATATTTGTTCCATTTAGGATAAGAGATGGTACGGATTCCCGATGTTTTGGGCTAATGAGCTTAGAGTGACCAACAAGTACTGCTTGGGTTTTAGATGGGTTTAGTTTTAGTCCTATGTCCTGTGCCCATTTTGATAGTGCATCGAGATCAGTATTGAAGTTTTCAATAGCTTTCTTCAGATTGTTTGGTTCCGCACTTAGATACAACTGAAGGTCATCAGCATACATATGATATTTGCAATAAGTCAGAACCGATGACACATCATTGACATACAGAGAGAAGAGTATGGGACCTAGTACTGAGCCTTGGGGAACGCCTGACACTACCTGCCGCCATTGTGATTTTATATTCCCGGACAGGACGCGTTGCTGACGAGACGTCATGTATGAGCGAAACCATTGCACTGCACTTGGTGAGAAATTTAGACCGCTAAGTTTGGCTAGTAAGATGTCGAAGTCGACAGTATCAAATGCTTTGCTGAAATCTAAGAAGCAAATGATAGTCGCTTCTTGTCTGTCCATGGCAAGTTTCAGGTCATCTATCACCTTTATCAGTGCGGATGTTGTGCTTCGGTGTTTACGGAAACCTGATTGGTATTCGTCTAGTAGGTTGTTAGTAGTTAGGTAGTTGGTGAGCTGGTCATGGACTACATATTCTAAGGCCTTTGATAGTGCAGGAAGAAGGCAGATGGGGCGGTAGTCAGAGGGTGCTGTGGCGATGTCCTTTTTAGGCAGTGGCTTAATTTGTCCCAGTTTCCAGGCCTCAGGGAAAACACTTGTGATTAATGAGTCGTTGAAAATGTCTGTTATAGAGGGCAGTAGTTGATCAATAATAAGTTTTACCATCTGGATAGTGATGCCATCATGTCCAGTAGACGCTGATCTAATCCGCATTATTGCTTTCTTGACAATATTGCAAGTGACGTGCCGTAGATAGAATTTTTCTTTGCTACAGTCGTTCATCCCCATGAAGTAATCAATGATTCTCTGTTTTTTTTTGCGGTTCAATTGTGGTTGCAGGTAATGTGAAGAATCGGTTTAGTTCTTCAGCTGGGACCATGGGATTTTCTGCAACTTTTATTTTGCCTAAACCGAGACTACGGAGATTTTTCCACAGGATAGCTGGTCTACATCCATTGTCAGCTAATGTACGGGCATGCCTGAGCTTAGCGTTTCTCACCGCTTGACTGACTTTGTTTCGCTTCTGCTTGTATACAATGTGATTTTCAGGTGTAGGGTGTATCTTGTATGCTCGATGAGCAGCGTCTCTGAGATTCATGAGCTGTTTTAGTTCATCAGTCAGCCAAGGTGCAGGTTTCCTTTTTACTTTTCTGGTCTTTATTGGAGCGTATTTGTCATATATTTTAGTAATTTTGGTAGTGAAATCTTGGAGTTTGTCGTTTATGTCCATGAGGGGAGTAGAGGTCATCCTCCAAACTATTTCTTGCGCCTCAGTTTCGAGTTCAGGCAAATTTATGCGTTTGATGTCTCGGTATGTAGACAATTTTTGTTTTTTTCTAGGACATTCTAGTGAAATACGTCATGAAAATGATGTCATGGGCCGACATGCCAGGTGCAGATATTTGAGAGGTGCGGATTATTCTGTTTGGAGATTTCGTTGCGAATATATCTATGAAAGTGTGACTGGTAGTCGTGTGATGAGTAGGTGCCAACTGAAGTAGCGTCATATTTGAGGAAGAAAGCATCCTCTTAAATTTCCCAGTGGAAGCACTATTGCACAGAAAATTAATGTTACTGTCACCTGCTATAATTACATGTTCATATGACGATTCGAGACTAGAGAGGGCAGTTTCGAAGGAGGCGAACCCGCCTACTTTAGGAGGTTTGTAAAGGACACATATTAAGCATTTTCTGTTAAGGGATTTGATCTCTATGAACATATATTCCTCTTGTTTATCTACATTGTTTTCGGATGTGTGTAGTACAGTAGATGACAAATCAGAGCGTATGTACGCCCCTACTCCGTCCCCTCGTCTGTTGCATCTGTCGTGCCTGAGGAAGATATAGCCATCTAGGTTTACGGAATTTGTAGGAATACTTGGTTTCAGCCAAGTCTCTGACAAAAGTATTACGTGTATATCAGTAGTCTGAAATATATATTTGAACTCGTCGAAGTGAGCTGGCAGAGATTGGACATTTGCATGTGCAATATGCAGCTTGGTGCGTTCGGGTGTTGATTTCCCGAGGAGACTGCCGACAGATGTTTGCGGGTCGTGGTTAGCGGTGACAAGAGGGTCTGGCATGAGGAATGCGGAAGGCGTGTGAAGGAGAGGGGGTGTCCTCCCAGTTCTGAGCAAGGAGAGCGGCCGAGGGGGGGAGGGGGTGGGTCCCCGGGGAGGCAACTTGAACTGCGGCCAAGGTCACCGAGGTCTGCAACGGTTCTGGAAGTAGCCGTGGGCCGGCAGGGGAAGGAATTTCGCTAAACACAACGGGAGTAATCTGCACGAAACGGTAGAGTGTGATATTAATTACACTTATGAGGATAACAACCAAAGTATGATGGTGGGTTGCTAATTAAAGATGGAAGTGAGACTACCTTATGTAATAATTAACAAAATAATACTAATAATAATAATAATAATAATAATAAATCATTCATCTTAACACACACATAATAATCTCACTATCATCGTGTCTCTAATCTAAATAAGATCTTCACTGAAACTTCCTGGCAGATTAAAACTGTGTGCCGCACCGGGACTCGAACTCGGGACCTAGGTTCCCAGGAGAGCTTCTGTTAAGTTTGGAATGTAGGAGACGAGGTACTGGCAGAAGTAAAGCTGTGAGGACGGGGCGTGAGTCGTCCTTGGGTAGCTCAGTTGGTAGAGCACTTGCCAGCGATAGGCAAAGGCCCCGAGTTCGAGTCTCGGTCCGGCACACAGTATAATCTGCCAGGAAGTTTCATATCAGCGCACAGTCCGCTGCAGAGTGAAAATCTCATTGAGGACAGATCTTCACTGATACTATGAATTATTTGTCTATAATTTTATGAATTATAAAATGCACAGCCCTCCACCATGTCCAGGAACCATCTGACTAGTTCAGCTTTCAGCTAATAGTGGCGCTAGTGAACTCATTTACCACCCCCACAGAATTCTCAACAGGCATCCGTTCATCCTAAGATCACGTCATATTGCGCCATCACACTTATATAATGAGTCACCCCCCCCCCCCCAGGTCATCTTTCTCGCTCGTCACTTGTCTTCCGTATCACACATTTGTGTATCTGCCTTGTTGCTGTTAAAATGAAGAGATTCAACAGCCAGGAGTCTGCTGCTGCGAAGAGACTTAGACTCCACGATTCGCCATTACCGAGTAAGTAAATAATTTTTATTTTTCATTGTCATTTGTCCTTTATATCTTATACACTCCTGGAAATTGAAATAAGAACACCGTGAATTCATTGTCCCAGGAAGGGGAAACTTTATTGACACATTCCTGGGGTCAGATACATCACATGATCACACTGACAGAACCACAGGCACATAGACACAGGCAACAGAGCATGCACAATGTCGGCACTAGTACAGTGTATATCAACCTTTCGCAGCAATGCAGGCTGCTATTCTCCCATGGAGACGACCGTAGAGATGCTGGATGTAGTCCTGTGGAACGGCTTGCCATGCCATTTCCACCTGGCGCCTCAGTTGGACCAGCGTTCGTGCTGGACGTGCAGACCGCGTGAGACGACGCTTCATCCAGTCCCAAACATGCTCAATGGGGGACAGATCCGGAGATCTTGCTGGCCAGGGTAGTTGACTTACACCTTCTAGAGCACGTTGGGTGGCACGGGATACATGCGGACGTGCATTGTCCTGTTGGAACAGCAAGTTCCCTTGCCGGTCTAGGAATGGTAGAACGATGGGTTCGATGACGGTTTGGATGTACCGTGCACTATTCAGTGTCCGCTCGACGATCACCAGTGGTGTACGCCCAGTGTAGGAGATCGCTCCCCACACCATGATGCCGGGTGTTGGCCCTGTGTGCCTCGGTCGTATGCAGATCTGATTGTGGCGCTCACCTGCACGGCGCCAAACACGCATACGACCATCATTGGCACCAAGGCAGAAGCGACTCTCATCGCTGAAGACGACACGTCTCCATTCGTCCCTCCATTCACGCCTGTCGCGACACCACTGGAGGCGGGCTGCACGATGTTGGGGCGTGAGCGGAAGACGGCCTAACGGTGTGCGGGACCGTAGCCCAGCTTCATGGAGACGGTTGCGAATGGTCCTCGCCGATACCCCAGGAGCAACAGTGTCCCTAATTTGCTGGGAAGTGGCGGTGCGGTCCCCTACGGCACTGCGTAGGATCCTATGGTCTTGGCGTGCATCCGTGCGTCGCTGCGGTCCGGTCCCAGGTCGACGGACACGTGCACCTTCCGCCGACCACTGGCGACAACATCGATGTACTGTGGAGACCTCACGCCCCACGTGTTGAGCTATTCGGCGGTACGTCCACCCGGCCTCCCGCATGCCCACTATACGCCCTCGCTCAAAGTCCGTCAACTGCACATACAGTTCACGTCCACGCTGTCGCGGCATGCTACCAGTGTTAAAGACTGCGATGGAGCTCCGTATACCACGGCAAACTGGCTGACACTGACGGCGGCGGTGCACAAATGCTGCGCAGCTAGCGCCATTCGACGGCCAACACCGCGGTTCCTGGTGTGTCCGCTGTGCCGTGCGTGTGATCATTGCTTGTACAGCCCTCTCGCAGTGTCCGGAGCAAGTATGGTGGGTCTGACACACCGGTGTCAATGTGTTCTTTTTTCCATTTCCAGGAGTGTATATTCCGATTATTAATTATATATCTCATTGTTATAGCTGCACTCGTGGACTTTATCCTCGAGTCTGAGGAGCGAGCTGATGGCGCCAGTCAGCCTTGTCCTGAACAAGTTCCATTACCTGGTAAGTACATTTTCAATGTTCTGATATCTCTACCCTTTAACTCCGTGTACGAGCTCTACATCTGTTATTGGACAGCTCTATATAAAGATCCTATTTTCACGTGGTGTGTGTCTGTTATACTCGCTCTTTTATATCCGCTTATGCCCTCTCATTTCTATACCACCAAACTTCTTCTACAAACATTTTTTAATTTACATTATACCCATTATATTCCATCTTTCTAGATTACATCGGCCCAGTGGTAGAAGAGCTTGATCGTCAACTCGAAACGGAGAGAGCTCAGCGTGAATGTAAGTACATCTCTAATAAAAATAAAAATCATACTCGCTAAAAAATTTAAAAAATTTTTCTTCTTATTCTAGTATTTAACATTCTTCCTAGTGTATAGAGCCAGCCTTTGTACTAGTGTGCCTTCACTGACACGTTCTCCTTTCTATCCCTACGTCCCAAGAACACTGACCAGGGACTTAGTACAGTTAAAACGATAGGCACAAGTAATGAATTTGTTGTGAAAATAGTTCTGCATAGTCAGCACGTACACAACTTTCCCACCAGAGCGCGCCCCGCTAAGCACAACAGCGCAGGCGAAGCGCTCGTCCGTCTCCGCACTACGAGATGGCGCTGCCTTAGAGACGGACCAAATTCTGCTTCCGCCGATCCGCGTATTAATATGTAACGCAGCCAATGAGATTGCTGCTAACGTAGAACCTTTTCACCCTGTGGATCACGCTCGGGCAGTGATACCTAAACGCGCGAGGTATTATAACGAGTATACAGACCTCCGATTAGTCAGTCTGCATTAGTCTGTACCAGTGTATAGTCAAGTTTCAGTCTGCGCCTAATAAGATTACCATATTCCTGTACATAGCCATGAAGATAAATGAGTAGACACTATGTCAAGTATCAGAGATATGTGAGAATAAGATTAACGTACCAAGACCAAAGGAACTTCAGATTGTCAATTGTAAATAGCATGCAGAACCAAGTTAAGTTATTTTTATGCTTGTTATTATTTTAATAAATGTGTGTGAAAATTAATCAAGTTCTGTTTAAAGTGGGTCACCGTCAATCTGCTACTCTAAGCATGCAAGTGGCATTTCTATCGTCTGACCTAACGCCAGAAGATAAACGCGCCACGTTAAGACCACGAGACATATTGCTGACACTCGCCTACTTCGTTAGAGCGACAAGTCAAATATTCTGATGGTGTATGTTCCGAAGGTCTTACAGTACGCACACCACAGAATTTGATCTCAACGTCACTGACAAACTCTAGATAAAAATATGAAGAAACAATCCAGGTCCCTACTATCCCCAATGAAAACCATAGACAAGCTGGAAAATAAATTATGCAGATTACCTTTTATTTTGAAAAGGTCAAACAGAATAAGAAATATTTTGAAGGCAATGGGTTTCTCTGTGCTTTTCTATGTTCCTCAGACAATAGGTAGTAGCTTGTTCAATGCAAAAAGCAAACAACCAGCCATCACAAAAAGAGGGTTTCATAAGATCACACTGTGACATTGGACACTTGACACACAGGGAGATCAGTCTGCACCAGGCTTGAAGAACATCACAGAAGCTGGGAACTGAAGCAGCCTGATTCAGACTTTGCAGAACATTGCCTTAACAGAAACCAAAAGTACGTAACAGATGCACCACTCTTACATGCAGAGGAAAAGGAGGCTAAACTCATTCAGTTAGAAATTTTAGAAATTAAAAAACAGATTTTTACACCCCATACACATTATTAAGCGAGCTACCCTACTCATTTATACAACTCTTTTAGTCATCACAACACCTGGATCGCAGTAAAACTTTGCACCTCAATCCACAAGTATACTACTGGTCATTAAAATTCCTACACCACGAACTACAGACACGAAATTTAACCGACACGAAGAAAATGCTGTGATATGCAAATGATTAGCTCTTCAGAGCATTCACACAAGGTTGGCGCCGGTGGCAATACCTACAACGTGCTGACATGACGAAAGTTTCCTACCGATTTCTCATACACAAACAGCAGTTCAACGGCGTTGCCTGGTGAAACGTTGTCGTGATGCCTCGTGTAAGGAGGAGAAATGCGTACAATCACGTTTCCGACGTCGGATGGTAGCCTATCGCGATTGCAGTTCATCGTATCGCGACATTTCTGCTCGCGTTAATCGAGATACAATGACTGTTAGCAGAATATGGAATCGGTAGGTTCAGGAGGGTAATACGGATCGCCGTGCAGGATCCCAACGGCCTCGTATCACTAGCAGTCGAGGCGACAGGCATCTTATCCGCATGGCTGTAACGGATCGTGCAGCCACGTCTCGATCCCTGAGTCTACAGATGGGGACATTTGCAAGACAATAACCATCAGCACGAACAGTTCGACGACGTTTGCAGCAGCATGGACTATCTGCTCGGAGACCATGACTGAGGTTACCCTTGACGCTGCATCACAGACAGGTGTGCCTGCGATGGAGTACTCAACGACTAACCTGGGTGCACGAATGGCAAAACGTCATTTTTTCAGATGAATCCAGGTTCTGTTTACAGCATAATGATGGTCGCATCCGTGTTTGGCGACATCGCGGTGAACGCACATTGGAAGCGTGTATTCGTCATCGCCATACTGGCGTATCACCCGGCGTGATGGTATGGGGTGCCATTGGTTACACGTCTCGGTCACCTCTTGTTCGCACTGACGGCACTTTGAACAGTGGGCGTTACATTTCAGATGTGTTACGACCCGTGGCTCTACCCTTCCTTCGATCCCTGAGAAATCCTACATTTCAGCAGGATAATGCACGACCGCATGTTGCAGATCCTGTACGGTCGTTATGGATACAGGAAATGTTAGACTGTTGTCCTGGCCAGCCCATTCTCCAGATCTCTCACCAATTGAAAACGTCTGGTCAATAGTGGCCGAGCAACTGGCTCATCACAATACGGCAGTCGCTACTCTTGATGAACTGTGGTATCGTGTTGCAGCTGAATGGGCAGCTGTACCCTCTGTTTGACTGTATGCCCAGGCGTATCAAGGCCGTTATTACGGCCAGAGGTGGTTGTTCTGGGTACTGATTTCTCAGGATCTGTGCACCCAAATTGCGTCAGTTCCAGTATGGTATATTTGCCCAACGAATACCTGTTTATCATCTGCATTTTTTCCTGGTGGAGGAATTTTAATGGGCAGTAGTGTAGATAAAAACGCCTTGGATGATGCATAACTTTATTTCCAGGCATGTTAAGTCATGTTGGTAACCCGCCAGGTTCAGCCGCGAGCTCTAATGTGATGCTTCCTGGGCCCGGGTAGACGCGCCAGCTTCGGATCGAATCCGAGCAGCGGCTTAACGATGGAGGCCGGTGTGCAGGGCAGCCTGGATGTGGATTTTAGGCGGTTTTCTACATCCCACTAGGTGAATGCTGGGCTGGTTCCCATGATCCGACTCAGTTACACGGCTCGCAGACATCTGCACACATTCGCACTATTCCATGGATTCCACTCGACACAGACAGTTGGGTTACAATAATTCCGTCCCGGGGGTTATGGGGCGGCGGCGGGAAGGGCATCTGACCACCCCTCCAAGTAACCTTCCTGATTCCGATTAACTGTGCTGACCCTGCGTCATTGTGGGAACAAGGCACAACCAAAAGAAAGAAAAAAAGAAAGTTAAGTCACTTTGGTGTGATTGCGGAATTGTGTAATTCCATATGTAATTTCTCAAAAACGGTCATTGAAGTAATTTTACATTAAGGCAAGGACCGTTACATTAAGAGGTTGAGATGACAATCTTTGCCTTATCAACGTGTTTCCTTTTGCATTGTCACCTTTTTAATCAGTAAAGTACTTGAAAATGGGCTTATAATCCGAAAACTTGAGCAGTAACAAGAGCAAAATTTGTGAAGAAAGGCATAAAGCACTGTTTGTTTAGTTAATTACTATTAATATTAGAGCCGTAGTTGTGTCTGGCTCTTTGAAAAGCGCGCCAAGTGGAGTGCTGTCGCTTCGAGGCTAGTGTTTGCGGTGGCGCTTTCGGTTTGGCGCGCTGTTTGGATCGCTACTGCCCTCTGGCGGGAGGTGGGGCAACTGTATGGTCGCGTGAGGATCGAGGGGTGCGTACTGGGCGGTGACCGAGAGAGGTGGTGGCGCGAGCGGGGCACTGCTGTTGGGGGTCGTCAACTGCTCGCCACGTGCTTTGGCCGACCTCTCGGCTGTCAGTGGCCGAGTCTGCCTTACCCGCATGTACGTGGACGTGGCTTACGAAGCTTAGAAGCCGCGGTGCAGCAGACCAGCACGTGAGGCCATGTGACTTCTTATCGGCCGTTGAAACCACTGGCAGCGCTTGGCTCTGACGAGCAACGTGTTCCCGGTAGTGTGGTGATGTGTAAGAAGTTGAGTATTTACAAATGATTGAAGCGAATTCATAAATTCACTGTAGCTCCATTCATTGACATATGGTCACGACACACTACAGATACGTAGAAAAACTCATAAAGTTTTGTTCGGCTGAAGCCGCACTTCAGGTTTCTGCCGCCAGAGCGCTCGAGAGCGCAGTGAGACAAAATGGCGACAGGATCCGAGAAAGCGTAAGTCGTGCTTGAAATGCACTCACATCAGTCAGTCATAACAGTGCAACGACACTTCAGGACGAAGTTCAACAAAGATCCACCGACTGCTAACTCCATTCGGCGATGGTATGCGCAGTTTAAAGCTTCTGGATGCTTCTAAGGGGAAATCAACGGGTCGGCCTGCAGTGAGCGAAGAAACGGTTGAACGCGTGCAGGCAAGTTTCACGCGTAGCCCGCGGAAGTCGACGAATAAAGCAAGCAGGGAGCTAAACGTACCACAGCCGACGGTTTGGAAAATCTTACGGAAAAGGCTAAAGCAGAAGCCTTACCGTTTACAATTGCTACAAGCCCTGACACCCGATGACAAAGTCAAACGCTTTGAATTTTCGGCGCGATTGCAACAGCTCGTGGAAGAGGATGCGTTCAGTGCGAAACTTGTTTTCAGTGATGAAGCAACATTTTTTCTTAACGGTGAAGTGAACAGACACAATGTGCGAATCTGGGCGGTAGAGAATCCTCACGCATTCGTGCAGCAAATTCGCAATTCACCAAAAGTTAACGTGTTTTGTGCAATCGCACTGTTTAAAGTTTACGGCCCCTTTTTCTTCTGCGAAAAAAACGTTACAGGACACGTGTATCTGGACATGCTGGAAAATTGGCTCATGCCACAATTGGAGACCGACAGCGCCGACTCCATCTTTCAACAGGATGGTGCTCCACCGCACTTTCATCATGATGTTCGGCATTTCATAAACAGGAGATTGGAAAACCGATGGATCGGTCGTGGTGGAGATCATGATCAGCAATTCGTGTCATGGCCTCCACGCTCTCCCGACTTAACCCCATACGATTTCTTTCTGTGGGGTTATGTGAAAGATTCAGTGTTTATACCTCCTCTACCAGGAAACGTGCCAGAAGTGCGAGCTCGCATCAACGATGCTTTCGAACTCATTGATGGGGACATGCTGCGCCGAGTGTGGGAGGAACTTGATTATCGGCTTGATGTCTGCCGAAACACCAAAGGGGCACATATCGAACATTTTTTAATGCCTAAAAAAACTTTTTGAGTTTATGTATGTGTGTGCAAAGCATTGTGAAAATATCTCAAATAATAAAGTTATTGTAGAGCTGTGAAATCGCTTCAATCATTTGTAATAACCCTGTATATACACTCCTGGAAATTGAAATAAGATCACCGTGAATTCATTGTCCCAGGAAGGGGAAACTTTATTGACACATTCCTGGGGTCAGATACATCACATGATCACGCTTCATCCAGTCCCAAACATGCTCAGTGGGGGACAGATCCGGAGATCTTGCTGGCCAGGGTAGTTGACTTACACCTTCTAGAGCACGTTGGGTGGCACGGGATACATGCGGACGTGCATTGTCCTGTTGGAACAGCAAGTTCCCTTGCCGGTCTAGGAATGGTAGAACGATGGGTTCGATGACGGTTTGGATGTAGCGTGCACTATTCAGTGTCCCCTCGACGATCACCAGTGGTGTACGGCCAGTGTAGGAGATCGCTCCCCACACCATGATGCCGGGTGTTGGCCCTGTGTGCCTCGGTCGTATGCAGTCCTGATTGTGGCGCTCACCTGCACGGCGCCAAACACGCATACGACCATCACTGGCACCAAGGCAGAAGCGACTCTCATCGCTGAAGACGACACGTCTCCATTCGTCCCTCCATTCACGCCTGTCGCGACACCACTGGAGGCGGGCTGCACGATGTTGGGGCGTGAGCGGAAGACGGCCTAACGGTGTGCGGGACCGTAGCCCAGCTTCATGGAGACGGTTGCGAATGGTCCTCGCCGATACCCCAGGAGCAACAGTGTCCCTAATTTGCTGGGAAGTGGCGGTGCGGTCCCCTACGGCACTGCGTAGGATCCTACGGTCTTGGCGTGCATCCGTGCGTCGCTGCGGTCTGGTCCCAGGTCGATGGGCACGTGCACCTTCCGCCGACCACTGGCGACAACATCGATGTACTGTGGAGACCTCACGCCCCACGTGTTGAGCAATTCGGTGGTACGTTCACCCGGCCTCCCGCATGCCCACTATACGCCCTCGCTCAAAGTCCGTCAACTGCACATACGGTTCACGTCCACGCTGTCGCGGCATGCTACCAGTGTTAAAGACTGCGATGCAGCTCCGTATGCCACGGCAAACTGGCTGACACTGGCGGCGGCGGTGCACAAATGCTGCGCAGCTAGCGCCATTCGACGCCCAACACCGCGGTTCCTGGTGTGTCCGCTGTGCCGTGCGTGTGATCATTGCTTGTACAGCCCTCTCGCAGTGTCCGGAGCAAGTATGGTGGGTCTGACACACCGGTGTCAATGTGTTCTTTTTTCCATTTCCAGGAGTGTACATACACAAGGTGAGTCACCTAACGTTACCGCTGAATATATTTCGTAAACAACATCAAATACTGACGAACCGATTCCACAGACCGAACGTGAGGAGAGGGGCTAGTGTAATTGGTTAATACAAACCATAAAAAAAACGCACGGAAGTATGTTTTTCAACACAAACCTACGTTTTTTTAAATGGAACCCCGTTACTTTTGTTAGCACATCTGAACATATAAACAAATACGTAATCAGTGCCGTTTGTTGCATTGTAAAATGTTAATTACATCCGGAGATATTGTAACCTAAAGTTGACGCTGGAGTACCACTCCTCCGCTGTTCGATCGTGTGTATCGGAGAGCACCGAATTACGTAGGGATCCATACGGAACGGTGATGGACCTTAGGTACAGAAGAGACTGGAACAGCACATTACGTCCACATGCTAACACCTTTTTATTGGTCTTTTTCACTCACGCACATGTACATTACCATGAGGGGTGAGGTAAACGTACACAAGTGGTTTCCGTTTTCAATTATGAAGTGGAATAGAGTGTGTCCCACTGGAAACGCGTCGACGTATGTGGTATCAGCTTGATGGTGCACCTGCACATTCCGCAGTTAACACTAGGCTGACCCTTGACAGGATGTTCGACGGGCGTTTCATAGGACGTGGAGGACGCATTAATTGGCCAGCCCGTTCTCCTGATCTTACACCTCTGGACTTCTTTCTGTGGGGTACGTTGAAGGAGAATGTGTACCGTGATGTGCCTACAACCACAGAGGATATGAAACAACGTATTGTGGCAGCCTGCGGCGACATTACACCAGATGTACTGCGGCATGTAGGACATTCATTACGCCACAGATTGCAATTGTGTGCAGCAAATGATGGCCATCACATTGAATATCTATTGGCCTGACATGTCGGGACACACTCTATTCCACTCCGTAATTGAAAACGGAAACCACGTGTGTACGTGTACCTCACCCCTCATAGTAAAGTACATGTGCGTCAGTGAAAAAGACCAAGAAAAAGGTGTTAGCATGTGGACGTAATGTGCTGTTCCAGTCTCTTCTGTACCTAAGGTCTATCACCGTTCCCTTTGGATCCCTACGTAATTCGGTGCTCTCCGATACACACGATCGAACAGCGGAGGAGTGGTACTCAAGCGTCAACTTTAGGTTACAATATTTCCGGATCTAATTAACATTTTACAATGCAACAAACGGCACTAATTACGTATTTGTTTATATGTTCAGATGTGCTAACAAAAGTAACGGGGTTCCATTTAAAAAAACGTAGATTTGTGTTAAAAAACATACTTCCGTGCGTTTTTTTATGGTTTGTATTAACCAATTACATTAGCCCCTCTCCTCACGTTCGGTCTGTGGAATCGATTCGTCAGTATTTGATGTGGTTTACGAAATACATCCAGCGGTAATGTTAGGTGACTCACCCTGTATATACTTAACTTATATAAAAGGGTTTTTCAAGTTCTAGAGAAGTGTATGAGTTTTTTCACCAGTGGTTTTGTTGGGGTCTTCCCTCCACAGTTTTCGTTTGCCTGTCCGCCGGAATGTGGTAATTGCTTCTTGGTCAGGCCGTTTTCATTCACACCTCGATTGGGTGATTTAGGGTCGGCGTCGCGTTTCGCTGTGGTTCGGAGTCTGTGCAGGCACCGCCCTTGCTACGTCTTCTGGTTTTGGGTAACTCGGGGAGGTGGTGGCTCGTAATGGAAGTTTTGGGGCTGATCTGCTGTGGCCCTATAGACCACCAGTAACTATTCCGCCTATTGTGATCTGCGCCCCTTTACACGTGTCACTCCCTCACACCGAACTAAGGAAAAGTTTTTGGGAACTGCCTTTAATGTGAAGGTTTGTGTGCTGGCTTATTCACATTTATCTTGTAACAACTGACAGGTTTAATATAAGTCTTTTAAGTGGCGAGGAACAACTAGTTTAGCTTTAGTACAAAGTAGCTACTTAAAGGTGTTTTCTTTTTAGGAATTGTTCTCTTGTAGATATAACAAGTTTAAAATCTTATTATTTAGAAGTTTTTAGCGTCATACCTTGCAATATCCTTTACATAGAGAAAATTTGCCAGCTATTTAAAAGAGTTTTTATAATTGTTATATATATATATATATATATATATATATATATATATATATATATATATATATATATAAAGTTAAAGTCTTACTATTGGGAAGTTGTTAAATATATATAGGGAAGTCAACTTGATATATATATATATATATATATATATATATATATGAAGTTAAAAATCTTACAATTTGGAAGTTGTTAAAGTCATCTTGGCAATCTCCTTTTCATAAAGAAAATTTGTCAGCTATTCGAAATTGTTTTTGAAATTTATATATATATATATATATATATATATATATATATATATATATATATCAAGCTAAAATCTTACAATTTGGAAGTTGTTAAACTCATCTTGGCAATCTCCTTTTCATGAAGAAAATTTGTCAGCTATTCGAAATTGTTTTTGAATTTTTTTTTAAATACCAGACTTAAAAATTTGTTATTGACAAAGCCTGTTAAAATAAAAAGATAACATTGGCAGTGTGTGTTATTTCACCAGCACCTCCTGCCCCTACTTCCATGATAACGTTTTTGGAATAACATGCGAACTTGAGTTGTTGCCCGCATCTCGTGGTCGTGCGGTAGCGTTCTCGCTTCCCACGCCCGGGTTCCCGGGTTCGATTCCCGGCGGGGTCAGGGATTTTCTCTGCCTCGTGATGGCTGGGTGCTGTGTGCTGTCATTAGGTTAGTTAGGTTTAAGTAGTTCTAAGTTCTAGGAGACTGATGACCATAGATGTTAAGTCCCATAGTGCTCAGAGCCATTTGAACCATTTGAGTTGTTGTTTGTGAACCGCCCTAATGGACGGTTCAATATCGTCCGCAAGGTCATTAATGTAGAACGTTGACAGTAGAGTGCTGCAACGCTCAATGTTTGACCGGCCACGGCTCGCCTGTTGACGTAGGGACCGAGCCGCTCGTGTCCGGCCCCATACGACTCTGCTCTGTCACGTACTCGCCCCATGTCCGATGTCCGGATTCCGGACACGCGGATAACCCAGCATGACCGGTCACCGCTGACGTCTTACCTCGCCTCGCCACGGCTCGCTGCACTGTACTTCACTGTACAAATCCAACGCCTCTCTCTCTCTCTCTCTCTCTCTCTCTCTCTCTCCCTCTCTCTCTTTCTCTCTCTAACTCTAACTCTCTCTCTCTCTCTCTCTCTCTCTCTCTCTCTCTCTCTCTCTCTCTCTCTCTCCTCTCTCTCTCTCTCTCCCTCTCGCTCTCTTTTAATACAAAAGTAACATTTCCAAGAACGGGTACGTGACACAGCTAAATTTATAAAGCACCTGGAAAGTAAAATGATACACTCCTGGAAATTGAAATAAGAACACCGTGAATTCATTGTCCCAGGAAGGGGAAACTTTATTGACACATTCCTGGGGTCAGATACATCACATGATCACACTGCCAGAACCACAGGCACATAGACACAGGCAACAGAGCATGCACAATGTCGGCACTAGTACAGTGTATATCCACCTTTCGCAGCAATGCAGGCTGCTATTCTCCCATGGAGACGATCGTAGAGATGCTGGATGTAGTCCTGTGGAACGGCTTGCCATGCCATTTCCACCTGGCGCCTCAGTTGGACCAGCGTTCGTGCTGGACGTGCAGACCGCGTGAGACAACGCTTCATCCAGTCCCAAACATGCTCAATGGGGGACAGATCCGGAGATCTTGCTGGCCAGGGTAGTTGACTTACACCTTCTAGAGCACGTTGGGTGGCACGGGATACATGCGGACGTGCATTGTCCTGTTGGAACAGCAAGTTCCCTTGCCGGTGTAGGAAAGGTAGAACGATGGGTTCGATGACGGTTTGGATGTACCGTGCACTATTCAGTGTCCCCTCGACGATCACCAGTGGTGTACGGCCAGTGTAGGAGATCGCTCCCCACACCATGATGCCGGGTGTTGGCCCTGTGTGCCTCGGTCGTATGCAGTCCTGATTGTGGTGCTCACCTGCACAGCGCCAAACACGCATACGACCATCATTGGCACCAAGGCAGAAGCGACTCTCATTGCTGAAGACGACACGTCTCCATTCGTCCCTCCATTCACGCCTGTCGCGACACCACTGGAGGCGGGCTGCACGATGTTGGGGCGTGAGCGGAAGACGGCCTAACGGTGTGCGGGACCGTAGCCCAGCTTCATGGAGACGGTTGCGAATGGTCCTCGCCGATACCCCAGGAGCAACAGTGTCCCTAATTTGCTGGGAAGTGGCGGTGCGGTCCCCTACGGCACTGCGTAGGATCCTACGGTCTTGGCGTGCATCCGTGCGTCGCTGCGGTCCGGTCCCAGGTCGACGGGCACGTGCACCTTCCGCCGACCACTGGCGACAACATTGATGTACTGTGGAGACCTCACGCCCCACGTGTTGAGCAATTCGGCGGTACGTCCACCCGGCCTCCCGCATGCCCACTATACGCCCTCGCTCAAAGTCCGTCAACTGCACATACGGTTCACGTCCACGCTGTCGCGGCATGCTACCAGTGTTTAAGACTGCGATGGAGCTCCGTATGCCACGGCAAACTGGCTGACACTGACGGCGGCGGTGCACAAATGCTGCACAGCTAGCGCCATTCGGCGGCCAACACCGCGGTTCCTGGTGTGTCCGCTGTGCCGTGCGTGTGATCATTGCTTGTACAGCCCTCTCGCAGTGTCCGGAGCAAGTATGGTGGGTCTGACACACCGGTGTCAATGTGTTCTTTTTTCCATTTCCAGTAGTGTATTTCAATACAATTGCGGACAGAAGACGAGTCTCATTTCCAAACAAAAGAGATATTTCTCCTTTAATTTATAGGAAACATTAAATAAGTGCTTTCCCTGTAACCTAGAAGACAACCATCTTCATAAAGAACGCATACAAAGAACATTAAACATTTACAGACGTAACTTGTCATGCGTTTCAATTGTTTGCAACATAAACAAAATTATAGCTATTGTTGATCAGCAGTTCCGGATTTAATTGGCTGCGGCAATTTGTTAGTAACATGCCGGCTTTACTAAAGCATCTTTCACTAGGTGCGCTTGTTGCTGGGATACATAAAATACGTCTTGCAACTGCAGCCGAACCTGGCAGATCTGTTTCATGTCTGCTCCACCACTTTAAGATGTCATCATCATCATCATCTCCGGGGTGCATTAAAATGTACAGATCTACTTCATCTGCTGCGGATGATCTGTTGTTCCTCCATTCCTTGAAACGAGCTCTCTTTGTCGGTGATGATGACACAGTACTTGAAGGATCTATGATAATAAACAAGAGAGACAAGTAATACAGAACTGATATGGAAATCGTCGAAACATTCCCGTAAGAGACCGATGACCTCCCTGTTTGGTCTCTCCCCCCAAACAACCCGACCCCCCGTTCACATAAAAACGAGATGTTTTACGTTAATGAAATATTATACGAGTCACAACATTCCCGTTTCTCTATAATACACTTTCCACTAACTATGCAAAAACGATTATGTTAATGATTGAATGTTGTACCTGCGTACGTAGCACACATTTGTCGCACATTGTTAAGAATTTCCTGCTTTTCACTTATTTCAAGCATATTAAGATAACGGAAGGGCGGCCAAAGAAACGATCTTTGTGAGGTTTCTTGCTACTGTGTTTCTTTAAATGAGTGGTTCACGACTGGAAAAGCAATAAAGTGGAGCAGTTTATGCACGATACGTACCCAGTAGACGCAATGTTTTCGTCTACAACCAACAGAAATGTACTCCATACTTGGCTTTCTAGACCTTCCCGTTTCTTTAATGTGTAAACATTGGTTTCAATCTTACGTCTTACTGCACTGGCTTCCTCGCACTGCATGATTACAGAGAGAGACACACCACAAATAAGAAGCCCGTACTGGCTGCAGTGTCACACGTGTAATGCGTTTGAAGTTACGTGCTACGTATTCGGTCACGGCTTCTATGATCGGTCACGTGACCTAGTGCGGGCAGCCTATCCAGTTAGGGTGTGCTCGCCCCACCTCGTATTTTGTGCTCGCTTACTCGGTCATGCAGGACTCTAGTTGACAACAACTGTCCCAGCACACTTCCATGGGGCGTACCCATGGATCTGATCATGACTCTCCATCCAAGGTGAAGTGCTGTGCCCTCCCTAGCAAAAAGTCGTTAACCCAGTCACAAATTTCACTTGATACGCCATATGATCGAACTGTTGACAATAGGCGTAGGTGTGGTACTGCGTCAAACGCTTTTTGGAAATCAAGAAATACTGCATCTACCTGACAACCTTGATCTGTAGCTTTCAGTATGTCACGTGAGAAAAGTACGAGTTGCGTTTCACATGATCGATGATTTCGGAATCCACGCTGCTTCGCACGGAGATCATTCTGTTCAAGATACCTCATTCTGTTTGAGCTGAAATCGAGGACAACGATATTGGACGGGAGTTTCGAGCATCACTTTTACTATCCGTCTTGTAGACCGATGTTACCCTTGCTTTCTTCCACTAATCGGCATTGTTTTTTGTTCAACGGTTCTGCGATAGATTGCAGTTAAAAGAGGGGCTGATCCACCCGTAAATTGAGTATAGAACCTGGTACGGTGTCCATCGAGCCCTGAAGCTTTGTTCAGGTTTAAAGATTTCGTTTGTTTCTCAACGCCACTGAACCTAATACTGATTACAGTCATCTCTTCAGCGGCACGAGCTTTAAACTGGGGCAGTTCTGCTGGGTTTTTCTTTGTAAAGAAGCATTTGAAAACGGAGTTAACCATTTCAGCTTTGGCTTTGCTATTTTCAATTTCAGTTCCTGTCTCTTTCACCAGGGGCTGTGTAACAATAATGTACCTATAATAATTTTTTTTCTTTATGAATTTAGATAAATTTTTCTTTTTATTTTCGTGTCATGTTAAAGAAACTGTAAACAACTTTTGAAATGAATGTTATTATTTATGTTAGGTTTCAAACAATTTGATAACCAAAAGGAAATGTATTTCATGTTAAAACTATTGTAAAATGTGAAAATTGTAATTTAAACACTTGGTCCATACGTAGGTAATGCATTAGAATATGTGTAGTAGAAAACCTGTGGTGAATACCCTACCTGTAGGGGCGCGGGAAAAGGTGGATGCAGGCGAGCGCGGGAAAACGCACACTGGCGCGGTTCGGCACAACGGGCTCAGTAACACAGTCGGAGTTGGGCATCGGTCAGAGGAACATGTACTGTACCGAGGAGGCTATCTAGGAAAAGTGGATTCCATTAAGCCTCGGGTGGGCCGATTCCGACGACTACTTGGCATGGCTATATCCTTAGGCACAAAAGTGGAAAGATTACGACGCTAAGAAGAATGAAAGTGCCGATACTGTGAGAGCCTTAGCCGTGCTTGTATGTGTGCTGTGCTGCCCGCTATCTCGCTGCCCGCCATCCGCCGTATCGACGTGCACAGGTCAAACATTTATTTCATCTTTAGAAGTGTATCTGTGTGGACCAGTGTCGAAACTGTTTTAACTGTTCAATAATAACGTGACTTTTACCAGAATTGCCTTAGCCATTACTTATCCTTATCACTGACCTAGATAGGGTCCTTACCACATATTGTGCAACCCGAGTATCCCGAACTGAAAGTTTACAGTTAGTATTAAATTATCTGCAGACCAAGCTATGCTATAAAGCAGTTTGAAAGTTAGGAGTACAAATGTAAATGTTAGTAAAGAACAACCGTGTGGTTAAATTGAAAGATAAATTTTGAATGGAGCTAGCAATGTTATTTGATTGATTTGTGACTGAAATAATGATAACTAAGTAATTCAAATTAAGACAAAAGATTAGTTCTTCACAGATTGATAACTTTGAGTGTTAATTTACCTTCAGGACTTGCTAGTTTCAGTATAACAACCATAACAGTTTCAGGCCCCCCCCCCCCTTCTCTTGCCCATTCTTGCACACTTTGAAGTGTACTGATCATAATTGAACAGTAAAATTAATTTCTATATTAAACCTAAGTGTATTAGTGTTTTTTTAAATTTAATAGTGACATTGTATGTGAGTTTTCAAAATTGCTGATTCTAGGGTAATCTATGCCCGATTTCAGTCTGATAAATATACAAAGTGCAGCTCGTAGTAATCATGGCTGTGTGGTGTTGTGAAATTTTAGCTCGTACAAATTAGTACAAAAGAAGAAAACCTTAGTTCAGCAGATTCTTTCTGGTTCTAAATTTTGCCATAAAACGCAACATTACTACGTGTCATTATGCTTGTACATGCACACACTTGTACAAGGAAAAACTCACTCAATGCCTAATTAGGCTGGCGACCGTATTATTTATCATTGGTAGTATCTACTGTGTGTGCTTCTTGTCCATGCGAACGCGTAATTGTACTTTACATCTGCTTGACGCATCACTGTAGTTACTGACTGAATATAAGTCCGGATTGCTTCCATTAGGTACACGCGGTCAACTTATGTACTAAATCCTTGTTTACAAGGTGAAGCCCGTGAACTTATTACAGTACAGGCTTTATTGAGCTAACGCATGTCCGACAGGGCGGTAGTGTTACAGCTGGACGCTAAGTTTGGTTCCACTAGGAAACCATTACGACCTTTACACACAAGATCATTGGCCAATATTCTGCCTCGGTAGTCACTCAGAGCTTCAAGAATTGCCCTCTGGACAGCAAACGCGTTTCATTCAGCATCTCTAGTTCTGTGCGTTGTTTTACACCTGTTATGCAGTACTCTCTGTTTCTTTAGAAGTTTCTTTGCAATGACTGTGTGGCATGGAGGTTCCCTCCCATTACCAACTGCCCTGCTGGGTGCATATCTATCCAGTGCACGGACAACCATTCTTTTAAACTTGAGCCATAGTTCCTCTACAAGCTCCTGCCCTGTACCGACAGCTTCAAGTTCCTCAATGAGATATGACACTACTGATTTCTTATCTAATTTGCTGAAAATATACAGTGAAGCGCAAATAGACTAGTATAGGAATGCGAACTCAAAAACAGAGGTATGTAAACAGGCAGAAAACTGTGGTGCGGTCGACAACGCTTATATAATACAGCAAGTGTCTGGCGCAGTTGTTAGTTCGGCCACTGCTGCTACAATGACAGGTTATCAAGATTTAAATGAGTTTGAACGTTGTGTTATAGTCGGCGCACGAGCGATGGGACATTGCATCTCTGAGGCGGTGATCAAGTGAGGATTTTGAAACTTCCTGGCAGATTAAAGCTGTGTGCCCGACCGAGACTCGAACTCGGGACCTTTGCCTTTTGCGGGCAAGTGCTCTACCATCTGAGCTACCGAAGCACGACTCACGCCCGGTACTCACAGCATTACTCCTGCCAGTGTCTCGTCTCCTAACTTCCAAACTTTACAGAAGCTCTCCTGCAAACGTTCGCACACAGATTTAATCTGCCAGAAAGTTTCATATCAGCGCACACTCCGCTGCAGAGTGAAAATCTCATTCTGGAAACATCCCCCAGGCTGCGGCTAGCCATGTCTTCGCTATATCCTTTCTTTCAGGAGTGCTAGTTCTGCAAGGTTCGCAGGAGAGCTTCTATAAAGTTTGGAAGGTAGAGACGAGGTACTGGCAGAAGTAAAGCCGTGAGTAGCGGGCATGAGTCGTGCTTCGGTAGCTCAGATGGTAGAGCACTTTCCCGCGAAAGGAAAAGGTCCCGAGTTCGAGTCTCGGTCGGGCACACACTGTTAATCTGCCAGGAAGTTTCATATCAGCGCACACTCCGCTGCAGAGTGAAAATCTCATTCTGGAAGTGAGGATTTTCCTGTTCGACCATTTCACGAGTATACCGTGAATATCAGGTATCCGGTAAAACATCAAGTCTCCGACATCGCTGCGTCCTGAAAAAGATCCTGCAAGAACGGGACCAACGACGACCGAAGAGAATCGTTCAACGTGACAGAAGCGCAATCCTTCCGCAAATTGCTGCAGATTTTAATGCTGGGCCATCAACAATTGTCAGAGTGCGGACCATCCAACGAAACATCACCGATGTGTCTTCTGGAGCCGAAAGTGCACACTTCTACTGTGGTGTGCGTACTGTACGACCTTCGGTACACACACCATCAGATTATTTGACTTGTCACTCTAACGAAGTAGGCGAATGTCAGCAATATGTCTCGTGGTCTTATCGTGGCGTGTTTATATTCTGCCGTTAGGTCAGACGATAGAAATGCCACTTGCACACTTCGAGTAGCAGATAGACGGTGACCAACTTTAAACAGAACTTGATTAATTTTCACACACATTTATTAAAATAATAAAAAGCATAGACATTAGGTAACTTGATTCTGGATGCTGTTTACAACTGACAATCTGAAATTCCTTTGGTCTTGGTACGTTAATCTTATTCTCACATATCTCTGATACTTGACAAAGTGTCTATACATTTATCTTCATGGCTATGTACAGTAATATGATAATCTTATCAGGCGCAGACTGAAACTTGACTACAGACTAATGCAGACTGGTACAGACTGGTACAGACAAATGCAGACTGACTAATCGGAGGTCTGTACACTCGTTATAATACCTCGTACGTTCAGGTATCACTGCGCGAGTGTGATCTGCGAGGAGATAAGGTTCTACGTTAGCAGCAATCTCATTGGCTGCGTTACATATTAATATGCGGATCGGCGGAAGCAGAATTTGGTCCGTCTCTAAGGCAGCGCCATCTCGTAGTGTGGAGACGGACGAGCGCTGCGCCTGCGCTGTTGTGCTTAGCGGGGCGCGCTCTAGTGGGAAAGTTGTGAACGCGCTGACTACGGGGAACTATGTACACAATAACTACCCTTGATGACAGCACATCAGAAAGCTTTACGTGTTACTTGGGCCCATCAACACCGACGCTGGACTGTTGATGACTGCAAACATGTTGCACGACCGGACGAGTCTAGTTTCATATTATATCAAGCGGATGCACGGCTACGGATTTGGAGACCTCATGAATCTGTGGATCCTGCATGTGAGCAGGGGACTGTCCAAGTTGATAAAGGCTCTGTAATAGTGTGGGGCGTGTGCAGTTGTAGTGAGATGAGACCCCTGATGCTTCTAGATGTGACTCTGAGTGACAGGTACAAAAGCATCTTATCTGATCACCTGCATCCATTCATATCCATCTAGCATTCCGACGGACTTGGGCATTCCTAGCAGGACAATGCGACACCCCAAACGTCCAGAATTGCTGCAGAGTGGCTGCAGGAACACTCTTCTGAGCTTAAACACTGCCACTGGCCACCGAACTCCCCAGGCATGATGCCCTGGGATGCATTGCAAGGTGCTGTTCAGAGCTGATCTCCACTCCCTCGTACTCTTATGGGTTCGTGATGTCTGTTGCCTCCAGCATTACTTCAAACATCAGTCGAGTCCGTGTCACGCCGTGCTGCGCCACATCTGGCCACTTGCGGGGGCCCAAGGCAGGTGCACCAGTTTCTTGGGCTCTTCAGTGAATATCTATCTGCTTGTTTCAGTTTCCCTTTGTACTTTGTAATTACTGTTGCCACAGCAGCGTCGTACTCACATACCAGTTTCGATGCGGACATCCTCTAAGAGGTCAGGTCGGATTGTTGCCATTAAATCAATTTCATCGGAACCTTCCTGGCAGATTAAAAGGGTGTGGCCGACCGAGACTCGAACTCGGGGCCTTTGCCTTTCACAGGCAAGTGCTCTACCATCTGAGCTACCGACGCACGACTCACGCCCGGTACTCACAGCTTTACTTCTGCCAGAATCTCGTCTCCTACCTTCCAAACTTTACAGAAGCTCTCCTGCGAACCTTGCAAAACTAGCACTCCTGAAAGAAAGGATATAGCGGAGACATGGCTTAGCCACAGCCTGGGGGAGGTTTCCAGAATGAGATTTTCGCTCTGCGGCTGAGTGTGCGCTGACATGAAACTTCCTGGCAGATAAGAGCTTCCGTAAAGTTTGGAAGGTAGGAGACGAGATACTGGCAGAAGTGAAGCTGTGAGGACCGGGTGTGAGTCGTGCTTCGGTAGCTCAGATGGTAGAGCACTTGCCCGTGAAAGGCAGAGGTCCCGAGTTCGAGTCTCGGTCGGGCACACAGTTTTATTCTGCCAGGAAGTTTCATATCAGTGCACACTCCGCTGCAGAGTGAAAATCTCATTCTGGAAACATCCCCCAGGCTGTGGCTAAGTGGCTCTGCAGTATCCTTTCTTTCAGGAGTGCCAGTTCTGCAAGGTTCGCAGGAGAGCTTCTGTAGAGTTTGGAAGGTAGGAGACGAGATACTGGCAGAAGTGAAGCTGTGAAGACCGGGCGTCAGTCGTTCTTCGTTAGCTCAGATGGTAGAGCACTTGCCCGCGAAAGGCTAAGGTTCCGAGTTCGAGTCTCGGTCGGGCACACAGTTTTAATCTGTCAGGAAGTTTCATATCAGCGAACACTCCGCTGCAGAGTGAAAATCTCATTCTGGAAACATCCCCCAGGCTGTGGCTAAGCCATGTGTCCGCAGTATCCTTTCTTTCAGGAGTGCTAGTTTTGCAAGGTTCGCAGGAGAGCTTCTGTAGAGTTTGGAAGGTCGGAGACGAGATTCTGGCAGAAGTAAAGCTGTGAGACCAGGCGTGAGTCGTGCTTCGGTAGCTCAGACGGTAGAGCACTTGCCTGCGAAAGGAAAGGTCCCGAGTTCGAGTCTTGGTCGGGCACACAGTTTTAATCTGTCAGGAAGTTTCATATCAGTGCACACTCCGGTGCAGAGTGAAAATCTCATTCTGGCAATTTCATCTGGATCATGAATGGCGTTCCGAACCATCTGTTCTAGGTAGGTTTGGGTGAAGGCATTTAGTAACGTTTCTGTTGTGTACATAGTTCTGCGCAGTCAGCGCGTACACAACTTTCCCACTAGAGCGCGCCCCGCTAAGCACAACAGCGCAGGCGCAGCGCTCGTCCGTCTCCACACTACGAGGTGGCGCTGCCTTAGAGACGGACCAAATTCTGCTTCCGCCGATCCGCGTATTAATATGTAACGCAGCCAATGAGATTGCTGCTAACGTAGAACCTTTTCTCCTCGCGGATCACACTCGCGCAGTGATACCTGAATGCGCGAGGTATTATAACGAGTGTACAGACCTCCGATTAGTCAGTCTGCATTTGTCTGCACCAGTCTGTACGAGTCTGGATTAGTCTGTACCAGTCTATAGTGAAGTTTCAGTCTGCGCCTGATAAGATTACCATATTCCTGTACATAGCCATGAAGAGAAATGTATAGACACTTTGTCAAGTATCAGAGATATGTGAGAATAAGATTAACGTACCAAAACCAAAGGAACTTCAGATTGTCAGTTGTAAATAGCCTCCAGAATCAAGTTAAGTAATTTTACGCTTGTTATTATTTTAATAATTGTGTGTGAAAATTAATCAAGTACTGTTTAAAGTTGGTCACCGTCAATCTGTTACTATAAGCGTGCAAGCCGCATTTCTATCGTCTGACGTAACGCCAGAAGATAAACACGCCACGATAAGACCACGAGACATATTGCTGACACTCGCCTACTTCGTTAGAGCAACAAGTCAAATAATCTGATGGTGTGTGTACCGAAGGTCTTACAGCACGCACACCACAGTTTCACATGACGTCTTGTCACGCCCAGCCCTAGCAAAACTGTGTAGTACCTGCTGAAGCTGCCACGCTCTTTACTGTTTCCGCGTATCTCCCGCTTCCAGAGGTCACTCTGTCGGCATATTTCCGGCTGTCGCAAACGATGAACATCCTCTTTAGTCAGACTCCGTGGCGGAGACGAGTCTCGGTGGCAGCGATAGAAGAAAGCGGCGACGAAGGAGCCGACTTCCTGTCCAGTAGTGCGTGTGACGTCTCGGTGCGTTGCGGAGAAGGGCTTCTCTGTGGCCACGCAGTGAAAGGGGCCGCAAGTCTGGCTGATTCTGCACCAACGCCGCTGCGTGTGAACGGGTCTCATAACGACAGTGCGTCACACACAACGCTCTGCCCACAGCGGCCCATTCTTGTGCTTCTCGGAGACCACCAGCGAAACACAAACTGAGAAAACTGAGATGAAAGTTAAACGCACACCGGAGGTTCACCTTTCAATATAACTCAAAATTTATGATCTGCATAATAGCGTGTGTTCAGAAAGTAAGCTACTGGCCATTAAAATTGCTACACGTAGAAGATATGCAGACGATAAACCGGTATTCGATGGACAAATATATTATACTAGAACTGACATGTCATTACATTTTCACGCAGTTTGAGTGCATAGATCCTGAGAAATCAGTGCCCAGAACAACCACCTCTGGCCATAATAACGGCCTTGATACGCATGGGCATTGAGTTAAACAGAGCTTGGATGGCGTGTGCAGATGCAGCCGCCAATGCAGCTTCAACACGGTACCACAGTTCATCAAGAGTAGTGACTGGCGTATTGTGACGAACCAGTTTCTCTGTGATGTCACCGCCAGACACCACACTTGCTAGGTGGTAGCCTTTAAATCGGCCGCGGTCCGTTAGTATACGTCGGAGCCGCGTGTCGCCACTATCAGTGATTGCAGACCGAGCGCCGCCACACGGCAGATCCAGAGAGACTTCCCAACACTCGCCCCAGTTGTACAGCCGACTTTGCTAGCGATGGTTCACTGACAAAATACGCTCTCATTTGCCGAGACGATAGTTAGCATAGCCTTCGGCTACGTCATTTGCTACGACCTAGCAAGGCGCGATTACCAGTTACTATTGATGCTGTAAAACATGTACCGTCATGAGCGATGTTCCCCAACTATGGATTAAAGTTAAGTATTCCACCAGCTACGTCAGTTTTTTCTAAGTCTAATTTCCTTGTCCTGTTCCAGACCTCACGCCAGCCTGCGTGAGCTAAAACGCGTGCCTTTCGGCTTCCTCTCATACCGGGTTGGATCTCTTGCCAACCCACAACATTCTCGGCCAACATTCACCAGACTTTCTGGAGAAAGTGCTGGCCAGGGCAGCACTCGAACATTTTGTGGATCCAGAAAGGCCCGTACAGGACCTGCAACATGCGGTCTTGCATTATCCTGCTGAAATGTACGATTTCGCAGGGATCGAATGAAGGGTAGAGCCACGGGTCGAAAAACATCTGAAATGTAACGTCCACTGTCCAAAGTGCCGTCAATGCGAACAAGAGTTGACCGAGACGAATAACCAATGGCATCCCATACCATCACGCTGGATGATACGCCAGTATGGTGATGACGAATACACGTTTCCAACATGCGTTCATCGCGATGTCGCCAAACACGGCTGCGGCCATCATGATGCTGCAAACAGAACCTGCATTCATCCGAAAAAACGACGTTTTGCCATTCGTGCACCCAGTGTCGTCGTTGAGTACATATTCGCAGGCGCTCCTATCGGTGATGCAGCGTCAAGGGTAACCGCAGCCACGGTCCCCGAGCTGATAGTCCGTGCTGCTGCAAACGTCGTCGAACTGTTCGTGCAGATGGTTGTTGTCTTGCAAACGTCCCCATCTGTTGACTCAGGGATCGAGACGTGGCTGCACGATCCGTTACAGCCATGCGGTTAAGATGCCTGTCATCTCGACTGCTAGTGATACGAAGCCGTTAGGATCCAGCCCGGAGTTCCGTATTACCCTCCTGAACCCACCGATTCCATATTCTGCTAACAGTCATGGGATCTCGACCAACGCGAGCAGCAATGTCGCGATACGATAAACCGCAATTTCGATAGGCTACAATCCGACCTTTATCAAAGTCGGAAACGTGATGGTACGCATTTCTCCTCCTTACACGAGGCATCACAACAACGTTTCACCAGGCAACGCCGGTCAACTGCGGTTTGTGTATGAGAAATCGGTTGGAAACTTTTCTCATGTCAACACGTTGTAGGTGTCGCCACCGGCGCCAACCTTGTGTGAATGCTCTGAAAAGCTAATCATTTGCATATCACAGCATCTGCTTGCAGTCGGTTAAATTTCGTGTCTGTAGTACCTCATCTTCAAGGTGTAGCAATTTTAATGGCCAGTAGTGTAGCTATGGAGTGGTATGTTGTGGTGTGCTAAGTAATGACTGATACGATTGTCAATTATTAATACAACATCTTCCAATATTTAACATATTTGAATCATATTTGACCAGGTATTTGCATTTGCTCACAGGTCCGGCTTGATTGGAGACCAACATCCAATATTGTGGAGATGGTGAGTCGCAGATAGGCACAACAAAAAGACTCTCAGAATTATAGCTTTCGGTCTGTAGGGCCTTCGTCGACAATAGGCTCACGTACACACATACACACACTCAAGCAAATGCGACTCAGACACGTGACTGCTGTCTCAGGCAAATGAAACCATACTGCGAGCAGCAGCACTAGTGCACGATGGGAGTGGCACTTGGGTGGGGGATAAGAGGAGGTGGGGGCGGGTTGTGGGAGGGATAGTAAGGTGGGGATGGAGGGAGGTGAAGTGCTGCAGGTTAGACAGTGGGCAGGGGAGAGGCGGGGAGGGGGGCGGGGAAGTAGAGGAAAAGGAGAGAAATAAAAAGACTGGGTGTGGTGGTGGAATGACGGCTGTGTAGTGCTGGAATGGGAACAGGGAAGGGGCTGGATGGGTGAGGACAGTGACTAGCGAAGGTTGAGGCCAGGAGAGTTAAGAAAACGTGAGATGTATTTCAGGGAAATTTCCCACCTGCGCAACTCAGAAAAGCTGGTGTTGGTGGGAAGGATCCATATGGCAAAGGCTGTGAAGCAGTCATTGAAATGAAGGATATCGTGTTTGGCAGCGTCTTCAGCAACAGGGTGGTCCACTTGTTTCTCGGCCACAGTTTATCGGTGGCCATTCATGCGGACAGACAGCTTGTCAGTTGTCATGCATGCCTACATGGAATGCAGCACAGTGATTTCAGCTTAGCTTGGAGATCACATGACTGTATTCACAGGTAGACCTGCATTTGATGGGATAGTTGATGTTAGTGACCAGACAGGAGTAGGTGGTTGTGGGAGGATTTATGAGACATGTCTTACATCTAGGTCTAATTTTGTTACATTCCATCCTCGATTTTCCATTGATCATTGTGATCCAGGTGATCACGCTGACGACTGAACAAGGAGTGTTTCTTGGGGAGCATGTGTTCCGCAATGGAGACAAATTTACCTCAGCAGCAGAAGATGCAGCAAAGTTCCCAGGAGTGAAGTTGCCTAGCCTCAATGTCGTACAGAACCTCATCACCAAGTTTCGAAAGACTGGAAGCGTTCAGAATACCCCAAAATCAGACAGGCCATCCACATCCAGGTCCGAAGAGAAGGTGGCACAGGTGCAAGAGACGATGGTGCAAAGTCCAAAGAAATTGGTTAGACGAGTATCTCAGCAGATCCACGTGTCCGTGGGTTCCGTTCAAAAGATTCTCCGGAAGTCACTGTCCAGGTACCCGTCCCAAAATGTCGGTCGTGCATGAACTGAGAGATACAGATCGCCCGCCGCGTGTGAAATTTTTCAATTGGTTTCTGTCCTTCCTGCAGGACAATGGTGAGGGGATTCTTGAAACAACGTTTTTCAACCAATGAGGCACGGTTTTACCCTTCCGGTTACGTGAATAACGAGAACAGTCGTGTGTGGACTACGGAGAATCCGCACGAATTTAAGATATCCCCACCGCACGATCGAAAGGTTCGTGTTTGGTGCGCCCCGACTCGTAAACGCATCATTGGGCCGATCTTTTTTTTCAGGACACCATAAATATCAGAACGTACTGCACCTGCAATCTGGAGCCCTTCCTAGGTGAACTGAACGAGAATGCCCTGTTCCAACAGGATGGGCCGACTGCAATACCGCCCACAAGACGATGAACTTTTGAAAGGACATCTTCGGTGACTGCGCCATCTCTCAAGGGCTCTGGCCTCTGCATTCACACCCGACTTGGGTCACCGGGTTACTTTCTATGGGACACATTCAAGAGAAAGTCCAATGAAAGCCATCCGCAAACCATAAAAGAACTCCAAGTTGCACTGACACGTCACATTCGGAACACCGCTCCCGATGTTCTGAACGTCTTCAAGAACATGCCGAAACGTGTCTTCAAGTTCAAGGGGATCACTTACAGCATCTCTTATAACTTCCATGAGTTTCAACTGGCAAGTTACGAACTGCATTGCTACCTATAGAACACCCTGTATTACTATGGTGATTACAATTTTGTGGAATGTGCAGATCTGATGAAGACACAACACAGGTAGTTATTAAAATAGAGAACAATGTAACATTTGAATTTTTTCAGGAGTTAGTCACATTATCAACTGAAAAAGTTCCCTTTTTTATTTCAGTTTAACTCCCAATGTGGCTAATCATGACAATACATATCAAAGTTATCCGACACACGACAACCGGGTTCCTCGCGAAAGGTCGCTAGCTTCTTGTTAAGGTCATCTTTCACAGGCGGAATTTACATGGTGATTATAATTAAACTTTCAAATCGCTGGAGAAATAACAACACTGGTCAGAATGACGTCAAATTGCAACGGAATATTATCGGAGAAGGGCGAAAACGTGCGGCAGAAGAAAAATAAATAGTTACAAAGTGTAGCAATAGATGGAGCTGTAAGCATCATAATTTGATGGTGGTCGACTACAAATGACAAATGAATCATACAACAATGGCTAAGGTGCACGTTTGACCTTAAAAAAACTGTACTTCTCAGTGTGCGTGGGTGTAGAGGTGTCATACTGTTAGTTACCTAAGCCCATCCACCACGGCAAGGTCACGTCACATCACCAACCGGTGTGGCCGTGCGGTTCTACGCGCTTCAGTCTGGAACCGCGGAACCGCTACGGTCGCAGGTTGGAATCCTGCCTCGGGCATGGATGTGTGTGATGTCCTTAGGTTTAAGTAGTTCTAAGTTCTAGGGGACTGATGACGATAGATGTTAAGTCACATAGTCCTCAGACCCAATCAAATCACGTCGTCCGGGAAAAATCGGTTTTTAATTGTCCTGAGGCCAAAAACCGCATAAAAAGCATCAATCAAATCAAATCGGATTATTAACTTGCTTGTGACTGGCGCAAAATATGTTGAGTATGCTGTCCACCGTTTTCTGCAACAATTTGAAACCGAGAAACAGCACAAAAGATCGAAGTGTTTCCGGGATCACTTTCAGAATGTGTTGCCCAATGCGTTGCCTTGAATGCAGCCAAGTTTGCAATCGGAACAGTGAACGCCGGCCGGTGTGGCCGAGCGGTTCTAGGCGCTTCAGTCTGGAACCGCGCAACCGCTACGGTCGCAGGTTCGAATCCTGCCACGGGCATGGATGTGGCAGGGGACTGATGACCTTATATGTTAAGTCCAATAGTGCTCAGAACCATCTGAACCATTTTTGGAACACTGAACACAACATCTTTCAGATATGAAACTTCCTGGCAGATTAAAACTGTGTGCCGGACTTAGCTCTTCTGCAAAGTTTGGAAGGTAGGAGACGAGTGGCACAACTGAAGCTGTGAGGACGGGTCGTGAGTCGTGCTTGGGTAGCTCAGATGGTAGAGCACTTGCCCGCGAAAGGCAAAGGTCCAGAGTTCGAGTCTCGGTCCGGCACATAGTTTTAATCTGGCAGGAAGTTTCACATCAGCGCACACTCCGCTGCACAGTGAAAATTTCATTCTGAAATCTTTCTAGTAGCCCCACAGCCAGAAGTCACGCGGAATAAGATCGAGTGATCGGGACGGCCAGGCCGTAGGGAAATGGCGGCTGATAATTCTAGCATTTCCGAAATGGCGCCTCAGCAGCTGCTTAAATGGATTTGTTATGTGCGGAGGTACACCACCTTGCATAAAAATGATCCCATCCACACATCCGCGCTGTTGGAGAGCTGGAACGACGTGGTTGTACAAAAGACACTCACAGCGCTTACCAGTGACGGTACAGGCAACAGGACCGGAGGCACCTGTCTCTACGAAACAATATGGCCCTGTGATAATTGACACCGTAAACCATCACCACACAGCGTCCTTTCCAGGATGAAGTGGTACTCGTCGATTTGCGTGTGGATTTTCCGGTGTCCATATCCGACAGTTCTGTGTATTGACATATCCTGTCAGATGGAAGTGAGCTTCTTCTGACCACAAAATCTTCCACGGCCAGTCATTGTCCACTTCCATGCGAGCGAGAAATTCTAAAGCAGAGGTCTCTCTTGCTGGCAGGTCGACAGGAAGCAACTCGCCCGCCTGGATAGTTTTGAGTGGATAGCAAACAAGGATGTTTCGTAGGATTTTACGCACCGTGGTCACGGGTATGTCCAATGGTCGGGTAATTCTCCGTGTACTACACGTTTGCACACCACCACTCGTCTCCTCCATTGTATTGGCCACTGCTTCCACTGACGTCGAATCAATCCCTTTCTGTAATATACCAGGTTGGCCACCAGAAGAACGAGTCTTTTTGAATTTCCAAATCATTTTCTCCATACCCACGGCAGTTATCGGACCAACATCTTCTTTCAAACCCATCAGTGTCCGGAACTTCTGCACAGCTGTGTGTGCACAGTCATCGTTCTTTTGACACAGCTTTACAAACAGTGCGCGATCCTATATTGAGACAGTCATGGCGAACGTCGCAGACACGAAAGTAGGAAAAGCCGTGTACACGGCGTGTTTATACCAACATCAACAGATCGTGCACATGACAGGTGTTTTGATTTACGTATTCTGACACAAAACAGGGCCATTTATTGATCAATTTTCACGCTATTTTTCTTCTTCTGCTATACGTTTTCCCCCTTCTCCGATAATATTCCATTGCAATTTGACGTCATCCTCAGCAGTGGTGTAATTTTTAAAGCGTTTTGAATGTTTAACTTTATTATAATCACCCTGTACTTTAGGTGTGAGGAACATGATATGGTGTTTTTGATAGGTTGATGTCTCCTGATGTTACAGGAATGCACACAGCCTCTTCTCAACAAATTTTGCCTAATCTGATCACAAGGATCATGGAAGGATTTAAACTCAAGCCTCCCGTGTTCATCAGATATGCTTCAGAGCATTTCATGCGGTAACTACAACGTGAAGCAATACTGACCTTACGACTTCTCTGAGAACAAATATTAAGAAAAGACAAACCTACGTTTCTAGCATTTGTAGACTTACAGAAAGCATTAGACAATGTTGACTGGAATACTCTCTTTCAAATTCTGAAGGTGGCAGGGGTAAAATACAGGGAGCGAAAGGCTATTTACAATTTGTACAGAAACCAGATGGCAGTTGTAAGAGTCGAGGGGAATGAAAGGGAAGCAGTGTTTGGGAAGGGAGTGAGAAAGGGTTGTAGCCTTTCCCCGATGTTATTCAATCTGTATATTGAGCACGCAGTGAAGGAAACAAAAGAAAAATTCGAAGTAGGTATTAAAATCCATGGAGAAGAAATAAAAACTTTGAGGTTCGCCGATGACATTTTAATTCTGTCAGAGTCAGCAAAGGACTTGGAAGAACAGTTTAACGGAATGGACAGTGTCTTGAAACGAGGATATAAGATGAACATCAACAAAAGCAAAACGAGGATAATGGAATGTGGTCGAAGTAAATTGGGAGATGTTGTGGGAATTAGATTAGGAAATGAGACACTTAAAGTAGTAAATGAGTTTTGCTATTTGGGGAGCAAAATAACTGATGATGGTCGGAGTAGAGAGGATATAAAATGTAGACTGGCAATGGCAAGGAAAGCGTTTCTGAAGAAGAGAAATTTGTTAACATCGAGTATAGATTTAAGTGTCAGGAAGTCGTATCTGAAAGTATTTGTATGGAGTGCAGCCATGTATGGCAGTGAAACGTGGACGATAAGTAGTTTAGACAAGAAGAGAATAGAAGCTTTCGAAATGTGGTGCTACAGAAGAATGCTGAAGGTTAGATGGGTAGATCACATAACTAATGAGGAGTTATTGAATAGAATTGGGGAGAAGAGGAGTTTATGCCACAACTTGACAAGAAGAAAGAACCGGTTGGTATGACATGTTCTGAGGCAACAAGAGACCACAAATTTAGCATTGGAGGGCAGCGTGGAGGGTAAAAATCGTGGAGGGAGACCAAGAGATGAATACACTAAGCAGATTCAGAAGGATGTAGGTTGCCATAAGTACTAGGAGATGAAGAAACTTGCACAGGATGGGGTAGCACGGAGAGCTGCATCAAAGCAGTCTCAGGACTGAAGACCACATCAACATCAACAGCTACTACTACTATCTTTGTTGCAAAATATTTTTTCTTCGACAACTTTTCCACTTCTAGTGGTGTATCCTGTCTGTGGCAGTCCTTTTCCAGTCTCTCTTTTCCTAGTACTTATCTCTGGGTTACAGGAACGTTTGTACCTCCCTTAAGCCGTTATTACACTATCATAATTGAAATGTCAAATGTTTACGGTAAGGACATGGGTCAGTGTAATAGAGAAATTTGTCAAATCTTACCATTCGTCAAAGAAATATGATCAAATATACGGCCTCACCGTAGATCTGATCGTAAAAGTCGTTCGTCTTCTGTTCACTGCAATGTGAAATCTAACCACTTGGAGTGCTGGAATCGCTACAGCTACTTGACGTCTCTGTGGCGTGCTTTGTATACATGGTTTCAAAGTTGATACCAGTGATGGATGGGACTCTTTTTTAATAAATTTACTTCGACTGGGGAGGGGGTTGGGGAGAGGGGTGAGCAAGGGGCACATTGCGTGCTATTAATCACCTGCTAATGGGCAGGTGGGATATTCTGAAGGCGACTTCCTATCCTCAACCACTTCTACCGCCATCCACCTTTGTACCTGGAAACATCCAGGCAGCTTTTCAGCCGGCCGGAATAGCGGTCACACTCTACAATAAAAAGAAGAATTGTTAGCTCTCTGCCGGCCGGTGTGGCCGTGCGGTTTGTAACCTCCCCCTCAGTTATCGACCTTAATGACAGTGAAAAATTAAACCGCGTGCACCTAATGGAAATTTGGGAAAAGGAAATGTCACCGAAGTTAGTTTGTCGGTAAAGAGTGAGGAAATGATTACATCTAAATGAATGGAAAATTGCAAATGAAATTGGTGGAAATTAATTTTCAAAAGGGGTAAAATTAATAAAGAAAGTATATGTGCAGTCATTACATTAACAATTAATTGGTGTTAATTAGATATTTGAGATTTGGGGAAAATTACGGTCGCCAGTCCCAAGCACAACTGCTGTAATTACTGAAAATGAAAGATTAAGGCACATATATTTAGCACTAAAAGCGTGGCAACTGAAGATTGACATGTTGTGTGAAAACTGAAAGTTTGTTAGAAGTAATAAATTTCGCTACACTCTGACTTAATTTAGCAAAACAATTAATAAAATCAGAAAATTGAAAGTTAATTTAGTGACTGAAATTAATTGTGAACTTTGTTTCTGAAGCACTACGAAATTCAATAAAATAAGGTTAGTCTTTGGCTACCTCAACAATCATTTCAAAAGCTACTTCAATCTAAGCAATTTAGAAATAAGAGATTCAACTTTAAACTTGAATTAAATGATTCTGAACATTTAACAATAGCAAAATTTAGTACGTACCAAGCTGAGCTGCAGTCACAGGTAAGCTAAAATATGGTAACAAAACTCGCACTCTTAATTTGTGCTTGTGTAATCTAAACATTGTAGCCAGCTATGAACACTTTAACTGATCTTTGAAGTTAACGTAGTGAAATGGAATGATATTAATTTAATGCTGGCGTTTGAATTTCAACGACACTAGGGTTCATTTCAGAAAAGGAAGGGACCCTGCTTGGTAATGCAATTGGGACAATGAGCAAGAAAGTTTAATGTTAAGTTGCTGTATTTTGTGATGCAACAGTTTGAAAAGCTTAGGTCTGCCATATAGTTCTAAAACTTTACGTGCTTCCAGTCTTCCTTGTTGGTAGATTGAAGGTTCGAGGTCGTTGATCGAGGAGGTGGCGGCAGTCACTCATTGTCTTCCGTCACTGTTGCAGAAGCTGGATGTTGGCGCGCCTTCTTCTCGACACGGTCACCAGGCGAAACGGGCTCTTGATGTGCGCCAGCCAATGCCTCCCATCCGCGACACCGTGTCAAAAACTATCAGAGCGAGTCGAGCGCAATTACTCCGTAATTGAAAACGGTAACCACTTGTGTACGTGTACCTCACCCCTCATGGTAATGTACATGTGCGTCAGTGAAAAAGACGAATAAAAAGGTGTTAGCATGTGGACGTAATGTGCTGTTCCAGTCTCTTCTGTACCTAAGGTCCATCACCGTTCCCTTTGGATCCCTACGTAATTCGGTGCTCTCCGATACACACGATCGAACAGCGGAGGTGTGGTACTCAAGCGTCAACTTTAGGTTTCAATATCTCCGGATGTAATTAACACTTTTCAATGCAACAAACGGCACTGATTACGTATTTGTTTATATGTTCATATGTGCTAACAAAACTAACGGGGTTCCATTTAAAAAAACGTAGGTTTGTGTTAAGAAACATACTTCCGTGAATTTTTTTATGGTTTGTATTAACCAATTACACTAGCCCCTCTCCTCACGTTCGGTCTGTGGAATCGGTTCGTCAGTATTTGATGTGGTTTACGAAATATATCCAGCGGTAACGTTAGGTGACTCACCCTGTATATAAATAGTAAACCAATTACAATATCTAAAGACACAGAAATGTCATATCTTCAGGTAACAAAATAAGGAAAAAACTTATAGTACAATAGATGGAAATAGGAGGACATGAATTTCCGGCGTTACAGGTTCTAGGCGCTTCAGTCTGGAACCACGTGACCGCTACGGTCGCAGGTTCGAATCCTGCCCTGGGCATGGATGCATGGATGTGTGTGATGTCCCTAGGTTAGTTAGGTGTAAGTAGTTCTAAGTTCTAGGGGACTGATGACCACAGATGTTAAGTCCGATAGTGCTCAGAGCCATTTTTTTAGCTCTCCATTTTACTTTATCTATATATAAACTCTGGATGCCACAAGTTAAAATACGCATCATCTGTGTCGTACTTTTTATTAATTTTGTAGTTGTGACATTAACCCTGTTAGAAAAATTAGTCAAAAATAATAATAGCTCTTATTGCCCATATAGTGTACTAAACCATTAATTACCTTCAGATATCCCCCCTCCATTGCTTTATAAATCGCTTCAACGTTTGCGTAATTACGAGGGTTGGAACTATAATAGAGGCAACTATTTAGTTACAGCTCTCGCAAAATTGATATTTCAAAGCCTTACTGGCCTTCAAGATAGCTATCAGCATTGTGTACAAGCCGATGCCACTGATGTGGAAGTCGTAGGATACTCTTAGCAGTGCCAGTTGTGTTGATAGTTCGAGCGGCGCGGTCTATTGCACGGGGAAGTTGTAGCAGTTCTGAAGCGAATGCCGTGAAATGTTTCCTTCTGTTTACTAATCGAGTTGAACTCACGAGGGCTTATGTCAGGGGAGTGCAGTAGGTGGTATAGCACTTACCAGCCCCATCCGTCAAACAAATCAGTAACAGCTTCTACATCTACATCTACATGATTACTCTGCAATTCACATTTTAGTGCTTGGCATAGGGTTCATCGAACCACAATCATACTATCTCTTTACCATTCCACTCCCGAATAGCGCGCGGGAAAAACGAACACCTAAACCTTTCTGTTCGAGCTCTGATTTCTCTTATTTTATTTTGATGATCATTCCGACCTATGTAGGTTGGGCCCAACAAAATATTTTCGCATTCGGAAGAGAAAGTTGGTGACTGAAATTTCGTAAATAGATCTCGCCGCGACGAACAACGTCTTTGCTTTAATGACTTCCATCCCAACTCGCGTATCATATCTGCCACACTCTCTCCCCTATTACGAGATAATACAAAACGAGCTGCCCTTTTTTGCACCCTTTTGATGTCCTCCGTCAATCCCACCTGTTAAGGATCCCACACCGCGCAGCAATATTCTAACAGACGACGAACGAATGTAGTGTAAGCTGTCTCTTTAGTGGACTTGCATCTTCTAAGTGTCCTGCCAATGAAACGCAACGTTTGGCTCTCCTTTCCCACAATATTATCTATGTGGTCTTTCCAACTGAAGTTGTTCGTAATTTTAACACCCAGGTACTTAGTTGAATTGACAGCCTTGAGAATTGTACTATTTATCGAGTAATCGAATTTCAACGGATTTCTTTTGGAACTCATGTGGATCACTTCACACTTTTCGTTATTTAGTGTCAACTGCCAACTGCCACCTGCCACACCATACAGCAATGTTTTCTAAATCGCTTTGCAACTGATACTGGTCTGCGGATGACCTTACTAGACGGTAAATTACAGCATCATCTGCGAACAGCCTAAGAGAACTGCATAGATTGTCACCCAGGTCATTTATATAGATCAGGAACAGCTGAGGTCCCAGGACGCTTCCCTGGGGAACACCTGATATCACTTCAGTATGCGCTTGGGAATTGTCCTGCAATGTTTGCAAAAACAGACATAATCTACATCTACATCTATACTCCGCGAGCCACCTTACGGTGTGTGGCGGAGGGTACTTATTGTACCACTATCTGATCCCCCCTTCCCTGTTCCATTCACGAATTGTGCGTGGGAAGAACGACTGCTTGTAAGTCTCCGTATTTGCTCTAATTTCTCGGATCTTTTCGTTGTGATCATTACGCGAGATATATGTGGGCGGTAGTAATATGTTGCCCATCTCTTCCCGGAATGTGCTCTCTCGTAATTTCGATAATAAACCTCTCCGTATTGCGTAACGCCTTTCTTGAAGTGTCCGCCACTGGAGCTTGTTCAGCATCTCCGTAACGCTCTCGCGCTGACTAAATGTCCCCATGACGAATCGCGCTGCTTTTCGCTGGATCATGTCTATCTCTTCTATTAATCCAACCTGGTAAGGGTCCCATACTGATGAGCAATACTCAAGAATCGGACGAACAAGCGTTTTGTAAGCTACTTCTTTCGTCGATGAGTCACATTTTCTTAGAATTCTTCCTATGAATCTCAACCTGGCGCCTGCTTTTCCCACTATTTGTTTTATGTGATCATTCCACTTCAGATCGCTCCGGATAGTAACTCCTAAGTATTTTACGGTCGTTACCGCTTCCAATGATTTACCACCTATGGCATAATCGTACTGGAATGGATTTCTGCCCCTATGTATGCGCATTATATTACATTTATCTACGTTTAGGGAAAGCTGCCAGCTGTCGCACCATGCATTAATCCTCTGCAGGTCTTCCTGGAGTACGTACGAGTCTTCTGATGTTGCTACTTTCTTGTAGACAACCGTGTCATCTGCAAATAGCCTCACGGAGCTACCGATGTTGTCAACTAAGTCATTTATGTATATTGTAAACAATAAAGGTCCTATCACGCTTCCTTGCGGTACTCCCGAAATTACCTCTACATCTGCAGATTTTGAACCGTTAAGAATGACATGTTGTGTTCTTTCTTCTAGGAAATCCTGAATCCAATCACAAACCTGGTCCGATATTCCGTAAGCTCGTAATGTCTTATGGGATAACAGCAATCAGTGATTTTATATACTTAAAATCCGTCTTGATTGCCATTTTTTTTTATTCATATGACCGGTTTCGGTTCATTCAGAACCATCTTCAGATCTGATATTGCAGTTAGAGGAGTAACCCGTCCAAATTCAGCAACTTTCACATGCTACGTCACATAAAAACGTAGCATGTGAAATTTGCTGAATTTGGACGGGTTACTCCTGTAACTGAAATATCAGATCTGAAGATGGTTCTGAATGAACCGAAACCGGTCATATGAATTTAAAAAAAAAATTGCAATCAAGACGGATATTAAGTAACATAATTGTCCTGCAAAATGATGGTCAGACCCTGCAGACAGTGCAATCACTTCTCTCTCTGAGCTGTTCATTTTTGGAACACAACCTACGACCAGCTTAGAGACAGAAGCGGAATAACTTTGGTTAAAGAGCAATGTGATAATCGAGTGCTGTGTTGTAAACTATTGTCGCTCTCGTGATTACGTAGCTCTCTCCTGTATCAAGAAATGGCAGTGTGACAGTGGACGTGTCTTCTGCACGTATAGCATTTCATAAGAGATTAATCTGTTTTGTAATATGAGAAGCCACTTTACTTAGCAAAAACGAAATACACTCTCATCCTTTTGTAAGTAATTCATATAAGACTTGACTTCCTCCATTTGCAGTTGTCGTAACAAATTTTGCTGAACGCTTTTATTGTCTCAACGTATTGCTAATGGCTCCACCCAAGTATGTTTCCTTCTTTTTCGCTACTTTCCTTCCAAATGGAAATCTAAAAAATATGGAGTAAATTTGACATCCCCTGTCGATATTTCCTGAATCTGTGCTATGTGCCAATAAATTGTTTTCTTCCAGGTAATTCATACTGTTCGAACACAGCATATGTTCCAAACCCCTACTGCAAATCGACGTTAGTCATATGGGCCTGTAATTCAGCAGATTACTCCTACTTCCCTTTTTTGGTATCGGTATGACTCAAACAATTTACCAGTCTTTAGTTTGTATAAAGGGTGGTCCACTGATCGTGACTGGGCCAAATATCTCACGAAATAAGTTTCAAACGAAAAAACTACAAAGAACGAAACTTGTCTAGCTTGAAGGGGGAAACCAGATGGCGCTATGGTTGGCCCGCTAGATGGCGCTGCCATACGTCAAACGGATATCAACTGCATTTTTTGAAATAGGAATGCCCATTTTTTATTGCATATTCGTGTAGTACGTAAAGAAATACGAATGTTTCAGTTGGACCACTTTCTTCGCTTTGTGATAGATAGCACTGTAATAGTCACAAACATATACGTACGTGGTTCACGTAACATACCGCCAGTGCGGACGGTATTTGCTTCGTGATACGTTACCCGTGTTAAAATTGACCGTTTACGAATTACGGAAAAGGTCGATATCGTGTTGATGCATGGCTATTGTGATAAAAATGCCCAACGGGCGTTTGCTATGTATGCTGCCCGGTATCCTGGACGACATCATTCAAGTGTCTGGACTGTTCACGGGATAGTTACGTTCTTTAAGGAAACAGGAAGCCTTCAGCCACATGTGAAACGTCAACCACGACCTGCAACAAATGATGATGCACAAGTAGGTGTTTTAGCTGCTGTCGTACGTTAGTACGTAAAGAAGTATGAATGTTTTATCTGGACCAAGTTTTTCGCTTTGTGATAGATGGTGCTGTAATAGCCACAAACATAAGCCTCACAATTTTAGACGAACAGTTGGTAACAGGTAGGTTTTCTAAATTAAAATACAGAACGTAGGTACGTTTGAACATTTTATTTTGCTTGTTCCAATGTGATACATGTAGCTTTGGAGAATGCATGCTGGTACAGTGTGATTACCTGTAAATAGCACATAAGTGCAATAAATGCTCAAAATGATGTCCGTCAACTTCAATGCATTTGGCAATACCTGTAACGACATTCCTCTCAACAGCGAGTAGTTTGCCTTCCGTAATGTTCGCACATGCATTGACAATGCGCTACCGCATGTTGTCAGGCGTTATCGGTGGATCACTATAGCAAATATCCTTCAACTTTCCCCACAGAAAGAAATCCGGGGACGTTAGATCCGGTGAACGTGCGGGCCACGGTATGGTGTTTCGACGACCAATCCACCTGTCATGAAATATGCTATTCAATACCGCTTCAACCGCACGCGAGTTATGTGACGGACATCCATCATGTTGGAAGTACACCGTCATTGTGTCATGCATTGATCATCTTGTAGTAACATCGGTAGAACATTACGTAGGAAATCAGCATACATTGCACCATTTAGATTGCCATCGATAAAATGGGGGCTAATTATCCTTACTCCCATAATGCCGCACCATACATTAACCCGCCAAGGTCGCTGATGTTCCACTTGTCGCAGCCATCGTGGATTTTCCGTTGACCAATAGGGCATATTGTGCCGGTTTACGTTACCGCTGTTGGTGAATGACGCTTCGTCGCTAAATAGAACGCGTGCAAAAAATCTGTCATCGTCCCGTAATTTCTCTTGTGCCCAGTGGCAGAACTCTACACGACGTTCAAAGTCGTCGCCATACAATTACTGGTGCATAGAAATATGGTACGGGTGCGATCGATGCAGATGTAGCATTCTCAACACCGACGTTTTTGAGAATCCCGATTCTCGCGCAATTTGTGTGCTACTGATGTGCGGATTAGACGCGACAGCGACCTACATGAGCATCATCATTTGTTGCAGGTCGTGGTTGACGTTTCACATGTGGCTGAACACTTCCTGTTTCCATAAATAAGGTAACTACCCGGTGAACAGTCCGGACACTTGGATGATATCGTCCAGTATACCTAGCAGCATACATAGCACACAGACGTTGGGCATTTTGATCACAATAGCCATACATCAACACGATATCGACCTTTACCGCAATTGGTAAACGGTCCATTTTAACACGGGTAGTGTATCAGGAAGCAAACACAGTCCGCACTGGCGGAATCTTACTTGATACCACGTACTTATACGTATGTGACTATTACAGCGCCATCTGTCACAAAGCGAAAAACGTTGTCCAACTAAAACATTCATATTTCTTTACGTATCACACGAACATGTAATAAAAATGGGGGTTCGTATTTTAGAAAACGCTGTTGATATCCGTTTGACCTATGGCAGCGCCATCTAGCTGGCCAACCATAGCGCGATCTGGTTTCCCCCTTCAAGCTAGATGAGTTTCGTTCTTTGTAGTTTTTTTCGTTTGATGCGTATTTCGTGAGACATTTTCCCCGGCCACTATCAATGGACCAGCCTGTATAAATGCTGAATATGGCGCTATTGTATGAGCATACTCTGAAAGGAACCTGACTGGTATACAATCTGGACCTGAGGCCTTGCCTTTGTTAAGTGATTTAAGCTGCTTTGCTACCCACACGATAGCTACTTCTACGTTTCTCGTCATTTCAGTTGTTCTTGATTGGAATTCAGGAATATTTACTTCGTCTTCTTTGGTGAAGGAGTTTCGGAACAGTATGGGTCTTACGAAGAGCACCACGGTGAGTTGACCGTACTCCCCTGACCACTAAAGTGCCCGGATTGAATCCCAGTCGAGAATCTCTGTGATCCTTTGATCGGGCTGTTCGCACCATGCATTCTGAATGGAGAAACCTAACACAGCTGACGACGGTGATGCTGTCGTCATAGCTCCCACTCGCGTGTCCGTACCTCTCTTCCTGCACATCTCACACCTACCACGCTGCAAAAATGTGGTTATTCAGGCTTTTGACAGGTGGTCGCGTTAATGGGACTCTACCTTGTAACTTGATAACGTGTCTCCACGCTGCTGCATCGTCGACTCTTGATCGGAAGGCATAAGATATGGGCCACTCGGAGGCCAAACCCCCTTGTTTACGAATACCTCACAAAAATATGTATACTCCTGGAAATGGAAAAAATAACACATTGACACCGGTGCGTCAGACCCACCATACTTGCTCCGGACACTGCGAGAGGGCTGTACAAGCAATGATCACACGCACGGCACAGCGGACACACCAGGAACCGCGGTGTTGGCCGTCGAATGGCGCTAGCTGCGCAGCATTTGTGCACCGCCGCCGTCAGTGTCAGCCAGTTTGCCGTGGCATACGGAGCTCCATCGCAGTCTGGTAGCATGCCGCGACAGCGTGGACGTGAGCCGTATGTGCAGTTGACGGGCTTCGAGCGAGGGCGTATAGTGGGCATGCGGGAGGCCGGGTGGACGTACCGCCGAATTGCCCAACACGTGGGGCGTGAGGTCTCCACAGTACATCGATGTTGTCGCCAGTGGTCGGCGGAAGGTGCACGTGCCCGTCGACCTGCGACCGGACCGCAGCGACGCACGGATGCACGCCAAGACCGTAGGATCCTACGCAGTGCCGTAGGGGACCGCACCGCCACTTCCCAGCAAATTAGGGACACTGTTGCTCCTGGGGTATCGCCCAGGACCATTCGCAACCGTCTCCATGAAGCTGGGCTACGGTCCCGCACACAGTTAGGCCGTCTTCCGCTCACGCCCCAACATCGTGCAGCCCGCCTCCAGTGGTGTCGCGACAGGCGTGAATGGAGGGACGAATGGAGACGTGTCGTCTTCAGCGATGAGAGTCGCTTCTGCCTTGGTGCCAATGATGGCCGTATGCGTGTTTGGCGCCGTGCAGGTGAGCGCCACAATCAGGACTGCATACGACCGAGGCACACAGGGCCAACACCCGGCATCATGGTGTGGGGAGCGATCTCCTACACTGGCCGTACACCACTGGTGATCGTCGAGGGGACACTGAATAGTGCACGGTACATCGAAACCGTCATCGAACCCATCGTTCTACCATTCCTAGACCGGCAAGGGAACTTGCTGTTCCAACAGGACAATGCACGTCCGCATGTATCCCGTGCCACCCAACGTGCTCTAGAAGGTGTAAGTCAACTACCCTGGCCAGCAAGATCTCCGGATCTGTCCCCCATTGAGCATGTTTGGGACTGGATGAAGCGTCGTCTCACGCGGTCTGCACGTCCAGCACGAACGCTGGTCCAACTGAGGCGCCAGGTGGAAATGGCATGGCAAGCCGTTCCACAGGACTACATCCAGCATCTCTACGATCGTCTCCATGGGAGAATAGCAGCCTGCATTGCTGCGAAAGGTGGATATACACTGTACTAGTGCCGACATTGTGCATGCTCTGTAGCCTGTGTCTATGTGCCTGTGGTTCTGTCAGTGTGATCATGTGATGTATCTGACGCCAGGAATGTATCAATAAAGTTTCCCCTTCCTGGGACAATGAATTCACGGTGTTCTTATTTCAATTTCCAGGAGTGTATTTCCACTGAACAAAATGTTGGGCTCAAATGGCTCCAAGCACTATGGGACTTAACAGCTGAGGTCATCAGTCCCCTAGAACTGAGAACTACTTAAACCTAACTAACCTAAGGACTTCACATACATCCATGCCCGAGGCAGGATTCGAACCTGCGACCGTAGCGGTCGCGCGGTACCAGACGGAAGCGCCTAGAACCGCTCGGCCACACCGGCCGGCCAACAAAATGTTTAACTTGATTCATTATTTCTAGCGACAGTACGTCACCAATACCTTCCATGGCAAGTAAACATTTCCTTACAGGTTTCAGAGGTCAAACTGATGAATTTTCTTGTTTGTATTTTCATAAACTTTTCATAAAGTTCAGTTTGGATAAGGAAAGGCAAACCTACGTTTCTAGCATTTGTAGACTTAGAGAAAGCTTTTGACAATGTTGACTGGAATACTCTCTTTCAAATTCTAAAGGTGGCAGGGGTAAAATACAGGGAGCGAAAGGCTATTTACAATTTGTACAGAAACCCGATGGCAGTTATAAGAGTCGAGGGACATGAAGGGAAAGCATCGGTTGGGAAGGGAGTGAGACAGGGTTGTAGCCTCTCCCCGATGTTATTCAATATGTATATTGAGCAAGCAGTAAAGGAAACAAAAGAAAAATTCGGAGTACGTATTAAAATCCGTGCAGAAGAAATAAAAACTTTGAGGTTCGCCGATAGCATTGTAATTCTATCAGAGACAGCAAAGGACTTGGAAGAGCAGTTGAACGGAATGGACAGTGTCTTGAAAGGAGGATATAAGATGCACATCAACAAAAGCAAAACGAGGATATTGGAATGTAGTCGAATTAAGTCGGGTGATGCTAAGGGAATTAGATTAGGAAGTGAGAAACTTAAAGTAGTAAATGCGGTTTGCTATTTGGGGAGCAAAATAACTCATGATGGTCGAAGTAGAGAAGATATAAAATGTAGCCTGGCAAGGGCAAGGAAAGCGTTTCTGAAGAAGAGAAATTTGTTAACATCGAGTATACATTTAAGCGTCAGGAAGTCGTTTCTGAAAGTATTTGTATGGAGCGTAGCCATGTATGCAAGTGAAACATGGAAGATAAATAGTTTGGACAAGAAGAGAATAGAAGCTTTCGAAATGTGGTGCTACAGAAGAATGCTGAAGATAAGGTGGGTAGATCACGTAACTAATGAGGAGGTATTGAATAGGATTGGGGAGAAGAGGAGTATGTCGCACAACTTGACAGAAAGAAGGGACCGCTTAGTAGGACATGTTCTGAGGTATCAAGGGATCACAAATTTAGCATTGGAGGGCAGCGTGGAGGGTAAAAATCGTGGAGGGAGACCAAGAGATGAATACGCTAAGCAGATTCAGAAGGCTTTGGGTTGCAGTAAGTACTGGGAGATGAAGAAGCTTGCACAGGATAGGGTAGCATGGAGAGCTGCATAAAATCAGTCTCAGGACTGAGGACCAAAACAACAACTACTTCTTCCTATTTGTCAAGTCGTATTATTTGCTGGAATGTGTAATGGTTGTCAGGGACCGGCCTCGCCGTAGTGGTAACGTCGGTTCCCGTCACATCAGCGAAGCTAAGCGCCTTCGGGCTGGGCTAGCACTTGGATGGGTGACCATCTGGTCTGTCGAACGCTGTTGGTAAGCGGGGTGCACTCAGACTTTTGTGAGACAAACTGAGGAGCTGCTTGGTTGAGAAGTAGCGGCTCCGGTCTCTTAAACTGACACACGGCCGGGAGAGCGGTGTGCTGGCATGTGCCCCTCCATATCTGCATCCAGTGACGCCTGTGGGCTTAGGATGACACGGCGGTCGGTCGGTCCCGTTGCGCCTTCCAAGGCCTGTTCATACGGAATTTAGTTTACTTGAACAGTTAACAAACATCTACATCTACATCCATACTCCGCAAGCCACCTGACGGTGTGTGGCGGAGGGTACTTTGAGTACCACTATCGGTTCTCCCTTCTATTCCAGTCTCGTATTGTTCGTGGAAAGAGGGATTGTCGGTATGCTTCTGAGTGGGCTTTAATCTTCCTCATTTTATCCTCATGGTCTCTTCGAGATATACGTAGGAGGGAGCAATATACTGATTGACTCCTCTGTGAAGGTATGTTCTCGAAACTTCAACAAAAGCCCGTACCGAGCTACTGATCGTCTATTCTGCAGAGTCTTCCACTGGAGCTTATCTATCATCTCCGTAACGCTTTCGCGATTACTAAATTATCCTGTAACGAAGCGCGCTGCTCTCCGATGGATCTTCTCTATCTCTTCTATCAACCCTGTCTGGTACGGATCCCACACTGCTGAGCAGTATTCAAGCAGTGGGCGAACAAGCGTACTGTATCCTACTTCCTTTCTTTTCGGATTGCATTTCCTTAGGATTCTTGCAATGAATCTCAGTCTGGCATCTGCTTTACCAACGATTAACTTTATACGATCATTCCATTTTAAATCACTCCTAATGCGTACTCCCAGATATTTTCTGGAATTAACTGCTTCCAGTTGCTGACCTGCTATTTTGTACCTAAATGATAAGGGATCTGTCTTTCTATGTATTCGCAGCACATTACACTTGTCTACATTGAGATTCAATTGCCATTCCTTGCACCATGCGTCAATTCGCTGCAGATCCTCCTGCATTTCAGTACAATTTTCCATTGTCACAACCTCTCGATATACCACAGCATCATCTGCAAAAAGCCTCAGTGAACTTCCGATGTCATTCACAAGGTCATTTATGTATATTGTGGATAGGAACGGTCCTACGACACTCCCCGGCGGCACACCTGAAATCACTCTTACTTCGGAAGACTTCTCTCCATTGAGAATGGCATGCTGCGTTCTGTTATCTAGGAACTCTTCAATCCAATCACACAATTGGTCTGATAGCCCATATGCTCTTCCTTTGTTCATTAAACGACTGTGGGGAACTGTATCGAACGCCTTGCGGAAGTCAAGAAACACTGCATCTACCTGGGTACCCGCGTCTATAGCCCTCTGAGTCTCGTGGACGAATAGCGCGAGCCGTATTGGAAACGCTTTCGCCCTTAGCCCCAAAAGCCAATGATATGCTCTTATGGACGTTAGCTAAATCGCTCCGTATTTGCATTAGGACAACGCCTGCTGTGTTTTCAGCGTCCCCTTGACTCGCCCTCCACTGCTAGTGCTGCCACTGTGAGTGGTTATGGCACGCTGATGTACAACGATGCAGTGGTCACGTTAATGAGGCTGAATCGTGTAATATTCCCGAAAGTGTGTTAGAAAATAGTTTACGACAAACGTGTAAGATTGGAGAGTTCACTGTGTGTGATAACTGTAAAAGCCTATTTTGTTTCTGAATTCCTATTAGCATACAAAATTGTACTTATGCGTTTCATGACTATTTACACTTAATAGCGTTAATTCTATAGGACCTAAAAAAGGCTATTTCGACGTTAGTGTCTATATTTGCCTATTTCGGCTTTAATATACTAAAAAGTGCGTATTTCATCATATAAGACAGTGGCTCCAAATTTTTCCACACTATGCGACAGATGGAAAAAAATTTTTCTGTTCAGCGTGCAGCAAGGTGGCCAGTTGATATGCGCTCATGCTTCGTATTTGCCTAACACTTCGGTCTTTTTTTATTTTTTTATATCGCTATCCCTCTTAATACCAAATACTCTTTATAGGTGTTTTATTATTCCTATGTAAAAAATAGATCATGAATCTTTAGGTTAAAACCTATTTTTTTTCCTAAGTTCCTATTTGCATATAAGTTGGTAGTTACGCGTTTCATGACTAACTAAACTGAATACGTTAGTTCTATAGGACCTAAAATCGCGTATTTCGACGTTGACTCCTAATTTTGCCTATTTCGGAATCAAAATCCTAAAAAGTACCTATTTCGTTATTCCGACATAGAGTTCTTGTGTTTTCAAAGATTAGAAAAAGAAAGTAAACTTAGGGCTTTACGTCTCGTTGAAGGCGAAGGTCGTTAGAGACTGTTAACAATTCCTTTGCTTGCCTCACTACCAACAGCACTCGGCACTCCATCCAAGTACGCGCCGAGCGCGACAGCGCTTAATTTTGGTGAGCGAATGGGAACCGGTCAAAGATTTGAGTTACACATTAGAATCGAACGTGGGAGTACTAAATGTTATATTTGAAAATATTTCGTTCGTAGGATTCTGGCCAGCTGTGTATTTTCGCAAAGAAACGGTTTCAAAGGCCTTAAGCTCAGCACGGATTTAAAAATCACAATGTTAATCGTAGACGCCCTCTATAGCAAAATTACTGCCCTTCGCGCATTTTCTCGCTGCTGTCTAGAGGCAGTCCTATCAAACTACTCAGGCAGTCCTATCAAGCTACTCTATTTCGTGGAAGGTATTATACGTGAATTTTCCGGGTCGAAAAATAATTTGCCAGTAGTGAGATGTTTTCATCTGAAGCACCGGTCGATTCCATTCGCTTGTTCAGAAGAGGCGGCCATTAATAAGATGTTCATACTGTCAACACTGTGTATTTTAATTTATTTTCATTTTCTCTGCATCATTTGTATTAGAGCCTATTTTAGGTTTTATATAGCCTAGATGGTGAAGATCAGTTTGGATTCCGTAGAAATGTTGGAACACGTGAGGCAATACTGACCTTACGACTTATCTTGGAAGAAAGATTAAGAAAAGGCAAACCTACGTTTCTAGCATTTGTAGACTTAGAGAAAGCTTTTGACAATGTTGACTGGAATACTCTCTTTCAAATTCTGAAGGCGGCAGGGGTAAAATACAGGGAGCGAAAGGCTATTTACAATTTGTACAGAAACCAGATGGCAGTTATAAGAGTTGAGGGACATGAAAGGGAAGCAGTGGTTGGGAAGGGAGTAAGACAGGGTTGTAGCCTCTCCCCGATGTTATTCAATCTGTATATTGAGCAAGCAGTAAAGGAAACAAAAGAAAAATTTGGAGTAGGTATTAAAATTCATGGAGAAGAAGTAAAAACTTTGAGGTTCGCCGATGACATTGTAATTCTGTCAGAGACAGCAAAGGACTTGGAAGAGCAGTTGAACGGAATGGACAGTGTCTTGAAAAGAGGATATAAGATGAACATCAACAAAAGCAAAACGAGGATAATGGAATGTAGTCGAATTAAGTCGGGTGATGCTGAGGGAATTAGATTAGGAAATGAGACACTTAAAGTAGTAAAGGAGTTTTGCTATTTAGGGAGTAAAATAACCGATGATGGTCGAAGTAGAGAGGATATAAAATGTAGACTGGCAATGGCAAGGAAAGCGTTTCTCAAGAAGAGAAATTTGTTAACATCGAATATAGATTTAGGTGTCAGGAAGTCGTTTCTGAAAGTATTTGTATGGAGTGTAGCCATGTATGGAAGTGAAACATGGACGATAACTAGTTTGGACAAGAAGAGAATAGAAGCTTTCGAAATGTGGTGCTACAGAAGAATGCTGAAGATAAGGTGGGTAGATCACGTAACTAATGAGGAGGTATTGAATAGGATTGGGGAGAAGAGAAGTTTGTGGCACAACTTGACTAGAAGAAGGGATCGGTTGGTAGGACATGTTCTGAGGCATCGAGGGATCAGAAATTTAGCATTGGAGGGCAGCGTGGAGGGTAAAAATCATAGAGGGAGACCAAGAGATCAATACACTAAGCAGATTCAGAAGGATGTAGGTTGCAGTAGGTACTGGGAGATGAAGAAGCTTGCACAGGATAGAGTAGCATGGAGAGCTGCATCAAACCAGTCTCAGGACTGAAGACCACAACAGCAACAACAGATGGTGAGTCACTAACTATTGTCACCTAGGATAACATCGAAAGTATGGTAGGAGCTGAAAAGTTTGTGGGGCAAAAGTTGCATGGGACAACGGGAGCCATACTATAACTGTAGTTTCTTGTTGCTAGGTGAGGTCGCTTCAGAGATATGAAGGTAGTTTTTAAATGGGATGCTATAGTTTGCTACTTACTTTCTGATAGCGTCTATCGAGACTAATCCTATGATGTGTAACAGTAAGTTCTTTGAAGTTCAACGATGGTCACAAAGGTTGCATGAACGTCCATTTACAGAAACTTTTCGAATTGATGCTCATTGGTATCCTGCAGTGCTGTAATCCTATTATCATGGACTGAGTGGTATTCCTTATCACATCCGCACTTATCGTACCACATGCTATGACAATTCTCTCTCGCATATCTTCAAGTGTAGTTGGAACGTCTTCAAAACAATGTCTTTTACGAATCGCCACAAGAAAAAATCCAGAGGTGCCAAGTCTGGCGAACATCTCCTCCGCGTCCAATCCAACGATTTGGGAATTGTCTCCGCAACTCATTTCTAGCCATCAACGAAAAATGTGCCGGACACCCATCGTGTTGATACCACATTCTGTTGCTTGTTCCTAAAGGTATTTCTTCCAATAACAGACATAATGTTTCTTGCAAGAATGTGTTGTACTTCCTAACATTAAGATTTTCTTCGATGAAATAGGGGCGTATAATACTGTCCTCGAGAATCCCACACTATACATTCACCGACCACGGTTTTTGGTGTGCATCTTGCCGCAGTTGCCCAATAACGCATGTTACGCAAATTAACGTTTCCATAGTCCGTGAACGTAGCATCGTCAGTAAATAAAATCACGTCAATAAACGTGTCATCGCTCTGAATCTCAAGTTGAACCCCTCGGCAGAATGCAATGCGATGATTAAAATCCGTACCAGTTAATACACTCCAGGAAATTGAAATAAGAACACCGTGAATTCATTGTCCCAGGAAGGGGAAACTTTATTGACACATTCCTGGGGTCAGATACATCACATGATCACACTGACAGAACCACAGGCACATAGACACAGGCAACAGAGCATGCACAATTTCGGCACTAGTACAGTGTATATCCAACTTTCGCAGCAGTGCAGGCTGCTATTCTCCCATGGAGACGATCGTAGAGATGCTGGATGTAGTCCTGTGGAACGGCTTGCCATGCCATTTCCACCTGGCGCCTCAGCTGGACCAGCGCTCGTGCTGGACGTGCAGACCGCGTGAGACGACGCTTCATCCATTCCCAAACATGCTCAATGGGGGACAGATCCGGAGATCTTGCTGGCCAGGGTAGTTGACTTACACCTTCTAGAGCACGTTGGGTGGCACGGGATACATGCAGACGTGCATTGTCCAGTTGGAACAGCAAGTTCCCTTGCCGGTCTAGGAATGGTAGAACGATGGGTTCGATGACGGTTTGGATGTACCGTGCACTATTCAGTGTCCCCTCGACGATCACCAGTGGTGTACGGCCAGTGTAGGAGATCGCTCCCCACACCATGATGCCGGGTGTTGGCCCTGTGTGCCTCGGTCGTATGCAGTCCTGATTGTGGCGCTCACCTGCACGGCGCCAAACACGCATACGACATCATTAGCACCAAGGCAGAAGCGACTCTCATCGCTGAAGACGACACGTCTCCATTCGTCTCTCCATTCACGCCTGTCGCGACACCACTGGAGGCGGGCTGCACGATGTTGGGGCGTGAGCGGAAGACGGCCTAACGGTGTGCGGGACCGTAGCCCAGCTTCATGGAGACGGTTGCGAATGGTCCTCGCCGATACCCCAGGAGCAACAGTGTCCCTAATTTGCTGGGAAGTGGCGGTGCGGTCCCCTACGGCACTGCGTAGGATCCTACGGTCTTGGCGTGCATCCGTGCGTCGCTGCGGTCCGGTCCCAGGTCGACGGGCACGTGCACCTTCCGCCGACCACTGGCGACAACATCGATGTACTATGGAGACCTCACGCCCCACGTGTTGAGCAATTCGGCGGTACGTCCACCCGGCCTCCCGCATGCCCACTATACGCCCTCGCTCAAAGTCCGTCAACTGCACATACGGTTCACGTCCACGCTGTCGCGGCATGCTACCAGTGTTAAAGACTGCGATGGAGCTCCGTATGCCACGGCAAACTGGCTGACACTGACGGCGGCGGTGCACAAATGCTGCGCAGCTAGCGCCATTCGACGGCCAACACCGCGGTTCCTGGTGTGTCCGCTGTGCCGTGCGTGTGATCATTGCTTGTACAGCCCTCTCGCAGTGTCCGGAGCAAGTATGGTGGGTCTGACACACCGGTGTCAATGTGTTCTTTTTTCCATTTCCAGGAGTGTATTTCAGCGTATAAGTCTCTAGCTCTCACTGAATTTTGTTGGCATTCTCCGTAAATGACAAGCGTATCGGCTTGTTCTTCGAAGGAATACGTAATTCACATTCGCTTGATTCCACGATACTAGTCTTACCATTCCTATTAGTGTTGTATTGGGAAACCGTCGAAACACGTTTACATGTCAATAACACGTTAGATGGATACGCTGTATTCGACGAATATTTACTATTTGCACGATATACGAGGGAGAACTGTCAGGGTATGTGCTTCGTTAAGTGCCGAAGTGATACGGAATACAACTCAATCCATGACAAGAAGATTGCAACATTGCATTGATACCAATGGTCATCACTTCGAACACCTTCTGTAAATGGACGTTCATGCCACCTTTTTGACCTTCGTTGACCTTCAGAGACCTCACTGTCACACATCATTAGATTCGTCTCGATAGCTGCTATCAGAAAATAAGTACCATATTATAGTGTGGTGTCACCGCCGGACACCACACTTGCTAGGTGGTAGCTTTAAATCGGCCGCGGCCCATTAGTACATGTCGGACCCGCGTGTCGCCACTGTCAGTAATTGCAGACCGAGCGCCACCACACGGCAGGTCTAGAGAGACGTACTAGCACTCGCCCCAGTTGTACGACGACTTTGCTAGCGACTACACTGACGAAGCCTTTCTCTCATTTGCCGAGAGACAGTTAGAATAGCCTTCAGCTAAGTCCATGGCTACGACCTAGCAAGGCGCCATTAACCATATCTGAGAGTCTCACTTGTATTATCAAGAGCGATGTACCATAAGGATGAATTAAAGTTAAGTAAACAGAAGCTCCGTACTTTTCTTTATAGCATTCATTAGGTATCCTGTTTCAGACCTCACGCCAGCCGGCGTGTGTGTACGCGTGCATTTCGGCTACTTCCGAGTGGCGTGGCTGTCTTGCAACGCCTCAGCATATAGTATTCCATTGGAACTACTGACGGCCTCGGGAGAGCCAGTCCTGACAAAACTCTACCATCTGGAGGACAAGATGTATGAAACAGGTGAAATACCCTCAGACTTCAAAAAGAATATAATAATTCCAATCCCAAAGAAAGCAGGTGCTGACAGATGTGAAAATTACCGAACAATCAATTTAATAAGCCACAGCTGCAAAATACTAACACGAATTCTTTACAGACGAATGGAAAAACTAGTAGAAGCCGACCTCGGGGAAGATCAGTTTGGATTCCGGAGAAATACTGGAACACGTGAGGCAATACTGACGTTACGACTTATCTCAGAAGAAAGATTAAGGAAAGGCAAACCTACGTTTCTAGCATTTGTAGACTTAGAGAAACCTTTTGACAATATTGATTGGAATACTCTCTTTCAAATTCTAAAGGTGGCAGGGGTAAAATACAGGGAGCGAAAGGCTATTTACAATTTGTACAGAAACCAGATGGCAGTTATAAGAGTCGAGGGGAATGAAAGGGAAGCAGTGTTTGGGAAGGGACTGAGACGGGGTTGTAGCCTCTCCCCGATGTTATTCAATCTGTACATTGAGCAAGCAGTGAAGGAAACAAAAGAAAAATTCGGAGTAGGTATTAAAATCCATGGAGAAGAAATAAAAACTTTGAGGTTCGCCGATGACATTGTAATTCTGTCAGAGACAGCAAAGGACTTGGAAGAGCAGTTGGACGGAATGGACAGTGTCTTGAAGGGAGGATATAAGATGAACATCAACAAAAGCAAAACGAGGATAATGGAATGTAGTCGAAGTAAATTGGGAGATGCTGTGGGAATTAGATTAGGAAATGAGACACTTAAAGTAGTAAATGAGTTTTGCTATTTGGGGAGCAAAATAACTCATGATGGTCGGAGTAGAGAGGATATAAAATGTAGACTGGCAATGGCAAGGAAAGCGTTTCAGAAGAAGAGAAATTTGCTAACATCGAGTATAGATTTAAGTGTCAGGAAGTCGTTTCTGAAAGTATTTGTATAGAGTGTATCGATGTATGGAAGTGAAACATGCACGGTAAATAGTTTGGACAAGAAGAGAATAGAAACTTTCGAAATGTGGTGCTACAGGAGAATGCTGAAGATTAGATGGGTAGATCACATAACTAATGAGGGGGTATTGAATAGGATTGGGGAGAAGAGAAGTTTGTGGCACAACTTGACTAGAAGAACGGATCAATTGGTGGGACATCTTCTGAGGCATGAAGGGATCACCAATTTAGCATTGTAGGGTAGTGTGGAGGGTAAAAATCGTAAAGGGAGACCAAGAGATGAATACACCAAGCAGATTCAGAAGGATGTAGGTTGCAGTAGGTACGGGGAGATGAAGAAGCTTGCACAGGATAGAGTAGCATGGAGAGCTGCATCAAACCAGTCTCAGGACTGAAGACCACAACAACAACAACAACAACAACTATAGCATTCCATTTTGCCCTTCACATCTCTGACGCGACCCCACCTAGCAACAAAAAGGAACGTCATATTATGGGACCCGTTGTCCCATACAACATTTGTCCCACAAACGTCTCAGCTACTGTCATACTTTCGGAGTTACTCTAGGTGGCACTAGTTAGTTATTCGCCCTGTATAAGTTTATTTATTATATTTTCTTAAAATGGGCAAATTCACAATACTGACTTTCCTTAGCATTAATTCAGAATACCCGTTTAAAAACCGTATTTTCTGCAGAAGTTCCCTTTTAGCCTCTTCTGTTTCTGGGGAAGTCCTATTTCGCCCGTGTTAGCCTTTAAGTACGATTTAGCCTTACTTAGATAACCTTTGAAATCGGACGCTTCTAATGATCGAGACAAAATTTTTCTAGAAGAAAGTAGAAGTAACATGTGTTTCTAGCCTGACGTCGCATAGCTCTCGCAAACTTCTTTTAATACCGAAAATAGTTTCGTATGGGAAGCAATTCTTCCTAAATCGATTTTCTTCTTCTTCCACGCATTCCCCTACTATTGCTCTCAAGAGATTATTGAACATTCTAGAGTAAATTTTACGAACTGCAATTAAAACCAACCTTCGTAATTCTCATACCCATTTCTTAATAATTTTTTGAGTCTTACTGGGTTGTCTCAACCTACGTCAAAAGCTTCGAAATCGCACCGACGGTTGTGGCGGAGCGGTTCTAGGCACTTCAGTCTGGAACCGTGCGATCGCTACGGTCGCAGGTTAGAAATCTGCCTCGGGCACAGATGTGTATGATGTCCTTAGGTTAGTTAGGTTTAAGTAGTTCTAAATTTTAGGGTACTGATGACCTCAGATGTGCTCAGAGCCATTTGACCATTTTTGAGCTTCGAAATCCTGCATCTCCATTGACAAGACTTTCCTCTTAGTTCTCTCAGTATTTCACATGTTTCTGTTTCACATGTTGCTAAACTTTCTACGACAGTGTCTGTTAGCCTAATCTTCGTTGTTGATCTAATACGTATGTTCCATAAAACTGCACTTAGCACTTATATCACTTGTCGTGGACAACATGGTTCTAAATTTCCCTTTCACTGGAACCATCTTTCTTAAGGGGTTCCGGAAAGGCTCAAAATCATGAAAAGTTCAATTTTTACTTTTTTGCGTTTTCTGAATCTGCAGACTATTACCTTTTAATAGATATATAATTTATTCAATTCCGAAGACTACAACTATTTTTAATTTTTTTTTTTTTTTTTGAAATGTGTTCTACATTGGGCGTGACCCACTGTGGCGCTGTGCGATATGTTAATTACCTTGGTGACGGTGATTCTAAAAGTTTAAAACATGTTCAAGGACTGAAGCCCTATGGTGATGATGTTGTAGTGCAGAAATTTGAGTGTATTGGACACGTACAGAAGCGAATGGGAACAAGACTTCGGCGACTGAAAGCTTCGTACAAAAAACAAAAACTCAGTGATGGTAAAGGGTTGGATGGGAAGGGAAGGTTAACTGACAGTGTAATTGACAAAATACAGAACTATTATGGAATGGCTATTAGGCAAAATACACAAAGTGTCGACGAAATGAAGAAGGCTGTTTGGGCTCTTTTTTTTTCATACTTCTTCAACCGATGAAAATCTCCAACATAGCTTGTGTCCCAAAGAAGAAGACAGTTGGTGTAAATATAACAAAGGATTGCTAACTGGTGAAGTGTACACTCATAAGCATAGTCTGCCTCATGCAACAATGGAGGTGATAAAACCTATTTTCGGAGACTTAGCAGCACCTGAACTGTTGAAAAAGTGTATTCACGGAAAAACTCAAAACCCCAATGAAAGTGTAAATAGTGTTATATGGTCGAGAATCCCCAAGACTGTATTTGCTGGAATAGAAACACTTTACTTTGGTATGCATGATGCTGTTGCGACTTTCAATGATGGAAACATTGTAAGGTGCAAGGTATTTAGAAATATGGGAATGAAGATAGGTTCTAACATGGTACGAGCGATGCTTGCTTTAGACAAGGATCGCCTTCGGGCTGCAGACAGGGCTGTAAAGAGTCTAGAAATACAAGCAAGAGTAAACAGGAGGAGGAACAAGAGGAAGCTGGAGGAGGAGTTTGCAGAGGATAAAGATAATCCATCCTATGGACCTGGAATGCACTAAAAAGTTAATCCAATCTTTGTCGCTTGATTCCCAAAACTTATATTTTCTCATACTAATTACATGTTTTCTAAGGATCTTCCAAACATATTTGTTTCAAACTTTCAGTAAATGTTACACAGTACCTTCTGCATAATTTAACACAGCCTTTTTCCAAAAAACTGTATATTTTTGAATATATAAATAAAAAATTGCAAAAAAAATGTTGTGAATTTTCACTACAATTGAAAAAAATCATCTTTAATAACTGAACTAAAATTTTGTAAAATCCCTGTGTTAAGTTGTAGCCCATATTCCAATAAATAAATTGTAAAACGTTCAACTTCCTACCTCAAATACTTTGTGAGGAAAGATGTAATTTATAAGCGTTATTTTAACATTGCAAGTATAGGGCGTTCCGGAGTCCCTTAATGACGGATTCAACTGCAGACGACGCTGCAAACGAAAATGGACTATGAAATTTGGAACTTGGACTGCAAAGACAACCTTGGGCGTATTCACCACTGCAGCACAAGTGATTTACACCAGCATTTAACTGCGAAAAAGATCTGTTCACGATGGTTAGCAGAGGATCTGGCCAAAACTCAGTTTTAGGCTGGTACGAACTGTCGTCTGGAGGCACTCAAAACATTCGACCGAGTAAATGCAAAGTCTGAATACAACGAGCCAACAAGAGATGTATCTTTGATACATTCGCGACACCTAGAAACTTACGAGCCATGATCTGCGCTGATGATTCAATGTCAACCTGGACACACAAAAACTATTCGTCCGCGAAGCGTTTGATAGATGATAGGCTGTTCCTTCCCTCAGATGTTACGTCAGTCGACGATTGACTTGGGAGTATCAAAGACCAGTTAGTGCTGAGTGGTATAAAACAATTTCTATATCGCAAATTGATGAAATGAGGAAAAAACAGTGCAAAATGACAACACCGCATCACTTTTCATCACGACGATGTCTCACGCCGAATCAGGTAATTAATTTTTTGACACAGAAAACGTGCTGTTACTGTCTCACTGCTCGGTTTCACGCGATTTGTAGGGCACTGAAAAAAAATACAGAGACGGCGATTTTATTCACTTATTTACGTGCGCTCCAAATACCAGAGGGAAAAAGATTTTCCTAGTTTGTCCGAAAGCACACAAAAATGGGTAAATTTTAAAATCGAATATTACGAGTACATGGAGTCTTGTAACGTGACATCCTCCTCCAGCATTACTTTTCTTCAACAGCAGTTGTCGATGCCAGTACTGTTTTTCGAATTTTGTACGGGTCAATATTATCTCAGCTGTTTCTCTGAAACTTTCATATTATTTCATACGCAATATGTTATTTTCCATTTTCTGAAAGTACGGTTCAATTTTTTAACCATTGGAAATTACGAATTATTTGGCACACTAAAAACTTCTATTATTAATTACGCGATCTAGTACTGTTTATTAAGTTTATTCCTGGATTCATATATGAAATAATAATTGAAATTAAAAGAAATTCATTTGTCAAGCAAAACTGTAAAATCTTTGGAGCATGGTTATTACCTCATAGTGAAATACTACACTACTGGCCATTAAAATTGCTACACCAGGAACGTGACGTGCTACAGACGCGAAATTTAACTAACAGTAAGAAGATGTTGTGATATGCAAATGATTAGCTTTTCAGAGCATTTACACAATATTGGCGCCGGTGGCAACACCTACAACGTGCTGACATGAGGAAAGTTTCTAACCGGTTTCTCATACGTAAACAGCAGTTGACCGGCGTTGCCTCGTGAAACGTTGTTGTGATGCCTCGTGTAAGGAGGAGAAATGCGTACTATCGCGTTTCCAACTTTGATAAAGGTCGGATTGTAGCCTATCGCGATTGCGGTTTGCCGTATCGCGGCATTGCTGCTCGCGTTGGTCGCGATCCAAAGACTGTTAGCAGAATATGGAATCGGTGGGTTCAGGAGGGTAATAGAGAACGCCGTGCTGGATCAAAATGGTTCAAATGGCTCTGAGCACTATGGGACTTAACATCTATGGCCATCAGTCCCCTAGAACTTAGAACTACTTAAACCTAACTAACCTAAGGACATCACACAACACCCAGTCATCACGAGCGTGCTGGATCCCAACGGCCTCGTATCACTAGCGGTCGAGATGACAGGCATCTTATCCGCATGGCTCTAACGGATCGTGCAGCCACGTCTCGATCCCTCAGCCAACAGATGGGGACGTTTGCAAGACAACAACCATCTGCACGAACAGTTCGACGACGTTTGTAGCAGCATCGACTATCAGCTCAGAGACCACGGCTGCGGTTAACGTTGACGCTGCATCACAGACAGGAGCGCCTGCGATGTCATACTCAACGACGAACCTAGGTGCACGAATGGCAGAACGTCATTCTTTCGGATGAATCCAGATTCTGTTTACAGCATCATGATGGTCGTATCCGTGTTTGGCGACATCGCGGTGAACGCACATTCGATGCGTGTATTCTTCATCGCCGTACTGACGTATCACCCGGCGTGATGGTATGGGGTGGCATTGGTTACACGTCTCAGTCACCTCTTGTTTGCATTGACGGAACTTTGAACAGTGGACGTTACATTTCAGATGTGTTATGACCCGTGGCTCTACCCTTCATTCGATCCCGGCGAAACCCTACATTTCAGCAGGATAATGCACGACCGTGCAATGTTGCAGGTCCCGTACGGGCCTTTCTGGATAGAGAAAATGTTCGACTCCTGCCCTGGTCAGCACATTCTCCAGATCTCTCACCAACTGAAAACGTCTGGTCAATGGCGGCCGAGCAACTGGCTCGTCACAATACGCCAGTCACTACTCTTGATGAACTGTGGTATCCTGTTGAAGCTGCATGGGCAGCTGTACCTGTACACGCCATCCAGCTCTGACTCAATGCCCAGGCGTATCGAGGCCGTTATTACGGCCAGAGGTGGTTGTACTGGGTACTGATTTCTCAGGATCTATGCACTCAGATTCCGTGAAATTGTAAGCACGTGTCAGTTCTATTATAATACATTTATCCAATGAATACTCGTTTATCAACTGCATTTCTCCTTGGTGTAGCAATTTTAAGGGCCAGTAGTGTAGCTATACACAACATTTGTATCCTGCTCTCTAGTTGACATATATAGGTAAATCTCATCAATGTTACATATGTCGTTGTCCTCGAATAGGTAGTGCCAGTGTAAAGGTCAACTGGAGGACGGGATACATATTAAATTGTATCGACCGTTTCGCCTTTAATATGGCTAGTACAGATTCGAAAAAATTGTTCTCATACTAGTATGGGAAACGAAAGAATAACGACGGCTGCGAAATTTCTATTACCGGTAGGTACTGGAGTATACGAAAACATACGTAATGGTGTAGGCAACAATGAAATATGTCGAAATAGTCAAATACAGTAAAAGAAAAAAATGGAAAACTGAACGTACCACATGAGAACTTTTCAAAAGAACCGAAGCTCGTCTAGAAAGACATCAACAAAAATCACATACCCACATACGCAACAAACAAAACATAACGAAAACTCTCACAGACACACACACACACACACACACACACACATACACACACAAACACACACATTCACCCCCCATCCCCAAACCCCTATGCTAATGTGAAATTACCTTACATATTTCGGACGGTACATTTGCCCAACGCGTTTAACAAAACATGTAAACGGGCAATATGTTTGGGGAATACTACGACTCTATGAATATTCGTCTAAGTGACTGTGAAGTGTGTAAATCCGTCGTTTCCCCATCCCTACAAGAGATTTCACAGCTGACCAATAACCCTGTATGCTCTTCGTGCAAGCCCCTGTGGATAACGATCAAAACTCAGTATTGTGATTAACTACGAGATGCTGATAACCCGTTTCCCGTAAATCCCTATATGAAAAAAACCATCCGAAATTACAATGGAACCCTCTCCAACTTGATCTTCAATTAAGCTGACCAAAACTTTCTTCCATCGATTGGGTACTACTTTAAACACTACATCGTCACAATCTTGGGCTGAAACTACAGCCCCCCCAAACCCATAATTCCTCCAGAGATGCCCACCACTGTTGGTTGGTTGGTCGGTTGGATGGTTTGGGGAAGGAGACCAGACAGCGAGGTCATCGGTCTCATCGGATTAGGGAAGGACGAGGAAGGAAGTCGGCCGTGCCCTTTGAAAGGAACCATCCCGGCATTTGCCTGGAGCGATTTAGGGAAATCACGGAAAACCTAAATCAGGATGGCCGGACGCGGGATTGAACCGTCGTCCTCCCGAATGCGAGTCCAGTGTCTAACCACTGCGCCACCTCGCTCGGTCCCCCCACTGTTCTACTTCCTTTTGCCACCACACCAACAGTACGTGATTTTCATAATATCTCTCAAGGCGAGCTTACATTTTTCGAACCACGTCGCTCGTCTAATGGACCGCCACAACCTATCCCTGCTGCACCGCCATATGAGTAAGTCGCGAGTACGGCGATGAGATACATTTCTGAAGCGCATATGTTCGCCGCACTCACGAGATCGAACGTACTCTGCAACGAGACCACACATTTGTAAAAAAAAAAAAAATCGTGGCCAACATATCTACGCCTATAGCCTCTCTCATATCATCCAGATTTATCAGAACAGATAAATCCATACCTACAAACGGAAACGAGATACTAAAAATTGTCCTAAAACAAGAAATTAATCGTCCAAATTGTGGTGTCACCGCCAGACACCACACTTGCTAGGTGGTAGCTTAAATCGGCCGCGGTCCATTAGTACATGTCGGACCCGCGTGTCGCCGCCATCAGTACTTGCAGACCTAGCGCCACCACATGGCAGGTCTAGAAAGACGGACTAGCACTCGCCCCAGTTGTACGGACGACATTGCTAGCGACTAGACGTACGAAGCCTTCCTCTCATTTGCCGAGAGACAGTTAGAATAGCCTTCAGCTAAGCACATGACTACGACCTAGCAAGGCGCCATTAGCCTTACCTACTTTGAGAGTTATAGTATAAATGTCTCAAGAAGAACGCTGTATTCATCAGAGAATAAAAGTTAAGTATATTATAAGCTACTTACTTTTCTTGCTACCATTCAATAGTTATCCTGTTCCAGAATTCACGCCCGTCTGCATTACATCGCGTGCCTTTCGGCTACCTCCGAGTGGTGTGGCTGTCTTGCTACGCCACAACACAAATTACCTCAATATCATTAAGAATGAAATCAAGTACTGAATGAATTGCAAACAATAAATTATTTAAATAAATGCACACGAATAATATTTTGAGCAATATGTAGCGATCTCTTTTAAAATCACCTTCAATTATTTTAGTGTACAATGATAGCCCTTATTCACTGCAAGTTTAAACGCAACCAAAACCTCTCAGACAAACAGAAGCTAAACGATGTCAAAGTAAGCGTAAGGAGGGCTATGCGTGAAGTGTTCAGTGAATTCGAAAGTAAAATTCTATGTACCGACTTGGCAGAAAATCCTACGAAGTTCTGGTCTTACGTTAAATCAGTAAGTGGATCGAAACAGCATATCCAGACACTCTGGGATGATGATGGCATTGAAACAGAGGATGACACGCGTAAAGCTGAAATACTAAACACCTTTTTCCAAAGCTGTTTCACAGAGGAAGACCGCACTGCACTTCCTTCTCTAAATCCTCGCACGAACGAAAAAATGGCTGACATCGAAATAAGTGTCCAAGGAATAGAAAAGCAATTGAAATCACTCAACAGAGTAAAGTCCACTGGACCTAACGGGATACCAATTCGATTCTACACAGAGTACGTGAAAAAACTTGCCCCCCTTCTAACAGCCGTGTACCGCAAGTCTCTAGAGGAACGGAAGGTTCCAAATGATTGGAAAAGCGCACAGGTAGTCCCAGTCTTCAAGAAGGGTCGTCGAGCAGATGCGCAAAACTATAGGCCTATTTCTCTGACATAGATCTGTTGTAGAATTTTAACACGTGTTTTTTGCTCGCGTATCATATCATTTCTGGAAACTCAGAATCTACTCTGTAGGAATCAACATGGATTCCGGAAACAGCGATCGTTTGAGACCCATCTCGCTTTATTTGTTCATGAGACCCAGAAAATATTAGATACAGGCTCCCAGGTAGATGCCATTTTCCTTGAGTTCCCGAAAGCGTTCGATACAGTTCCGCACTGTCGCCTGATAAACAAAGTAAGAGCCTACGGAATATCAGACCAGCTATGTGGCTGGATTGAAGAGTTTTTAGCAAAATGGACACAGCATGTTGTTCTCAATGGAGAGACGTCTACAGACGTTAAAGTAACCTCTGGCGTGCCACAGGGAAGTGTTATGGGACCATTGCTTTTCACAATATATATAAATGACCAAGTAGATAGTGTCGCGGATGATGCTGTAGAATACAGAGAAGTTGCAGCATTAGAAAATTGCAGCGAAATGCAGGAGGATCTGCAGCGGATCGGCACTTGGTGCTGGGAGTGGCAACTGACCCTTAACATAGACAAATGTAATGTATTGCGAATACATAGAAAGAAGGATCCCTTATTGTATGATTATATGATAGCGGAACAAACACTGGTAGCAGTTATTTGTGTAAAATATCTGGGAGTAAGCGTACGGGACGATTTGAAGTGGAATGATCATATAAAATTAATTGTTGGTAAGGCGGGTGCCAGGTTCAGATTCATTGGGAGAGTCCTTAGAAAATGTAGTCCATCAACATAGGAGATGTCTTACGAAACACACGTTTGGCCTATACTTGAGTATTTGCTCATCAGTGTGGGATCCATACCTGGTCGCGTTGACAGAGGAGATAGAGAAGATCCAAAGAAGAGCGGCGTGTTTCGTCACAGGGTTATTTGGTAACCGTGATAGCGTTACGGAGATGTTTAGCAAACTCAAGTGGCAGACTCTGCAAGAGAGGCGCTCTGCATCGCGGTGTAGCTTGCTGTCCAGAGGGTGCGTTTCTGGATGAGGTATCGAATATATTGCTTCCGCCTACTTCATGAAAATTAGAGAGATTCGAGCGCGCACGGAGGCTTTCCGGCAGTCGTTCTTCCCGCGAACCATACGCGAGCGGAACAGGAAAGGGAGGTAACGACAGTGGCACGTAAAGTGCCCTCCGCCACACACCGTTGGGTGGCTTGCGGAGTATAAATGTAGATGTAGATGTAGAACACAGGTTTTATTATCTGCGGCTGAAAGTGAAGACATTATTACCTATGAGTAATTTATGACGTCATTTCTCAAAGCCGACGGATTGTATCGCCTGCTTCACTAGACCCCCTCTCTTTGTCAAAGAGATTTGACGAATATTTGTTCATATTCCTTAGTCAAACGAATTTGATGGTGTAATACCTGCCTTAGTAGAGTTGTGGCGATTCGTGAATGAGTCGTTCATTTGAACGACTCTAAATGAAGAATCGTAAGAATCGAATCGTGATACTGAAGAATCGTCGTTCAAAAGAATCGTAAGAACGATTGTGTGTTTCCGAGTCGTGACGATTCCAAGTTCTAACGATTCATCGATTCTTAGTACGCTATGCTTCGAAGGCAACTTCCGAATCATGCCGAGTCGTGCCGAATGATTACGGCCGCCAGATGGCAGTCAAGTGGAGGACGCGTGTCAACAAAGGAAGCTCGAAACGAACAAACGAAGTTCCTGGGCCGTAATATTACGCGTGAAAATCAAGCTGACACTTGGCAGTGTCGTCTTCTCATGTAAATAGTTGTGCCAGTGGCAAGTTCTCAGACAAATTAAAAGCAAAACCTCTGCTTCGCATTTAGAGGAAATGAAAGTTAAGCTAAATTTGCCTTGTGGAAGGGCTGTCAGCTGCGTTATGAATTGCAAGAGTGATGTGGACTTGGAAAGACATCTTAGCACAGAAAAACATAGGATGATATGAGCCAAATCACGTCTGCCTCACTGCTAGATTTTGTTACTATAAAACAGACGTCCGTAGTTCGATACGTTCAAGCCACACAACCAAACTGGCATACCACGTAATTTTGCACCACCTTTCGCACAAATCGACTCCTCTTTCCTGGCATACTGAAATAAAGCAATAGATGCAATCAAATCGAACGTTACGTATAAATCGAGAATCACACTTGTAACTTCATTTGCATGTTTACTCATAAACTATTTATGGCATATATTATCATGACACAGTTCGATTCTAATCCCATTGACAATTTCAGACATGTGCTGCCATCTGTGAGTAAGATGTAGAACTTTTTGCATTCCGTAAGAATCGTGCCATCGCAGACTTGAATGAATCGTGAACGAATCGTAGGAATCGATTCGCAATGTGAGACTGAATCGTAGGAATCGAATCGGGAAAAAGAATCGTGTTGTCCAACTCTATGCCTTAGCACTGACGATTTTACCGCCAGTTCGAGCGTCTGTCGTAACTGCAGCCGCAGTGGGTGGTTGGCGTGGAAGAGGGGAGGGGATTCACTGTGCAGTGCTGGCAACCTCTGCCGCACGCGCTCTAGGCGACAAACGTGATTTCTGCCCCGGGACGCGCAAGGAGAACTTAATGAAACGGCGTGTATAGCGCGTATACGTTTTTCTCCTTGCTGATCGATGTTCTTTGCTTGTTTTGCGTGTTAGTTAGCAGTTACAAAACCCGAGGAAGCGACTACAGTATATCGATAGCGCTGGCGGGCGACACGCAACTGTGGAGTGGCAACAGTGGTGGGTGCGTCCGGCGCTGCATTTTTTTACAAGTAGGCTCACTTACAGATAGCACGGAGAACGTTTCACGATCGCTAACGGAACTGATTGCAAGTGACGCCTTGTAATATCGCTGCAGATAATACTCCGAGAGTTTGCGCTTCTGTTAAGCACGTAGAGTTGGACACAGATACGGAGAACTACCAGTTAAGTGCCGAGTGACCAGCTGGGGCTAATTTTAACAACTGCATACGGAGCCACTCCCGTCTATTTCAGGTAAGTCTGGCCTCGCTCGTTCATACAGTCGAAGATCCGATTTGTAACAAGTGTCTTTGCGTGTGAACTTCCTTCATTAGCTGGTGCAGTAGATTTCGGAAAAATCAAGCCGCGAAAACAGTAACTCCACTGGAAATAGTCACCTACACGAGTACCGTTTGCAGCTTAAAATCATATAATGGCCCTAGGCACTAAACGACCATTTCTGTTTTTCTGTATGCGTGTTTGCGTTTCGGATGTGAAGCCCAATTTACGAAAACTACAGTAGTGAAAATGTGTAAAAAACGTAGGCCAAACAAATTACTTCTTGTAGTTTTCCACATTAGACAGGCAAATAAACAATTTATGCACTTTATAATGTTTAGCGGTTTATAGTGCAATGTGGATAAACGTTATTGGCAGAACCGATTTCGTTGTACTACTTTGTACTGCAATTCCATCTAGTGCAAAATCGTTGCGTAATGCATACAGTGCGTGCTCCAGATCTCCGATAACGATTCGCGAAAGCTTGCGAATTAATAGTAAACGACCACACTCATACACACCATTCATCTAATTTATCGTCCGTTTTCTCAGAAAAAAAGAAACATTTGAGGTATCAAAAAAACGTTTACATATTAGACATGAGCGCATTACAGGAAGTGACAAGCAGCTGTGTCAAAGTTTGACTTTCATACTTTATCGGTAATACAAACTGCAAGATATGTTTGTACGGGTCCGAAATTCGTGCATTGTTTGGGTGCCTGATAAACGTTTCAGCGCAGTTTATTTTCCATTATGTGTAAAGATAAGTTCATAGTAAATAACTGACCCCAGGAACGTCATTTGCGAATATACTTGAATGTATTTAATAACAGAAAGTCGTCACCAAGCAGTGTGTAACAATTTCTTTCACAACTTCGCACGTGTTTCGTAGGTGAAAACAAATTTCCGTAGACTACGTTACTGATAATTTGTAACTCGTAGGAAGGCTGTAGGATAAAGAAATTGCGTCACTTGCGTTTTCACATTACGCAGAATCGCAGATACCAGAAGCAACAGACGACTTTTGTTATCTTTACCTGTCTGCACTGTAATGTAGATAAGTGACGGATTACATAGCACAAATTTCTCTGTGCAAACATATAACTGTGACGTACAAATTTCGTGTACGTAAATTTCTCTTCGAATCCGGAATAACGAATCCTTGCAAATACGCAGTAAATGCTTCTGCACATATACATCATGTCTGTTATTTTACGCAAGTTTTTCACGGAAAAATAACATTTCGGTTGTCACGTATTTTCTTACGAAAATTAAATCACAAACGCAAGTTAGCAGTCTATTCAGCACAATGGCAAAAATGGTTGATACAGGTACGTTTTCATTGTAGGTAGGCGCTGAAGCAACGTACGATTTTCTTATCCGCATTAATGTACAGTATATTGTAGTTTGTATAAGTGATAAATTTCGAAGTACTACTACTTTGGATCCAACGCAAAACTGAGTCGTATTACACAGACAGAAGCCGTGCGATTTTTCTGTATATCATAGCAACCGCCAAATATTTAAAACTTTTTCTCGCAAATGACGTTCCTACGGTCAGTTATTTATTATGAACGTACGCACACTGCAGTGAACATAATGGAAAATAAATTGCATTGTAACGTTAATCAGGTACCCAAACAATGCTCGAATTTCGGATCCAAACAAATATATATTACAGTTTGTGTTAACGATAAAGTGTGAAGTCAGACATTGGCATAGCTACTTTTCACTTCCTGTAATGCGAATGTACAGTTTTTTCTGATGCTTTTTCTCTTTTCTCTTTTGAATATTTTTCAATGAGCTTTCTCTGTTTCTGCTTATATATTATGAATGTACGCACACTGCAGTGAACATAATGGAAAATAAATTGCATTGTAACGTTAATCAGGTACCCAAACAATGCTCGAATTTCGGATCCAAACAAATATATATTACAGTTTGTGTTAATGATAAAGTGTGAAGTCAGACATTGGCATAGCTACTCTTCACTTCCTGTAATGCGAATGTACAGTTTTTTCTGATGCTTTTTCTCTTTTCTCTTTTGAATATTTTTCAATGAGCTTTCTCTGTTTCTGCTTATACATTATGAACGTACGCACACTGCAGTGAACATAATGGAAAATAAATTGCATTGTAACGTTAATCAGGTACCCAAACAATGCTCGAATTTCGGATCCAAACAAATATATATATTACAGTTTGTGTTAACGATAAAGTGTGAAGTCAGACATTGGCATAGCTACTTTTCACTTCCTGTAATGCGAATGTACAGTTTTTTCTGATGCTTTTCTCTTTTCTCTTTTGAATATTTTTCAATGAGCTTTCTCTGTTTCTGCTTATATATTATGAACGTACGCACACTGCAGTGAACATAATGGAAAATAAATTGCATTGTAACGTTAATCAGGTACCCAAACAATGCTCGAATTTCGGATCCAAACAAATATATATATTACAGTTTGTGTTAACGATAAAGTGTGAAGTCAGACATTGGCATAGCTACTCTTCACTTCCTGTAATGCGAATGTACAGTTTTTTCTGATGCTTTTTCTCTTTTCTCTTTTGAATATTTTTCAATGAGCTTTCTCTGTTTCTGCTTATATAGGGGTGCTAAGCATCTACAAAAACATTATACAGCAGTCCAAGAAAAAATAAGAGGTGAATAACAGGATACATAAAAAAATTGGAGTATAAATTCAAACTTAGTTATCGCTAAGTAACTAGAAAAACATTTCCCATTTTCTATTTTGTTTTAATATTTGACGGTAATGAAAGACGATGCCACCCATAAATTGCGAATAAGTCGGAAATCAACCTGCGCTGCCGCAGGGGACAACTCACTATTGTTGAATTTTTCAGGAGGAATAAAAATCATTTCACAGCTTTGGTTAGTAATGCAATGGTGAACTTCTTTCTGCCGTGTAAAACAGTTCATTTTCTTGAATGTGAAACGGTAATATTGCCTAATTTAAAACATATTTGTAGTTGCAATGGTGATTTTTATCGCCTATAGATGTCCTCTTACACCAATAAATCTGGAAACAAATATATTTTAAGTCTGTTACTTAAAATTACATGAAAGTAAGAACTGATAATTAATTAATGAACATGCCTTTGTAGGGAGCAGTATTAAGCAGAAAATGATTTATTACCCAAAAAATTTATATTATGAAGGATATTTAAATGATAACCAAATAACTTGCTTTTGAACCTAAACCACTCAATGTATTTAATATTAACCCTTAAGCCTTCACAAAACAGCACTCATATTACAAAAGATGAGTTGTTCTAGCCACTTTTAAGTCATATTCGTCCACTTTTGTGGTGGACCACATTTTCAGACGATTAGAAAAGGCATGATACTGTGGATCTTTAATATACTTCATTAGTTTCCCAATACCATTTTTTCATGTTTTTAGGAATTTTTCTGCCATCTGTTTCTGTTTGATGAAGCCCAATATATGCTGTGGATCTTTGATATACTACATTAGTTACCAATATGTTTTTGTAATAACGGTAATAGCCACCCTCGGAACATTGTTAGAAAAAGGGCTAACGCAGCAGCAGATATCTTATGAAGAACACTGAACACTAATTTCGAAATATTTTCCAAGTCTTCTGTCTTATTTGTACAATTTAGCGCAGAGCCACTTGGCCGTTTTACACTAGCATATTTCTTTGTCAAAGTAGACAGTCAAATATTTATGTCAAAGCAATTTGATGGTGTAATCGGTTCAAATGGCTCTGAGCACTATGGGACTTAACTTCTGAGGTTATCTGTTGGGGTTTATGGGCGCTCAACATCGAGGTCATCAGCGCTTCTGAGGTCATCAGTCCCCTAGAACTTAGAACTACTTAAACCTAACTAACCTAAGGACCACACACACATCTATGCCCTAGGCAGGACGCGAACCTGCGACCATAGCGGTCGCACGGTTCCAGACTACAGCGCCTAGAACCGCTCGGCCACACCGGCCGGCACAGCCTAGAAAACGAAACCATTTACGCCATCAGACATTCATAGAATCGAAAGTGCTGAAGGTGATAATCTGGTAGGGTTTTCGCCTCACACGAAAGCACATGCGAGAATTGTAAATCCTTACCAGCAGTACTGGGGAATTTTTGGAATTGTTAATTTGCGGTAAGGCCTTATGGAACCAAACTGCTGAGGTCATCGGTCCCTAAGGCTGTACACTACTTAATCTAACTTAAACTAACTTACGCTATGGACAACACACACACACACACACACCCATGCCCGAGGGAGGACTCGAACCTCCGACGGGGGGAGCCGCACGAACCGTGACAAGGCGCCTAAGACCGCGCGGCTATCCCGCGCGGCGGGAATTTTTGAAGCTACCGCATAGGATGAACAAAGGTAGATCAACAGACGCTCTGGAAGAAAGTGAGATTTAAATCGTCTTCACTGAGCAATAGGAAGATATACGTAATGAACAAACCGACCACGTTTTTAAATTGTCGTCAACATTTACTCCAATGCAACACTATAGATTCACCCTTCTAGCTGTGTAAACACTCATTGTGATTTAGATACTCCATTCACGATTATACCGTTGTGTTTTCGATAACATACAGCGTGCCTTGTTCTAACGTGTACTAACTCTTAGGGCAGGGGTCGGCAAGTAGTTTTCAGTGGGGTTCGGATTCGGTGTAAAAATTTTTATGCAGTTCCACAAAAAAAAACTATTAATTAAAAGGTACAGTTTTATATTTTGTTTTAAAGTCGAGTTAGTTTCCAAAAAACGGGTAAACCAAGCAAAACAAGTAGTTCTCAGGTAATGTTGTAATATACTGAATGTGAGAAATTACATCGACGGTCTTGAGCCAGTTTTTTTTTCCTTTTTAAGTTCGGAGTAAGAGGGGTACAGCAAATGCGAAACAGGCCTATGTCTTCGAAGTGGGCGTCCGTCAACCCGGACCGATATATGTTCTTCGAAAAATTCATTTTCGAAACCGACGACTCGCATATTTATGTCGAACCAAACATAGTGGCCAGATTGATAACTACTCTCTTACAATTTTCATATTTTTCTGAAACATTTTTACCCCAAAATTGTTCAGTGTATTCAGCTTTATACATTCGCAAAGAAATATCTTCTTGCAAGTCGATTATCTCCACTTGAAGTGAAGACTTTGAAACGCTGAACAACTTAGCAGGCACATCAGTCCATTCTGCCGATACATCAACTTCGTAAGGAAATTTTAGCAATTGAGACAGCTTTCCAATTACTGCAAAGTCTTGAAATCTTGTAGCAAAATTCGTCCCTTACATCGGACAGAAATCTTACAAACACTGCAATGTCTTCTTCAGAGTTCTCTTTTTTATACTCAGGAATTGTTGGGAAATGAACAAATTCGTGCCTTGCAATATATTTTTTAAAAATATCCAGCTTACGACGAAAAGCAGACACGCTTTGTATCAGATCACATATTAATTTTCCATTCCCTTGTAACTCTATGTTGAGCGCATTTAAGTATTTCAGAATATCCTTCAGAAAAGCCATAGCTAGCATATTGCTCTCGTTTGTTATGAACTCTGAGTGCTTCTTTACTCCCTGCGTATCCAAGATTTGCAAGAAGGTTACTTCTTCCTTTATTAGCCAGAAACGTTCAACAACTTGTCCTTTACTTAACCAACGAACATTGTTGTATTGCAGTAAGTCAGAATACACTGCATCACATTCTGAAAGAAACTTCTTGAACTTTCGATGTTGAAGAGAATCTCATAAAATTAATCAAATACACCAAGCTGTCCACTACTTCTTTCAGTGTATCACTGAGTTCCCAGAATGAGATTTTCACTCTGCAGCGGAGTGTACGCTGATATGAAACTTCCTGGCAGATTAAAACTGTGTGCCCAACCGAAACTCGACTCGGGACCTTTGCCTTTCGCGGGCAAGGAAGTTTCATATCAGCGCACACTCCGCTGCAGAGTGAAAATCTCATTCTGGAAACATTCCCCAGGCTGTGGCTAAGCCATGTCTCCGCAGTATCCTTTCTTTCAGGAGTGCTAGTTCTGCAAGGTTCGCAGGAGAGCTTCTGTAAAGTTTGAAAGGTAGGAGACTAGATACTGGCAGAAGTAAAGCTGTGAGGACCGGGCGTGAGTCTTGCTTCGGTAGCTCAGATGGTAGAGCACTTGCCCGCGAAAGGCAAAGGTCCCGAGTTCGAGTCTCGGTCGGGCACACAGATTTAATCTGCCAGGAAGTACCACTGAGTTTTTCTCAAAGGGCAGTCTGATGAATTACACACTGATACGACAGTAGACCTGGATTCTGATCCCTGATTTTCTTTACTACACCTTTTTCTATGCCAATCACCGCTGAGGCGCCGTCAGTTGAAAGTGACACTATTTTATCAGAACGAATGTTGGAATTATTAATAAATTCGTCAGTAGCTTTGAATAAATCTTCTCCTCGAGTGTTACCTTTCAAAGGCATTATTGCGAGCAATTCTTCCCTCAGTATCTTATTTTGAATGTCGAAAAATCTCACGAAAATAGATATTTGTTCATCGTCAACAACGTCACATGATTCGTCACGTGCAATGGCGTAGCACGGTGCCTTTTCCAAAAGTTCAAGCAGAGTGCTTTTAATGTCAGTAGCTAAAATTTCCGTTCTTCTTATATTACTTCTTGCCGACATTATAATACATTGAATTGCAGCGACAACATCCTTTTTTTCTTCAAAAATTGCCGAGGCTACTTCCAACATACATTCTTCCATTATTTCAGAATCTGAAAATGATTGTTGGTGTTTACTAAGTGTCCAGTACACACGTAACGCTGCTTCTGCCGATTTTTCTAGCTCACTCGTGCAGCGAAAAAGCAGTTTCGTGCTTTTTTCGTAAGAAGTGAGATATTCCTGTAATTTATATTTACATTTTATCGTGATACGTTTACAGAGAAGTTATACATATCACATTTATACACTACTGGCCACTAAAATTGCCAAACCACGAGTGCTACAAACGCGATATTTAACCGACAGGAAGAAGATGTTGTGATATGCAAATGATTAGATTTTCAGGGCATTCACACAAGGTTGGCGCCAGTGGCGACACCTACAACGTGCTGACATGAGGAAAGTTTCCAACCGATTTCTCATACACAAACAGCAGTTGACCGGCGTTGCCTGGTGAAACGTTGTTGTGATGCCTCGTGTAAGGAGGAGAAATGCGTACCAACAAGTTTCCGACTTTGATAAAGGTCGGATTGTAGCCTATCACTATTGGGGTTTATCGTATCGCGACATTGCTGGTCGCGTTGGTCGAGATCCAATGACTGTTAGCAGAATATGGAATCGGTAGGTTCAGGAGGTTAATACGGAACGCCGCGTTGGATCCCAACGGCCTCGTATCACTAGCAGTCGAGATGACAGGCATCTTATCCACATGGCTGTAACGGATCGTGCAGCCACGTCTCGATCCCTGAGTCAACAGATGGGGACGTTTGCAAGACAACAACCATCTGCACGGACAGTTCGACGACGTTTGCAGCAGCATGGACTATCAGCTTGGAGACCATGGCTGCGGTTACCCTTGACGCTGCATCACAGACGGGAGCGCCTGCGATGGTGTACTCAATGATGGATCTGGGTGCACGAATGGCAAAACGTCATTTTTTCGGATGAATCCAGGTTCTGTTTACAGCATCATGATGGTCGCATTCGTGTTTGGCGACATCGCGGTGAACACACATTAGAACCGTATATTCGTCATCGCCATACTGGCGTATCACCCGGAGTGATGGTAAGGGGTACCATTGGTTACACGCCTCGGTCACCTCTTGTTCGCATCGACGGCATTTTGAACAGTGGACGTTACATTTCAGATGTGTTACGACTCGTGGCTCTACCCTTCATTCCATCCCTGCGAAACCCTGCATTTCAGCAGGATAATGCACGACCGCATGTTGAAGGTCCTGCACGGGCCTTTCTGGATACAGAAAATGTTCGACTGCTGCCCTGGCCAGCACATTCTCCAGGTCTCTCACCAACTGAAAACGTCTGGTCAATGGTGGTCGAGCAACTGGCTCGTCACAATACGCCAGTCACTACTCTTGATGCACTGTGGTATCGTGTTGAAGCTGCATGGGCAGCAGTACATGTACACGCCATCCAAGCTCTGTTTGACTCAATGCACAGGCTTATCAAGGCCGTTGTTACGGCCAGAGGTGGTTGTTCTGGGTACTGATTTCTGAAGTTCTATGCACCCAAATTGCGTCAAAATGTAATCACATGTTAGTTCTAGTATAACATATTTGTCCAATGATTTCCCCGTTTATCATCTGCATTTCTTCTTAGTGTAGCAATTTTAATGGCCAGGAGTGTACATTATCCAATTGAAATGTATTACCTTTAGTTTTTCTTTACGAGCCTCACTGCCAAGAGGAACATTTTTGTGGAATTGGCGATGAGTTGTTTCATAGTGTCGCTTTAAATTGCCACTTTTAATAACAGCGACAGTTTTACTACATATTAAGCAAACTGGAACCGCTTGAGGCCTACCAGGCAGGGTAAACCAATATTGCTCAGTCCATTCAGTCAAAACTCTCCTATTTTCAGTGTCCTCTTTTCGCCTTTTAGGACCCATCATTAATGTAGGTATGTGTGTACGAAAAGGTTTTTCACGCGACAAATTGTAAAACAAATGAATAAAGTTCACAGTACATTAAAACTTATTCATGGTTTTTGCACTGACAAAGGACTGTCCCCACCGCAGCCCCCTCAGATTTTGTGGTAAGATGAAAGCAGATCAAGCATGTAAACAGGAAGGGGATGTAATGAACTGTGAAAAAAGAAGCAAAATACTAATGGTGACGGGTCCAAGGTCATGATGTGCAACATCGAGGGAATGACAACAACCATGGCGTCGAGGTTATGGGGTCACTGTACTGGACTGCAAGGCAGCAGATCAGCGTTCAAATCTCCCTCGTGCCCATTTATTTATTTATTTATTTCACAAAATTATGAAATTTCACCCCGGTCACTGACGTGTCTGTTCTCTCGTTGCGCGTACAGATAGTTTGTGTTACTCCTTCAAAGCTATACAGGACAGATGGATCAGCCATTGTACAACTTTTATGTAGGAGTGGACATGTCTACCACGCCTGCAGGTTCCACACGTCTTGGGCAACGACTAGATGTGTTTCACTTTAGACAAGTGAAATACGTCGCGAAAATATTCTAAGATTTGGTAAAGCTGCGCAGATACGAAAAAAGCAGTATTGTTTACGGGATCGTGCGTCTATTATCGAAGTCGAAGCACTCACATAAAGGGTGGTCCAGTGATAGGAACCGGCCCAAATATCTCACGAAATAAGCATCAAATAAAAAAACTACAAAGAACGAAACTCGTCTACCTTGAAGGGGGAAACCAGATGGCGCTATGGTTGGCCCGCTAGATCGCGCTGCCATAGGTCAAACGGATATCAACTGCGTTGTTTTAAAAATGGAACCCCCATTTTTTTTCATATCCGTGTAGTACGGAAAGAAATATCTATGTTTTAGTTGAACCACTTTTTTCGATTTGTCATAGATGGCGCTGTAATAGTCACGTGGTATCACGTAACATTCCACCAGTGCGGACGGTATTTGCTTCGTGATACTTTACCCGTGTTAAAATGCACCGTTTATCAATTGCGGAAAAGATCGATATCGTGTTGATGTATGGCTATTGTGATGAAAATGCCCAAGGCGCGTGTGCTATGTATGCTGCTCGGTGTCCTGGACGACATCATCGAAGTGTCGGGACCGTTCGCCAGATAGTTACGTTATTTAAGGAAACAGGAAGTATTCATCCACATGTGAAACGTGAACCACGACCTGCTACAAATGATTATGCCCAAGCAGGTGTTTTAGCTGCTATCGCGGCTAATCCGCACATCAGTGGCAGACAAATTGCGCGAGAATAAGGAATCTCAAAAACGTCGGTATTGAGAATGCTACATCAACATGCATTGCACCTGTACCATGTTTCTATGCACCAGGAATTGCATGGCGACGAGTTTGAACGTCGTGTACAGTTCTGCTACTGGGCACAAGAAAAATTACGGACGATGGCAGATTTTTTGCACGCGTTCTATTTAGCGACGAAGCGTCATTCACCAACAGCGGTAACGTAATCGGCGGAAAATTCACGATGGCTGCGACAAGTGGAACATCAGCGACCTTGGCGGGTTAGTGTATGGTGCGGTATTATGGGAGGAAGGATAATTCGCCCCCATTTTATCGATGGTAATCTAAATGATGCAATGTATGCTGATTTCTTACGTAATATTCTACCGATGTTACTACAAGATGTTCCACTGCATGACAGAAAGGCGAAGTACTACCAACATGATGGATGTCCGGTACAGCTCGCGTGCGGTAGAAGCGGTATTGAATAGCGTATTTCATGACAGGTGGATTGGTCGTCGAAGCACCATACCGTGGCCCGCACGTTCACCGGATCTGACGTCCCCGGATTTCTTTCTGTGGGGAAAGTTGAAGGATATTTGCTATCGTGATCCATCGACAACGCCTGACAACATGCGTCAGCGCATTGTCAATGCATGTGCGAACATTACGGAAGGCGAACTACTCGCTGTTGAGAGGAATGTCGTTACACGTATTGCCGAATGCATTAAAGTTGACGGACATCATTTTGAACATTTATTGCACTTATGTACTATTTCCAGGTAATCACACTGTAGCAGCATGCGTTCTCCAAAGCTACATGTATCACATTGGAACAAGCAAAATAAAATGTTCAAACGTACCTACGTTCTGTATTTTAATTTAAAAAACCTACCTGCTACCAAATGTTCGTCTAAAATTGTGAGCCGTATGTTTGTGGTTATTACAGCGCCATCTGTCACAAAGCGAAAAAAGCGGTTCAACTAAATCATTCATATTTTTTTACGTACTACACGAATGTGTAATAAAAAATGGGGGTTCCTATTTAAAACAAAAAAATAAAACGCAGTTGATGTCCGTTTCACGTATGGCAGCACCATCTAGGGGGCCAACCATAGCAGCATCAGCTTTCCGCCTTCAATGTATACAAGTTTCGTTCTTTGTAGTTTTTTCGTTTGACGCTTATTTCGTGAGATATTTGGCCCAATCACTATCAATGGACCACCCTGTATACGGAAGTGACGTAAGTAATAAGGTAGTGATAAGCAATAGTGTTGCGTATACAAGGTCTAAAAGTGCAGTGCATTGTCGGATATGTTATTTGTACTCAGATTACTGAGGTTCAAATGGCTCTGAGCACTATGCGACTTAACTTCTGAGGTCATCAGTCCCCTAGAACTTAGAACTAAAACCTAACTAACCTAAGGACATCCATGCCCAAGGCAGGATTCGAACCAGCGACCGTAACAGTCGCGCGGTTCCGGACTGAGCGCCTGGAACCGCTAGACCACCGCGGCCGGCAGATTACTGAGGTGAAAAGGTGTTACGGCCGAAGGACGGGAATTAAAAGACTTTGAAAGCGGAATGGTCGCTGGAGCTACACGCACTGTATTTTCCACAGTGATAATAATTATGTAATCCACTGTTACGATATTCCCAGTGTCAACAGTGTGCTGAGAATATGAATTGTCATACATTATCTCTCACAACAGACAACGCAGTGGCCGACGGCCTTTACTTAACTACCGGGAGAAGCGGCGTTTGCGGAGTGATGTCAGTGGTAACAGACAAGCAACGCTGCGCGGAATAACCGCAAAATCAATGCGGGAAAGGGCACGAAATTGACTGGGCTGGTGACCATATTGATTGGACCCTTGATGACTGAAAAACCGTGGCCTCGTCAGATGGGTCCCGATTTCAGATAATAAGAGCTGACGGTAGGGTCGCAGTGTGGCGCAGATCCTTCGAAGCCATGGACCCAAGTTGTCAACAACGCACTGTGCAAGCTGCTGGTGGCTCTGTAATAGTGTGGGCTGTATTTACATCGAATGGACTGAATCTTCTGGTCCAACTGAACCTATCGTTGTTGTGGTCTTCAGTCCTGAGACTGCTTTGATGCAGCTCTCCATGCTACCCTATCCTGTGCAAGCTGCTTCATCTCCCAGTACCTACTGCAGCCTACATCCCTCTGAATCTGCTTAGTGTATTCATCTCTTGCTCTCCCTCAACGATTTTTACCCTCCACGCTGCCATCCAATACTAAATTGGTGTTCCCTTGATGCCTCACAACATATCCTACCAACCGATCCCTTCGTCTGGTCAAGTTGTGCCACAAACTCCTATTCTTCCTAATTCTATTCAATACCTCCTCATTAGTTACGTGATCTACCCATCTAATCTTAAAATTCTTCTGTAACACCACATTTCGAAAGCTTTTATTCTCTTCATGTCTAAACTATTTACCGTCCACGTTTCACTTCCATACACGACTACACTTCATACAAATACTTTCAGAAACCATCTCCTCAGAAACGCTTTCCTTGCCATTGCCAGTCTAAATTTTATATCCTCTCTACTTCGACCATCATCAGTTATTTTTCTCCCCAAATAGCAAAACTCTTTTCCTACTTTAAGTCTCTCGCTTCCTAATCTAATTCCCTCAGCATCACCCGACTTAATTCGACTACATTCCATTATCCTCGTTTTGCTTTTGTTGATGTTCATCTTCTGTCCTCCTTTCAAGACACTGTCCATTCCGTTCAGCCCGCATCTCGTGGTCGTGCGGTAGCGTTCTCGCTTCCCACGCCCGGGTTCCCGGTTTCGATTCCCGGCGGGGTCAGGGATTTTCTCTGCCTCGTGATGGCTGTGTGTTGTGTGCTGTCCTTAGGTTAGTTAGGTTTAAGTAGTTCTAAGTTCTAGGGGACTGATGACCATAGATGTTAAGTCCCATAGTGCTCAGAGCCATTTAAACCATTCCATTCCGTTCAACTGCTCTTCCAAGTCCTTTGCTGTCTCTGACAGAATTACAATGTCATCGGCGAACCTCATAGTTTTCATTTCTTCCCCATGGATTTTAATACCTACTCCGAATTTTTCTTTTGTTTCCTTTATTGCTTGCTCAATATACAAATTGAATAACATCGGGGAGAGGCTTCAACCCTGACTCACTCCCTTCCCAACCACTGCTTCCCTTTCACCTCCGTCGACTCTTATAACTGCCATCTGGTTTCTATATAAATCGTAAATAGCGTTTCGCTCCCTGTATTTTACCCCTGCCACCTTCAGCCAACATTGTCAAAAGCTTTCTCTATGTTTACAAATGCTAGATACGTAGGTTTGTCTTTCCTTAATCTAGCTTCAACGATAAGCCGTAGGATCAGTATTGCCTCACGTGTTCCAATATTTCTACGGAATCCAGACTGATCTTCCACGAGGTCGGCTTCCACCAGTTGCTCTAGTCGTCTGTAAAGAATTTGTGTTAGTATTTTGCAGCTGTGACTTATTAAACTGATAGTTCGGTAATTTTCACATCTGTCCACACATGCTTTCTTTGGTATTGGAATTATTATATTCTTCTTGAAGTCTGAGGGTATTTCGCCTGTCTCATACATTTTGCTCACTAGATGGTAGAGTTTTGTCAGGATTGGCTCTCCCAAGGCTGTCAGTAGTTCTAATGGAATGTTGTCTACTCCCGGGGCCTTGTTTCGACTTAGGTCTTTCAGTGCTCTGTCAAACTCTTCACGCAGTATCCTATCTCCCATTTCATCTTCATCTACATCCTCTTCCATTTCCATTATATTGCCCTCAGTCATTGACTGGAAATGTTTATGTTCGGCAACGTGGAGATAATTATTGCCATTCGTGTTCCCAGACGACGATGGGATTTTTACGGACGACAATGCGCCATGACAGCGGGCTACAATTCTTCGCGATTGGTTCCCGACAATTCGAGTAAACAGTCTGGCCCCCCACATCGCCCATCATGAATCCCACCGAACACACACGGCACGTAATCGAGAGCTTAGTTCTTGCACAAAATCCTGCACGGGAAACACACATTTATCAATGGCTATAGAGGGATCATGGCTCAATATTTCTGCACGGAGCTTCCAACGAGCTGCTCCCTACGCCAGGCACTTTTCCATGACTTCTGTCACCTCATCGCATTATTTTTCCGCTGCTAAAATGAATGCTTGCCAGTTAAGTACGCAAAAGAACTTGCCCCCTTCTAACACCCGTGTACCGCAAGTCTCTAGAGGAACGGAAGGTTCCAAATGATTGGAAAAGAGCACAGGTAGTCCCAGTCTTCAAGAAGGGTCGTCGAGCAGATGCGCAAAACTATAGACCTATATCTCTGACGTCGATCTGTTGTAGAATTTTAGAACATGTTTTTTGCTCGCGTAACATGTCATTTCTGGAAACCCAATATCTACTCAGTAGGAATCAACATGGATTCCGGAAACAGCGATCGTGTGAGACCCAACTCGCTTTATTTGTTCACAAGACCCAGAAAATTTTAGATATAGGCTCCAGGTAGATGCCATTTTACTTGACTTCCGGGAGGCGTTAGATACAGTTCCGCACTGTCGCCTGATAAACAAAGTAGGAGCCTACGGAATATCGGACCTGCTGTGTGGCTCGATTGAAATGTTTTTAGCAAGCAGAACACAGCATGTTGTTATCAATGGAGAGGCGTCTACAGACGTTAAAGTAACCTCTGGCGTGCCACAGGGGAGTGTTATGGGACCACTGTTTTTCACATTATATATAAATGACCTAGTAGATAATGTCGGCCGGCCGGAGTGGCCGTGCGGTTCTGGGCGCTACAGTCTGGAACCGAGCGACCGCTACGGTCGCCGGTTCGAATCTTGCCTCGGGCATGGATGTGTGTGATATCCTTAGGTTTCTACATCTACATCTACATCCATACTCCGCAAGCCACCTGACGGTGTGTGGTGGAGGGTACCTTGAGTACCTCTATCGGTTCTCCCTTCTATTCCAGTCTCGTATTGTTCGTGGAAAGAAGGATTGTCGGTATGCCTCTGTGTGGGCTCTAATCTCTCTTATTTTATCCTCATGGTCTCTTCGCGAGATATACGTAGGAGGGAGCAATATACTGCTTGACTCTTCGGTGAAGGTATGTTCTCGAAACTTTGACAAAAGCCCGTACCGAGCTACTGAGCGTCTCTCCTGCAGAGTCTTCCACTGGAGTTTATCTATCATCTCCGTAACGCTTTCGCGATTCTGAATGATCCTGTAAAGAAGCGCGCTGCTCTCCGTTGGATCTTCTCTATTTCTTCTATCAACCCTATCTGGTACGGATCCCACACTGCTGAGCAGTATTCAAGCAGTGGGCGAACAAGCGTACTGTAACCTACTTCCTTTGTTTTCGGATTGCATTTCCTTAGGATTCTTCCAATGAATCTGCTTTACCGACGCTCAACATTATATGATCATTCCATTTTAAATCACTCCTAATGCGTACTCCCAGATAATTTATGGTATTAACTGCTTCCAGTTGCTGACCTGCTATAATGTAGCTAAATGATAAAGGATCTATCATTCTGTGTATTCGCAGCACATTACACTTGTCTACATTGAGATTCAATTGCCATTCCCTGCACCATGCGTCAATTCGTTGCAGATCCTCCTGCATTTCAGCGCACGGAGTTCTAAGTTCTAGGCGACTGATGGCCTCAGAAGTTAAGTCGCATAGTGCTCAGAGCCATTTTGAACCATTTGAACCAAGATAGTGTCGTAAGTTCCATGCGGCTTTTCGCGGATGATGCTGTAGTATACAGAGAAGTTGCAGCATTAGAAAATTGCAGCGAAAAGCAGGAAGATCTGCAGCGGATAGGCACTTGGTGCAGGGAGTGGCAACTGACCCTTAACATACACAAATTTAATGTATTGCGAATACGTAGAAAGAAGGATCCCTTATTGTATGATTATATGGTAGCGGAACAAACACTGGTAGCAGTTACTTCTGTAAAATATTTGAAGTGGAAGGATCATATAAAAGTAATTGTTGGTAAGGCGGGTGCCAGGTTGAGATTCATTGGGAGACTCCTTAGAAAATGTATACCATCAACAATACTTGAGTATTGCTCGTCAGTGTGGGATCCGTACCAGGTCGCGTTGACAGAGGAGATGGAGAAGATCCAAAGAAGAGCGGCTTGTTTCGTCACAGGGTTAATTTGTAAGCGTGATAGCGTTACGGATATGTCTAACAAACTCAAATGGCAGACTCTGCATCGCGGTGTAGCTTGCTGTCCAGGTTCGGAGAGGGAGCGTTTCTGGATGAGGTATCGAATGTATTGCTTCTCCCTACTTATACCTCCCGAGGAGATCACGAATGTAGAATTAGAGAGATTCGAGCGCGCACGGAGGCTTTCCGGCAGTGGTTCTTCCCGCGAACCATACGTGACTGGAACAGGAAGGGAGGTAAAGCAGTGGTACGTTAAGTGCCCTCCGCCACACACCGTTGGGTGGCTTGCAGAGTATAAATGTAGATGTAGTTGTAGAAGTATCATAACATTCAGCCAAGTGCTTCAGTACTGCCAAACCTACGGGTTACCGAAGGGGTTACTTAAATTTCTTAGAGCTTCTCAGTATTCGCAGAAGAGCACAAGAAACATGTGCAAGCGATAACGAGACTTGAGGATTGCGATGCGGGTAGCATTTCTCCTATCCACGCAGAAATCTGCCGACAACATATTTAGTACAATTTTGGTAAACATTTTTGGAATACAGTGATCAATAGATTATTATATTTTGACTAAAGTTCAGTCTTGATCACACCATTAACTTCGTAGCAGCTGAGGAGAGCTCCACCTACCATCCTAAGGGAGCCATGGGTCTGATGATGGTTATGTAAAAATAACCGAAACCGGTTACCTAAATCATTGAAACATAAATGGTGTGATCAAGATTGAACTTTAGTCAAAGTATAACATATTTAGTGTCGCATTTGGACCGTGCTGTACAAGTTCCGTGCGATACCAAGAAGTTTCGCTGGTGAAGTATGTGCCAGCGCTTGTCAGCACTGGAGCCGCTAGCAGCTGTTTCTGCCAAGCCACAGCTGACGCACCAAGTGCAACCGCTTCCAAGGTCTCCGAGCTATTTCTGCTTGTGCGTGCTGCGCCAGCGAAACACGTCACATCGCGTTGGTGGGGTCTAGGGAGACAGATTAGTCATACGCTTCAGTCAGCCACAGGATGAACTTACACGGTATCTCGGTGCAGCAGAGTGCCGCGTGCCATTACGAATCAATAAAAGCTACGGCTGTTGTCTATTAACCGCAGTAACGCCGGAGTGCCGACCATTGAACCAACGGCGTTTTTCTTTGTGGCGAGATTGTTCAGTGACGTGTTAAACACCAGCTTTCTCCTCCGGATCCCGAAACACTTCCAGAATGAAATTTTCACTCTGCAGCGGAATGTGTGCTGATATGAAACTTCCTGGCAGATTAAAATTGTGTGCCGGACCGAGACTCGAACTCGGGACCTTCGCCTTTCGCAGGCAAGTGCTCTACCATTTGAGCTACCCAAGTACGATTCGCGAGTCATCCTCACAGTTGTAATTTCCTCAGTACCTCGTCTCCGACCTTCCAAACTTCACAGAAGCTCTCCTGCGAACTTTGCAGAACTAGCACTGCTGGAAGAAAGGATATTGCTTAGCCACAGGTAGGAGAGGAGGTGCTGGCGGCATTAAAGCTATGAAGACAGGTCGTGAATCGTGCTTGCGTAGCTAGGATGGTAGGGCACTTGCCCATGAAAGGCGAAGGTCCCGAGTTCGAATCTCGGTCCGGCATTACAGTTTCAATCTGCTAGGAAGTGCCAAAATACTTTGTTGACATCCACGTACATAGGGAAAAACGACCATCGTAATTATGTACGAGAAGTGCGAGATTTCAGGGAAAGATTTAAGTCTTCATTTTTACCACATGATATTCCAACTTGCAATTGTCTGGAATTTCTTTTCCCAGTCCAGGAATTATTTATCGCCATAAGAATTGACTCACTGTATTCCTAGCATATGCACAGCCTAGCGTGAACTAATGCAAAAAAAGAGAAAGCAACTGGGAATATGTTGTTGTTGTTGTGGTCTTCAGTCCTGAGACTGGTTTGATGCAGCTCTCCATGCTACTCTATCCTGTGCAAGCTTCTTCATCTCCCAGTATCTACTGCAACCTACATCCTTCTGAATCTGCTTAGTGTATTCATCTCTTGGTCTCCCTCTACGATTTTTACCCTCCACACTGCCCTCCAAAGCTAAATTTGCGATCCCTTGATGCCTCAAAACAGGTCCTACCAACCGATCCCTTCTTCTAGTCAAGTTGTGCCACAAACTTCTCTTCTCCCCAATCCTATTCAATACCTCCTCATTAGTTACGTGATCTACCCACCTTATCTTCAGCATTCTTCTGTAGCACCACATTTCGAAAGCTTCTATTCTCTTCTTGTCCAAACTAGTTATCGTCCATGTTTCACTTCCATACATGGCTACACTCCATACAAATACTTTCAGAAACGACTTCCTGACACTTAAATCTATACTCGATGTTAACAAAGTCCTCTTCTTGAGAAACGCTTTCCTTGCCATTGCCAGTCTACATTTTATATCCTCTCTACTTCGACCATCATCGGTTATTTTACTCCCTAAATAGCAAAACTCATTTACTACTTTAAGTGTCTCATTTCCTAATCTAATTCCTTCAGCATCTCCCAATTTACTTCGACCACATTCCATTATCCTCGTTTTGCTTTTGTTGATGTTCATCTTATATCCTACGTTCAACTGCTCTTCCAAATCCTTTGCTGTCTCTGACAGAATTACAATGTCATCGGCGAACCTCAAAGTTTTTACTTCTTCTCCATGAATTTTAATACCTATTCCGAATTTTTCTTTTGTTTCCTTTACTGCTTGCTCAATATACAGATTGAATAACATCGGGGAGAGGCTACAACCCTGTCTTACTCCTTTCCCAACCACTGCTTCCCTTTCATGCCCCTCGACTCTTATAACTGCCATCTGGTTTCTGTACAAACTGTAAATAGCCTTTCGCTCCCTGTATTTTACCCCTGCCACCTTCAGAATTTGAAAGAGAGTATTCCAGTTAACATTGTCAAAAGCTTTCTCTAAGTCTACAAATGCTAGAAATGTAGGTTTGCCTTTTCTTAATCTTTCTTCTAAGATAAGTCGTAAGGTCAGTATTGCCTCACGTGTTCCAACATTTCTACGGAAACCAAACTGATCTTCCCCGAGGTCGGCTTCTACCAGTTTTTCTATTCGTCTGTAAAGAATTCGCGTTAGTATTTTGCAGCTGTGACTTATTAAACTGATAGTTCGGTAATTTTCACATCTGTCAACACCTGCTTTCTTTGGGATTGGAATTGTTATATTCTTCTTGAAGTCTGAGGGTATTTCGCCTGTCTCATACATCGTGCTCACCAGATGGTAGAGTTTTGTCATGACTGGCTCTCCCGAGGCCATCAGTAGTTCAAATGGAATGTTGTCTACTCCAGGGGCCTTGTTTCGACTCAGGTCTTTCAGTGCTCTGTCAAACTCTTCACGCAGTATCTTATCTCCCATTTCGTCTTCATCTACATCCTCTTCCATTTCCATAATATTGTCCTCAAGTACATCGCCCTTGTATAGACCCTCTATATACTCCTTCCACCTTTCTGCCTTCCCTTCTTTGCTTAGAACTGGGTTGCCATCTGAGCTCTTGATATTCATACATGTGGTTCTCTTCTCTCCAAAGGTCTCTTTAATTTTCCTGTAGGCAGTATCTATCTTACCCCTAGTGAGACTGCGAATATACGCAAGCTAAAATATTTGGAGGAAAGTAGTGTTATAATTTCTGAAATGCCTCGAAGCAAACGGTCTGTTGTGTCATAACCTGCACGGATATGGAAAATATCTTAATTGAGGAATACCACTGGCTTCTTATTCACAAGGTTTCTATATCTACAGCCGGCCAGTGTGGCCACGCGGTTAAAGGCGCTTCAGTCTGGAACCGCGCGACCGCTACGGTCGCAGGTTCGAATCCTGCCTCGGGCATGGATGTGTGTGATGTTCTTAGGTTAGTTAGGTTTAAGTAGTTCTAAGTTCTAGGGGACTGATGCCCTCAGATGTTAAGTCCCATTGTGCTCAGAGCCATTTTTTCTATATCTACATCTACATGGATACTCTGCAAATCACACCTAAGTGCCTGGCAGAGGGTTCATCGGACCAGCTTCACAATAGTTCTGTATTATTCCATTCCTGAACATCGCGCGGAAAAAAAACGCACATCTATATCTTTCCGTGCGAGTTCTGATTTCTCTTATTTTATTATGATTATCATTTCTCCCTATGTAGGTCGGCGTCAACAAAATATTATCGCATTCGGCGGAGAAAGTCGGTGATTGAAACTTCGTGAGAAGATTGCGCCGCAGCGATAAACGCCTTTTTTTAAATATGTCCACCCCAACTCGTGTTTTATGTCTGAGACTCTCTCTCCCCTATTTCGGGATAATACGAAACGTGCTGCTCTTCTACGAACTTTCTCGATGTACTCCGTTAATCCTATCTGGTAAGGATCCCAGACTGCGCAGCAAACGTTTTGTGTATGTTTATACCAGAACGCTGCTATTTTTTGAGGCTTGATTCAAGAGTTGTGCTTTTACGCAATAAGCATTTTTCGGCTGCAAGGCCGATTTGCCGTGATTTGCAATTACACAGCGCTATTAACTTGTACAATTTTTACGTTACACATCTTACTGGTTTGTAACAATGTGTCGAATACGTACTTCCCTACCTGATCTTTGGCGTTGTAGTTGTCAAACATTCTGAGTATTGCATTTGTAGCACAGACTGGGTTTTGTATATTCTCAATAGTAGATGTTGTTCATTAATTTTTGTTTAACTTCTCGTTTTCTATCAATCTGACAGCTTTACTGAACAAGCAATGATCACACGCACGGCACAGCGGACACACCAGGAACCGCGGTGTTGGCCGTCGAATGGCGCTAGCTGCGCAGCATTTGTGCACCGCCGCCGTCAGTGTCGGCCAGTTTGCCGTGGCATACGGGGCTCCATCGCAGTCTTTATCACTGGTAGCATGCCGCGACAGCGTGGACGTGAACCGTATGTGCAGTTGACGGACTTTGAGCGAGGGCGTATAGTGGGCATGCGGGAGGCCGGGTGGACGTACCGCCGAATTGCTCAACACGTGGGGCGTGAGGTCTCCACAGTACATCGATGTTGTCGCCAGTGGTCGGCGGAAGGTGCACGTGCCCGTCGACCTGGGACCGGACCGCAGCGACGCACGGATGCACGCCAAGACCGTAGGATCCTACGCAGTGCCGTAGGGGACCGCACCGCCACTTCCCAGCAAATTAGGGACACTGTTGCTCCTGGGGTATCGGCGAGGACCATTCGCAACCGTCTCCATGAAGCTGGTCTACGGTCCCGCACACCGTTAGGCCATCTTCCCCTCACGCCCCAACATCGTGCAGCCCGCCTCCAGTGGTGTCGCGACAGGCGTGAATGGAGGGACGAATGGAGACGTGTCGTCTTCAGCGATGAGAGTCGCTCCTGCCTTGGTGCCAATGATGGTCGTATGCGTGTTTGGCGCCGTGCAGGTGAGCGCCACAATCAGGACTGCATACGACCGAGGCACACAGGGCCAACACCCGGCATCATGGTGTGGGGAGCGATCTCCTTCACTGGCCGTACACCACTGGTGATCGTCGAGGGGACACTGAATAGTGCACGGTGCATCCAAACCGTCATCGAACCCATCGTTCTACCATTCCTAGACCGGCAAGGAAACTTGCTGTTCCAACAGGACAATGCACGTCCGCATGTATCCCGTGCCACCCAACGTGCTCTAGAAGGTGTAAGTCAACTACCCTGGCCAGCAAGATCTCCGGATCTGTCCCCCATTGAGCATGTTTGGGACTGGATGAAGCGTCGTCTCACGCGGTCTGCACGTCCAGCACGAACGCTGGTCCAACTGAGGCGCCAGGTGGAAATGGCATGGCAAGCCGTTCCACAGGACTACATCCAGTATCTCTACGATCGTCTCCATGGGAGAATAGCAGCCTGCATTGCTGCGAAAGGTGGATATACACTGTACTAGTGCCGACATTGTGCATGCTCTGTTGCCTGTGTCTATGTGCCTGTGGTTCTGTCAGTGTGATCATGTGATGTATCTGACCCCAGGAATGTGTCAATAAAGTTTCCCCTTCCTGGGACAATGAATTCACGGTGTTCTTATTTCAATTTCCAGGAGTGTAGATCTGTGTGAGTAGTCTTTGCTTGTCATGTTATCTATAACTGTGTTCTAAAATTTCGAAAAATTTGCAATAAAATTTATGCCAAAGTTCTGTTTGTTCGTTTAGGATTTGGCTTGGTATGTTTGTGTGTGTGTATGTATGTGGTTTTGGGTGTGTGTGTGTGCGTGTGTGTGTGTGTGTCTATTTTTCATTTTTTCTAAAATGATCATTATTGCGCGTTTAGGTATTATATATACGAATTTAAATGCGTGGACGAACTGGTTCACGTTATTGCTTTCTCTTTCCACGTGGCAGAAAATTGTAGAGCGATATGTCTTGCTCTTTGTGATATTTTCTGGATATCCGAGCAGGAAATATCGTTCTGTTTGGCCTATACATAATGTTTCACAGTCATTACAATTGATTTTATAAATGCGTAAGTGTACACTGTTTATTTTCTTTTAGTGGAATGGATTTGTATTTTTATATTGTGTACGGTACGGTATGTAAATCTTACTGCAGTTTTTTTTAATAATGAATTTAGCTCCTCTGATATATTTCTATGTATGTTCGTGGTACATAAGGGATCTTCCGATTTGTTGGTGTTTCTCGAGTTAAATTTATGACAGCATGAATTCGGGTACGTGTAGGATTTTTATATTTCCACATCTCTGCCTACACATAAATAAATGTAAATGTCGGTAGACTGCCGGCCGGAGTGGCCGAGCGGTTAAAGGCGCTGCAGTCTGGAACCGCACGACCGCTACGGTCGCAGGTTCGCATCCTGCCTCGGGCACGGATGTGTGTGATGTCCTTAGGTTAGTTAGGTTTAAGTAGTTCTAAGTTCTAGGGGACTTATGACCACAGCAGTTGAGTCCCATAGTGCTCAGAGCCATTTGATTTTGTCGGTAGACTATGGCCTCCCGTCGGGTAGACCGTTCGCCTGGTGCAGGTCTTTCGATGCGACGCCGCTTGGGCGATTTGCGCGTCGATGGGGATGAAATGATGATGATTAGGACAACCCAACACCCAGTCCCTGGACGGAGAAAATCTCCGCTACAGCTGGGAATCGAACCCGGGCCCATAAGATTGACATTCTGTCGCGCTGACCAATAAGCTACCGGTGGCGGACATACCTACAGGCCTCAAAAATACTGCGACTAACAGAAATTATGGGGGCTGAACTATCAAAGGTCGAAACAACAGCAGCTTTTGCTCAACAACTTTTACTGTACTGACTATATTGGGATTAGAATTTTGTGATCTATGTGGTTGAGGCTTTCAAGTTTTTTTTTCTGTATAGCTAGTTGTTGTAATGGTAGGTTTTGCAATCTGTTAATCATTGTGTGACAATAAGCGTGCTTGTGTGTTTTTGGATAACAGTATTTGCTTTAACAATGTTACCTGCGGTCGTAGGTTTTCTGTAAATGTAAAAGTAATGTCTACTGTTAATGTTTATTTTGCATTGTTAGGTCTAGGAAGTTGATCGATTAATCGTGTTCATGTTCTATTACGAATTTCAAATTGGGATGAAGTTGGGTTCCGGTTGCACGTACCTGTTTTATGTCGCCGTTAGGAGCGTCTAATAGTAGCATAGTGACATCTACATATCGTGCTCTCGACACAGGATGTTAAATTAAGTTGACTCTACAGGGTGTTACAAAAAGGTACGGCCAAACTTTCAGGAAACATTCCTCACACACAAAGAAAGAAAACATGTTATGTGGACATGTGTCCGGAAACGCTTACTTTCCATGTTAGAGCTCATTTTATTACTTCTCTTCAAATCACATTAATCATGGAATGGAAAGACACAGCAACAGAACGTACCAGCGTGACTTCAAACACTTTATTACAGGAAATGTTCAAAATGTCCTCCGTTAGCGAGGATACATGCATCCACCCTCCCTCGCATGGAATCCCTGATGCGCTGATGCAGCTCTGGAGAATGGTGTATTGTATTACAGCCGTCCACAATACGAGCACGAAGGGTCTCTACATTTGGTACCGGGGTTGCGTAGACAAGAGCTTTCAAATGCCCCCACAAATGAAAGTCAAGAGGGTTGAGGTCAGGAGAGCGTGGAGGCCATGCAATTGGTCCGCCTTTACCAATCCATCGGTCACCGAATCTGTTGTTGAGAAGCGTACGAACACTTCGACTGAAATGTGCAGGAGCTCCATCGTGCATGAACCACATGTTGTGTCGTAATTGTAAAGGCACATGTTCTAGTAGCCCAGGTAGAGTACCCAGTATGTAATTATGGCGCTGAATCGAGGAAGTACAGTACATACTGACGAAACTAAAATGAGCTCTAACATGGAAATTAAGCGTTTCAGGACCCATGTACACATAACATCTTTTCTTTATTTTTGTGTGAGGAATGTTTCCTGAAAGTTTGGCCGTACCTTTTTGTAACACCCTGTATATTTCTAGATTACCAAAAGGTTTTTGACAACCCTGCTCATAAGCGGCTTCTAATCAAAGTCCGCGTATTATTGTCTCAGTTGTGCGACTGAATTCCTGATTTCCTGTCAGAAACATCACACATTCTATAGTAACTGACGCAGATTCATCGAATGATGTGTTCCTGATCTACATAAACGATTTGGCAAACAATCCGTGCGGCGTTCTTGCACTGTTTCCGGATGATGTAGTCACGTGTCTAGTAACGCCATCAAAAGATCTAAGCGAATTACGAAATTACTTGCATAGGATATCTGCGTCGTGTGAAATTTGGCAGTTAATGCTAAGCATTAAAAATTGCATGAATACACTCCTGGAAATTGAAATAAGAACACCGTGAATTCATTGTCCCAGGAAGGGGAAACTTTATTGACACATTCCTGGGGTCAGATACATCACATGATCACACTGACAGAACCACAGGCACATAGACACAGGCAACAGAGCATGCACAATGTCGGCACTAGTACAGTGTATATCCACCTTTCGCAGCAATGCAGGCTGCTATTCTCCCATGGAGACGATCGTAGAGATGCTGGATGTAGTCCTGTGGAACGGCTTGCCATGCCATTTCCACCTGGCGCCTCAGTTGGACCAGCGTTCGTGCTGGACGTGCAGACCGCGTGAGACGACGCTTCATCCAGTCCCAAACATGCTCAGTGGGGGACAGATCCGGAGATCTTGCTGGCCAGGGTAGTTGACTTACACCTTCTAGAGCACGTTGGGTGGCACGGGATACATGCGGACGTGCATTGTCCTGTTGGAACAGCAAGTTCCCTTGCCGGTCTAGGAATGGTAGAACGATGGGTTCGATGACGGTTTGGATGTACCGTGCACTATTCAGTGTCCCCTCGACGATCACCAGTGGTGTACGGCCAGTGTAGGAGATCGCTCCCCACACCATGATGCCGGGTGTTGGCCCTGTGTGCCTCGGTCGTATGCAGTCCTGATTGTGGCGCTCACCTGCACGGCGCCAAACACGCATACGACCATCATTGGCACCAAGGCAGAAGCGACTCTCATCGCTGAAGACGACACGTCTCTATTCGTCCCTCCATTCACGCCTGTCGCGACACCACTGGAGGCGGGCTGCACGATGTTGGGGCGTGAGCGGAAGACGGCCTAACGGTGTGCGGGACCGTAGCCCAGCTTCATGGAGACGGTTGCGAATGGTCCTCGCCGATACCCCAGGAGCAACAGTGTCCCTAATTTGCTGGGAAGTGGCGGTGCACCTTCCGCCGACCACTGGCGACAACATCGATGTTCTGTGGAGACCTCACGCCCCACGTGTTGAGCAATTCGGCGGTACGTCCACCCGGCCTCCCGCATGCCCACTATACGCCCTCGCTCAAAGTCCGTCAACTGCACATACGGTTCACGTCCACGCTGTCGCGGCATGCTACCAGTGTTAAAGACTGCGATGGAGCTCCGTATGCCACGGCAAACTGGTTGACACTGACGGCGGCGGTGCACAAATGCTGCGCAGCTAGCGCCATTCGACGGCCAACACCGCGGTTCCTGGTGTGTCCGCTGTGCCGTGCGTGTGATCATTGCTTGTACAGCCCTCTCGCAGTGTCCGGAGCAAGTATGGTGGGTCTGACACACCGGTGTCAATGTGTTCTTTTTTCCATTTCCAGGAGTGTAGTACAAAAAAGTCAGCTAAATTTTTTTGTTACATGATGACTCACAATTATTTAAAGGTTGTCATTTGAACTAAATACCGTACTTTGGGATTATAATTGCGAACAACGTTAATTGAAATTATGACAAAGAAAATGATATGGGAGAGGCAAACCAAACACTGCGTTTTGTTGGCGCAGTCTTCAGAAGAGGCGGCAGATCCACTGAAGGGACTAGGCATGTTCGTTCTCTTCTGGAGTATTGCTGTGCGGTGTGGGATCTACATCAGATAGGACTGACGCAGCATGTCGAAAAAAACTCGGAAGGCTAGCTCGTATTGTACTATAGCGAAATAGCGGAGAGAGGGGTTCGCAGATATGATACACGAGTTTGGGTGGCAATCATTAAGACACAGTCGTGGTTCAATACGACCATATTTTTTCATGAAATGTTGATCGTGAAGATTGTCCTGCGAATGCTAATATCTTTTCTTGACTCCCATTTAAAAGGGGGGAGATGACCACCGTAATGAGAGAAATCAGAGATCGCACGGAGAGCAGGGGCGGGCAGGAATCCTGCACATGTGCGGTGCACTTGCACGCGTGCAGTTAACAGGTGTTCCGCGTGCACACAGGGGCAAGCTGGCCACCCTCTTATCTCCCATCCCCACCACACCTTCTCTCCGCTGCTTCCTCTGTAAAGCGTTTTGTTTCCTAGCTTGCTTTATTGAGTGAATGAATAAGGTTAGTAGGAGTGCTTGAAAGAAATCATGGTTTGAAAGAGTACCTATTACCTACGATACGTTTTATTTAATTATCACAGGTGGAGTTTACAATACGTTTAATATCCGGAACAAAATTTCTACATACAGACAAACGCAAACAGTTACGTAAATTTTCATCACTGATGTTTGCTCTTAACCGAGACTTATTAATTCAGCAAATGGTTTTCCAGCTCTCGCTATATTAAGCGCAATCTTATAACTTGCACATACCGCTGGGCTATTATTGTTGTCGTCCTGAAAACTTGAAAACAGTGCTCCATAAACAGTTAGATGAGAGACATGACGAGAGGAAATCGCAGATCTCTCGTGACAACAGCAACTACGACAAATTCAAATGGCTCTGAGCACTATGGGACTTAACTGCTGTGGTCATCAGCCCCTTAGAACTTAGAACTACTTAAACCCAACTAACCTAAGAACATCACACACATCCATGCCCGAGGCAGGATTCGAACCTGCGACCATAGCGGTCGCGCGGTTCCAGACTGTAGTGCCTAGAACAGCTCGGTCACTCAGGCCGGCCAACTACGACAGATTCATCTGGTATCGTCAGATCGCTCTTCTTAAGCTCAGTCAATTCCCCATCCGCTCAGAATCCGACAATAAATTGTACTCGTCCTTGTGAAATTTATTATAATGGCCTTCAATACTAAACTTCCGTTGACCAGCGAGAATACTGCCACATATTAAACATTTCGAATTTTCACGTTTTTACACAAAGAAAAAATGATTCTCCCATTACTTTTTAAAAGATAGCAAATCTCCACTTCTCCGTTTCTCGAAATACAACGTTCACTACATAGTGCTCGCTTCGCATCAACGTCCGCAGCTTAGCCTGGCACTACACTGCCGCAACCTGCCGGCTGTCGCCACAGCCCCGGTCGACGCCTGCACGCGAGCAGCACACGCGCAGCGCTGTGCGCTCATGAGCCGCGTGCAACGTTTGCCCGCCCCTGGGTTAGAGGGTTAGCTGCCCTCTGTATTAAAAAAATAAAAATAAAAATAAAAAAAATAAAAAAAAGAAGAAGACTGAGTAAATGGATCAATAAGGAACTTCAATGGGCGTCAGGGGACGTCCGCCACGAACAATTGCAACGAACCATAACGAACAAAATGAGATAAAAAAAAAAGTGGTCAACGCGACAGAATGTGAATCCTAAGGGCCCGGGTTCGATTCCCGGCTACGCCGGAGATTTTTCTCCGTTCAGGGACTGGGTGTTGTGTTGTCCTAATCATCTTCATTTCATCCCCATCGACGTGCAAATCGTCGAAGTGGCGTCAAATCGAAACACTTGCACCTGGCGAACGGTTTATCGGACGGGAGGACCTAGTCACACGACATTTACATTCATTTGCCACCTTCAACCAATCTCTCTACCTTAAAAGGAAAAACAAACTCTTACAGCTTTGCGTACGAGTTCTGATATCTGTTATTTTATCATGGCCATTCCCCCTATGCAGACAGACGCCAAAAGGATATTTTATCATTCGAAGGAGCAAGTCGGTGATTGAAATTTCTTGAGGATACACTGCCGCAACGAAAAACTGCATTGTCTTAATGACTGCCACCTCATTCGCGCGGTAACCACTCAGGTAGGAAATCGCGAATCTAGTCACATAACTGAGACGATACCCGGCAGGCACGCAGTTTCATTAGAAGTCCATAGTGAGGAACGATGTAAAAAGCCTTGTGGAAATCTAAGAAACTGGATTCAAACACAGAACCCATGTTAATAGAAGTCATTACTTAAGTATCGGCATCTACATGGATACTCAGCAAATCAAATTTAAGTGCTTGGCGAAGGATTCATCGAACCACCTTCACAAAAATTCTCTGTTAAAGCAATCTCGTACGGAACGCGGAGAAAACGGACACCTATATCTTTTCGTGCGAGCTCTGATTTCATTACTTTATTATGGTGGTCATTTCTCCCTCCGTAGGTCGGCGTCAACCAAATATTTTCGCATTTGGAGGAGAGAGTTGGTGATTGAAATTCCGTGAAAAGATTACGCCGCTACGATATACGCCTTTGTTTCAATGATGTCCACGCTAAATCCTGCATCATGTCAGTAACACTCTCTCCCCTACTTCGGAATAATACAAAACGTGCTGCCCTTCTTTGTACTTCATCGATATATTCCGTCAGCCCTACCTGGTAAGGGTCCCACACCGCGCAGCAGTACTCTAAATGACGATGGACAAGTACAGCATAAGCAGTCTCTTTATTAGATGCGAAATAAACGCAGGATTTCCTTAGCCTTCCCCCAACATTTTCTATGTGTTCCTTACAGTTTAAGTTGTTTGTCATTGTAATTCCCAGATATTTAGTTGAATTTAAGGCATTTAGATTTGGCTAATTTATCGTGTAATCGAAGTTTAGGAATTCCTTTTAGCAGTCACACACCATCAGATTATTTGACTTGTCGCTCTAACGAGTAGGCGAGTGTCAGCAATATGTCTCGTGGTCTTATCGTGGCGTGCTTATCTTCTGCCGTTAGGTCAGACGATAGAAACGCCACTTGCATGCTTACAAGGGAACCTCCCCATCGCACCCCCTTCAGATTTAGATATGATACGCCTTGAAAAACTGAACACAGATCAATCGAAAAAACAGGAAGAAGTTGTGTGGAACTATGAAAAAATATGCAAAATATACAAACTGAGTGGTCCATGCGCAAGATAGGCAACATCAAGGTCACTAGAGCTCAGGAGCGCCGTGGTCCCGTGGTTAGCGTGAGCAGCTGCGGAACGATAGGTCCTTGGTTCAAGTCTTCCCTCAAATGAAAAGTTTAACTTCTTTATTTTCGCAAAGTTATGATCTGTCCGTTCGTTCATCGACGTCTCTGTTCACTGTAATAAGTTTAGTGTCTGTATTTTGCGACCGCACCGGTAAACCGTGCGATTAGTAGACGAAAGGACGTGCCTCTCCAATGGGAACCGAAAACACTTGATCGCAAGGTCATAGGTAAGCCGATTCCTCCACAGCAAAACGCGTCTGATATATTCTATACGACACTGGTGACGGCATGTGCGCCACATGACAGGAATATGTTACTGACCCACGTAACTTGTACACTTGGCGAATGGGTAAAAAGATTCTTCCACCTTACCCCATTTCGGTTTTCTCGTGGATGTGATAATCACTCCCAAAAAAGTGTTGAAAACATAAGAGTTTGTCACATAAACTGAAAAAAAAAAGGTTTCACTGGAGGGAAGACTTGAACCAAGGACCTTTCAGTCCGCAGCTGCTCACGCTAACCACGGGACCACGGCGCTTCTGAGCTCAAGTTATCCTTGATATTGCCGATCTTGCACATGGACTACTCACTTCGTATATTTTGCTTATTTTTTCGTAGTTGCACACAACTTCTTCCTGTTTTCTCGAACGATCTGTGTTCAGTTTTTCAAGGCGTATCCAGTGTGCCAACGTATAACTAAATCTGAAGGGGGGTGCGATGGGGAGGTTCCCTTGTTAGAGTAGCAGATTGACGGTGACCAACTTTAAACAGAACTTGATTAATTTTCACACACATTTATTAAAATAATAAGAAGCATAGAAATTACTTAACTTGATTCTGGATGTTGTTTACAATTGACAATCTGAAGTTCCTTTGGTCTTGGTACGTTAATCTTATTCTCACATATCTCTGATACTTGACAAAGTGTCTATACATTTCTCTTCATGGCTATGTACAGGAATATGGTAATCTTATTAGGCGCAGACTGAAACTTGACTATAGACTGGTACAGACTGGTGCAGACAAATGCAGACTGACTAATCGGAGGTCTGTACACTCGTGATAATACCTCGCGCATTCAGGTATCACTGCGCGAGTGTGATCCGCGAGGAGAAAAGGCCCTACGTTAGCAGCAATCTCATTGGCTGCGTTACATATTAATCCGCGGATCGGCGGAAGCAGAATTTGGTCCGTCTCTAAGCGCCATCTTGTGCAGGGACAGACGAGCGCTACGCCTGCGCTGTTGTGCTTAGCGGGGCGCGCTCTAGTGGGAAAGTTGTGTACGCGCTGACTACGCGGAACTACACTCCTGGAAATGGAAAAAAGAACACATTGACACCGGTGTGTCAGACCCACCATACTTGCTACGGACACTGCGAGAGGGCTGTACTAGCAATGGTCAAACGCACGGCACAGCGGACACACCAGGAACAGCGGTGTTGGCCGTCGAATGGCGCTAGCTGCGCAGCATTTGTGCACCGCCGCCGTCAGTGTCAGCCAGTTTGCCGTGGCATACGGAGCTCCATCGCAGTCTTTAACACTGGTAGCATGCCGCGACAGCGTGGACGTGAACCGTATGTGCAGTTGACGGACTTTGAGCGACGGCGTATAGTGGGCATGCGGGAGGCCGGGTGGACGTACCGCCGAATTGCTCAACACGTGGGGCGTGAGGTCTCCACAGTACATCGATGTTGTCGCCAGTGGTCGGCGGAAGGTGCACGTGCCCGTCGACCTGGGACCGGACCGCAGCGACGCACGGATGCACGCCAAGACCGTAGGATCCTACGCAGTGCCGTAGGGGACCGCACCGCCACTTCCCAGCAAATTAGGGACACTGTTGCTCCTGGGGTATCGGCGAGGACCATTCGCAACCGTCTCCATGAAGCTGGGCTACGGTCCCGCACACCGTTAGGCCGTCTTCCGCTCACGCCCCAACATCGTGCAGCCCGCCTCCAGTGGTGTCGCGACAGGCGTGAATGGAGGGACGAATGGAGACGTGTCGTCTTCAGTGCTGAGAGTCGCTTCTGCCTTGGTACCAATATGTTCGTATGCGTGTTTGGCGCCGTGCAGGTGAGCGCCACAATCAGGACTGCATACGACCGAGGCACACAGGGCCAACACCCGGCATCATGGTGTGGGGAGCGATCTCCTACACTGGCCGTACACCACTGGTGATCGTCGAGGGGACACTGAATAGTGCACGGTACATCCAAACCGTCATCGAACCCATCGTTCTACCATTCCTAGACCGGCAAGGGAACTTGCTGTTCCAACAGGACAATGCACGTCCGCATGTATCCCGTGCCACCCAACGTGCTCTAGAAGGTGTAAGTCAACTACCCTGGCCAGCAAGATCTCCGGATCTGTCCCCCATTGAGCATGTTTGGGACTGGATGAAGCGTCGTCTCACGCGGTCTGCACGTCCAGCACGAACGCTGGTCCAACTGAGGCGCCAGGTGGAAATGGCATGGCAAGCCGTTCCACAGGACTACATCCAGTATCTCTACGATCGTCTCCATGGGAGAATAGCAGCCTGCATTGCTGCGAAAGGTGGATATACACTGTACTAGTGCCGACATTGTGCATGCTCTGTTGCCTGTGTCTATGTGCCTGTGGTTCTGTCAGTGTGATCATGTGATGTATCTGACCCCAGGAATGTGTCAATAAAGTTTCCCCTTCCTGGGACAATGAATTCACGGTGTTCTTATTTCAATTTCCAGGAGTGTATGTACACAACAACATATATATGATTTTAGGCTGACAGTGTGTAGAAACATGAAATGGAAATAATTTCAAGACAACATCATGTTATTCAAATGCACAACTTCACAAAGATACCAGGTTGTGCACTTTAATTTCGTTGCATAGGTCCGCGATGTAGCTATCAATTGTGTAAGCTTGACATGCAGAAAATTACTATAACCTACTATCTTGAATACTTTACAGTTACTACATCTTTTGGGATCACTGATATTTTAAATGAGGTAGTGCCTGCTGGTCTCCATGTGGTCACACACCTTCTACATCTACATACATACTCCGCAATCCACCATACGGCGCGTGGCGGAGGGTACCTCGTACCACAACTAGCATCTTCTCTCCCTGTTCCACTCCCAAATAGAGCGAGGGAAAAATGGCTGCCTATATACCTCTGTACGAGCCCTAATCTCTCTTATCTTTGTGGTCTTTCCGCAAAATGTAAGATGGCGGCAGTAAAATTGTACTGCAGTCAGCATCAAATGCTGGTTCTCTAAATATCCTCAGTAGCGATTCACGAAAAGAAAGCCTCCTTTCCTCTAGAGTTCCTGAAGCATTTCCGTAACACTCGCGTTATGATCAAACCTACCAGTAACAAATCTAGCAGCCCGCCTGTGAATTGCTTCTATGTCCTCCCTCAATCCGACCTGATAGGGATCCCAAACGCTCGAGCGGTACACAAGAATAGGTCGTATTATTGTTTTATAAGTTGTCTTCTTTGCAGATGAACCAGATCTTCCCAAAATTCTACCAATCAACCGAAGACGAGCATCCACCTTCCCCACAACTGCCGTTACATGCTTGTCCCACTTCATATCGCTCTGCAATGTTACGCCCAAATATTTAATCGACGTGACTATGTCAAGCGCTACACTACAAATGGAGTATTGAAACATTACGGGATTCTTTTTCCTATTCATCTGCATTAATTTACATTTATCTATATTTAGAGTTAGCTGCCATTCTGTACACCAATCACAAATCATGTCCAAGTCATCTTGTATTCTCCTACAGTTACTCAACGAAGACACCTTCCCGTACACCACAGCATCATCAGCAAACAGCCGCACATTGCTATCCACCCTATCCAAAAGATCATTTATGTAGATAGAAAACAACAGCGGACCTACCACACTTCCCTGGAGCACTCCAGATGATACCCTCACCTCCGATACCTCCGATGAACATTCACCATCGAGGACAACGTACTGGGTTCTATTACTTAAGCCCAGGTTCCCCCGGGTTCGAATTCCGGCGGGGTCAGGGATTTTCTCTGCCTCGTGATGACTGGGTGTTGTGTAATGTCCTTAGGTTAGTTAGGTTTAAGTAGTTCTAAGTTCTAGAGGACTGATGACCATAGATGTTAAGTCCCAGAGCCAACCATTTTTTCTATTACTTAAGAAGTCTTCGAGCCACTCACATACTTGGGAACCAATCCCATATTGTCGTACCTTAGTTAGGAGTCTGCAGTGGGGCACCGAGTCAAATGCTTTCCGCACCTTGGCGGCTGCTCTTACTTCAGCAACACGTACACTACGGCAACGAGGAAACAAGTACACTCGCTGGAACGCAAATGGTTCCGCGAAACGGAGGCACCAAAACCACTTACACCTTCGATGGAGAGAGTTGTTGGTGATGGTCTCGAGGGATGGGCCTCTCCGGGAAAATAGGCACCGAAACAATGCGACGAGTAACGCCCGGAGTTGACTTCAGGCAGGTCCTCCACAAACTCGCGACCGTCAATGCAAGGCAGACCGGCCGCGCCGGTGCTGTCCGAGCCCGCGTGTTTTCCTCATTCGTCCCCGTGAACACGTCCTTCCACTTCGTAGCGAGTCCGGCTCCAACTCTCCGTCCGCCGAAACAAGCGCCATATCAGAACCGGGGTAGCATTCATCTCACGCTAGGTGAGGAGAACCCTACGTCATAATGACGTAACGCTACGTCATCGTGACGTAAATAACCTAAATCGACTAAATGAGTACGTATATCGACTGTGCAGTTGCACCGATACCGTCAAGGGTTTCGAAAAAGACGGTCGTGTGAAACGTCAGCTCGCGCTATTCGTCCACGAGACTCGGAGCGCCATAGACACGGGTTCCCAGGTAGATGCCGTGTTTCTTGACTTCCGCAAGGCGTTCGATACAGTTCCCCACAGTCGTTTAATGAACAAAGTATGAGCATATGGACTGTCAGACCAATTGTGTGATTGGGTTGAAGAGTTCCTAGATAACAGAACGCAGCATGTCATTCTCAATGGAGAGGAGTCTTCCGAAGTAAGAGTGATTTCAGGTGTGCCGCTGGGGAGTGTCGTAGGACCGTTGCTATTCACAATATACTTAAATGACCTGGTGGATGACATCGGAAGTTCACGGAGGCTCTTTGCAGATGATGCTGTGGTGTATCGAGAGGTTGTAACAATGGAAAATTGTACTGAAATGCAGGAGGATCTGCAGCGAATTGACGCATGGTGCAGGGAATGGCAATTGAATCTCATTGTAGACAAGTGTAATGTGCTGCGAATACATAGAAAGAAAGATCCCTTATCATTTAGCTACAATATAGCAGGTCAGCAACTGGAAGCAGTTAATTCCATAAATTATCTGGGAGTACGCATTAGGAGTGATTTAAAATGGAATGATCATATAAAGTTGATCGTCGGTAAAGCAGATGCCAGACTGAGATTCATTGGAAGAATCCTAAGAAAATGCAATCCGAAAAGAAAGGAAGTAGGTTACAGTACGCTTGTTCGCCCACTGGTTGAATACTGCTCAGCAGTGTGGGATCCGTGCCAGATGTGGTTGATAGAAGAGATAGAGAAGATCCAACGGAGAGCAGCGCGCTTCGTTACAGGATCATTTACTAATTGCGAAAGCGTTACGGAGATGATAGATAAACTCCAGTGGAAGACTCTGCAGGAGAGACGCTCAGTAGCTCGGTACTGGCTTTTGTTAAAGTTTCGAGAATATACCTTCACCGAGGAGTCATGCAATATATTGCTCCCTCCTACGTATATCTCGCGAAGAGGCCATGAGGATAAAATCAGAGAGATTAGAGCCCACACAGAGGCATAGCGACAATCCTTGTTTCCACGAACAATACGAGACTGGAATAGAAGGGAGAACCGATAGAGGTACTCAAGGTACCCTCCGCCACACACCGTCAGGTGGCTTCCGGAGTATGGATGCAGATGTAGATGTAGAAATGTAAATACATGTGTACAAACGAAGTGGCAGGAGTTATGTGATAAGCTCATCCCAGCTGAATGAATTGTTAAATGTAATTCCAACAATTTGCGATGTAATTATGTATTTCATGAACATAATTAATGTCTGAGCGAAGGAGCCTTAACGAAATAAAAAAAAGCTTCTCATTCTTTTTAAATCCGATGAATCGTGCATAAGTCCTGTGGGCACAATATTGAAGTAATTAATTATTAAGCTGCAATCCAAAGAATGTGCGATGTTATTGTGTGTTTCGTGAACGTAACGAATATCTAAATGAAGGAATCATAACCATAACGAAAGTTAAAAAAGTGTGTAGTCGTGCTTTCAATCCGATTAATATTGAATCAATCATGTGGATAAAAACGTGAAATAGGAAGAAATTAAAGTGTTTCGTGTTTTTTTTTTTAAATCCAATGAATTGTACGTAATTCATGTGGGCAGATACCGAAGTGGTTCTGAACATAATTCCGAATGTTGCTAGAAACATTAAACCATCTAGTTCCATTTAATTTTGCCTTCGTGTTCTAAATCAATCGTGAAATCTTTCAGACTATATTCATGGATCTGCTCGAAAGTTCTCTCATCTCCGTTAGAACGCATGTTTAGAACGAAGTACAAGCTAGCAACACCGGACAATAGGACAATGAAAGCACATAAACAAATGACAATGCAGATTCAAGACGCACACAGCAGTCGATATATACAGAATGCACACAACAGTCGATAGGAAAACTCGTGAAACTCATCATCTACATCTACATCTATACTCCGCAAGCCACCCAACGGTGTGTGGCGGAGGGCACCTTACGTGCCAGTGTCATTACCTCCCTTTCCTGTTCCAGTCGCGTATGGTTCGCGGGAAGAACGACTGTCTGAAAGCCTCCGTGCGCGCTCTAATCTCTCTAATTTTACATTCGTGATCTCCTCGGGAGGTATAAGTAGGGGGAAGCAATATATTCGATACCTCATCCAGAAACGCACCCTCTCGAAACCTGGACAGCAAGCTACACCGCGATGCAGAGCGCCTCTCTTGCAGAGTCTGCCACTTGAGTTTGCTAAACATCTCCGTAACGCTATCACGGTTACGAAATAACCCTGTGACGAAACGCGCCGCTCTTCTTTGGATCTTCTCTACCTCCTCCGTCAACCCGATCTGGTACGGATCCCACACTGATTAGTAATACTCAAGTATAGGTCGAACGATTGTTTTGTAAGCCACCTCCCTTGTTGCTGGACTACATTTTCTAAGGACTCTCCCAATGAATCTCAACCTGGTACCCACCTTACCAACAATTAATTTTATGTGATCATTCCAATTCAAATCGTTTCGCACGCATCCTCCCAGATATTTTACAGGAGTATCTGTTACCAGTGTTTGTTCCGCTATCATATAACCATACGATAAGGGATCCTTCTTTCTATGTATTCGCAATACATTACATTTATCTATGTTAAGGGTCAGTTGCCACTCCCTGCACCAAGTGCCTATCCGCTGCATATCTTCCTGCATTTCGCTACAATTTTCTAATGCTGCAACATCTCTGTATACTACAGCATCATCGGCGAAAAGCGGCATGGAACTTCCGATACTATCTACATGGTTGTTTATATATATTGTGAAAAGCAATGGTCCCATAACACTCCACTGCAGCACGCCAGAGGTTACCTTAACGTCTGTAGACGTCTCTCCATTTATAACAACATGCTGTGTTCTGTTTGCTAAAAACTCTTCTTCAATCCAGCCACACAGCTGGTCTGATATTCCGTAGGCTCTTACTTTGTTTATCAGGCGACAGTGTGGAACTGTATCGAATGCCTTCCGGAAGTCAAGGAAAATAGCATCTACCTGGGAGCCTGTATCTAATATTTTCTGGGTCTCATGAACAAATAAAGCGAGTTGGGTCTCACACAATCGCTGTTTCCGGAATCCATGTTGATTCCTACAGAGTATATTCTGGGTCTCCAAAAACGACATGATACGCGAGCAAAAAACATGTTGTAAAATTCTACAACGTCACTATGACGAAGGGCTCTCCTCACCTAGTGTGAGATGAATGCTACCCTCACAGCAGGGGCAAAGATCGTAGTACAGCCGGGTAATCGATAGTCATGTGCCACCCTTACAGAGCCTCCACCAGCTTGAACAGTCCCTTGCTGACATGACATGGAGGGCCCATTTATTCATGAGGTTGTCTCCATAGTCGTACACATCCATCCACTCGATACAATACGAAACGGTTACCCAGTCACGAGCCCAGGAGAGACACTTCATTCGGTGTCATGCTGCTAGCAAGGACGCTCGCGTGGGTCTTCTGCTGCCAAAGCGCATTAGCGGCAGATTTCACTGCACTGTCCGAACGGATACGTTGATCATACTGATTTCTGCGACTCTTTCATGCAGTGTTGCTTGTCTGTCAACAGGGACAACTATACACGAACACTGCGCTTCTCAGTCGTTAAGGGGGGCGGACGCGGTGGCCCAGGGGTTCTACGCGTATCAGTCTGGAACCGAGTGACCGCTACAGTCGCAGGTTCGAATCCTGCCTCAGGCATGGATGCATGTGTGGTGTGCGTATTGTAAGACTTTCGGTACACACACCATCAGATTATACGACTTTTCGTCTAACGAAGTAGGCGAGTGTCAGCAATATGCTTTGTGGTCTTATCGTGGCGTGTTTATCTTCTGCTGGTCAGACATTAGAAATGCCACTTGCACGCTCAGATTAGCAGATTGACGGTGACCAACTTTAAGCAGACCTTGATTAATTTTCACACATCAGAGGGTTGGATCCCCTCATTCGAAGGCGTCAGATTGCAAAGCCTGGGCTACTCTCGGGTTGGAATCTCCGTCTTCGAAGGTTGTGTCTGTCTGTCTGTCTGTCTGCCCGTCTGCCCGCCGCTTACTGCTGTAGCTGTTCATTCGTCCGTCCGTCTGTCCGCCTGCCTGCTCGCTGTCCGTCACCGCAGCTACCGCTGCTGCCTGCTGTCCGTCCGTCCGTCCGTCTGTTCGCCGCCGCCGCCGCCGCCGCCTGGTCGCCGCCGTCGCCGTCCGACCGCGGTCTTTGGCCGTCTTCGTCTTCCTCCGACCTCGTCCCCCTCCGTCTTTGTCTTCGTCTGTCCCCTGTTTGTGTCCTTTCTTTCTCGTTCTGTGCGTTATTGTTTCTCCCTGACGTCATGTCCACCCCCACCACCACCACCACCGCTACCACCACCGCCATAGTTTACACTTCCCCTTCCGCCGCCCCCACCACTATAACGTGGTGTGCCCAGTCCCACCCCTCTCCTTCCATCCCACCTCTTCTCACTCTCCCTTCGCCCTCGCTCTTTGTCGCCCCCTCTCCCGCTCCTCTCGATCTGATCCTTTCCCCCCACTCCCCCAGCCTGTCACTGCAGCTCCGGCTAGTGTGGTGGCCCGTCGGGCCACTGTCCATGCCCAGCTCTCCCCGTCGCCTTCGCCATCAAAGCCACCTGCCTGCCGCGAGGCCCCCACCTGCCCCCATTGTAGGCAAGCGCATTTCCTCAGGCAGTGCCCTAACCTACGACCCCCTCCTTCCTGCAATACCTGCCATCACCTGCCTTCGCCATCACCGCCACCACCGCCACCGTCATCGTCATCGTCGCCGTCGCCTTCACCGTCACTGTCACCATCTCCAGCCCCGACTGCTGCGTCCACGCTGGGACCTGCCCCTTCCCGCCACCTCCCTATAGCTCCCGTCCGCCGTCTCCTCCCACCGTCCCATCAGCCTTACCTCGGTCTTCAGCAAGGTCCTGGAATCTATCCTCACCCGACGCATCCACCAGCATCTCCGCCAGCACCGCCTCCTTCCACCTACTCCCAAAAGTGTAAAGCCCGACCCCCTCCGACCACTCCTGAACTCACCGTCCCTGTCCGTCCTCTGGACGCCCTCACCCCTCCTGGAAATTCACTTCGCCCCCCCCCACCGCTGAGGACATCATCCGGTTCCTCACCATCGTCCTCCAGAATGTCCATCCCTTTCAGCACCCCCACACCCTCCAACAGGTTTCCCTCGCTGCCCGTTCCATTTTCCACCTCAAAATGTACGCCACCTACTCCAACAACCAGGCCCATTTCACCTTCTCCCGCCTTGACACCCTCGTCTAATCCCTGTCATGGCGCGACAGCAACGTATCCTTTTCAACAACATCCGCTCCCTTCCCGCCAACAAGAACCTCTTCCTGCACACCCTTGCCACCCCCTGCGTGGATGCCTTCCTCCTTAATGAAACCTTCCTCCAAGCCCACCACACCATCCACACTTCGCCCTATCTCCTCCACTGCTCTGACAATCCCCTCCCAATAGCACGTGGCGGAGTTGCCATTGGTCGCCACCGCCAGATCCCCGTTCGGCTCCAACCTCTCCTTCCCGACCCCACCGAACACCTGATCCTTAGTCTCTTCTTCCCCGGCCTTACTGTTACCTGCGCCACCATCTATGTCCGCCCCAACGCTCTTATTCCCTACGACTTCCTCTCCCACATCGACCGTACCTTCTCCTCTTACGTGATCGCCGCCGACCTCAACATCCACAGTCGTTCCGCCGCCCAGTTACGGCGGTGGCATCAGTTCCTCTCCTCCCTTCAGGGCGACCTAATCCCCATCCCCCAGCACACCTGCCTCGAATCCAATTCCAATCCTGATGTTATCCTTTCCTCCCCCAACCTCCTCGGCTGCATAACGGTGGATGTCCTGGAGCCTATTGGTAGCGACCATCTCTCTGTCCTCCTCACCGTTTCAGACGGTCGTCGCCCCCGCCCCGACCCTCGTCATGACCCTCCCCCTAAGTACGTCCATGACTATTCCCGTGCCGACTGGAATGCCTACCGGGATACCCTTTCCACCCAGGTCGATAGCCACCCCTTCACCTACCACCACCCTGACGATGTCACCGATGCCGCCTCCTGTCTCCAGCAGACCTTGTCTGAGGACGTGGAGGCCCACGTCCCTACTGTCGCCATCCACCCCCACCGTCCTACCTTACCCCCACAGGCCGTCCTCCTCCTCCGTGAATCCCGTTGTCTCTACCGTGCCTTCCTCTGCACGCATGACCCGGACACACTACGACGCCACCAGCAACTCCAGCGACACATTCGTAATTTGCTCGTGGCTAAGAAACGCCGGGACTGGCGACAGACATGCACCCGTTTAAATGTTACTCTACCAATAAACTCGTCCTAGTTCTGGTCGGCCTTCCGTCGCCTTACCGGAACTAAACCCTCCCCCTATTATCCTCTTCTCCATGATGATCACCCTTTCCCTGACACCCTTGGTAAGGCCAATCACTTTGCCTCCTACCACTCCGATGTATTTTCCATCCCTGATGACCCCCAGTTCGATTACTCCCTCTTCCCGGATATCCGCGATCGAACTGACACCTCTGTCCCTCCTCTCGCTCCTGGTTTCCAATACTTGGACAACATTGCACACACGGAACTCAATGCCCCTATCACTACACAGGATCTCATTGATACACTCCGCACAAAACGCAACACCCCTCCTGGTCACAATCATGTCACCTACCGTCACCTTCGTGAAGCTCCTGTCTCTTTCCTCTCCACCCTGACCAGGCTCTACAATGTAGTCCTGTCCATCGGTTACTACCCCAACCTGTGGAAAACCCCCCGTATCCTCATGTTCCTTAAACCTGGCAAACCGCCGTCCGCCATCTCCTCCTACCGTCCCATCAGCCTTACCTCGGTCTTCAGCAAGGTCCTGGAATCTATCCTCACCCGACGCATCCACCAGCATCTCTGCCAGCACCGTCTCCTTCCCGTTACCCAGTGTGGCTTCACTCATCTCCTTTCCGAACAGCTTAATTCCCGTCGCTCCGCAATCTTCCTCTCCCTGGACCTCGAATGTGCATATGACCGCGTATGGCATTCCGGTCTCCTCTTCAAGCTCCAAACCTTCGCCCTTCCCAATAACTACGTCCGTCTGATCGGCTCCTTTCTCTCCCGCCGTCCTTCCTATGTCACCATCCATAACACAGATTCCTACACCTTTTTCCCCTGTGTCGGTGTGCCCCAAGGCTCCGTCCTCTCCCCCCTTCTGTACCTTTTGTACACGGCGGACATGCCGCCGCCGTCAGCCCCCGTCCACCTTCTCCAGTTTACCGATGACACCGTCTTCCTTGCCCTTGCCCCCACCCTCCAGCGCTCACAACACCTTCTCCAATCCCATCTTGACCAGTTCACCGCTTGGTGCAACCAGTGGTTGCTCAAGGTCAATCCCTCCAAAACCCAGGCGATCATTGTAGGCAAAACCACCCCTTCCTTCTGCCTCCTTGATTTCTATCTCACTATCTATGGCCGTCCTATCGCCCTCACTCCCATCCTTAAGTACCTTGGCGTCACCCTCGACCATCGCCTCTCCTGGACTCCCCACCTCCAGACAATCCAAGCCAAGGCACACTCCCGACTCAGTCTCCTCAAGCTCCTCTCCGCCCGTACGTGGGGTCTGGACCCCTCCACCATCCCCCACACCTATAAGTCCCTCATCCGCCCTATCCTTTGTTATGCTCATCCGGCTTGGATCTCCGCCCCCCCTACCTTTTATAAATCCCTCCAAATCCTTGAACGTCATGCTCTCCGCCTCGCCTATCGCATCCGTCTCCCCTCCCCCACGCGGATCCTGTACAATCTCATCCCCTTCCCCCACCTCCACCTTTTCCTTCAAAGGCTACGGATCCTGTACACCTCCCGCCAACTCGATCCTCTGCACCCGCTCGTCTCCCCGATCCTCTCCCACCCCCGCCCGCTGCCGCGCCTGTATTCGCACGTCCCACCCGGTCTCCATCTCTCCACCCTCCTTACCCTCTCCCAAGGTGGCTTCCGCCAGCTCCCCCTCCCTAATGATGTCGTCCTCCCCTCCATCTACCCCTCCTATCAGCTTTGACCCTGCCCCACCCCCCACTTCCGGTGTCCTTTCCTTTAGGCTCCCTCCCTCCCTTCTCTTCCCATTCCTTCTCTTTCCTTTTCCCACGTCCCCTCCCTCCACCCCTCTTCCCACAGGCTTCCCCTCCCCCTTCCTCCCTCCCCCCTTTCTCCCCTACCCGTGGCATCTCTGCTCTCCCCTCTCGCTCTGCCACTCCCCTTCCTCCTCCTCCTCTCTTGGCAGGTCCCCGGACTTGCACACGCGTAGTGAACATTCGTGCGCTGGAGGTCATCGCCATTAGTGTCTCGTGTGTGTGCCTTCGTTTGTGTTTAGTGTTTGTTCGCCGAAACGCCGCCACTGTTCACGTGTACCATCGCCATCATCCCTGTTTTGTGCACCGTGTCGACTAGTGTCAGTGATGTTTTCTCGTCAGGCGTGAACGGCTCCATGTTTTTAGTTTTTTGGTGTCTACATCGTTTTGCCCGCCAGTTTTGATTGTATTCTCTGTGTCCCCTCTATTTATTACTTATTGTAAATCTCAAGGCTGAAGAACGGCGTACTCAGCTGCTGACAGACCGCCTTGTGTAAGGTGATAAAAATTACAATAAAGAAAAAAATAATAATTTTCACACACATTTATTAAAATAATAAAAAGTATAGACATTATGTAACTTGATTCTGGATGCTGTTTACAATTGACAATCTGAAGTTCCTTTGGTATTGGTACGTTAATCTTATTCTCACATATCTCTGATACTTGACAAAGTGTCTACACATTTCTCTTCACGGCTATGTACAGGAATATGATAATCTTATTAGGCGCAGACTGAAACTTGACTATAGACTGGTACAGACAAATGCAGACTGGTACAGACTGCTGCAGACAAATGCAGACTGACTAATCGGAGGTCTGTACACTCATTATAATACCTCGCGCGTTCATGTATCACTGCGCGAGTTTGATCCGTGAGGAGAAAAGGATCTACGTTACCAGAAATCTCAATGGCTGCGTTACATATTAATACGCGGATCGGCGGAAGCAGAATTTGGTCCGTCTCTAATGCAGCGCCATCTTGTAGTGCAGAGACGGACACGAGCGCTGCGCCTGTGCTGTTGTGCATAGCGGGGCGCGCTCTAGTGGGAAAGTTGTGGATGCGCTGACTCTGCAGAACTATGTACACAACAGTATGTGATGTCCTTAGGTTAGTTTGGTGTAAGTACTTCTAAGTTCTGGTGGACTGATGACCTCAGATGTCAAGTCTCATAGTGCTCTGAGCCATCTGAACCATTTTAATCGTTAAGTGCGGATGTAACGCAAAATGTAAACATTTACTTAAAAAATCATTACAGCAATATTTATTAATGTACAAATGTAAGATTTTGCATGTGTAAAGCAAAAGAGCTGTGTTTCAACGGGAAAATAAAATATACAGGATTCATATTTTGCCAGATATTTGAATTTTTTATTTTTTATTGCCATTTTTATAAAAAGCCGTAACTCAAATTCTAATCACGCAGTTTATCTGGAAATTTTATCGTAATGTCCTGAGAAGGTTATAAGACCACTGAATTACAATTGTTAATTCATGGTACAAATTGTGTCATTAGCAGAGTTTTTAATTTTTTACATCCACAATCAACTTTTTTTCTACATACAATCATCTAAAAATCAGAATTTAATTTCAGGATCTCGTATTTTTCAGTTCCAGGGAAACAGCAGCACGTTGCCAGCAGTTCCTGATAATTTCATAGCTTTAGCGCATATACCTTTTCAGAAAATGCTTCTAATAACGTACAAAATGTAAAACAGAAAATGAGGTTGAAAGATTTTCTCCTCATACGTCTACATGTAATAAGCTTACCTCAGTTTTAAAATCCTCCATACTGATACTCCTCATCCTCCAGGTTTCTCTTCTCTCCTCTTAGAATCTGCCTGGCCTGTATATGTAGTTCTGTTAGCTTTCTTGACGCTGCTTTTGTCGACGGTGGTAAATGCTTTTGTTGTGAACAACAATCTATACCAACTCTCTTCAGCACTTCAATCTTGCCATTATTTCTGTTATTGTAACATAAAACTTCATCATACATACCTATTTTGGAGGAGGAAAATGAAAATGCGTCAGAGCCACACGAATAACAAAATTAATTCAAAGTCACAAACTATTCTCACTCTTCTTTCTTCAACAATAGTAATGCATTCCATAGTTTTACAGATAACATATGAACATGAAAACTTTATAGCCTGGCAGAGAAGCTGTAAATCAATGAGTCTGAATCTAGTGGGATATCAACATCATTCACGCACCTGTACAGTTCTGTGCCAAGTTTCAATGCTGAAGTTGAGAGCTTATGTTCTTCATTTCGAGCTGCTTCCTGTTTTTTGTGGGCAAACCGATTTCCATGAAACCTCTGTCTCCTAACTACAGTTTTTCCACCACCCATAATGTATAAATTGTGACTTCCACGTAAAGGTTTGCGAATTCAACCTTCCACCTACTAATACGTGTTAGTATTTTCAAATCGTAAATAAACCACATGGAAAAAAGTTTTCGGGAAGCATTCATCTCACGCTAGGTGACGTCTTAGTGACGTAGGCACGCATCATCATGGGTTTCACGAGTTGTCCTATCGACTATTGATTCCATTCTGGATATATCGACTGTTGTGTGCGTCTTGAATATGCATTGTTATTTGTTTATGTGCTTTCATTGTCCTATTGTCTGGTGTTGCTACCGTGTACGTCGTTCTGAACATAGGCTTCCACGGAGATGAGAAAGCTTTCGATATGATCCATAAAGATAAGTCTGAAAGATTTCGCTATTTACCTTAGTTGATTTACAATATGAAGGCAGAATCAACTGGAACTATATGGTTTAATATTTCCAGCAACATTCGGAATTATCTTCGGAACCACTTCAATTTCTCAGTTTAACGTTCCTACCCACATGAATTATGTATAATTCGGTGGCTTTTATAAAAATACGAAACACTTCGTTTACTTCCTATTTCACGTTTTTATTCATAGGAGATTAATCGGAATTTAAAAAATGGCTAGACACCTATTTAAACTTTCGTTATGGGTATGTTTCCTTCATTCAGATATTCATTATGTTCATGAAGCACACAATAACATCGCTAGTTGTTGGGATTGCATGTAATAATTTATTCCACTGGGATGAGCATATCACACAATTCCTGTCACTTTCTTTGTACACAGGTATTTGCATTTAGCTTTGACGTTATCGGTACAACAGCAGAGATCGATATACGTACTGATGTAGTCGATTTAGGTTATTTACGACATTATAACGTAGCTTTACGTCACTATGACGTAGAGTTCTCCTCACCTAGGGCGAGATGAATGCTAACCAAAGTTTTCAGATGTCAGCCAGAGATACAGATGTCAGCCAAAGATACCGAAAAGAAAATAGGCTTCACACTGACAAAAATTCCGCTGAAGTAAGCAGTTTCCTAAACGTCAGAGAAGGTGGGAATGGCAGCCAGTGCAGAGTTAATCTGTTTGACGATTTAAAGGCATTACCAAAGCTGCTATCACGATAATATTCATACACAACATAGGTTAAACAGTGTAGACCAAGAAAATAATATATTTGAAAAATCGATTTTTTGAAGAAAAATCCCCTTAAGTGATGGGCATCGGCCACCGCCTTGTCTGTGGTGGTAGATAATGAAGTAAAAATGGTATTTTCGGCACACTCTTCACAATGTGAATCTCATAATTCCCTAACGACTTCCATCATCTAAGTGCAGAAGACAGTTCTGCCAATGTATGTTCCTTTTAAATCGTGTATATGTGATACTATTGGGAGAGCCAGCCCTGACGAAACTTTTCCATCCGGTGAGCAAGATGTATGAGACAGGCGAAATACCCACAGCTATTGACAGATGTGAAAATTACCGAACTACATAAACTAAGTCACGGCTGCAAATACTAACGCGAATTCTTTACTGGCGAATGGAAAAACTGGTAGAAGCTGACCTCTGGGAAGATAGGTTTGGATTCCGTAGAATTGTTGGAACAGGTGAGGCAATACTGACCCTACGACTTATCTTAGAAGATAGATAAAAGAAAGGCAAACCAACGTTTCTAGCAATTATAGACTTAGAGAATGCTTTTGACAATGTTGACTGGAATACTCTCTTTCAAATTTTGTGGGTGGTAGGGGTAAAATACAGGGAGCGAAAGGCTATTTACAATTTCTACAGAAACCAGATGGCAGTTATAAGAGTCGAGGGGCATGATACGGAAGCAGTGGTTGGGAAGGGAGTGAGACAGAGTTGTAGCCTCTCCCCGATGTTATTCAATCTGTATATTGAGCAAGCCGTAAAGGAAACAAAAGAAAAATTCGGAGTAGGAATTAAAATCCGTGGAGAAGAAATGAAAACTTTGAGGTTCGCCGATGACATTGTAATTCTGTCAGAGACAGCAAAGGACCTGGAAGAGCAGTTGAACGGAATGGACAGTGTCTTGAAAGGAGAATGTAAGATGAACATCAACGAAGCAAAACGAGGATAATGGAATGTAATCGAATTAAGTCGGGTGTTGCTGAGGAAATTAGATTAGGTTAGGAAATGAGACACCTAAAGTAGTGAAGGAGTTTTGCTATTTGGGGAGCAAAATAACTGATGATGGTCGAAGAAGAGAGGATCAAAATGTAGACCGGCAATGGCAAGGAAAGCGTTTCTGAAGAAGAGAAATTTGTTAATATCGAGTATAGATTTAAGTGTCAGGAATTAGTTTCTGAAAGTATTTGTATGGAGTGTAACGACGTATGGAGGTGAAACATGGACGATAAACAGTTAGGACAAGAAGAGATTAGAAGCTTTAGAAATGTGGGGCTACAGAATAACGCTGAAGTTGAGATGGGTAGATCACATGACTAATGAGGAGTTGTTGAATAGAATTGGGGAGAAGAGGAGTTTGTGTCACAACTTGACTAGAAGAAGGGAGCGGTTGGTAGGACATGTTCTGAGGCATCAAGGGATCACCAATTTATTACTGGAGGGCAGTGTAGTGGTTAAAATCGTAGAGGGAGACCAAGAGATGAATGCACTATGGAGATTCAGAAGGGTGTAGGTTGCAGTAGATGCTGGGAGATGAATCAGCCTGCACAGGATAGAGTAGCATGGAGAGCTGCATCAAACCAGTCTCTGGACTGAAGACCACAACAACAACATGCGATACTACTATCATCTGTATACGTGCATGTCGCTATTCCATGAATTTGTCATCCCAGTGTAGATCCTACATCCTTGTACTGATGAACCAGCACACTGTTGTGCTACATTTGTTTGTTAATGCTATTTTATGGTAATGTTTTTATTGGTTTGAGAATTTCACACTTAATCATTCGTGTAAAATTGTTGTCAACAGGAACCGGGCGACCGCCACGTTTCTCCTCTCCACTCCTGCCACCTGCGAGAACCTGAGTCTCCAGCATGGGCGTCGACGGTCTGTCAAAGTACGCCAAAGACCATCGCCTCTACCAGGAGGTGGACATCCAGGCAGTTGCCAACGACTTCAGGAGCAGTAACGTCGGGCAGCCTGTGATTGCCGTCGACGGATCGCAGTGTGCTTGGTACTTGTATGCAAACATGGACTCTCTTCATGGTGGACAGTATAAGGAGTTTCGGGAAAGCTGTGAGCAGTTTGTCGAGCGGTTCCACGGCATGGGCATTAAGCTGTCTTTCTTCTTCGATGGCCTTCCAGTCGAGGAGAAAATTTTGACGTGGGTGAAGAGGAGAGTGGATAAGGCAAAGGAAATCAGCAAGATATTTGCTAAATTGCGGGCAATGCAATCCCGCGAGAATGGGTCTGTCGGGTGCAGGTTCTTACCGGAAGCTGTGGTACCTTTAGCAACAGTCACCTTCAAGCACCTTGGCACCTCCAAGCATCTTGACTGCGAGGTACGTTTGTCCACAAATGACTGCGACACTGAACTGGCGAAGTTTGCAGCCAGCGATAGGTGCTGCATTGGTGTACTATCCAACGATTCAGACTTCCTGATATATCCCAATGTACCGTGCCTGTTCACTTTTTCCAACCTGCGACTAGAGCAGAGAGTGACGGGACGGCGTTTCCGGTCCACTGATCTCGCCAGGCACCTCCGCATAGAGGTGGACGACCTCCCAGTGTTAGCGTCCTTTATGGGCAACGACATCGTCAGAAGGGAGGCTTTACAAGAGGCACATCGAAAACTGAGGCAGACCTACAGGCACAGACAAGTAGCTGAGCTCGTAGCAGAGCTGTTGAGGAGACAGCCTCGGGGTGATCTCAGGAGAATGTGTGAGCTCGCTTTCGGTGGCAATTGGAGAAAAGGCCTCGAACTGGTCGAAAAAAGTGTTGACAGCTACAAGTATGAAGAGATCGAGCCAGCGACAACTCGAAATGTCTCCCGATGGGATGAAGTGCTCCAAAAAATTGAGGCCAAACACGTGTCGTGCGAGATTCCTGGCTACGTTTATACAGTGATGAAGTGCCGCCTCATGAGAGCTGGTGACGTCCTCGAGGATCTGTCTGTAAGTTGCTCAACCTCCCCTCCAACTGGTCTGGTGGTGCGGGAGATGCTACAGAGAATGTACACGGTGCTCCTATGGGAAAGCGGCAGCGGGCCATTCCGAGTGACCGAGTACATACCGACAGGGTTAGGAGAGGTGCACCATGAGACCGTTGAGGTACAGAAACGACTGCCAGAGGGCATTCACCACCCAGGGCTCGTAGAACTGTGGTCAGGTCCAGAGGATACCCGTTGGCGTATCTTCAGTTGGGTGATATCTCCAACGAAAGACCTCTCTGCTCTCTGTTCACTGTCTCCCCAGTACCTGGTGGTTCCTGCAGCGGCACTCTGCTTCTTGTACCACGAGGCTAAAGTCCTAACAAGGGACGAGGTCAAGACCTTCGTGACTGTCGCTTTGTCTGTCAAAAGTTACTCTGCCCACGATCTGTCGAGACTTGACGTGAGAATCCCGACCGAACGCGGCATCTACTTAGCCACTCTGTTTGTGCGCACTGTACTCCACGTGTTGGACGTTGCTGGAGCGTGTGGTTTGTCCTTCCCACGACCAGCTGACTGCCACCTGGACGCCTACTTCGATGGCAGATTATTTCATCACATCTACAGGAAGTCGCAAAACGCTTCTGATCCTAGGGATGTCATTGCATGGAACAGTTCAAGTACACAGGCATTCAATTATATTATGAGGGAGATCATAGATTAACACAAAGTGGTACATTCGGCTAATATGAGCTGTCTCATATATCCAAAATGGCCAAAAGAGACTTAAGCCCATTAACATCTTTCGAATATCATTGACTCTACTGCTTCCACCTATTCACTTATTAGGTTGCACATTAACATCATATTAGATGTCCTTAGGTGTTTCCTCTCCTCATTCTCCAGAGCTCTAGGAACACAAAATTGCTGTGGTGGGTTCTTTGTGCTTACTCTTACCAGGAGTTGTTGTACAAAGCTGTGTAGGCATTCCTAAGCATTGGGAACGTAAATTTGCAGGCCATAAATGTAACTCATCTAAAAAATGACACATGAATATAGCCTTACCAAAAGACAGTTCCTAAAATCAACTGTTGGTAACATCACAATAGTACATGACTGATTATAATGTTGTACTTAAGCTCAATGTTGTCATCAGTACGACATGACAGCTTGGGTACAAGGTCTAGTTAAGGAATTCTGGCAATTCCGAATACCACACTGTTTTCTCAAAATTTTTGTATCACAGTTCGTCTCTTGGGACTGCTGTATTCTAGCTGAGGGTCATAGACTTTGTTCACTTGTTTTATTTATTGGATTATATTGAAACCTATGCTGGAGTTTTGTGTAGCAATGAAACTAAATTGGAATTGGAGGAACAGCTTTCGTGAATCAGGAAAGCTAAGCAACATAGCCAAGAAATTGCAGTGTACAAACATGAAAATCAATATACACTCCACTCCGCAAAATCCAAATTAGCATGGTTAAGTCACCAGTGCATCTCGAGATGCATCTTTCGCTGTATATATTATCTTGATCACTGGTTAAACATGAAAATATTAAAAAGTGCAACTGTCAAGTCAGTTAGGATTTACATTATCATTCTAGTGTCTTAAGGGCAATTAGCATCCTACGGTGATGAAACTAATCATAGCTGTAGTCAGGAGGTCTGGTGAATCATGACTATGAGGTGAGCATATAAAAATATTAATATTTTTATGCACATTTACATCGAATTCTACCATTATAATCGCCGTAGCTGTCTTTTTTAAGCGAATCTAAAAAATTATTCTAAAATATTGACTGTGGTGTCAACAAACATACGTGCAAAAAGATTTCACTGAAAAGTTTGTACTTTTGAAATATTTTTGTACCGGGATGATTCCATTAATATTTTTGGATTGCTTTAGTGCAGTATGTAAGATGTTTTTCCCTAGTGTCCCTGAAGTTCTCTTTTGTCTCTGAAGTTGAATTTTCTTTTGTGAATTTTACAATGGCATTTTCATAACTTTTTTGTATCTTAGTGAATAAAGGCATGAAAGCAGTTAAATATTTTAACTGAGCTTCAACAGAAAATTTTAATTCAATCTTTTATGCAGGTTCCTTTTTTTTTTTTTTTTTTTTTTTTTTTTTTTTTTTTTTTTTTTCTTCAGAATCCCATACTCAACTTGTTAAAACGATGAAAACACTGCGTGAAAAAAGAATTTAAAATAATTTAGGAATAAGGAAATCTTTATGAAATACATACTAATGGGTACAATAAGAGAGCAAACATCACTAAGGCGTAACAGTTGTTAGAAAAAATTAAAACAATCGAAAAGCAATAATGGCAGAGAAACAATCAACCACAATGTATTCTGAATGAGGTACGACCACCTAGTCTTAACGTAAGTGAAAGTTTGGGGTTTTTGTTGCATCATGTACCTAACATATGTCAGCTAGTAAAGTACAGCCATTTGGTGATGTTAACGTCCACATATTTACACAGTGCGTATTACGAGCCTCAAACTCAAACACCAGTTTCTTTATCTGTCCAAAATATTTTTGTAGATTTTAGTTGAATTGTTAACATTTTATGAGAGTAATGGTGTTGCATTTGACTGGTCTGGATCAAGCGTAACAAACAAGAAGAAAAGGTGGTATTAAGTAATGCATACAAGATAGGAAGGATAGGCAAAATCAATAAGTAGCGAGAACTACAAACAGGAGTTCAGTAAGTTTTGGTTTTGCTTCCATTCCTACTAATTGCTTAAGTGAATGAGGTTCCACTTACCATACACAAAGCAGAATAGAACACCAACAGAAAAATTTTGCAGTACGTTTATCAAACATTTATTAAATGGTTCTCTATAAATACACTGTCTCTCATGCTTGAGAAACACAGTGTTATATATTCAGAAGAACGAACATAACAACAGTTAAAGAAAATATGAATAGAGAGAGAACTTAAGTATATCAGTCAGAAGATATAGATTATTCAGTTTCTCAACAAGGTAAGTTCAGCAACTAACATTAATGGTGTGTCATAAAAATGTTATAATTCACGAAATTTTAAAAATATTAATCAAGTTATGGGGAGCAAACTTAACAAACAAGAAGAAAACTTGGTATTCAATAATCCATACGAGGTAGGAATGGGAGGTGAATTAAATAACTAGGGAAAATTCCGAAAAGGAGTTCTTATGTATCAGTTTGCCTTCATTCCTACTTGTTCCTCAGGTGAATGAGCTTCCACTCAAGATACATCAAGCAGACTTTTCAGCAGAGGTATCAGCCTGTAGCTGTTTTCAAAGCACCGTTCGGCAGACACTCCCTGGTAATTCAAGGAAAACAGTATTATGTCTCCTGCCGAAAATGAGGTACTAATAATCAGCACATTAAGATGAGCTAGAAATTAGGGCAAAATGTAGCTATTACGGAATAGTTCAGTTGGAAGGAACAAATTATAGTCTTTCTAAAGTAGTTAAGTTTAGAAATTTCTGTTCTCCTCTTGTTTATTAGTCGAAGACTGAAACAAATGAATACATCAGTACGTTTGCCGTATTTACATTCATTAACCTCTTGCGGCCTTAGTATTTTTTGGTAACTCTGTTTCAGAACAATGAAAGACATTACTGTGCAGTGTTCAGACAAGGTCATCTTGTAGACTTATTTCAAAGGAATAAGGCATTCGAACTGAATATTCTCATTATTCTGCTTTAATTAATTAAATATGTTACAGATTACAACTAAAACACACCAGTAGCATTATCAAAGTACTTACCAGCACTTAAGTGGCCAGGTATTTTGGATGGGGAGGGAGAGGCTGGCTTCGGTTGTGACCGAGAACGTTTAGTGAACGATTAGACTAGTTTATTTACGAGAAAAACCTCGCAAAGGGAGTGTAGCGATGCAGAGATTTAGAAACTGGCTTCATAAAAACTGATAAATCAAACTTGAACTCTTCTGGAATAGAGCACTAATAACAATCGCCAAATTTTAAAATTGGCAAGAATTGGCAAAGTGATCTAATTGACTGGCGCCTTCAACGAAACTGGCACCCAAAAGTCTTGTGCCTAAATAGTTAACTCTGAATCGTGATGATATATAGTTTAGTAATTCTAGACTCAGAAGATCTGGTTTTGTTGCCGACGTTAGAGTAAAGATCACGTTTGAATTTTGTGAACAAACAACAAAAGAATATTAATTTCATAAATGATGCCGTCATTACTTTTGGCGAAAAAAAGGTCGAACAGATTTCAGTAATTCTCAACAGTATTTACAAAAGCATTTAAGCTCACTCAGGACTGCGAATATCCTGCAATATGAAGAGATGCCATAGTTTAGGCATTTCATCAACAACGACATTTAAATAAGTAAAATTTGCGAAGTAAATCGTAAACGCAGGTATGTTGAAGCACGTCCCCCAAAAGATACAAGGGAGGTTCGGAAAGTAAAGCACAACAACTTCTTTGTCACCTGGTGTTGCAGCTGGAATGTTCAAATTTCATGACGATAGAGTTTGAATTGTGCGCAACAGGGGGTACTTTAGTTTTGTTTGCAGCTCTAGCGAGAGAAGCCTGATCTACGAAACAAACATGGCGCGCATGTTATTGTCGTCAAATTGTGAAGGGCAGCCTAAGTAGTTCGGTATTTGTGGGCCAAAGGGCACAGGCCGAGTAAAATTCAGAGGCACGTGCCTCACGTGTATGGGGACTACTGTATGGACCGTAGCACTGTCCCTGGGCTTTGTGCATTCTTCTGGTCTGCCGGTAACAGCTGCTGCCCTTCACAATGGTTGGTTCAAATGTCTCTGAGCACTATGGGACTTATCATCTGAGGTCATCAGTCCCCCAGGACTTAGAACTGCTTAAACCTAACTAACCTAAGGGCATCACACACATCCATGCCTGAGGCAGGATTCGAACCTGCGACCGTAGCAGTCACGCGGTTCCGGACTGAAGCGCCTAGGACCTTCACAATGTCGAAGTCATTGAGGCAGCAGTTTGAACGACCGGCGTGTGCAACTGCCAACTTTATCGCAGCGGTTCGACCTTTCCTATGACGTAATGTACGACATTATTCATGAAACGCTGAAATTTTGGAAAATAAGTGCTCCTCGTGTGCCGAAGAACCACTAGAGCTAGTGAATGTTCACAAGCTTGGATCACATAACGCGTTACTCCGCAGAAACACACGACTTTCTGTACCACTACACGGCTGAAACCAGGCATGCTCCTATGGTCTGAAAACGTGCTGGATCCACAGTACGAAAAAAATTCAAATTGACTCTGTCTTCTAGGAAGGTGCTTGTAAAAGCGTTGTGGGATGCACGTGGTGTGTTATTGGTGGACTATGCTGAACATAGGTCCACTGTGAATGCTGCAACTTACATTAAAACTTCGGTTGCGTCACGACGAACGTCAAAACATTAATGCGGACTTCTACGAACAGTGCACATTGAAACTGGTACCACGATGGGAGAAATGTGTTGAGAACATCGGTGACTATGCAGAAAAGTAGGTAAAACATGTAAATTCCTTTGTGATTGTCATGTCGGTACCATTACTGCTACGAAAGGGACTCAGTACGACACCCATCAGTGTCCAGAAGGGTCTGAAAGAGCAGGATTTCATTCTCAACAGCAGAGCAAAGCACATCTGCAGGTATGCTGTGCTTCAATCAGCATATTTGTGAGTGTTCCTCTGGTAAACCCTGTCCTTCAGGTAGCCCCACAACCAGGTGATCCTGCAGGCCAAGCATTTGGAAACGGTCGGCTGATAATTCGATCGTCTCCACATGTGTTTAGGAGAAGCAGGCGAACTTGACGAGCGATGTGTGGTGGGGTCCCTTCTTACATGAAAACTGCATATCGCAGTAATGCTGGCCAGTGAAACAGCATGTGTTTGGTCCTTGAGCATCAACCTGTTCAACAAAAAAGAGGGCCAATGATGAAAGTAGCCACGAAGGCACACCATACAGTGACAGGTTCACCATACAGAGGACCTCCACACTCCTGTGTGTTCACCTCACCCGTTTGACGAAAATGACTTTCGTCTGTCCATAGGAGAGTCCAGTGCGAGCCCTCATCAACTTCAATACTTGCGAGAAGGTGAAGAGCTAAATCGACCAGTTGTTGAGCATCCTGTGGTGCAAGCTGCTGTCCGATATGGATCTTGTATCGATACCATTTGAGAGCAGTTCGAAGCACCTTCTGTACAGTGAACAACAGGATGTTCAACTGTCATGACACAGCACGCGCACTGCCTGAAGATATGGAATTGCGCGCAACGTTGTCTGCCATAGCAACAGCGATTTCATCAACCACCTGTGGTGCAACCTGTCATCGGCCTCTTCCCAGAGCGACGCCCAGTTCTGTTTTTTTTTTTTCCTCTATTGGAATTTGACGCCCCCGAAGGGGGCGGGCTGGCAGCAGCTTAGTACGCCGCTCTTCAGCCTGCATTCTTAAGACAGAAGAAGATAAGAAACAATAAAAACAAGCGATAAAACAGTGACGTAAAATGTAAAATGGCGGAAAATTATGGAAAGTTAAAACATAAAACTATAGGTGGGCGATTATAATAAAATATACAGGAAGCAGACAGGGAAAAAGTTGACAGACAATTAAAAAATAACGGCCACAGTCTGGATTCTGTTTGCAAGAGATATAAAAGATTGCACCCTGTGACGGCGTGATGTCCATTTGCAACACTTTGGAAAAGACACACAACACTCAACAATCACTGGGAACACTGCACTAAAAGGTCGGTACGAAGATGACACATCACAGGCAAGGGTAGATGGGAGGGGGGTTCTGGACACATGAGGGGGAAGAAAAAGGGGGGAAGAGAAGAAAAACGAAAGGCGGGGTTGGGGGACGATGAAGGGGGGAGCAGGGCAGACCTGAAAGAGAATGGGGAAAAGCAGAGGAAGGAAAACACAAAAGGTCTCGGTGGAGAGAAGAGAGGCAGAGAGAGGGTAGGTGAAAAAACGGGATGGAGAGGGGGGAGGGGAAGAGAGATCCCAGGAAAATGGCAAAGGAAAGGAGGGGGATGAGGATCAGAGTGGATAGTAGGGTTAAATGGAGGGAGAGAGGAAATCATTCGGGAGGGGGAGTTGACAGAAGCCACCTTGGGAAAGGAGTTGAAGGGTGCAGAGATGGAGGGTGGCGGGGGGGGGGGGACGAAACAGTGAAGACGTGGCAGAGGGTGGGGGTTGGAGAGGAGTGGAGCAACCTGGGGGTGAGGGGGATCAAGGCAGCAGGACCCAGTTCTGCAGTTGATTCGAACTTCTTCATCGTGCTCCGCACAACAGGTGGAGGAAGAGGACCCTTCCATAATCCTTTCAGCCGGCGATATTGTCGAAGTGCAGCTGCAGCATTGCTGTTGTTTTGATAACAGTGCTTCACCAATAACGCCCTGCTCCTTTTGTCCAAGGTCATGTTGACACATCAACAAGTGGTCTGTAACTCGTCAAGTGTGTGAGACTGTGAACCACGATGACTGATGATGGCACATGGTGGCCATAGTTGGAACTGGATGGTGGCACTGTGACACATGGAAAACGTGCACCCCATATTCTGGACATTAATGCTACCAATTTTGGTACTCCTGCGGTAATTAGATTCCGTGTTATAATGTGTTAAATAGGGAAAGTTTAATTATAACCGTTAGATGTAGATCGGTAAGGCGCGCAACTGTGTAGTCAGCAGTGAATGACATTATCTCTCAATTTTTCCATTGGCCACAATGACCTATAAGTGAGCAGTGGTGTATTAATGTGGTTCATTTACAATTTTTTGGAATGTGAGGCGCAGAACCGTAGTGAGCAGAGTGAAAATATGACCGTTATTCCTCAGTTTTTTTTTTTAATTCATAAACGAAAAGAAAAAGATGAGTCATATTCAAATATTTCTTAATAATTATGGAATATTCCGTCGGTTCTTGGAGGAACGTAGGCATATCAATAACTTTAATTCAAATTATCAAAGTTCCACGATAATATTTATTTAAAGTTCGATATGAACTGACTTTCAGCTTCTTAGGACATCGTCAGATAAGATAATACTAAACACATAGTATACATAGCTCAGCGAGGATTCACAGCTGTACAGCGATTGATGTACAAATATAAGTGACATTTTACGAGTATATCGATACAAAAAACAACCACAATGTAAGGCCTAAAGAAAATCTGAACAAATAAATTTTATTTTACAGAATATTTAAATACTGAAACTATACGTGAATGTATAAACCGAAAACGTTCTACAGGTCAGTAATTCCACTGGCTACTAAGTCATATGGACAAACTGGTGAATGTTGTAATGGCTGCTTTGGAGTTCTATTCAATGTTGTTGTTGTGGTGTGTAAGTGTTATTATAAAACAAATGAAAATGTAGCAGCAAGAATAACAGTAGTATTTGAAAGAAATAAATAAACTCTGAAAATTCTTATTTGTGTGCTGCTGAGCCCGACTATAACGAGTTTGAATAATTCCATGCTTGATATTAAAATGTATCTACCAAATAACTAATATATCACACCACCACCTCTACCAGTAACAACACTGGTGTCGTAAATATTTCTATAAGTCACTGATGGATTAGTTTTGGAAAAATTAATCTTACGCACCAGCCATAAAATTATTTCACACGTAAAGTTTAAGATTGTTCTACTGAATGTTACCTTCACTTTTACAATAGAAAAATAATAAATTCCTGCGGGTTCTTGTCCTCAGAGTTCAAATATTGTAATATCGATTGAAAGAATTAGTGTCTGATTATTTCTGCAGTTTAAAATATTCGCTCCAGACGCTCACGTAATGGCGGCAAACAAATCACAGTCTGGACTGCTGCGGACACAAAACTTGAAACATTCATAGGTGGTTATTTTGTTACAATTAAAAGTCCGTACACTAGAATTCCATTTTGTAAATTTTACGTTATATTTTCCATTGACCACTAATGACTACATTTTACAAGATTTAAAAGAACAGAGCTCAGCTTATCTTGGATGTCATCCGCTTCGTACAACGCGGAGAAGAAGAACATAAGAAGGAAGAATTCCACAGACAATACAAAGCCAACACACTCTTTTAGTGGTATTACCTTTTGTTATGTGCTTATTCTTTGTAGGAAACTCGTTATAAAATAATAAAACATATTTTTGTTATTTCACCATATAGTCATAATTCACAATATAATAATAAATGTTTTCTCGGTTAAAAGTCATTTCTGGAAAATTATTCGTTGATTCATAAGCATCGTGCACTGTCCGAATCACTGGCGACACAAAATATTCGCGTTGACATTACAAAGTGACGAAAAGATACAGTATTAGAATACACTGTAATATAAGATTTATTTCTTCAGATTCCCTTTAAGTCCTTCTGTATCGATATAGTACCCCTTGTTTAGGGGTAGAGCATTTGATTACTGATCAAAACATCCTTGGTCGCAGCTTCGAAACCCGCCACCGCTTAAATTGTTATTGGAGGCGGGAGACTTTCGGCACAGGAAGTCACCTTCATTCTGCCAACGGCCTTGTCAAAGAAGGCGAAGGAGAGGTCAGCAGGGTCTGCCCTCCTTGGGGTGGGGAGCTGCAACTGACGGCGGAAGAATCGGCAATGATCAACGGCATGAGGATGCAGAAGGCAGTGGAAACTACTGCGTTAAAGACACGTAATGTGTATCTGCAGGGCGTGTGGCCTGTAATTGAAAAAGTGTCACGATGATTTCTCCAGTGGCAAAAGATTCCCAAATGGATCCCCATCCGGATCTCCGGCAGGGAACTGCCAAGGGGTAGGTGACTATGAGAAAAAGACTGAATAACCGACGAGGGGATGACCTTGAATGAGACGGGGCGTAGATTGATACACTCCTGGAAATTGAAATAAGAACACCGTGAATTCATTGTCCCAGGAAGGCGAAACTTTATTGACACATTCCTGGGGTCAGATACATCACATGATCACACTGACAGAACCACAGGCACATAGACACAGGCAACAGAGCATGCACAATGTCGGCACTAGTACAGTGTATATCCACCTTTCGCAGCAATGCAGGCTGCTATTCTCCCATGGAGACGATCGTAGAGATGCTGGATGTACTCCTGTGGAACGGCTTGCCATGCCATTTCCACCTGGCGCCTCAGTTGGACCAGCGTTCGTGCTGGACGTGCAGACCGCGTGAGACGACGCTTCATCCAGTCCCAAACATGCTCAATGGGGGACAGATCCGGAGATCTTGCTGGCCAGGTTAGTTGACTTACACCTTCTAGAGCACGTTGGGTGGCACGGGATACATGCGGACGTGCATTGTCCTGTTGGAACAGCAAGTTCCCTTGCCGGTCTAGGAATGGTAGAACGATGGGTTCGATGACGGTTTGGATGTACCGTGCACTATTCAGTGTCCCCTCGACGATCACCAGTGGTGTACGGCCAGTGTAGGAGATCGCTCCCCACACCATGATGCCGGGTGTTGGCCCTGTGTGCCTCGGTCGTATGCAGTCCTGATTGTGGCGCTCACCTGTACGGCGCCAAACACGCATACGACCATCATTGGCACCAAGGCAGAAGCGACTCTCATCGCTGAAGACGACACGTCTCCATTCGTCCCTCCATTCACGCCTGTTGCGACACCACTGGAGGCGGGCTGCACGATGTTGGGGCGTGAGCGGAAGACGGCCTAACGGTGTGCGGGACCGTAGCCCAGCTTCATGGAGACGGTTGCGAATGGTCCTCGCCGATACCCCAGGAGCAACAGTGTCCCTAATTTGCTGGGAAGTGGCGGTGCGGTCCCCTACGGCACTGCGTAGGATCCTACGGTCTTGGCGTGCATCCGTGGGTCGCTGCGGTCCGGTCCCAGGTCGACGGGCACGTGCACCTTCCGCCGACCACTGGCGACAACATCGATGTACTGTGGAGACCTCACGCCCCACGTGTTGAGCAATTCGGCGGTACGTCCACCCGGCCTCCCGCATGCCCACTATACGCCCTCGCTCAAAGTCCGTCAACTGCACATACGGTTCACGTCCACGCTGTCGCGGCATGCTACCAGTGTTAAAGACTGCGATGGAGCTCCGTATGCCACGGCAAACTGGCTGACACTGACGGCGGCGGTGCACAAATGCTGCGCAGCTAGCGCCATTCGACGGCCAACACCGCGGTTCCTGGTGTGTCCGCTGTGCCGTGCGTGTGATCATTGCTTGTACAGCCCTCTCGCAGTGTCCGGAGCAAGTATGGTGGGTCTGACACACCGGTGTCAATGTGTTCTTTTTTCCATTTCCAGGAGTGTAGAAGCTTGAACGTGCTAGGGAAGTTACAAAAACTGAAAATGGAAATGCAAAGGCTCAGTCTACATATAGTATGCGTCAGTGCATTGAAATGGAAAGAAGACACGGATTTATGGTCAGATGGGTATAGGGTAATACCATCAACAGCGGGAAATGGTATAACTGGAGTACGATTCGTTATGAAAAGGAAGGCATGGCAGAGTTTGTGTTATTGAGAACAGTTCAGTGATATAAAAGACATCATGTTTACGCCAGTGACTGTAACACTTTCTTTATTTCACGATTGCAGTTTCGCCCTTATGCCATTATCAAGTGAAGATGTTATGGCTATTAGGCCATGTCAACCTAACGAGCTGACACATTTATATGTCGTTGTCATTACTATTAAATACACTGGGGATGCTCTTACATAGTGTCACCAATGTATTTAATAGTAATGGCAACAACATATAAATGTGTCAGCTCAATTTAGGTTGACATGGCTTAATAGGCATAACATCTTCACTTGATAATGGATTAAGGCCGAAACTGCAATCGTGAAATGAAGAAAGTGTTACAGTCACTGGCGTAAATGTGATGTCTTTTATGAAGTTCTACATGGCTGTGAATCCCAGGTATAAAAAGTTAAGTAGTTCAGTGTTCTACATGGCTGTGAATCCCAGGTATAAAAAGTTAAGTAGTTCAGTGATAGGGATGTTCTCACCGGCTCGATAGAAACACTGACAACGATAGTTGAGGTATACATGCCAACGTCGAAAGCTGAAGATGAAGAGATAGAGAATGTATATGAGGATACTGAAAGGGTAATACGGTGCGTAAAGGGAGATGAATATCTAATAGTTATGGGAGACTGGATTGCAGTTGTAGGGAAAGGATTGGAAGAAATATGGGCTTGGGAAATGAAATGAGGGCGAGAAAGACTAATTGAGTTCTGTAATAAACTTCAGCTAGTAATAGCGAATACTTCGTTCAAGAATCACAAGAGCAGGAGGTGTACTTGGAAAAGGCCGGGAAATACGGGAATATTTCAGTTAGGTTACATCATGGTGAAACAGGGATTGCAAAATCAGATACTGGATTCCAAGGCGTACCCAGGAGCAGCACAATTAGTAGCAATAAAGAGTAGGCTGAAGTTTAAGAGATTTGTCAGCGAGAATCAATACGCAAAGATGTGGGATACGGAAGTACTAAGGAATGGCGAGATACGCTTGAAATTCTCCAAGGGTAGAGAGACAGCAATAAGGAACAGCTCAGTAGGCAGAACAGTTGAAGAGGAATGGACGTCACTAAAAAGGGTAATCACGTAAGCTGGAATGAGAAACATAAGTGCAAAGAAAGTAACTGCAAAGAAACCATGGGTAACATTTGAAATACTTCAGTTGATCGATGAAAGAAGGAAATACAAAAATGTTCATGGAAGTGCAGGAACATAGAAATATAAGTAGTTGCTGAATGAAATAAGTAGGAAGTGCAGGGAAGCTAACACGAAATGGCTACATGAAAAATTTGAAGAAATCGATAAAGAAATGATTGTCGGAAGGACTGGCTCCGCATATAGGGAACTCAAAACAATCTGCGGTGATATTAAAAGCGAGGGTGTTAACGTTAAGAGTGCAACGTGAATCCCATTGTTAAATACAAAGGAGAGAGCGGGTAGGTGGAACGAGTACATTGAAGGCCCCTATTAGTGAAAGATTTGTCGTGGTAGAAGAAGAAACGGGAATCGATTCAGAAGAGGTAGGCGATCCAGTGTCAGAATCAGGATTGAGGAGAGCTTTACAGGACTTGAGACCAAATAAGGCAGAAGCGATACATAACATTCGATTAGAATTTCTAAAATCATTGGGGGAAATGGCAACAAAACGATAATTCACTTCAGTGAGTAGAGTGTACGAGTCTGGCACATACCATCAGAGTTTCGGAAAAATATCATTCATACAATTTCGGAGATTTCAAGAGCTGACAAGTCGAGAATTACCGCACAATCAGCTTAACAGCTCAAGCATCAAACTCACCTACAAGAAGAATATACAGAAGGATGGAAAGAAAATTAAGGATGAGTAAGACGACGATCGGTTTTGCTCTAGGGCGCGTTACGGCAACAGAGAGCGAATTCTGAAGTTACGGTTGGTAATGGAAGCAAGACTAAAGAAAAATCAAAACGCTTTCATAGGACTTGCCGACCTGGAAAAAGCGTTCGACAATATCAAATGGTGCAAGATATTTGAAATTCTGAGAAAAACGTGGGTAAGCTGCAGGCAGAGACGGGTAATATATAATATGTACAAGAGCCAGTAGGGAATAACAAGGGTGGAAGACAAAGAACGATGCGCTCGGATTAAAAAGTGTGTTAGACGGAGATGTAGTCTTTCGCACCTACTGTTGAATCTTTACATTGAAGAAGCAGTGATGTAAGTAAAAGAAAGGCTCAGGAGTGGAATTAAAATGCAAGGTGAAAGGATTTCAGTGATAAGATTCGCTGATGACATTCCAATCCTGAGTGAAAGTGAAGAAGAATTACATGATTTGCTGAATGGAATGAACAGTCTAATAAATAAAGAATATGGAGTAAATCGAAGAGAGACGAAAGTAATTAGAAGCAGCAGAAACGAGGAAAGCAGGAAACCTAACATCAGGATTGATTGTAACGAAGTAGATGAAGTTAAGTAATTTTACTACCTAGTCAGCAAAATAACCAATGACGGACGAAGCAAGAAGAACAGCAAAAGGAGACTAGCATTAGCAAAGAGAACATTCCTGGCCAATAGAATTCTACTAGTATCGAACATACGGCTCAATTTGAGGAAGAAATTTTTTAGAATTTACGTTTGGAGTACAGCATTGTATGGTAGTGAAAGAAGGACTGTGGGAAAAACGGAGCAGAAGTGAATCGAAGCATTTAAGATGTTGTGCTACAGACGAATGTTGAAAATTTGGTGGACTGATAAGGTAAGGAATGAGGAGGTTCTGAGCAAAATCGTAGTGGAAAGGAATATGTGCGAAACAATGACAAGGAGAAGGGACAGGATGATAGGACGTCTGTTAAGGCATCAGGGAATGACTTTCATGGCACTAGAGGGAGCTGTAGCGGTCAAAAACTGTAGAGGAAGACAGAGATTGAAATACATCCAGCAAATAGTTGAGTACCTCGGTGCACAGCAAGTGTTATTCTGAGATGAAGAGGTTGCCACAGGAGAGAAATTCGTGGCGCGCCGCATCAAACCAGTCGGAAGACTGATGACTAAAAAAAGGTCACAAAATGTCACTATCTTTGGACAGCTATAAATTCATACTGAAGTTATGTGGACTATCTGTGTGGTATTAAATTATCTGACGATGGTCTATGAAGCCGAAGCCAGTTCGTAATGAACTATTACATAAATATTGTTGTGGAACATCAAATATCTCTATAAAAATCGCAGTAATTGTACTGATGGAAAATATATAGGCGTAAGCAGTACCTCCGCTGACTTCAAGTCCATTGATGAAAACGATATTAGTCTCCCAGTCAGTACGGTATTTTTAAAGACGGAAATTAACTTGGAAAAAGAAAAACAAATTGGTGATTCGAACAGTATAACATTTTATTGAACTTGTGGCATTCTCAAAAATTGTAATTTTACGAGGGACATAGATACTCGCTATAAGTTACGAAATAAAAACGTCAAAATAGATAGAGACATCACATAGACACTAGAAATGGACCCTGAAAGGGCGAGGTACATTGTTTTGTTGTATTACGTTGCAGCGTCAGATAGAATATCCAGTAATTTTCGTAAACATAGCGTCGCACATGTAACAATATAGTGGTAATAGAATGACATAAAACCCACGAAACAAAACCACGACGCAGTCATAAATTCATAGACTCGAATGTAGTGAATGTAAGATTATCTACGCGCATCGTACGGACACCTGCTACTCTGTCAGATCCAAAAAGCACCCAGACAAAAGTGATAACTGCAAACTGTTTGTGTAATACCTGCACTATTTCTATATTGGGATTCCGGTGTACCCATATTTAAAGTATAGTTGCGGCAGTCGATATATCGAAAAACACTCTCGACATAATGGTACTGAGGGGAAAAACGTATATAATTTTAGAGTAGTATATACAGGGTGGTCCATTGATAGTGACCGAACCAAATATCTCACGAAATAAGCAGCAAACGAAAAAACTACAAAGAACGAAACTCGTCTAGCTTGAAGGGGGAAACCAGATGGCGCTATGGTTAGCCCGCTACAGGGCGCTGCCGTAGGTCAAACGGATATCAACTGCGTTTTTTTAATTAGGAACACCAATTTTTTATTTCATAATCGTGTAGTACGTAAAGAAATATGAATGTTTTAGTTGGACCACTTTTTTCGCTTTGTGATAGATGGCCATGTAATAGTCACAAACGTATAAGTACGCGCTATCACGTAACATTCCGCCAGTGTGGACGGTATTTGCTTCGTGATACATTGCCCGTGTTAAAATGGACCGTTTACCAATTGCGGAAAAGGTCTATATCGTGTTGATGTATGGCTATTTCGATCAAAATGCCCAACGGGCGTGTGCTATGTATGCTGCTCGGTATCCTGGACGACATCATTCAAGTGTACGGACCGTTTGCCGGATAGTTACGTTATTTAAGGAAACAGGAAGTGTTCAGCCACATGTGAAACGTCAACCACGACCTGCAACAAATGATGATGGCCAAGTAGGTGTTTCAGCTGCTGTCGCGGCTAATCCGTACATCAGTAGCAGACAAACTGCGCGAATATCGGAAATCTGAAAAACGTTGGTGTTGAGAATGCTACATCAACATCAATTGCACCCCTACCGTATTTCCATGCACCAGGAATTGCATGGCGACGACTTTGAACGTCGTGTACAGTTCTGCCACTGGGCACAAGAGAAATTACGGGACAATGACAGATTTTTTTGCACACGTTCTATTTAGCGACGAAGCGTCATTCACCAACAGCGGTAACGTGAACCTGCATAATATGCACTATTGGGCAACGGAAAATCCACGACGGCTGCAACAAGTGGATCATCAGCGACCTTGTCGGGTTAATGCATGGTGCGGCATTATGGGAGGATGGATAGTTGGCCACCATTTTATCGATGGCAGTGTAAATGGTGCAATGTATGCTGATTTTCTACGTAATGTTCTACCGATGTTACTACAAGATTTTTCACTGCATGAGAGAATGGCGATGTACTTCCAACATGATGGATGTCCGGCACATAGCTCGCGTGAGGTTGAAGCGATAATGAATAGCATATTTCATGACGGGTGGATTGGTCGTCGAAGAACCATACAATGGCCCGAATGTTCAGCGGATCTGACGTCCCAATATTTCTTTCTGTGGGGAAAGTTGAAGGATATTTGCTATCGTGATCGACCAACAATGCCTGACAACATGCGTCAGCGCATTGTCAATGCACGTGCGAACATTACAGAAGGGGAACTATTCGCTGTTGAGAGGAATGTCGTTAATCGTATTGCTGTATGCATTGAGGTTGACGGACATAATTTTGAGCATTTATTGCAATAATGTGGTACTTACAGGTAATCACGCTGTAACAGCCGGCCGGTGTGACAGAGCGGTTTTAGACGCTTCAGTCTGGTACCGTGTGACCTCTACGGTCGCAGGTTCGAATCCTGCCTCGGGCATGGATGTGTGTCATCTCCTTAGGTTAGTTAGTTTTAAGTAGTTCTCAGTTCTAAGGGACTGATGACCTCAGATGTTAAGTCCCATAGTGCTCAGAGCCATTTGAACCACTTTTTTGCCACACTGTAACAGCATGCGTTCTCAGATATGATAAGTTCACAAAGGCACATGTATCACATTGGAACAACCGAAATAAAGTGTTTAAACGTACCTACGTTGTATATTTTAATTTAAAAAACCTTCCTGTTACCAACTGTGTGTCTAAAATTGTGACTATTACAGCGCCATCTATCACAATGCGAAAAAAGTGGTCCAACTAAATAAAACATTCATATTTCTTTACGGACTACGCGAATATGTAATAAAAAGTAGGGGTTCGTATTTAGAAAAATGCAGTTGATATCCGTTTGACCTATGGCAGCGCTATCTAGCGGGCCAACTTTAGCGCCATCTGGTTTCCCCTTCAAGCTAGACAAGTATCGTTCTTTGTAGTTTTTTCGTTTGACGCTTATTTCGTGAGATATTTGGCCCGGTCACTGTCAATGGTCCACCCTGTATAAGTACTGATTTACTGTTAGATATTCTGTACATCAACAAGCTAGCAGTCTGCTTATCCCCCTTGGACAAAGAATTGAAAGGAAAACGATGCACGTTACATTCCCTCTGGTGATCCAAACGTGAAAAGTCACATTTAATTTAAATGAGCTATAAAATTATTTTAGGCATTTACTCTAGGGTACTGATACAACTCATTTTCCGATGTGTAAACAAAAGTATCGCGGCATCTGACTGAAAATGACGTACAAGTTCGTGAGGCTCTTCATCTGTAATGCTGTTGGCACACCCTTAGCTTTGATGACAACTTCACTCTCGCAGGCATACTTTCATTCGAGTGCTCGAAGGTTTCTCGGGGAATGGCAGCCCATTCATCACCGCATGCTGTATCGATGTAGGTCGGCAGAGCCTTACACGAAGTAGGCTTTCCAAAACATCCCAAAGGTGTTCTATATGATTCGGGTCAGGATTCAGTGCAGGCCAATCCATTACAGGGATGTTATTGTCGTGTAACCACTCCACCACAGTGAGTGCATTATGAAGAGGTGCTCGATCGTGTTGAAAGATGCAGTCACCATCCCCGAATAGCTCTTCAACAGTGGGAAGAAAGAAGGTGCTTACGACATCATTGTAGGCCTGTGCTGTGATAATGCCACGCAAAACAACAAGGGGTGCAATCCCCCTCTATGAAAAACACGACCACACCATAACACCACCACCTCCGAATTTTACTGTTGGCACTACACACGCTGATAGTTGACGCACACCAGCCATTCGCCACACCCACACCCTGCCATCGGATCGCCACATTGTGAACTGTTCAATCGTCAAATGTTTATGGTCCATAAGCCAAGCCTGGTGTCGTTTGGCATTTACCAGCGTGACATGTGGCTTATGAGCAGCCGCTCGACCATGAAATCCACGTTTTCTCACCTCCCGCCTAACTGCCATAGTACTTGCAGTGGATCCTGATGCAGTTTGGAATGGTGTGATGGTCTGGAGAGATGTCTGTCTATTACACATTACGAACCTCTTCAACTGTCGGCGATCTCTGTCAGTCAACAGATGAGGTTGGCTTGTACGCTTTTATACTGTACGTGTCTTTTCGCGTTTCAACTTCACTATCACTTTGGTAACAGTGGGCCTAGGGATGTTCATGAGTGGAAATCTCGCGTACAGACGTATGACGCAAGTGACACCCAATCACCTGACCACGTTCGAAGCCCGTGAGTTCCGCAGAGGGCCCCATCCTGCTCTCACACGATGTCTTATGGCTACTGAGGTCGCTGATAGGGAGTACCTGGCAGCAGGTTTCAGCACAATACACCTAATATGAAAAACGTATGTTTTTTGTGGTGTCCGGATACTTTTGATCACATAGTGTACATCTGTGTTTCTGTTTTGTTACGGATAACCCGAATCGAGCTGTATGATATAACAAAGAATGTAATACCACGCCATAGATAATTACGATATGTACCAAATGAATAAACAAATTGTAACCCTACAGCATGGCAGGATTATCTGTCAATTGTAGCTATCGAAACCACAACAGTATATACAAACGATAGAAGACCCAACTTACATCTGTGAAGAACAGCAATTAATAGAGATTAAGACAAATATCTAATAACTTTTCTGCAGTCGGAAAGGACCTAAGCAACAGTAACATTATAAGACACTGACATCGTCACGATGCAAAATGGAAGTAAGTACAGGCACTCAGTAAAACAAAACTGTAATTAGTTATAATGTTACAACTTTTTACGAAGCGTGTTAGGTTGCAGATATCCTGAAGTGGCAATAATACCGAAATTGGGCTATTGCTAATATAAAACGTCCAGCAATCAACAATTATAGCAGCATTCTGGTACAATATGGTCTTTATTTTACTATATCATTACAAGACATCTAGCATGATGTGGGCCCAAGGCAAAATAAATAGAACAAATTACTGTTAAAAGTTTATGATGCGTCGTTTCAGTTGCTTTCAAAATGACTGCAAAGAAAATTATGGCCTTCAGTAAATAATGACTAATATTACAGTACAAAAAAAAACATATTAATAAAATACACTTTGAAGCTACAGAATGGGGTTCAACACTTCTCAGGGTACCATTTCACAGCACGTATGGGACCATGACACTTTATAATTTATGTTTTTTCATACAAACAAAATAAACAAGATAAAGAACAAATAAGTGTACATAAAGAGATTAGTATTTTGAAATGGAGAAAAGACGTTAATTTTACAGTCATTATCCTGCCGAATCTTTGACAATTGCTAGTTTTTAATGATTTGTGTGAGTTCATTGAGCCAAACGTTACAATTACTTTCCTTATCACAGGAGATTAACCGCTCTTCAAATTGTGGAATGATATGATTTAGGTCCTAACAGATTTGATATTTACATTTATAATACTTCGAGATATTTTGTCGAAAAACCGGAAGTAGCTTTAACACAAAATTGAATCCCATTGTATCGATGATCATCCTGCTAATTTGGATTCTGAACGGGAGTTCAGTGAACATAGATTTTCATATTTATATACTTATTGTTAAATTTCCTGATTTACAGAAGCTCTTTCTTTAGCTCAGATATTGTTTCACTGGTGCAAAATGCTCTTCAGGGATACTGGGCAATATAATTTCATAAATACAAAGAAGTGAACAAACCTCATGATCCTCTGCAAGAAAAGAATAACGACAGGTAAAGAATTGTAATACAGCAGTTTTAAGAAAACAGTCCTGTGCAGTTTGGAATCTATAGCATTCTTTGGATAGATATTGGACCCAGTCCAGTAATCTTCATGACAATGTTAAGCTTGCAAAATGTAACATCAGAGACATTCTAAATCATTTCAATAATCTAAATGAGAAAATCAAATTTACAGTCGAACATGAATAAAATAAAAGTAACAACTTTCTAGACCTAAATATTACAAGATACAGCAACACATGCACATTCAAAATTTATAGGAAAAACACAATGACTGACACCACAGTCCCTGCAACCTCATTTCACCCAAATATCCATAAACAGGCAGCATACAGGTCAATGCTGCATAGGGCAAAAAGAAAATACCATTGAATCAAGAAAATATGCAAGGAGCAATAAATACAGTGAAAAAGATTGCCGTTGCCAATGGTTACAATGCTTCCATGGTTGAACAATCTTAGACAAAGTGAAGAAAAACCCAGGTACAAACTTCACCACAGAAGTAAAAGAGAGAAACAAATCTATATATCTAGTATCCCATACACAGGCCATGTATAGAAGAAGATTGCAAATGTTTTCAAAAATAACAAACTAAAAATTGGGTTTTCTACATCTAATAAACTACAACAAAAACTAATACATAATATAAAGTGTAATCATGATCCATATTCAGACTCTGGAATATACAAGGTAACATGCCAGGAGTGCTCCAACTTCTATGTAGGACAAACAGGCTGAAATTTCAACACCAGGTACACAGAGCACATTAGAGCATACACACACAACGAACACACTACATCAGCAATAGCAACACACATACATAATACAAGACACCGATTTGGAAAAATAGAGCAAAATGTCAAAGTACTCCACTGACTAAATAAAGGACACAAAATGGGTTTACTTGAAGAACTGTAGATATATTCACATTACAGAAAATGTGAAGATAAAATATTAAATGAAAAACTTGAAAGTGAATTTCTTCAGATGTTTCGATAATATACCTAAATAAAAATAGTAAAACTTAGAAATAAGCACAATTGTGACATAAATATAAGTAATTTCTGAGCTAAATTGTTAAGATAAACAACCTCTGTACAAGAACATATAATCTGTGGAAGAGATATAATGTTATCTATGTGGACCACCTGTAAGAAGATCTTTGTAACTGCTTTGTTTACATAAGATATTTTCGATGTGTAAAGAGTGCAACAAGTTGTGTGCGATGTTTAGTGTGTGTGAGACTCTGCACAAATGGACCATCAGAAAACTGTAAGTACAAATTCTTCTAAATTTCGCCACTAACTTCATAAAAAGAATTGATACCCAACTAAGAATTCGCGTGTTTCTTATATATCGCAGCAAAAGTCAACGAAATGAAGCAGACTCACACACACTGACAACTTCAAAAGAAATGGCTTAATAAACACAAAAAACGCATTCTAAAATGGCAATTATTTCTCGAAACGCGTCGTGAGAAAAGTAAAATAAAGAAAAATCGTGACTGGTAGCAGAAGATTTATTTATTAATAAACAAACCTATTATAGCTTATCCATCACGTATTCATCTCATGTTGCCAACAATTAACTTTAGAAACTGTCTTTTGATAATTATATATTAACATTTGATATTTAAGTATGAGTTAATTTTTTCGATTTTATATTTGATCTTCCCAGTGCTCAAACACACTAACACCATTCCAGATCACCACTTCTTGAAACATAGATATAAATACTGAATACCACTTAACTTGTCATTGCAACATTATTCTTGAACTAATGTGGGAAAAGAAGAGCGAGAACACATAGGAACGGCTTATAAGTGAATACTCAATAAGTCAAGGCGATGAAGTAAAAGAGGGTAATGAAATTCGAAATAAATGAATGCACATGGCATATTTACCAAATTTGTAAATGTGAGGCACTCCCATGAGCCGTATGTACCATTCATCATTGCTGTATTATGTTCATAAGACGACTGAATGTGTGTTCATGTGCCTTGTCCCACTCAGTGAGAGCGCTTGGATCAGTGGTAGATTCTGACTTGCTGTAGATGTGGTGAAAAAATTTACCATCGAAATAGGCATCCAGATGACAGTCAGCTGGCCGTGGGAAGGATAAACCACAAGCTGCAGCAACGTCCAAGACCTGGAGGACGGTGCGCACGAAGAGCGTGGCCAGGTAGATGGCGCGTTCTGTTCGGATTTTGACGCAACGTCTGGACAGTTGTCTCGCAGACAAACTTTTCACGGACACAGCAACAATCACAAAAATCCTCAACTCGTCCCTTGTTAGGATTTGGGCCTCGTTGTACAAGTAAAAGAGCGCCGCTGTGGGTACGACCAGGTACTGTGGAGACAATGCCCGAAAAACAGAGAGGTCTTTGGTCGGCGATATCACCCAATTGAAGATACACCAACGGCGATCCTCCGGGCCTGACCACAGTTCTAAGGGGTCTGGGTGGTGGACTCCTTCTGGCAGTGTTTTCTGGACCACCACAGTCTCTTTACGCACCTGCCCTAACCCAGTCAGTGTATACTCGGTCACTCGGAATGGTCCATTACCGCTATTCCACAAGAGCACTGTGTACATCCTGGATCGCATGGCTCGCAGAGCCAGAAAAGTTGGAGGAAAGTTTGGGCGACTTATGGACAGATCCTCAAGTACGTCGCCAAATCGCATGAGGCGGTACTTCATCACTGTGAAGATGTTCCGGGGAATCTCACAGGACACATGTTTGGCTTTTACCCGTTGGAGCGCTGCATCCCGTCTTGGCTCATTTTTAGCTGTCATTGACACCCCCACGTGATACTGGTAACTATAAACACTTTCCTGGACGAGTTTCTCCAGTTTCTGAGCTTTCTTACCACTCTTACCGACAGCCACCTCACACATTCTGCTGACATCACCCCTCGGCGTTCCCTTCAACAACTCTGCTACGAGTTCTATTACGACCTTGGACCCATACATCCGTCTCAGGTTTCTGTGCGGCTTCTTTAAAGCCTTCTTGCTGACGATGTCGTTGCCCACAAAAGACGCAAAAGCTGGGAGGTTATCAACCACTATGCCGAGATGTGAGGCGATCACGGTCGACTGGAAACGCAATGCCTTCACTTTGTTGCCGATCTGCAGACCAGTAAAGGTGAAGACGCAAGGTACACCACTGTATATGAGGAAATCTGAATCGTCGGACAGTACGCCAACGCAGCACGCCTTGGTGGCTGCGAACTGTGCCAGTTCAGTGTCGCAGTCAGTTGTAGACAAACACACCTGACAGCCAAGGTGCTTGAAAAAGACCGATGCACAGGGTATTACAGCTTCGGGTAAGATCCTGAATCCACAGCTGAGATATCCCTTGGCTTGATCTGTACGCAATTTTGCAAAGAATTTGCTGATTTCCTTTGCCTTATCCTCTCTTCTCTTCACCCACGTTGAAATTTTCCCTTCCACTGGAGCCCCATCGAAGACGAAATGTAAGCTTAAACCTATGCCACGGAATTGCTCGACGAACTGCTCGCACCTTTCCCGGAACTCCTTGTACTGCCCACCATGAAGAGATCCCAGCTTCCTGTACAAGTACCAAGCACACTGAGGCCCATCCACGGCAACCACAGGCTCGCCTGTGTACCTCCTCCTGAAGTCGTTGGCAACGGTCCGCATGTTCACCACCTGGTAGAGGTTATGGTCTCTGACGTATTTCGACAGCCCGTCGACTCCCATACTGGAGGCAGGAGAAGTGCTGGGCTCCTAGAATTCCTGTTGACAATAGTTAAATATGAAACTCCCAAGCCGACAAAAGGGTAATAAATACCAGTACCAAACAAATGAAGCAGACGGATGGGTGGACTTACAAGGATGAAGGCTAAGGTTGATCACAAACGGAGCAATACAAAAGGTAACGACGTCTTTAAGTAAAATTGTACGTAACAACCTGTAGACCGGCAGGAGTGGTAGTACGAGGTGCATTCAAGTTCTAAGGCCTCTGATTTTTTTTTCTGGAAAAAGATGGAAACATGCGCATTGTTTTAAAATGAGGTCGCGTTCATTGTCAATACGTCCCAGAGATGGCAGCACCGTACGGCAAATGGAATTTTACCACCAGCGGCGAGAATGAGAACTGTTTTAAATACTTAAAATGGCGACGTTTTCGTTACTTGAACAGTGTGCAATCATTCGTTTTCTCAATTTGCGGTTTGTGAAATCAATTGAAATTCATCGACAGTTCAAGGAGACATGTGGTGATGGAGTTATGGATGTGTCGAAAGTGCGTTCGTGGGTGTGACAGTTTCATGAAGGCAGAACATCGTGTGACAACAAACCGAAACAACCTCGGGATCGCACAAGCCGGTCTGACGACATGATCGAGAAAGTGGAGAGAATTGTTTTGGGGGATCGCCGAATGACTGTTGAACAGATCGCCTCCAGAGTTGGCATTTCTGTGGGTTCTGTGCACACAATCCTGCGTGACGACCTGAAAATGCGAAAAGTGTCATCCAGGTGGGTGCCACGAATGCTGACGGACGACCACACAACTGCCCGTGTGGCATGTTGCCGAGCAATGTTGACGCGCAACGAAAGCATGAATGAGACTTTCTTTTCGTCGGTTGTGACAATGGATGAGACGTGATTTCCATTTTCCAATCCAGAAACAAAGCGGCAGTCAGCTCTATGGAAGCACACAGATTCACCGCCACCAAAAACATTTCGGGTAGCCGCCAGTGCTGAAAAAATGATGGTGCCCATGTTCTGGGACAGCGAGGGCGTAATCCTTACCCATTGCGTTCCAAAGGGCACTACGGTGGAAGGTGCGTCCTACGAAAATGTTTTGAAGAACAAATTCCTTCCTGCACTGCAACAAAAACGTCCGGGAAGGGCTGCGCGTGTGCTGTTTCACCAACACAACGCACCCGCACATCGAGCTAACGTTACGCAACAGTTTCTTCGTGATAACAACTTTGAAGTGATTCCTCATGCTCCCTACTCACCTGACCTGGCTCCTAGTGACTTTTGGCTTTTTCCAAAATGAAAGACACTCTCCGTGGCCGCACATTCACCAGCCGTGCTGCTTTGCCTCAGCGATTTTCCAGTGGTCAAAACAGACTCCTCAAGAAGCCTTCGCCGCTTCCATGGAATCATGGCGTCAGCGTTGTGAAAAATGCGTACGTCTGCAGGGCGATTACGTCGAGAAGTAACGCAAGTTTCATCGATTTCGGGTGAGTAGTTAATTAGTAAAAAATCGGAGGCCTTAGAACTTGAATGCACCGCGTAGAAGACAAAAAAAGGAAAGATGAAATTCAAAATTTCGCGTTTGAAAAGGTCATTTAGCACGAGCATCGTACAGACATATCGTCATTTGACCAACGCCCGCAGCTCTAGGGTAGAGCATATAGACGGAGTCATCCCTAGCTTTCAATACTGGCTGGAAGAGTTGGCCGGCCAGTGTGGCCGAGCGGTTCTAGGCACTTCAGTATGGAACCGCGCGACCGCTACGGTTGCAGGTTCGAATCCTGCCTCGGGCATGGATGTGTGTGATGTCCTTAGGTTAAGCCGTCGGCACACGGACCGTGCTGTCGAAAGTTAACGTTGAGCGTGCCAACTTCAACGTGCTGCTGAACGCTCAGGAACGTTGCGACTTGTGCATACGGTACGTGGGCCCCAACTTGCTATACGCGATCACAACGCACTCCAGCGGCAGTTGCGGTATGTTTCTAGCTCGTAAATCACACTATTTACTTAAACGGGTGCGCGTAAAATTCCCGCATTAACTCTATCAAAACGCACATTTCCTCCATTACCCATAGGCCAGTCGCGTTGTCCTATATGTAATATACACAAATAAAAACTTCAATATCCATGTAAATGTTTTAAGACGAAAAGGAAAGTACCATGTCTAACAAGTAAGAACATAGACTTATAAAATTTCTATTACAAACAGTGTGATACAAATTTGCAATAGTTCTCCACATAAGACAAGCATTATTTCAGCATTCCCACATTTTAGCAAAACCCTAAGGTCATTCTTACTTGATCACTGTTCGTACCCAGGAGCAGAATTTTTAGAACATGTGAATTACAAGACGTAAACGAAAAAGGAGCAAAATATCGTTATACAAGTAGCGCAAGCTGTCCTGTAGATTAAGCCAATCGAACAAACTCACACCTCAAAAGAAGGTGCACTTATATTTACATCACATCAAATACTATAGTATAAACTTATATTAAACTAATAATAATGCATCAGAACCTATTACACGAAAGGGGGGAAAAATTAGACAGCGCGAGACGCGAACCAAAGTTATTTCTTGCAGCCAGGTAGAAATTGGTAATGCTACTCACTACGCTACACTGACAACGTTGGATCCCGCCTGTGTCGTTGCATTCAAATGGCGTACTCTCATAACGCGCAAGTTATAATAATACTTTTGCCACGAATAAGATGTTTCTCGTTATGTTTTTTGCAACGAAACACACAGTTAACAACGGGTTTTCGAGTAATTCTCAATTTCCTGATGCTCATAAACGGCATATCTACGTATAGGCTTGAACTGAATGCCAATATGGCGCATCACAACTCTCTGCTGAAGGGAGACGGCGTGCATGTGACGTAGGTGGCGTTATGCCATCTCATTGGTCAACGCTCAGCCGCACGCTCAGAATATCTGACCTGCTAGATATTGCCCTGCACGTTCGGGAAGACTCCTGAACGTGCTATTCCACGCTATGACGTCAGAAACTGGGCACGCTCAACGCTCAACGTTCGGATGCACGGTCCGTGTGCCGACGGCTTTAGTTAGGTTTAAGTAGTTCTACGTTCTAGGGGACTGATGACCTCAGATGTTAAGTCCCATAGTGCTCAGAGCCATTTTGGAGAGTTGAAAACTTTTCTCCAGGTCCAATTGTAATTCTAATAATTATCTATTAGAAACGAAAACAAGAAATCAACGGTATTTGTAGTGAAGAGTGGAAAAAAAAATTACATATGCATATATTCCTGAAAACATCTCTGAAATTATGAAACAGTAGTAAAAAGAAATACATGTGATGTACAAGAGATTTATAGCTACAGTATCGAGATTGAGGAACACAATCTCGGACACTTTCTGTACACTGTGTGCAATTGTTTCGCGAGTGTTCAACAGGATTTTGTAAACCTCTCTATGATAACGCCTTTTCATAGTTCTGCAGGCGGCTACAGTTTTCGTCGACTACCGTTTTCGCTACATAGTTGGCAGCTGTCAAAAGCACTGTCAAGTGTCAGAGACTTCCTTAAGTTGATTCGAGTGTAGGAACTGTGAAGGATAAATGCACTAGAACTTCATGCATGGAGCGGCATTTTATCACGTATTTCAGTGTTCATTTCGTCGTAAGTCCGTATATATGTGTCACACAATGATATAATTTTGTAGGTACACTCAGCGGCGTATCTTCACACTGTCTGCAAACCATATTACAAACAGAACAAGTAGAAGAGAAGTAATAAATTTGAACATCACGCGCAATTCGTCAGTTTTTCTCAGTGATTATGGCGTCACATCTTCTGAATTATATGTGGTACCATGAAACTTTTGTAGGTGCATATAGCGGCATATGCCGTCTACTGCCTGCGAAATTTACTAGGAATACTGTGAGTAGCACAGAAGAAACGAAGTTACACGTCACACATGATGCGGCAGTTTTTCACCCATGACGTCATACTCTTTAGCTATGTTAGGTAGCCGATTCATACCCCAACGCGATAGTTGCCTAAAAGTAAGAATACCATATACACTCCTGGAAATTGAAATAAGAACACCGTGAATTCATTGTCCCTGGAAGGGGAAACTTTATTGACACATTCCTGGGGTCAGATACATCACATGATCACACTGACAGACCACAGGCACATAGACACAGGCAACAGAGCACGCACAATGTCGGCACTAGTACAGTGTATATACACCTTTCGCAGCAATGCAGGCTGCTATTCTCCCATGGAGACGATCGTAGAGACGCTGAATGTAGTCCTGTGGAACGGCTTGCCATGCAATTTCCACCTGGCGCCTCAGTTGGACCAGCGTTCGTGCTGGACGTGCAGACCGCGTGAGACGACGCTTCATCCAGTCCCAAACATGCTCAATGGGGGACAGATCCGGAGATCTTGCTGGCCAGGGTAGTTGACTTACACCTTCTAGAGCACGTTGGGTGGCACGGGATACATGCGGACGTGCATTGTCCTGTTGGAACAGCAGGTTCCCTTGCCGGTCTAGGAATGGTAGAACGATGGGTTCGATGACGGTTTGGATGTACCGTGCACTATTCAGTGTCCCCTCGACGATCACCAGTGGTGTACGGCCAGTGTAGGAGATCGCTCCCCACACCATGATGCCGGGTGTTGGCCCTGTGTGCCTCGGTCGTATGCAGTCCTGATTGTGGCGCTCACCTGCTCGGCGCCAAACACGCGTACGACCATCATTGGCACCAAGGCAGGAGCGACTCTCATCGCTGAAGACGACACGTCTCCATTCGTCCCTCCATTCACGCCTGTCGCGACACCACTGGAGGCGGGCTGCACGATGTTGGGGCGTGAGCGGAAGACGGCCTAACGGTGTGCGGGACCGTAGCCCAGCTTCATGGAGACGGTTGCGAATGGTCCTCGCCGATACCCCAGGAGCAACAGTATCCCTAATTTGCTGGGAAGTGGCGGTGCGGTCCCCTGCGGCACTGCGTAGGATCCTACGGTCTTGGCGTGAATCCGTGCGTCGCTGCGGTCCGGTCCCAGGTCGACGGGCACGTGCACCTTCCGCCGACCACTGGCGACAACATCGATGTACTGTGGAGACCTCACGCCCCACGTGTTGAGCAATTCGGCGGTACGTCCACCCGGCCTCCCGCATGCCCACTATACGCCCTCGCTCAAAGTCCGTCAACTGCACATACGGTTCACGTCCACGCTGTCGCGGCATGCTACCAGTGTTAAAGACTGCGATGGAGCTCCGTATGCCACGGCAAACTGGCTGACACTGACGGCGGCGGTGCACAAATGCTGCGCAGCTAGCGCCATTCGACGGCCAACACCGCGGTTCCTGGTGTGTCCGCTGTGCCGTGCGTGTGATCATTGCTTGTACAGCCCTCTCGCAGTGTCCGGAGCAAGTATGGTGGGTCTGACACACCGGTGTCGATGTGTTCTTTTTTCCATTTCCAGGAGTGTAGATATATATGCCCGAAAGAACACACACCACCTTCATACATATACAGGGTGGTCCAGTGGCCGGGCCAAATATCTCACGAAATAAGTATCAAACGAAAAAACTACAAAGAACGAAACTCGTCTAGCTTGAAGGAGTAAACCAGATGGCTCTATGGTTCACCCGCTAGATGGTGCTGCCATGGGTCAAACGGATATCAACTGCGTTTTTTAAATACGAACCCCCATTTTTGTTACATATTCGTGGAGTACGTAAAGAAATATGAATCTTTCAGTTGGAGCACTTTTTTCGCTTTGGCGCTGTAATAGTCACAGACGTATAAGTACGTGGTATCACGTAGGCTATCTTTCCGCCAGTGCAGACGCTATTTGCTTCGTAATACATTACCCGTGTTGAAATGGACCGTTTACCAATTGCGGAAAAGGTCGATATCGTGTTGATGTATGGCTATTGTAATCAAAATGCCAAACGGGCGTGTCCTATATATGCTGCTAGGTATCCTGGACCACGTCATCCAAGTGTCCGGAACGTTCGCCGGATCGTTACGTAACTTAAGGAAAGAGGAAGTGTTCAGCCACGTGTGAAACGTCAACCACGACTTGCAACAAATGATGATGCCCAAGTAGGTGTTTTACCTGCTGTCGCGGCTAATCCGCACACATCAGTAGCAGACAAATTGCGCGAGAATTGGGAATATCAAAAACGTCGGTGTTGATAAAGCTACATCAACATCGATTTCACCGGTACCATATTTCTATGCACCAGGACTTGCATGGCGAAGACTTTGATCGTCGTGTTCAGTTCTGCCACTGGGCACAATAGAAGTTACGGGACGATGACAAATATTTTGCACGCGTTCTATTTAGCGACGAAGCGTCATTCACCAACAGTGGTAACGTAAACCACCATAACATGCACTATTCGCCAACGGAAAATCCACGATGGTTGCTACAAGTGGAACATCAGCAACCTTGGCGGGTTAATGTATGGTGCGGCATATTGGGAGGAAGCATAATTGGCCCCCATTTTATCAATGGCAATCTAAATGGTGCAATGTATGCTGATTTCCTACGTAATGTTCTACCGATGTTACTGCAATATGTTTCACTGCATGACAGAATGGCGATGTACTTCCAACATGATGGATGTCCGGCACATAGCTCGCGTGCGGTTGAAGCGGTATTGAATAGCATATTTCATGACAGGTGGATTGGTCGTCGAAGCACCATACCACAGCCGCACGTTCACCGGATCTGACGTCCCCGGATTTCTTTCTGTGGTGAAAGTTGAAGGATATTTGCTACCGTGATCCACCGACAACGCCTGAACACATGCGTGAGCGCATTGTCAATGCATGTGCGAACATTATGGAAGTCGAACTACTTGTTGTTGAGAGGAATGTCGTCACACGTATTGCCAAATGCATTGAGGCTGACGGACATAATTTTGAGCATTTATTGCATTAGTGTGGTATTTATAGGTAATCACGCTGTAACAGCATGCGTTCTCAGAAATGATAAGTTCACAAAAGTACATGTGACACATTGGAACAACCGAAATAAAATGTTTAAATGTACCAACGTTCTGTATTTTAATTTAAAAAACCTACCTGTTACCAACTGTTCGTCTAAAATTGTGAGCCATATGTTTGTGACTATTACAGCGCCATGTATCACAAAGCGAAAAAAGTGGTTCAACTAAAACATTCATATTTCCTTACGTACTACACGAATATGTAATAAAAATAATGGGAGTTCCCATTTTTAAAAAAAAGTTGTTGATATCCGTTTGACCTATAGCAGCGCCATCTAGCAGGCCAACCATAGCGCCATTTGGTTTCCCCCTTCAAGCTAGACAAATTTCGTTCTTTGTAATTTTTTCGTTTGACGCTTATTTCGTGAGATATTTGGCCCGGTCACGATCAATGGACTACCCTGTATATATGAATATTGTATCTGTTGTTTCGGACGTGTCCGAAAGAACAGATACCATCTCTCTCTCTCTATATATATATATATATAAGGCTCACCGGTCATTTGACCATCTTCTTCTGTGCGGATGCACAAACAGTACCCGAACTCTTCCGGGAATCGGCGGTAAAGCCGCGAGTAATGACTATGATGGATAGGGGCACTATGAATAAAGTGCAGGACACTAAGTTACGAATGTGGTCTCACGGAAGGTGTGCCAGAGATAAGTCCTTGGTAGTCGCACTATCCTCTGTGTCCTCGGCGGCTCAGATGGATAGAGCGGCTGCAATGTAAGCAGGAAATCCCGGGTTCGATTCCCGGTCGGGACACATGTTTTCAATTTTGGTTGAAATCGGTTCTGTGGTTTAGGAGGAGATGTGGAACACACAAGCCGGCCGGTGTGGCCGAGCGGCCCTAGGCGCTCCAGTCTGGAAACGCGCGACCGCTACGTTCGCAGGTTCGAATCCTGCCTCGGGCATGGATGTGTGTGATGTGCTTAGCTTAGTTAGGTTTAAGTAGTTCTAAGCTATAGGGGCCTGATGAGTGCAGATGTTAAGTCCCGTAGTGCTCAGAGCCATTTGAACCATTTTTTTGGAACTCACAGTCACACAGTAACTCACGCACACTTTGGCATGGGCGGCTAGAGTTCGTCGGAGACATGGGTATCGTCGGAAGTTCACCAGGAAAGTGCGATAGGAGAGTTCTTCTCGTCTGTATACATCAAAGATCTGATGGTGTAAATTTAGAACAAATGAGTAAGAAGAATAAACCTATAATGTTCTCATACAGTATTCAAGGTGCCCTGTGCGAAACGTAACGTCTATTATGAAGGTTTCCTAGTCTAGAGGTCAGATTTTTACCTCATTTTCAACATTTTTTTAGGTGAAAACAAAACAAAAGTCAAACAGTACTTACATCCCTTTCTTCATCTATCTTTCAACGGCATTAACAATTTTTTGTCCGAAAATATTAAGGGATTATTAAACAAAATCGCATCGAAGACCGTAATGCACGCCGTGCATCAGTAAGGGCGTGGATGTATTTCAGGTAACTGGTTGGTCTGTAACAGTCCAGACCAAACATTTATTAAAGTATTTGAGTGCAGCTATGGTCAGAATTTCGGAAAAGTGAAAAATTGTCGTTTTATCACCAAACTACGGCTATTTGAAACAAAGTAAAAAAAATGGCGACCTTTTATTCATTCAAACGTGCATAAAACGGATATTATGAAAATTAATATTTTGATGTTTCGTCGATAGCCAGTTCGGTTCTCTACAAAAATAGCTAAGCGACGTCAAAATTGGCCCAGTAATTTTTCCGCAATCCAAACACCTAGCAAAAAAAATGTGACATGTAGGAAATACACTACTGGCCATTAAAATTTCTACACCACGAAGATGACGTGCTACAGATGCGAAATTTAACCGACAGGAAGAAGATGCTGTGATATGCAAAATATTAGCTTTTCAGAGCATTCACACAAGGTTGGCGCCGGTCGCGACACCTATAACGTGCTAACATGAGGAAAGTTTCCAACCGATTTCTCATACACAAGCAGCAGTTGACCGGCCTTGCCTGGTGAAACGTTGTTGTGATGCCTTGTGTAAGGAGGAGAAATCCGTACCATCACGTTTCCGACGTTGATGAAGGTCGGATTGTAGCCTATCGCGATTGCGGTTTATCGTATCGCGACATTGCTGCTCTCGTTGGTCGAGATCCAATGAATGTTAGCAGAATATGGAATCGGTGGGTTCAGGAGGGTAATACGGAACGCCGTGCTGGATCCCAACGGCCTAGTATCAGTAGTAGTCGAGACGACAGGCATCTCATCCACATCGCTGTAACGGATCGTGCAGCCACGTCTCGATCCCTGAGTCAACAGATGGGGACGTTTGCAAGACAACAACCATCTGCGCGAACAGTTCGACGACGTTTGCAGCAGCATGGACTATCAGCTCGGAGACCGTGGCTGCGGTTACCCTTGACGCTGCATCACAGACAGGAGCGACGCGCGGGATAAGCCGAGCGGCCTTAGGCGCTGCAGTCATGGACTATGCGGCAGGTCCCGGGGAGGTTCGAGTCCTCCCTCGGGCGTGGGTGTGTGTGTTTGTCCGTAGAGTAATTTAGGTTAAGTTGTCTGTAAGCTTAGGGACTAATCACCTTAGCAGTTAAGTCCCATAGGATTTCACACACATCTGAACATCATCTGAAGAGACAGGAGCGCCTGCGATGGTGTACTCAACGACGAACCTGGGTGCACGAATGGCAGAACGTCATTTTTTCGGATGAATCCAGGTTCTGTTTACAGCATCATGATGGTCGTATCCGCGTTTGGCGACATAGCGGTGACCGCACATTGGAAGCGTGTATTCGTCATCGCCATACTGGCGTATCACCGTACGTGATGGTATGGGGTGCCATTGGTTACACGTCTCGGTCACCTCTTGTTCGCATTGACGGCACTTTGAACAGTGGACGTTACATTTCAGATGTGTTACGCCCCGTGGCTCGCCGGCCGAAGTGGCCGTGCGGTTAAAGGCGCTGCAGTCTGGAACCGCAAGACCGCTACGGTCGCAGGTTCGAATCCTGCCTCGGGCATGGCTGTTTGTGATGTCCTTAGGTTAGTTAGGTTTAACTAGTTCTAAGTTCTAGGGGACTAATGACCTCAGCAGTTGAGTCCCATAGTGCTCAGAGTCATTTGAACCAACCCCGTGGCTCTACCCTTCATTCGATCCCTGCGAAATCCTACATTTCAGCAGTATAATGCACGACTGCATGTTGCTGGTTCTGTAACTGCCTTTCTGGATACAGAAAATGTTCGACTGCTGGCCAGCACATTCTCCACACCTCTCACCAATTGAAAACATCTGGTCAATGGTGGCCGAGCAACTGGCTCGTCACAATAAGCCTGTCACTACTCTTGATGAACTGTGGTATCGTGTTGAAGCTTTACACGCGATCCGAACTCTGTTTGACTCAATGTCCAGGCGAATCAAGACCGTTATTAAGGTGACAAGTGGTTGTTCTGGGCACTGATTTCTCAGGATCTATGCACCCAAATTGCGTGAAAATGTGATCACATGTCAGTTCTAGTATAATATAGTTGTCCAATGAATACCCGTTTATCATCAGCATTTCTTCTTGGTGTAGCAATTTTAATGGGCAGTAGTGTAGTGAGGCGACCGCTGCGATAAGCGGGAAATGCGGATTCGAAGCCCTGTCTGGCACAAATTTTCACTGTCGTCATTCCATTCTACAGCCGATGGTAGCCCTTATTTGCAATTGCGAATTTATTAGATATGTGACTAGTTCGTTCTCCCCAAATTTTAAGAATTTTTTTCTCGTATTTTGCACAATTCTCCGCATTTCTCTTACTCATGCAAGTCTGTCCCAATGTCATGTTAATATCACAAAGCATGAAGTCACGTGGTAGAGTGACGATGTCATGGCACAACGTGGCACTGCATCACATCGTTCTTCGTCTTGGAGCTCTGAGCCAACCATAATGTAAAATGGTCCCGTTTTATGCATCATTGTTAAGCCACAACTACATTACTAGCTTGTATGTTGTCATAGTAAGTTTCTCTACATTAAATGTATTCATAATTCGAAATACAGACAACCGTCGGTTGTAGCATTAAATGACAACAATGAAAAGTTCTGCCAGACCGGGGTTTCCTGTAAATCGCAAGTGGGCGCTTTACAATGAGGCTATCCGAGTATGACTTATAGAAAGATTCAGATTTCCATATGTTGTCAACCGTGTGCCTACAACCTGTTCTCGAGTACCCATAATGTACCAGGTGATCAAAAAGTCAGGATAAATTTGAAAACTGAATAAATCACGGAATAATGTAGATAGAGAGGTACAAATTAACACACAAGCATGGAATGACATGGGGTTTTATTAGAACCAAAAATGGCGACAATCGTGTGCTCCGCCGCCACTTTCGTCATGCTTAGCATCCCAGGTCCGCAGACCTCAGTCCGTGCGGTTATTGGATTTGGGGTTACCTGAAGTCGCAAGTGCATCGTGATCGACCAACATCTCTAGGGATGCTGAAACACAACATCCGACGCCAATGCCTCACCATAACACCGGACATGTTTTACAGTGCTGTTCACAACATTATTCCTCGACTACAGCTATTGTTGAGGAATGATGGTGGACATATTGAGCATTTCCTGTAAAGAACATCATCTTTGCTTTGTCTTACTTTGTTATGCTAATTATTACTGTTGTGATCAGATGAAGCGCTAGCTGTCGAACATTTTTTGAACGTTTCTATTTTTTTGGTTCTAATAAAACTCCATGTCATTCCAAGCATGTGTGTCAATTTGTACCTCTCTATCTACACTATTCCGTAATTTATTCAGTTTTCAAATTTATAGTGACTTTTTGATCACCTGGTACATTTAATGTATTTAATAACGCCTCTAGTCTCCACAGTGCCCGTTCCTGTGCTTGCGTGTCCGAAACAACATTGAATCGTGATTTGGAATAACAAAGGCACTGTAAATATCGTAATGTCCCCCTATATGTTGCCCAGCGCTACAAAATATGCCTACAGGGAAGTGACCAGCATCTGCAAGAACCCCAACGAAACACAAGTCGCCTGCATGAACCCAGTCCTCAGAACCTGATTTGAAGGGTACAGCAGCGTACTCGGCCCGCAAACCACCAATGGCCGATAAGGTTGCAGTGCAATCGTCACCACCTGGCTGAGACAAATGGCGCAAATTATATATCAGTGCTGGCCGAGTGATCTCTCGCCCATGAAAATAACGGCAAGCAGGCCAGACCAGTGGAAATGTCAAAGACTACCACAAGTACACATCTAAATTATGAGGAAGTCCTGCATTCGGAGGCTGAGCGAGCCATGAGATGAGTATGAGCCAGGCAAGATCGAAAGACATGGGAAAGAGCCACCGTGGTACAACAACCGAGTTAGAAAACTACTACGGAAGCAAAGGGAAATTCACAGCAAACATAAACACAGCCAAAGCCTTGCACACAAACAAAAATTACACGAAGCGAAATGTAGTGTGAGGAGGGCTACACGAGAGGCGTTCAATGAATTCGAAAGTACAGTTCTGTGTACTGACTTGGCAGAAAATCGTAAGAAATTTTGATCTTATGTTAAAGTGGTAGGTGTATCAAAACAAAATGTCCAGACACTCCGTGAACAAAATTGTACTAAAATAGAGGATGACAGACTAAAGGCCGAAATACCACATGTGTTTTTCCAAAGCTGTTTCACAGAGGAAGACTGCACTGTAGTTCCTTCTCTAGATTGTCGCACAGATGACGAAATGGTAGATATCGAAATAGATGACAGAGGGATAGATACTTTATCATTTAGCTACAATATAGCAGGTCAGCAACTGGAAGCAGTTAATTGCATAATTATCTGGGAGTAAGAATTAGGAATGATTTAAAATGGATTGACCATATAAAATTAATCGTCGGTAAAGCAGATGCCAGACTGGGATTCATTGGAAGAATCCTAAAGAAATGCAATCCGAAAAGAAAGGAAGTAGGTTACAGTACGCTTGTTCGCCCACTGCTTGAATACTGCTCACCGGTGTGGGATCCGCACCAGATAGGGTTGATAGAAGAGATAGAGAAGATCCAACGGAGAGCAGCGCGCTTCGTTACAGGATCATTTAGTAATTGCGTTACGGAAATGATAGATAAACTCCAATGGAAGACTCTTCAAGAGAGACGCTCAGTAGCTCGGTACGGGCTTTTGTTGAAGTTTCGAGAACATACCTTCACCGGGGAGTCAAGCAGTATATTGCTCCCTCCTACGTATATCTCGCGAAGAGACCATGACAAAAAAATCAGAGAGATTAGAGCCCACACAGAGGCATGCCGACAATCTTTCTTTCCACGAACAATACGAGACTGGAATGGAAGGGAAAACCGATAGAGGTACTCAAGGTACCCTCCGCCACACACTGTCAGGTGGCTTGCGGAGTATGGATGTAGATGTAGATATACTGGTAAGATATGGAAATCAAATTCAAATGGTTCAAATGGCTCTGAACACTATGGGACTTAACTTCTGACGTCATCAGTCCCCTAGAGCTTAGAACTACTTAAACCTAAGTAACCTAAGGACATCACACACATCCATGTCCGAGGCAGGATTCGAACCTGCGACCGTAGGGGTCCCGCGGTTCCTGACTGAAGCGCCTAGAACCGCTTGGCCACACCGGGCGGCAGGTATGGAAATCCTGAGGCAGCCGCAGCCACCACCGAAACCCTTGCTGCGAACTGCAATGCTCCACGCGACTGCCAAACAGTAAGGCAGACAGTCTACCCATGTGTAGAGATAAAGCTGCGTAATTACGAGGTGCATTCAAGTTCTAAGGCCTCTGATTTTTAACTACTCACGCGAAATCGATGAAACTGGTCTTACTTCTCGAGTAATCGCCCTGCAGACGTACACATTTTTCACAACGCTGACGCCATGATTCCATGGCAGCGGCGAAGGCTTCTTTAGGAGTCTGCTTTGACCACTGGAAAATCGCTGAGGCAATAGCAGCACGGCTGGTGAACGTGCGGCCACGGAGAGTGTCTTTCATTGTTGGAAAAAGCCAAAAGTCACTAGGAGCCAGGTCAGGTGAGTGGGGAGCATGAGGAATCACTTCAAAGTTGTTATCACGAAGAAACTGTTGCGTAACGTTAGCTCGATGTGTGGGTGCGTTGCCTTGGTGAAACAGCACACGCGCAGCCCTTCCCGGACGTTTTTGTTGCAGTGCAGGAAGGAATTTGTTCTTCAAAACATTTTCGTAGGATGCACCTTTCACCGTAGTGCCCTTTGGAACGCAATGGGTAAGGATTACGCCCTCGCTGTCCCAGGACATGGGCACCATCATTTTTTCAGCACTGGCGGTTACCCGAAATTTTTTTGGTAGCGGTGAATCTGTGTGCTTCCATTGAGCTGACTGGCGCTTTGTTTCTGGATTGAAAAATGGCATCCACGTCTCATCCATGGTCACAACCGACGAAAAGAAAGTCCCATTCGTGCTGTCGTTGCGTGTCAAAATTGCTCGGCAACATGTCACACGGGCAGCCATGTGGTTGTCCGTCAGCATTCGTGGCACCCACCTGGATGACACTTTTCGCATTTTCAGGTCGTCATGCAGGATTGTGTCCACAGAACCCACAGAAATGTCAACTCTGGAGGCGATCTGTTCAACAGTCATTCGGCGATCCCCCAAAACAATTCTCTCCACTTTCTCGATCGTGTCGTCAGACCGGCTTGTGCGAGCCCGAGGTTGTTTCGGTTTGTTGTCACACGATGTTCTGCCTTCATTAAACTGTCACACCCACGAACGCACTTTCGACACATCCGTAACTCCATCACCACATGTCTCCTTCAACTGTCAATGAATTTCAATTGGTTTCACAAACCGCAAATTCAGAAAACAAATGATTGCACACTGTTCAAGTAACGAAAACGTCGCCATTTTAAGTATTTAAAACAGTTCTCATTCTCGCCGCTGGCGGTAAAATTCCATCTGCCGTACGGTGTTGCCATCTCTGGGACGTATTGACAATGGACGCCGCCTCATTTTAAAACAATGCGCATGTTTCTATCGCTTTCCAGTCTGGAGAAAAAAAATCGAAGGCCTTAGAACTTGAATGCATGTTGTACAGATGTAACCCTTCCCGGCTCGGCGGCTGGCACAAAAACACTCAATCATTCAGCAACGAGGAATAGCTCCTAGGTAAACCAGTTGTAGCTTGCAGATACTTAAGCACTCATGAGAGGAAATCTGAGGGCATCTCTGCGGATAAATGTTACTAACAGTTTAAGCGCCTGTGACGAAGCAAGCTGGCATATTTTTACTTCCCCTCTTGTTTTACCATCTGCCTCCTTAAATTTTTGATTGTGTAACTCATAAAATTCTGCTAGACAAGCTCAAGTACAGTGGCATGAGTGGGACAGTGCTCAAATGGTTTAATTCGTACCTAACTGGAAGAGTGCAGAAAGTTGAAATAAGTAGTTCTCATAATATGCAAAGATCAGCACATTCCTCAAACTGGGGAACTATCAAGAATGGGGTTCCACAAGGGTCAGTCTTGGGTCCTTTGTTGTTCTTAATATATATTAATGACTTGCCATTCTATATTCATGAAGAGGCAAAGTTAGTTCTCTTTGCTGATGATACAAGTATAGTAATCACACCTGACAAACAAGACTTAACTGATGAAATTGTCAATACTGTCTTTCAGAAAATTGCTAAGTGGTTCCTTGTAAACGGACTCTCACTGAATTTTGATAAGACACAGTACATACAGTTCCGTACAGTGAATGGTACAACGCCATTAATAAATATAGACCTTAATCAGAAGCATATAGCTAAGGTAGAATATTCCAAATTTTTAGGTGTGTCCATTGATGAGAGATTAAATTGGAAGAAACACATTGATGATCTGCTGAAACGTTTGAGTTCAGCTACTTATGCAATAAGGGTCATTGCAAATTTTGGTGATAAACATCTTAGTAAATTAGCTTACTATGCCTATTTTCACTCATTGCTTTCATATGGCATCATATTTTGGGGTAATTCATCACTGAGGAACAAAGTATTTATTGCACAAAAGCGTGTAATCAGAATAATAGCTGGAGTCCACCCAAGATCATCCTGCAGACATTTATTTAAGGATCTAGGGATATTCACAGTAGCTTCTCAGTATATATACTCTCTTATGAAATTTGTTATTAACAACCAAACCCAATTCAAAAGTAATAGCAGTGTGCATAACTACAATACTAGGAGAAAGGATGATCTTCACTATTCAAGATTAAATCTAACTTTGGCACAGAAAGGGGTGAATTATACTGGCACTAAAGTCTTTGGTCACTTACCAAATAGTATCAAAAGTCTGACAGATAACCAACAAGTATTTACGAAGAAATTAAAAGAATTTCTGAATGACAACTCCTTCTACTCCATAGAGGAATTTTTAGATATAAATTTAAAAAAAAATATTAATAAAAAAATAAAAATAAAAAAACACAAAAATGAAAAAGTTGTTATATTAAATTAAGTATGTTGTTAAATTAACTTAATTATGTCTTGTATTGGAAAATTTGACTCGTTCCACATCATTACGAAATATCGTATTCATGATCCATGGAACTAGTATTAATCTAATCTAATCTAATCTAATCTAATTCGTTTTTTTCGATTGTAACTGATTACCGTTAACATACGTGAATATAATCTGCATTTTCATAAAAGAAATCAGTTGGCCCTCAGTTTTAAAGAATATAGCACCAGATCTAATTTTGTGCTTAGTTTTATGTATGTAATAGATTTTCTAATTTGTTTCGACTATTCCTAGTTGGTATATTTTGTGACAGGCTGAAATCAATAATTGTTTCGTAACTTAAATTCTATTGTTGACAAATAAATATAAATTCTGTGCTAATCATACACATTTGAAAGACGAAATACTAGTAATCTTAAAATATCTATTTAGCTCTATTCGAAAAGCCAGTCCTTCATTAAGCAAAGCCAGTCCTTCATTAATTCCAAAGTAATTAACAGTTTTGTCAAAAGTTTTGTTTGCGAAACTGTGTATGTTAATTTCATCATTGAAACAAATAATTCGGTCTAAACCTTGTAGTAGAAGAAACTGTCAAAACGACAGAAGTTTTCGATGTATTCAGTTAATTTAATTAATTAAGTTTTAATTGTAATTTTGTAAATGAAACATTGAACAATGTGTAGTTTCAGCACCTGTTATTGTGAAGATATGTAAGGTCCCAATTTTTGGTCCCAAGACAGTCAGAAAAGAAGCTTGCATTGTTTGGAACAACAACAATGCTTCAACTTAACTGTGAAACAAGTCTTACACGATTAGGCTGTGTGAAAACAATGACAGTGTCTGCTCCATACATACCTTCCGATTCTTCAAGAACTTTGTGGTTAGATTTTTACTGCTAGTAGATGTTCAATAGTAAAGTATTGAAGCAGTATGAGGATGTTAGCCTGCAAACTATTAATGACGCCTACGGAAAGTTTAAACAATAGTGCACTAGACATATATAACTGTGTATTATTGGGGGAGGGGGGTAGGGGGTTGTGATCAGTGAAAGTAAAAGACTGCGAAACGCAACTGTGCACCTGTCGGCTACATCATTTATTTACAGTGGAGAGTAGTCGCACTCCCACCCCCTATTTTTTCGGCCACTACGTCGACACCGAGGACAACAAACGAAGAATTAACGTGGGCCAACAGCTACACGCTACGCACTCTTAACTCTACATGTCTTTCCCTCTAAACCAGTAAGATACAAGACACCCTTCCTTCCACAACCATCATACTTTTAAAACTTGCATAGGCAAGTCCATTTTCAACCAAGCAGTACTCCCAAGTGTAATGATAACATGTAGTTATAATTACAACAGCTGAACAAAATAAAATTGTTGTTAGTATATGCGTAATTACTATAATACACTGTACCACGACTGGAAAATCCGAGACTAACAATCGCTATAAACGTTATTTCGACTGATTACATAGAATTCCAAAGACACACACTGGACAACAAGGACATGGCAATATTTAAAAAAAAAAATTGCTATGGAAACTTATCTGTGCATTAATAATGGGTGACATTTCATGTACACATACGATTACTAATTACCCATCACACCATAATATTTACACAGATAAACCCAGCAATGTTATTAGTTTGTGGCTGCGTTAAAACACTGATAAACAGAATTCTGTAAGAACATTGACTGTGGATGAGATTCCCCAGGTCTACCAGACAGAATGCAACTCTCACAATGTTAGTGTACCACGTTGTTATAAGGCTCCTAAAGAGATATGGAAATAATTCGCACTACATTCATCCTCATCACTCACAAACGAGACTGTGCAATAACCATAGCGCAGCAAAAATGAACTCTTCCTGCATTCAAAATCATAGACTCATAGAGGCTACGATACCTCTCCACGATACGATAAAAAATACGACCTTATGGATCGAGCACATTTGCAGATAAGTATTTCTCCAATGACCAATTAACATGCTACCAATGGCATTCAGACGGACTGCTGGATAAAAGTTCTGCATGTACCTCATAATAGTAGAATTTCCACAATTTATTCCTAATTCCTGTGACCGCCGTAGTGGTCCCACAATTCATACTGCCAGATTGAACAATGGAAGAAAACGTTAAATGTATGATAAATGGGTTTAAAAACTGGATAATCAGTAAGCAGTAGTATTATGAGCTAATCTAAGCCATATAGATAAAAATTATACTCTTCATGTTGTCCACAGAGCTCCTTTTTATCCTCTATGAGAAAATTTCTCATTATTACGTCTATAGTAACATCAATACGCAGTTGAATTTTACGTTGCATCAAGACAATTTTATTATTCCAAATACATCTGACTTGCAGCTAGCATGTACTGCTGTTCTATCTCCATCCTTTTAGCAGGAGGTCTCTGGGACGGTGGCCTTTTAATATCGTGACAAAAAATAAACTACCTACAGATATCCTTATGATTTTATTTCATTTTGTCGCCACGAGTTTCAACGCTTCATTGTGTCATCTTCAGGCTGTTTTGATGCGGTACAGGTTGATACGATCTCCATGCATAACCCATTAGTTGCCAGCATTACTGGATTCGCAGATAATATGTCAGCACTCCAACCATCAACTGCCAACTGCTACGAGAAACATTCAAATTCAAAAAGTGCTAAAAGAATGTAATTATGCCCACACTTTGAGAATTTACAGAAAGTGCTGCAATCCTCGGACAAATTGTGTTTGACCTGTGGAGGTCTATTGCAAAACATTATCTGCATGTCTATAATCTTAATTATTTGTGGAAATCGATTACACAAACTTTTATTGTTGGTATGTGATCATGTCAAAAAGAAATGTATTTGGAGCCATTTAGCACCACTGCAGAGGATGCATAAGCGCTCGACTGTTGATGTAAGTTTAGATTATGTGTATCACTTTATCTAAATATGTGTCATAGTTCTACTTAAAACGATATCAAAGTCACCTATATATTACGACGACTCCCTATGCTGGGTGTATTATCATGTTTTTCTGTATAGCTGTCAGGCTTTGGAGCTGCATCTCACATTTTTTTTGTTGACACCTGGGCCGACCGATAATAAATGTACACCGCTGAGCATGAGTTTTTGTTGTGCTGAGTAGCTCTATGCATATTATTTGTCGTTGTTGGAACCACGCGGGATTAGCCGAGCGGACTAGGGCGCTGCAGTCTTGGACTGTGGGTCTGGTCCGGGCGGATGTTCGAGTCCTCCCTGAGGCATGGGTGTGTGTGTTTGTCCTTAGGATGATTTAGGTTAAGTAGTGTGTAAGCTTAGGGACTGACGACCTTAGCAGTTAAGTCCCATAAGATTTCACACACATTTTGAACATTTGTCGTTGTTGGCCTCCATGCATCGGTCCCATGGTACTAGGGTATCCATGTTGCAGCACACACGGTACAGTGAGGGTTCAATCACATTTAGAAGATTGTGTAACTGGAAGTGTTGCCACCACAGCTCTTTACCCTGTGGTCTCTTGTTATTGCAGTCAACAATCATCATCAATATAAAGAGTATTTGCCATTGGTGGTGATATTGCCATACTATGACGGAATCCAGTTTTACTGACTGACATGAGGGCTAAAATGGCATCTTCCGGCGAATTAAATACTTTTGACTTGTGTGGATGTGCATACATTCCACATAATAACAGTCAATAATCGGATGTAATACCATTCTCTGTATGTCTATAGTTTTTAATTTTTTAACCTGGAAATACAGTCCTGGAAATGGAAAAAAGAACACATTGACACCGGTGTGTCAGACCCACCATACTTGCTCCGGACACTGCGAGAGGGCTGTACAAGCAATGATCACACGCACGGCACAGCGGACACACCAGGAACCGCGGTGTTGGCCGTCGAATGGCGCTAGCTGCGCAGCATTTGTGCACCGCCGCCGTCAGTGTCAGCCAGTTTGCCGTGGCATACGGAGCTCCATCGCAGTCTTTAACACTGGTAGCATGCCGCGACAGCGTGGACGTGAACCGTATGTGCAGTTGACGGACTTTGAGCGAGGGCGTATAGTGGGCATGCGGGAGGCCGGGTGGACGTACCGCCGAATTGCTCAACACGTGGGGCGTGAGGTCTCCACAGTACATCGATGTTGTCGCCAGTGGTCGGCGGAAGGTGCACGTGCCCGTCGACCTGGGACCGGACCGCAGCGACGCACGGATGCACGCCAAGACCGTAGGATCCTACGCAGTGCCGTAGGGGACCGCACCGCCACTTTCCAGCAAATTAGGGACACTGTTGCTCCTGGGGTATCGGCGAGGACCATTCGCAACCGTCTCCATGAAGCTGGGTTACGGTCCCGCACACCGTTAGGCCGTCTTCCGCTCACGCCCCAACATCGTGCAGCCCGCCTCCAGTGGTGTCGCGACAGGCGTGAATGGAGGGACGAATGGAGACGTGTCGTCTTCAGCGATGAGAGTCGCTTCTGCCTTGGTGCCAATGATGGTCGTATGCGTGTTTGGCGCCGTGCAGGTGAGCGCCACAATCAGGACTGCATACGACCGAGGCACACAGGGCCAACACCTGGCATCATGCTGTGGGGAGCGATCTCCTACACTGGCCGTACACCACTGGTGATCGTCGAGGGGACACTGAATAGTGCACGGTACATCCAAACCGTCATCGAACCCATCGTTCTACCATTCCTAGATCGGCAAGGGAACTTGCTGTTCCAACAGGACAATGCACGTCCGCATGTATCCCGTGCCACCCAACGTGCTCTAGAAGGTGTAAGTCAACTACCCTGGCCAGCAAGATCTCCGGATCTGTCCCCCATTGAGCATGTTTGGGACTGGATGAAGCGTCGTCTCACGCGGTCTGCACGTCCAGCACGAACGCTGGTCCAACTGAGGCGCCAGGAGGAAATGGCATGGCAAGCCGTTCCACAGGACTACATCCAGCATCTCTACGATCGTCTCCATGGGAGAATAGCAGCCTGCATTGCTGCGAAAGGTGGATATACACTGTACTAGTGCCGACGTTGTGCATGCTCTGTTGCCTGTGTCTATGTGGCTGTGGTTCTGTCAGTGTGATCATGTGATGTATCTGACCCCAGGAATGTGTCAATAAAGTTTCCCCTTCCTGGGACAACGAATTCACGGTGTTCTTATTTCAATTTCCAGGAGTGTAGATTACACGAGCCACCAAACAGCAATGCTGACAGTTCCACAATAGACTTTATGCAGGTTGGATGACAGTCTATAAGATGTAAGCAAACCAGTACGGGACAAAATATCATCAAAGAGGTGTTTTTGATAATGTTAAGAATACGAAAATACGAGAATCTACAGAACTCCTATACATCTGTACAGAGCTGGACTGTCTCTCTGGCAGAGATACAGAATAAATTGTACCTTCCTGAAATGTAAAGGTGGCAACGTGCACTGAGGAGACTTAGACCATTACCTAACAAAATTATCGTACACTACTGGCCATTAAAATTGCTACACCACGAAGATGACGTGCTACAGACGCGAAATTTAACCAATAGGAAGAAGACGCTGTCATATGCAAATGGTCAGTTTTTCAGAGCATTTACACAAGGTTGGCGCCTGTGGCAACACCCACAACGTGCTGACACGAGGAAAGTTTCCAATCGATTTCTCACACACAAACAGCACTTGACCGGCGTTGCCTGGTGAAACGTTGTTGTGATGCCGCGTATAAGGAGGAGAAATGCATACCATGACGTTTCCGACTTTGATTAAGGGCGCATTGTAGCCTATCGCGATTGCGGTTTACCGTATCGCGACATTGCAGCATGCGTTGGTCGAGATCGAATTACTGTTAGCAGAATATGGAATCGGTGGGTTCAGGGGGTGTAATACGGAACGCCGTGCTGGATCCCAAAGGCCTCGTATCACTAGCAGTGGCGATGACAGGCATCTTATCCGCATGGCTGTAATGGATCGTGCAGCCACGTCTCGATTCCTGAGTCAACAGATGGGGACGTTTGCAAGACAGCAACCATCTGCCCAAACATTTCGACGAAGTTTGCAGCAGCATAGAGTATCAGCTGCGAGACCTTGGCTGCGGTTACCCTTGACGCTGCATCACAGACAGGAGCGCCTGCGATGGTATACTCAACGACCAACCTGGGTTCACGAATGGCAGAACGTCATGTTTTCGGATGAATCCAGGTCTGTATACAGCATCATGATCTTCGCATCACTGTTTGGCGACATCGCGGTGAACGCACATTGGAAGCTTGTATTCGTCTTCGCCATATTGGGGTATCACCCGGCGTTATGGTATGGGGTATCATTGGTTACACGTCTCGGACACCTCTTGTTCGCAAGGACGGGACTTTGAACAGTGGACATTACATTTCAGATGTGTTACGACCCGTGGCCCTACCCTTCATTCGATCCCTGCGAAACCGTACATTTCAGCAGGATAATGCACGATCGCATGTTGCAGGTCCTGTACAGGCCATTCTGGATACATAAAATGTTCGAGTGCTGCCCTGGCCAGCACATTCTCCAGATCTCTCACCAATTGAAAATGTCTGGTCAATGGTGGCCGAGCAACTGGCTCGTCACTATACGCCAGTCACTACTCTTGATGAAGTGTGGTATCCTGTTGAAGCTGCATGGGCATGATGGGCAGCTGTACCTGTACACGCCATCCAAGCTGTGTTTGACACAATTCCCAGACGTATCAAGGCAGTTATTACGGCCAGAGGTGGTTATTCTGGGTACTGATTTCTCAGGATCTATGCACGCAAATTGCGTGAAAATGTAATCACATGTCAGTTGTAGTATAATATATTTGTCTAATGAATACCCTTTTATCATGTGCATTTCTTCTTGGTGTAGCAATTTTAGTGGCCAATAGTGTATATGTAACCCTAAGATCGTTCATGCTTTCTCTGTTCATGACTCCTAAAATTCAAATACATAAGTTCTGCGTTTGTTGTTTGTACATGTACATGTTGTGGAAGACTGTAGTTTTAACGGATTATTTTACAATAGCAGGGTGCAATATCATACATCAACAATCAGGACCTATGATGATTTGCTAATGATGGGAGGGTCTGTTTATTCGTCCAACGGTTTTCTCAGTCCAGTCAGTGGTGTCAGAAACATGTTTGTTAGTTGTAGTTACTATGGCTATCAAATGCACAACCCTCCCCAGAGATTTCTGTTAGTGTACTAGGAATATGGAAAACGTTTAGTAACTGTAATACCATGAATGGCTGCAGATGGTCTCCAAGTAACCGAACATAATTATTTCCAGTTTGACCAGAGGACACTGTCTATTACATGTGGACACAACCTACATCATTATGGAGCCACTACCAGCTTGCACAGTGCCTTGCTGACAACTTTGCTCCATGGTTTCGTGGGGTCTACGCCACACTCGAACCGTACCATTAGGTCATATGAACTGAAATCGGAACTGGTCTAGGGTCCAACTCGTCTAGGGTCCAACTCGTCTAGGGTCCAACTCGACTAGGGTCCAACTCGTGTGGGGTCCAACTCGACTAGGGTCCAACTTGCCTAGGGTGCAACCTATCTAGGCTCCAACTGTTCTAGGGTCCAACTCGTCTAGGGTCCAACTCGACTAGGGTCCAACTCATTTAGGGTCCAACTCATCTAGGGTCCAACTCGTCTAGGGTCCAACTCGTTAGGTTCCAACTCGTCTAGGGTCCAACTCGTCTAGGGTCCAACTCGTCTAGGGTCCAACCGAGAGGGTCACGAGGCCAGGAGAGGCACTGTAGGCGATGCCACACTGTTACCATAGACGCTCTCGTTGGCCGTCTGCCACCATAGCTCATTAAAGCAAAGATTCGCCGCCTTGTCCTACCGGATACGTTCGCCGCACGTCCCTCATCGATTTCTGCGGTCATTTCATCCAGCGTTGCTTGTCTGTTAGCACTGACAACTCCACGTGAATGCAGCTGCTCTCGGTCGTTAAGTGAAGGCCGCCAGCCACTGTGTTGTCCGTGCTGAAAGGTAATGTCTGAAACTTTGTATTCTCGGCACACTCTTGACACTGTGGCTCTCAGAATACTGAATGCCCCAACGATTTCCGAAATGGAATGCCCCATGCGTATAGCTCCAGCCGCCATTCGGAGTTCAAAGTCTGTTAATTCTCGTCGCGACCATAATCAGGTAGCAGACCTTTTCGCATGTATCACCTGAGCACAAATGGAAGCTCCGACAATGCACCGCCTTATTACCGCCGATGTATGTGTGCATATCGCTACCCCACAGCTTTTGTCACCTTGGTGAATACACCATAAATCGATGGCGACGAGGTGGCGCGATTCCGTGCAGAGACTCTATAAGATGTACTTAATTGGGTGTCGTGTGATCTCTCGGAATGTTATGGAGTGTTTCGATTCCGTTAACTTAGTTCATTTATTTCGCGATTCTCGGTCGGGTCCTTATTACAGAGAATTTTGTACTTCCATGTTCTGGTCACTATTGTGCCAAGAGCATTTATTAATTCCCTTGCCTGTCGAAATAGCAACATTCGTTGGGCACGGGTAATGCTGTTACTGCTGCCATGCCGATTAAAGTTGAATCGGCCGCGATCGCATCTTTTATTCTATGTTCCACAATTCGTTGTGCACCAGTCATTTGTCTACATATTCACGTTGAGATGATTAATGCTTCACGTACATTTTGTTAATTTCGAGTGTACATGCTCGCTAGGTACAGTTTCTAGCGACGTGCGCTCATGCCATGTTTACACAAATTCATGACTGAGATGACAAAACGGAACGCGAATTTATTCGGAGATTTTGGGAAACAAAATGAAAAATTAACCAGATGCCATGGATTTCAGTTTGAAGAGGAAAAATAACGACGTTAAATTAAATGTAGATGGCACCTCTTTAGATTGTGTAACAAATGCAAAATTTCTAGGAATAAATATTGATTCTCAGTTGAAGTGATATGAACACACAAAGGTACTTGCAAACAGAATATCATTAGCATGTTACGCCCTTAGAATCCTCTCATCAGTGCATAACATGCAGTGTCTTTTAGTTACACATTATTAATATGTACACTCAATTCTTAGCTATGGCATTCCTGTTTGGGGAACAAATGCACAAAATATGAACACAATTTTCAAAATCCAGAAAAGAGTCATAAGAATAGTAACCAAAAATACTAGTCAAGCTCATTGTAAAGATATGTTCAGAATAATGGGGATTTTAACTGCTTCATGTGAATACGTTTACCAGGCAGTTGTACACATCAAAAATAATAATGGTGATTACTGCACAAACAGCTCTGTCCATGACCATGCAACGAGAGATAGACTCAACTTACATTTACCAAGAAAAAGTAAACATAAAACAGCATTTTCTACCAAGGAATAATACTGTACAAAAAATTACCAAAAGAGATTAAAGAAATTGCAAAAATACACTTTTTTAAAAAGGCAACTAAAAATAACCTGTTGTGCAATACGTTTTATACATTGAAGGATTACTTAGCTAGAACAGAGTAGGGGGTTTGATAAAAAATGTTGTAGAAATGAATAATAATAATATTAATGATTATAAAGTATCCAACATTCCACATAACACCTTCACTTTATGTTTTTCTACTTCTTTTTTTCTTTTCTAGAAATACTTACTTACTTACTCCTCTTTCTGAGCTGAACATATTACTCATTATGAAGGGATGCAGACTCAGTTTTGCAGGATAGCAAATGGGAAGTTGCAGTACAGAAAATGGACCAGAGATCACCAGTGTGTGTGTGTGTGTGTGTGTGTGTGTGTGTGTGTGTGTGTGTGTGTGTGTGTGTGCGTGTGTGTGTGTCTAGTGAGTGAAGTGTTAGGAAACAATGTGTGTATAGTGTGTGCAGTGACTGATAGTGAGATATGAGTGAACAATGTGGCATTACATTATTTAATACATTATTTGTAAAAAAAAATTATTGTACACCAGGAGTAAATCTAATGATTGTCTCTAACTAGAAATCTGTAAATATATATGTATACGAGTTATCTTATTTTAAATTGATCTAAACTTGTAAATAGTTTGACATGTCCTATATCCTTGTAAAAAGAGATCTATGGATGAATAAAGCTGTGACTACTACTACTTCTACTACTACTACTACTACATGAAGACATTGAGCTATCAGATGGACTAGCCAAGGAACATATCATTAATTGTGACAGTTGTAAATATACTCATTCATTTTGGAATTCTGGTAAGTGTAAAGGTAATTATTTTGAAGTAAATGTTAGGTGGTTTTATGGATTAAGAGCTATTGGCCAAGGACACACTGCAGCAGAAACAATGTTTGCCGTGGTGAATATGAGAAGCCCACATTGTGAAATCGACAAGTATGCAGGATTTATTGGAGTTGCTGTAGAATCTGCTGCATGTGAGTCAATGAAGGATGCTGCAAACGAAGCTGTTGAAATAACTGATGGTATGACTGACATGCTAATAGCTTTTTGTGGGACTTGGCAGAAGTGTGGCTACAGTTCTAAGAATTCCGCTGGTACAGTGACCAGTGCGGACACCCGAGAGGTGACATTTTCAGATTTTAGCCAAACATTGTTCTAAGTGTAAATCAAGGAATGAAGAAGGGCATATCTCTGACAGAAATTATGAAGGAACAAGTCATGGAATGTAGGCCTCTGCATTTATTGAAATTTCTAGCCGATTTGTGAATGAAAGGGGACAGTGTTACACTAAGTTCTTAGGTGATGGAGAATCAAAGGCATATAGCAGCGTAGTAGCCGCTCAGCCTTATGCTGAGAAAATTATCACAAAAATGGAATGTGTACGACATGCCCAGAAGAGGATAGGAACCAGGTTGTCGAAATTGAAACAAAGTTTGAGAGACAATAAACTTTCTGATGGTAAAACCATAAGAGGCAGGCTGACAGACAAAATGATTGATGAACTACAGCAGTATTATGGGATGGCCATTAGAAATAATACTGAGGATTTGTTGAATAGGAAGCAGCCCTTATGGGCTAACTTTTTCCACAGACTGTCAACTGATGAAAAACCTTTGCCCTCCTGGACATGATTCATGGTGCAATTACAACAATGCCCAGGTTGATACAGCCATAAACATTCCATGCCAGCAGCAGTCATGGATATCATGAACCCCATTTACGAGAGACCTGGCAAACCCTGAATTACTGAAGAAGTGTCTGCATGGTCAGACTCAAAATCCAAATGAGTCGTTCCATAATCTCATGTGAACTCGCTTACCAAAAATGTTTTTGTTGAAATGAAGACACTAAAGTGGGGGGTCAGTGATGCTACTTATTGATTTTACTGGTGGCAACATATTAGTATGGGGAAAGTGCTAAAGCATATGGGAATTTATCCTGGAGCAAACTGCATCAGAGACCTTGAACAGAGGGATAAGATGGGCGCTGAAAAGCAGAGTATGCAGGACAGTTGGCCACTAAGGAGTCCAGATAGAAGAAAAGGAGAAAAATCTTGGAGAAAGATGAAGAGGATGATAAAATAAAAAATTAAGCATATATTAAGTGAGTTACAGTCTTTTGAAACTTTATAAGCCGTTCCTGAAAATTTACATTTTCTGTTGGATTTTTCCCTAAATCTGAGAAACCACTTCGAGTAGAGTATTAAAATTTTTCAGGGAGTAATAATACACATATCCTGAGTCTACTGAACTAAAAGAAGAACATGACGTTATGTATAATTAAAATTACACTCCTGGAAATGGAAAAAAGAACACATTGACACCGGTGTGTCAGACCCACCATACTTGCTCCGGACACTGCGAGAGGGCTGTACAAGCAATGATCACACGCACGGCACAGCGGACACACCAGGAACCGCGGTGTTGGCCGTCGAATGGCGCTAGCTGCGCAGCATTTGTGCACCGCCGCCGTCAGTGTCAGCCAGTTTGCCGTGGCATACGGAGCTCCATCGCAGTCTTTAACACTGGTAGCATGCCGCGACAGCGTGGACGTGAACCGTATGTGCAGTTGACGGACTTTGAGCGAGGGCGTATAGTGGGCATGCGGGAGGCCGGGTGGACGTACCGCCGAATTGCTCAACACGTGGGGCGTGAGGTCTCCACAGTACATCGATGTTGTCGCCAGTGGTCGGCGGAAGGTGCACGTGCCCGTCGACCTGGGACCGGACCGCAGCGACGCACGGATGCACGCCAAGACCGTAGGATCCTACGCAGTGCCGTAGGGGACCGCACCGCCACTTCCCAGCAAATTAGGGACACTGTTGCTCCTGGGGTATCGGCGAGGACCATTCGCAACCGTCTCCACGAAGCTGGGCTACGGTCCCGCACACCGTTAGGCCGTCCTCCGCTCACGCCCCAACATCGTGCAGCCCGCCTCCAGTGGTGTCGCGACAGGCGTGAATGGAGGGACGAATGGAGACGTGTCGTCTTCAGCGATGAGAGTCGCTTCTGCCTTGGTGTCAATGATGGTCGTATGCGTATTTGGCGCCGTGCAGGTGAGCGCCACAATCAGGACTGCATACGACCGAGGCACACAGGGCCAACACCCGGCATCATGGTGTGGGGAGCGATCTCCTACACTGGCCGTACACCACTGGTGATCGTCGAGGGGACACTGAATAGTGCACGGTACATCCAAACCGTCATCGAACCCATCGTTCTACCATTCCTAGACCGCCAAGGGAACTTGCTGTTCCAACAGGACAATGCACGTCCGCATGTATCCCGTGCCACGCAACGTGCTCTAGAAGGTGTAAGTCAACTACCCTGGCCAGCAAGATCTCCGGATCTGTCCCCCATTGAGCATGTTTGGGACTGGATGAAGCGTCGTCTCACGCGGTCTGCACGTCCAGCACGAACGCTGGTCCAACTGAGGCGCCAGGTGGAAATGGCATGGCAAGCCGTTCCACAGGACTACATCCAGCATCTCTACGATCGCCTCCATTTGAGAATGGCAGCCTGCATTGCTGCGAAAGGTGGATATACACTATACTAGTGCCGACATTGTGCATGCTCTGTTGCCTGTGTCTATGTGCCTGTGGTTCTGTCAGTGTGATCATGTGATGTATCTGACCCCAGGAATGTGTCAATAAAGTTTCCCCTTCCTGGGACAATGAATTCACGGTGTTCTTATTTGAATTTCCAGGAGTGTATTTGCGATAACGTACAAAAAGTATACAAAATTTTAACTGTGTAATTAAAAAACTATATTTGCGGAAGCAATGCCTGAAATACAATTACTGTAGTTCAGTAGACTCAGAAGATACAGTTGAATGTTCTGTAAAAGTTTCTTATCAGTAGCTACAGTGGTTCCGGAAATACAGGGAAGCCAAGTCACTAAATTTGACATTGTTGGGATAGGGTGTTCCAACTCCCCTTAAGTACGTGACTGACTCCATAGGAAAAATGTTGAGAAAACGGAACGTCGCGGTAATTTACTCACCCACACGGAAGATACAGTGTCATCTAAAATGGTTCAAATGGCTCCGAGCACTATGGGACTTAACTTCTGAGGTCATCAGTCCCCTAGAACTTAGAACTCCTTAAACCTAACTAACCTAAGGACATCACACACATCCGTGGCTGAGGCAGGATTCGAACCTGTGACCATAGCGGCCGCACGATTCCAGAACCGCTCTGCCACTCCGGCCGGCCCAATGTCATCTAAAATCGGTCAAGAATGCTCGAAAAACTCTGGAGTAAGTTGGGATTTATAGGATTCCGTGTAGTTGTGGGGAGGTGTACACGGGTACTACAAAAAGAACTGGCAAAAAAACATCTTGAAGAGCATGAGGGCAATTTCAGAAAAGGGGAGACTGACAGATCAGCTGTTGGGGAACAAGAGACGACCACATTTATTTTGACCGGACTCAAGTACTTGCAGCCATAAGTGGGTACCACGAAAGGCTGTACAGAGAGTCCATAGAGATTCTGAAACACCCCATGAATTTTATTAGGAAGGAGGACTGCGTGGAATTGAATGAAATTTGGATTCCGGTGTTGAAGAAGATGTGTATGAGTCTGCCACCATGGGATGATTAGCAACAGCGGACGGCGGCAGTCTACAACGGCCAGTTGCACTCGAGTATCAAAACATGTGACGTCACGCCACTCCGTGGGAGCTTGCAGAAGCGGAATTTCGCTGTAGTAAGTAGCGAGCCAGGGTGTGAATCGGACATTCAACAAAGCTAAGATGCCCCCCTTGAAAATGTCCTCCGCAGGTGGGGACGAAACATCGGGTTTTTGACATGGGGTTCCGGGTTCGATTCCCGGCGGGGTCAGAGATTTTCACGTGCTTCGAGATGACTGAGTGTTTGTGTTGTCCTCATAATTTCACCAGCATCATGAAAATGGCGAGATTGGGCTGAGCAAAGATTTGGTATTTGTACGGGTGCTGATAACCTTGGAGTTGAGCGCCCCACAAACCAAACGTCATCTTCATCATCATCATCATCGGGTTTTGAAGTGAAATCCCTTAGACCGCACCATAATAGCGCGGAATACTTTATTAATTGCGAAAGATCGATTCTCATTACAGTTTAAAGAAGCGGAGAGCGAAATAAATTAATCAGTGGCACTCTGGGTTGGTACATGAGCTTCGTGAATGAGTCTCGGAGACAAAAACAAGACTAGGCCTCAGCTGTGAAAGGTAGTGATAAAAGTCGCAGTTTGGGTCGCAGTTTGAGTCGCAGTTTGGGCAGGATGGTTCCTGACACGAACAGGAATAAGAATGTTCACATTTTACTGTTATTAAATGATTTTAAGCTGGAAATCACTCTCCTTAAGGTAGAAAATTTTCTCGTGCACCTACAGCTTTGCAACCCATTTCTCCGAAAGCTGGTGCACTAGCAAATGTGGGCAGCATACACGTAACAAAACACGTTACATACACTACTGTCCATTAAGATTGCTACACCAAGAAGAAATGCAGATGATAAACCGGTATTCATTGGACAAATGTATTATACCAGAACTGACATGTGATTACTTTTTCACGCAATTTGGGTGCATAGATCCTGAGAAATCAGTACCTCTGGCCGTAATAACGCCTTAGCATTGAGTTAAACAGAGCTTGGATGGCGTGTACAGGTACAGCTGCCCATGCAACTTCAACACGATACCACAGTTCATCAGGAGTAGTGACTGGTGTATTGTGAGGAGCCAGTTACTCAGCCACCATTGCCCAGACGTTTTCAATTGATGAGATATCTGTAAAATGTGCTGGCCAGGGCAGCAGTCGAACATATTCTGTATCCAGAAAGGCCCGCACAGGACCTGCAACATGCGGTCGCGCATTATCCTACTGAAATGTAGGGTTTCGCAGGGATCGAATGAAGGGTAGATCCACGGGTCGTAACACATCTGAAATGTAACGTCCACTGTTCAATGTGGAGTCAATGCCAACTAGAGGTGACCGAGACGTGTAACCAATGGCACCCCATATCATCACGCCGGGTGATACGCCAGTATGGCGATGACGAATTCACGCTTCGAATGTGCGTTCACCGCGATGACGCCAGACACGGATGCGACCATCATGATGCTGTATACAGAACCTGGATTCATCCGAAAAAATGACGTTTTGCCGTTCGTGCACTCAGGTTCGTCATTGAGTACACCATCGCAGGCGCTCCTGCCTGTCATGCAGCGTCAAGGGTAACTGCAGCCATGGTCTCCGAGCTGATAGTTCGTGCTGCTGCAAACGTCGTCGAACTGTTCGTGCAGATGGTTGTTGTCTTGCAAACGTCCCCATCTGTTGACTCAGGGATCGAGACGTGGCTGCACGATCCGTTACAGCCATGCGGATAAGATTCCTGTCTCTTTGACTGCTAGTGATACGAGGCCGTTGGGACCCAGCATGGTGTTCCGTATTACCCTCCTGAACCCACCGATTCCGTATTCTGCTAACAGTGACTGTATCTCGAGCAACGCGAGCAGCAATGTCGCGATACGATAAACTGCAATCGCGATAGGCTACAATCCGATCTTCGTGGTGTAGCAATTGTAATGGCCAGTAGTGTATCATCTCTTCGTATACAAGAATGAGCGAAGTCAGGCTTACCTGCAATAGAAGCAAGCGGTCACACAGCGATTAGCTCGTAGCTTTCCGTATCTGAATGCAACACTATCTGGTTTAGCAGAGAGAAAACTCTCGCAGCGTTATCTAGAGCGATATGAATGCTTTACTCGTGACATCGTGTAGCGTTCCCCGTACTAGCGAAGGATTGAGCACTTGTACAAATTCGGTAGACTTCACAGTGCATGTCACCCACGAACGGTGGCGATGCGCTTGTTTAGTTTATGTAGGAAACAATAATGAAGATCTGTCCGTGACGATTGGCAAAGAGATGGACAAATACACGCCGTCTGACTAAAGCAGTGAACGCGTCTCTCTTCCAGAACAGAGGCGGCAACGGTTGGCAGCACTGAACGGTGAATTCCCTGCCCACTTGTCCGGTAATTTCCCACTCTGGCGGCAATTGCAGGAGGCGCTGTGTATTACATAACAGTGTCAGCGCAACGTAGCAGTACGTTAAGTACACGTATAACACTGCAACCGGACTGACGTTGCTTTTACTATGAAATACCAAGTTTGGTTTTTTACGTACTATGCCCCAACAGAACAAATAGTCCTGTCACGGAAAAGCCACGTATAACACTCTCGTTTGCTACTGCTGTACCATAACCCTAAGGTTGGAGGCAGGTTGTGAAATACTACTATCTTGTTAAAGCAATTATGGCACAACGCAGCAGAGCGGTGTTATGTTGACCGCGTTTTACCTAACGGAGATGGCTTATCGGAAGTGAAAGTCAGAATTACGTAAATATTCAAACAGTAACAAATAATGTTTTTGCCTAGCTAAACTGTTTACAGAATGAGGAAGACGGTCGCCAGCCTAATTAGGCAAGAGAAAGATTAACCTTCTCGTTTAAGAAAGTAGGTATGAGTAACTTTAACGGACAATCACAACCTATACTTGGCCACACGCGAGTGCAATGAACTCAGACACATATATATGTTTACGGTAAGATTGAAGCTAACAGCTAGAGCAGCACAAACTATTTGCAAAAATATAACAGATACCGAAACACACTATTACTTTCAGGGCTTGTTCAAACTGAATGGTCTTTATAACATTACTATTAACATTCACTGCAGAATCATTAATTGGACATAGGTTCAGTATTATTGTTCAAACATTTTCCTAGCTGGCATGAAATTATAAATGTAGTTCACTGCAAAATTATGAACTGGTCAGAGGTTAAGTATCTCTCACTTAAATACTATTCTGTTTAGAATGAAAGTTAAATGGAATTCACTAACAGGTTACTTCTCACTGTCTTTTGAATAAAGAAATTATTGTTTTCATATATAGCGGTAGAGGATAACCTGTGGATTTTATTACACTATTAATATGCACTTTCAATACCCAAAAGAAACAAGTGCTTAGCAAGCATGAGTATATCACTTTCCGTAAATGCAGTTCACGACTTTTACTACAGTGAGACACAATGTTGAAATATTTACAAGAAACTAACTCACCTTTTAAAATTTACTACAGGCAGCACTATGATCATTAACTAAGCAACACTTTATAAGCCTCAGTTTTAAGAGCTTTTAATCTTTAAAGGAAACTGCAAATTGTCTTTATTACCACAATCTTCTACTTTCAAGTAAATGATTAAATAGGAGACTTTGGAACTCCACAAAACTTTAAATTAGACTGCTTCCATCCCTGGGAGGCTTTCACAAGACTACATTTACTACCTCCCACAATTTCACTAAATCCACAGTAAATCTGAACACTCCATTCTTACCAAAGATCAAAGAACATTATTTAATGTTCTGAGGCTTTCATTTTTTCCACAAACTAGGACACTCGGTAATCATAGTTCAAATGGAGAGGAACCTGAGAGGTGTTGTGATAGGGAAAAAATGAAGGTAGGTACATAAATTCAGTTATATGTTATCTTATATTTGTGCACACTAAAACATCCAATAAGCTGATACTTCACTGTACATTATTATAGTACTCCGTTACAGTGATTGCGCAATGGGGTGGCAGCTGCATGTTGGTAGGTGGAGTTTCAGGCAGAATTGCTGGACTCTGTCCCTTCTTGGTGGCGATGATGGATACCAATTTCAGAATCGTTCCTGCTATTTATCCATCCATCCGAGGCATTGGAAAGTGGCAGAAAAAGACTCTCTCGGAAACCAGCACAATATATTTTACATTGCAGTGCACAGTTTGGTAGCTCATCCCCGACTGACTCTTGTTCCACGTTCTCTACCTAGGCCAACCACAATTTGCGAGCACTGCACAGTTCCGTTCCCAAGGGGAACCACAATACCTTTAACATACAAACTAACTAAGAACCCTAAGTGAAGGATCAGCAGTTTACGTAACGGCAAAGAAACATTTTAAATAAAACAGAACATTTGCACATACTAGTATTTCTACAAAAAATTATTCACACAGAAATTACAGTTATATACAGTAAGTTCTGTTCCCTCCGAATGGGACAAAGAATTTAAATGACAGATATACTACATTACATAGAATCAAACCACGACATCAAAGTTTAAAACAAAGAAAGGAGTATACAATTTTGTGTTATTGATTCAAACACATTTACAGATACTCAATGATGTGAAATTAAATGAAACAAAAGCAAAATAAATCAGTAGAGTGTTACACACTGACACGTCGGTCGTGTAGAAAACATTTCAAAATGCGATAGCAGTGTTCTACACACATTATATGCGGTTGCATTAGTACCTCTTTTAACGAAGATGCGAGAACAATGAAAAAGAAATACATTTTGAAGTAAAAAGACTTCAGCGATTCTCAAAATATTCACCTTAAAGATTTTCACTTTTGCATGCGATCAAATCAATGAAGGGGACATTTTTTCCGACTGTGATGTTACGACCACAGCACATAAACGTTGTTTTGCAAGAAGTCGACGCCCATTACTAAAGTGACTTTTGTTTGACATATATTGTATCATATAGTATGTTAACCAGGGACCTAGAAACGACGGAGAGGCTCCGTCCCCGCCGCAGCCCCAGTGGTCCGCAACCCCACGACGACTACCGCAGTCCACTTCACCCCTCCGCCGCCCCACACCGAACTACTCTTTCAGGGTATTGTGCGGTTCAGTCACCGGTGGATCTCCCCCCCCCCCCCCCAGGGAACGTCACACACCAGACGAGTGTAACCCCTATGTTTGCGTGGTAGAGTAATGGTGGTGTACGGGTACATGTAGAATTTATTTGCGCAGCAATCGCCGACATAGCGTAACTGAGGAGGAATAAGGGGAACCAGACCGCATTCGCCGAGGCAGATGGAAAACCGCCTAAAAACCTTCCACAGGCTGGCCGGTTCAGCAGACCTCGACACAAATCCGCCGGGCGGATTCGTGCCGGGGACCAGGCGCTCCTTCATGCCCGGAACGCCGTGCGTTAGACCGCTTGTTTGACTTAAGGGAAAAAAATGATGTCGTTATGCGAAAAATGTGATGAGACCAAGCAATGGAAATTTAGTTCGATGATTTTCTCAGCGAAACAATCTTCTTTTTTTTTGGGTGGGGGGGCGTGCGACATTGTCATGATGAGTTGATGAGTGATGGGACGTTTCCAGTTGTTGTTTCTTCGTGTCATCGACGACTTGTAGTAAACCAGTTGATCGTTTCCTACTTAGCATAGAGTGTTCTTTTATTTTCCAGGCCGGCTGGAGTAGCCGAGCGTTTCTAGGCGCTTCAGTCTGGAGCCGCGCGATCGCTTCAGTCGCAGGTTCGAATCCTGCCTCGGGCATGGATGTGTGTGATATCCTTACCTTAGTTAGCTTTAAGTAGGTCTAAGTTCTAGGGGACTGATGACCTCAGCTGTTAAGTCTCATAGTCCTCTGAGCCATTTGAAAAATTTTTTTTTTATTTTCCAGGGCAGTCGTCAATTCTTGTCCACTCCTGCAAAAGAAGCAACTGATCATTTCCTTCGAAGGACTTCCGTAACGAACCAGTTTTCTATGTGTACCTTCATACTGAAGCACCTGACGCACTGTACCTGAATTTTTAGCTGAAGTTGCAGTCTATTTTTAAAACTCTCCTGGACATCAATGCGTCACTATAAGGTGGCTAACCACCTAAAAGCTCGACAGTGGGCAGGTGCCTGACAAAAACAAAAGCCTACAGTATCATCTTTCGGAGACTGTGTACCAGCTACGTTCCTTTCAGAGTATGCTGATGCAATAGCTCCGTACTTTAACAATCATATAGAACCGCTCGCTAGAGGAAAGATCCGTGTGCAAAGACTTGAAAGTCGTACAGGTTATAACACTCCCCGTCTGCTAACTACTGTACCATAACCTCAATGCCAGAAGCAGGTTGTAACATAAAACAATTTTGTAAAAGTAACTATGGCACAAAGCAACAGAGCAGTGTTACCCTCTGAGAGGAATTTTGTTAAGTTGACCGTATTGTTCCTAATGGAAGTGGCTAATCGGAAATGAAAGTCAGAATTACGTTAATATTGGAATAGTGACAAACAAATTTTTGCCTAGCTATATTGTTTATAGAATAAGGGAAACGGTCGCCAGCCTAATTAGGCAAGAGAAAGATTGACATTCTCGTTTATGAAAGTAGGTATAAGTAACTATAATGGACAACACAACAGACACAACCTAGACTTAGCAACACGCGAGTGCAATGAACTCTAACACACACATGTTTTAAGATTGAAGCTAACAGTTAGAGCAGCAGGAACTATTTTCAAAATTATAACAGGTACAGAAAAACACTATCACTTTCAGGGTTTACACAAACTGAGTGCTCTTTATGCTGTTAATATGCACACAAGAGAGACAAACACTTGGCATACATGAGAATGTAACGTTTCACAACTGCAGCTTTCTCACTTTTACTACAACGAAACACAATGTTGACAAAATTGCAAGAAACTGACTCTCCTTTTTAGAATTTACTACAGACAACAACGTGATCATTTACTTTATAAGACTCAGCCTAAAGTTTGAAGTTAGTAACAGCACTTTAAATAGCAGTTTCAATAGAAAGATTATTATTGGACAAATAACATTTGCTTTAACTCATTCTGTTACCACTTTAGCTTTAAGTATCTTTTTAATAAGTTCAAGAGGCATTATTTAACAAAGCTCTAGGATTCAACGTACTTTCAGTAAGGACACTCGGTAATCACTTTTCTTCAAACGGAGAGGACCCTGAGAGGTGTTATGATGAGGAGTAAAATCAAGGTATTAGGTAAATAAATTCCGATATGAATTACCTTATATTTCAGCACACTAACACATCCATTAGGCTGATCCTTCACTGTACATCAATATAGTATTACGTTACAGTGATTGCGCAATGTGGTGGCAACTGCATGTTGGTAGGTGGAATTGCAGGTAGAATTGCCGGACTTTATCGTATCTTCATGACGATGATTCATACAAATTCCAGAAGAGTTCCAGCTATTTATCCACCCATCCGAGGCTTTAGAAAGAAGCAGGAAAAGCCTCTCTCTGAATCTGCACGATATGCACCTTTACAGTGACAGTGCCCAGACTCGTAGCTCCTTTCCGACTGTTGGCTCGTCTCCGACTGACTATCAGTTCCACCTTTTTCACCTATGCCAACCACAATTTGCGCGCGCTACATATTTCCGTTCCTGAGGGGAATCACTACACCTTTTACATACAAAATAACTAAAAGCCCTAAGTGAGGATCAGCAATTTACATAACAGCAAACAAATACATTAAATAGAACAGAACATTTTCACATATTAACACTTCAAAAAAAATTATTCACACAAAATTACAATTACCTACAATAAGTTCTGTTCCCTCCAAATGGGACAAAGAATATAAATTGCAGATACACTACTTTGCATAGAATCAAATCACGACATCAAAGATTTGACAAAGAAAAGAATACACAATTTTATGTTATCGATTTAAACACATTTACAGAAGATCAACAATGTGACCTTAAATAAAGCAAAAGGAAAATAAATTCATACAGCATTAAGAGCTGTGGTGTTACAAGGTCACACCAATATTCAGGAAAGGCGGTAGGAGTAATCCAATAAAGTTACAGGTCCATATCATTAACGTCGACTTGCAGCAGGATTTTGGAACATATATTGTTTTCGAACATTATAAACTACTTCGAGGAGTGAAAGCGTAGGCTTCCGCGGCCCTTGTCATCTTCAATAAAATTGAAGCCGGCTTCTGGACAGCATGTAAACAGTGTGACGTCACAGCCATCACCTGTTCGCTATTCGTCCGTCTCCTCCAATGGGGTGGATTAATATAAAGACCAATAGAAATCAGATATTTCAGCCAATGACAGATAATAAAGGAAACACCAATAAAGCATACCTTTCACCCCTCCTCCTCCTCCTTTTACAGCCAATCAAGTAACGACACGGTTTTCTCGTGCAGCTATTTAAGGAACCAAGTGAGTTTCATTTAGCAGTTTAACGTAAGGCCCTGATGAAGGCTAGCTGCAACGCTGGCCGAAACGTTGGCGCATTTTAAATTATGACGATGCGGTCTGATACCCTGAAGAATTTTATTGAAGAAAAATACTTCGAGGAGAACAAGAACATCTTGTGATATACTACTAGCTCTCTACTCACACGAAGTGTTGAGTGCTATTGACAAGGGATCTGAAATTGATTCCGTACTGCTGCATTTCCATAAGGCTTTTGACACCGTACCACACAAGCGGCTTGTAGTGAAATTGCGTGCTTATGGAATATCGTATGAGGTTGAAAGGTATGTGCTAACAAGGGAACATCCCCATCGCACCCCCCTCAGATTTAATTATAAGTTGGCACAGTGGATAGGCCTTGAAAAACTGAACACAGATCAATCGAGAAAACAGGAAGAAGTTGTGTGGAACTATGAAAAAATAAGCAAAATATACAAACTGGGTCGTCCATGTGTAAGATAAGCCACATTAAGGGCAATGTGAAGCGAGGAGCGCTGTGGTCCCGTGGTTAGCGTGAACAGCTGTGGAACGAAAGGTCCTTGGTTCAAATCTGCCCTTGACCGAAAATTTTAACTTTTTATTTTCAGTTTATGTGAAAAACTCTTATGTTTTCATCACTTTTTTTGGAGTGATTATTACATCCACAAGAAAACCTAAATCGGGCAAGGTAGAAGAATCTTTTCACCCATTCGCCAAGTGTACTAGTTAGGTGGGTCGACAACATATTCCTGTCGTGTGACGCACATGCTGTCACCAGTGTCGTATACAAAATATCAGACGTGTTTTCCTGTGGAGGAATCGGTTGACCTATGACCTTGCGATCAAATGTTTTCGGTTCCCATTGGAGAGGCACGTCGTTTCGTCACCTAATCACACGGTTTTGCGGTGCGGTCGCAAAACACAGACACTAAACTTATTACAGTGAACAGAGACGTCAATGAACGAACGGACAGATCATAACTTTGCGAAGATAAAGAAAGCAAAATTTTCAGTCGAGGGCAGATTTGAACCAAGGACCTCTCGTTCGGCAGCTGTTCACGCTAACCACGTGACCACGGCACTCCTCACCTCATATTGCCCTTAAAGTTGCCTATCTTACTCATGGACGACCCTGTTTGTATATTTTGCTTATTTTTTCATAGTTCCACACAACTTCTTCCTGTTTTCTCGATTGATCTGTGTTCAGTTTTTCAAGGCCTATCCACTGTGCCAACTTATAACTAAATCTGAGGGGGGGCGATGGGGATGTTCCCTTGTAAGGTCTGATCAGGGTAGATCATAGACTTAGTAAATAAAAACTAGACCGCGCATTGGCGCTAGTGTCGCGTCCCCACATTGAACGTGGTAGAAGCCGCCATTTGCAGGGAAACAGCGCGTAAACATCGTTCGTTCGTGTGCTGCTTTTAATTGTAACAGTATAATGAAAGCAAAGACGAAGACGGAAACAATGTTATATTTCACAGGTCAGTCATTTCTGGTTGTTTGTTACATTCTATTACTTGTATATAGTATTTACATGGAGAAATAATACATCATGAGCGTTTGTTTTTGTATAGATTTCCCCTTACAAACGATTTTCTAAATCGGAAATGGATAGTTGCTACTCGGAGAGAGAACTTCCAACCGACAGCAAATCATTTGCTGTGGTCTCTTCATTTTGAAGAGAATTGTTACATGGAAAATTATGTAAATAGACGTCAACTGAAGGACGACGCTATACCGACAGTATTTGGATTTTCAACTCATTTAAAAAAGGTATAGTGTCCTGAAAATCGTGCAGTATAGGCCTAGGTTAAATAGTGTGGATATACTGTCAGTGTGAATAATTTTGAACGTTCCTTTTCCAGGTTACCAAGGCAAGGAAACCTCCAAAGCCAAAGCCAAGAAAGGTAGAGACAGCAGAAAACGTGTGTGTGGATGTGCACATTTCAGGTTACACTGGAGACCACAATTACTCATTTCCATCAAGTCCAAGTAAGCTGAAAGAAAAGTTCGAAAAAACTGAAGAAAGAAGGAAGCATAAATTGTGCAATATAACACTAAGTTAAATACAGTGAAGAAAAAGAGCAAAAGACAGACGTAGAAGGTTTTCAAATTAGCAAATATTTTAGAAGAACTAAAAGCTAAAAACGTAGTAAACGATAAAGTAATCTCGTTTATTAACGCTACTCACAGTGACATGTTACTGGAGATGGTCAATACAAAATAATTGGTTGGTTGGTTTGTTTGGGGAAGGAGACCAGACAGCGAGGTCATCGGTCTCATCGGATTAGGGAAGGATGAGGAAGGGAGTCGGCCGTGCCCTTTGAAAGGAACCATCCCGGCATTTGCCTGGAGTGATTTAGGGAAATCACGGAAAACGTAAATCGGGATGGCCAGACGCGGGATTGAACCGTCGTCCTCCCGAGTGCGAGTCCAGTGTCTAACCACTGCGCCACCTCGCTCGACATATGACATAATTGTCAGTGTGTTAGCTGTTAGTTGTGATGGATTTTCCACTAATATTGCAATGGCAAGGGAGTTAGGGGCAAATACAATCGTACTGTCTGCTACTTTAAAAGTTTCATGTAATTATCTAATGCAAATAACTCGATGTAAGCACGCTCCACCTTATCAGGAAAGAGCTTTACATTCTTAAATTTCGCGTCTCTATGCAGACGTATTTCGGAAATTAGGAAATTTTATTCATTTAAGTACGCTTTTGAAATAGACTCGAATTCTCAGTATTTTTTTAAACATACATGTGTTTAATTTGTGCCTCAATTTGCTCTTGTTGCGTCTTATATACTTCAAATCCCAACCCCAGTACTAGGATTCATCCGTGCAAATGGCGGCGATCAGTTGATTCAATTAGGGGACAGTTGCCTCGCTTCTCCGCTACGGCGTGGTAGGGGCTTGGTTCGATTATTCCGCTTTTGCATCGTTTGTTTATTGACGTCGTGTTTCGCAGCACATGTTTACATTCTGTTATTGCACTCTACGTTCTTGTTTTTACGGCGTGGTAGGGGCTTGGGGCTTGGGGTAGATACAGAAAATAAAGTCGGTAGTTGCCAACCGCAAGGTGGAACGAGTATAATATCTTTGAGTAGGAGGATCTTTGATGGTTAAGAGAGCTGGGTGCTAGCAAAGAAAAACACCGGGAGTCGCAGGTAGGTGCCCGGATGAAGCAGACGTGCGCGGATAGCTTTAAGGTAGGAGTGCAGTTACCCTAAGAAAATTTTAGCGTATGAATGAGAGAAGATATATAACGATTACAATTTTGTTTTTGTTAGATAATGTTCAGAGTTAGGATTTGTATGTCCAAGGTTCAACACAGTATGCGTTATCTAAAATTTTTGGAAAGAGTCATTCGTGGTACAAAAATGTTGGAAATGGTAGGATTTGGGTATGACGTAAAATTTTAACAATATACAGGGTGTTACAAAAAGGTACGGCCAAACTTTCAGGAAACATTCCCCACACATAAAGAAAGAAAATATGTTATGTGGACATGTGTCCGGAAATGCTTACTTTCCATGTTAGAGCTCATTTTATTACTTCCCTTCAAATCACATTAAGCATGGAATGAAACACACAGCAACAGAACGTACCAGCGTGACTGCAAACACTTTGTTACAGGAAATGTTCAAAATGTCCTCCGTTAGCGAGGATACATACATCCACCCTCCGTCGCATGGAATCCCTGATGCACTGATGCAGCCCCGGAGAATGGCATATTGTATCACAGCCGTCCACAATACGAGCACCAAGAGTCTCTACACTTGGTACCGGGGTTGCGTAGACAAGAGCTTTCAAATCGCCTCATAAATCAAAGTCAAGAGGGTTGAGGTCAGGAGATCGTGGAGGCCATGGGATTGGTCCGCCTCTACCAATACCAGTCACCGAATCTGTTGTCGAGATGAGTACGAACACTTCGACTGAAATGTGCAGGAGCTCCATCGTGCATCAACCACATGTTTTGTCGTACTTGCAAAGGCACATGTTCTAGCAGCACAGGTAGAGTATCCCGTATGAAATCATGATAAGGTGCTCCATTGTCACCAACAATGCCTGCCCAAACGTTCACAGAAAATCTGTGTTGATGACGTGATTGCACAATTGCGTACGGATTTTCGTCAGCCCACACATGTTGATTGTGAAAATTTACAATTTGATTACGTTGGAATGAAGCCTCATCCGTAAAGAGAAAATTTGCACTGAAATGAGGATTGACACATTGTTGGATGAACCATTCGCAGAAGTGTACCCGTGGAGGCCAATCAGTTGCTGATATTGCCTGCACACGCTGTACATGGTACGGAAACAACTGGTTCTCCCGTAGCACTCTCCATACAGTGACGTGGTCAACGTTACCTTGTACAGCAGCAACTTCTCTGACGCTGACATTAGGGTTATCGTCAACTGCACGAAGAATTGCCCCGTCCATTGCAGGTGTCCTCGTCGTTCTAGGTCTTCGCCAGTCGCGAGTCATAGGCTGGAATGTTCCGTGCTCCCTAAGACGCCGATCAATTCCTTCGAACGTCTTCCTGTCGGGACACCTCCGTTCTGGAAATCTGTCTCGATACAAACGTACCGCGCCACGGCTATTGCCCCGTGCTAATCCATACATCAAATGGGCATCTGCCAACTCCGCATTTGTAAGCGTTGCACTGACTGCAAAACCACGTTCGTGATGATCACTAACCTGTTGATGCTACGTACTGATGTGCTTGATGTTAGTACTGTAGAGCAATGAGTTGCATGTCAACATAAGCACCGAAGTCAACATTACCTTTCTTCAATTGGGCCAATTGGCGGTGAATGGAGGAAGTACAGTACATACTGACGAAACTAAAATGAGCTCTAACCTGGAAATTAAGCGTTTCTGGACCCATGTCCACATAACATCTTTTCTTTATTTGTGTGTGAGGAATGTTTCCTGAAAGTTTGGCCGTACCTTTTTGTAACACCCTTTATATATATATATATATATATATATATATATATATATATATATATATATATATATATATGGTGTTACAGTCAGGAAAAGATGTTATGTGGACATGTGTCCAGAAACGCTTAATTTTCATGATAGAGCTCATATATATATATATATATATATATATTACCTTCCTTCAACTGGCGGTGAATTGAGGAAGTACAGTACATATATATATATATATATATATATATATATATATATATATATAGATCAACATTGTGTTTAAATACAACAGCTTGAATCATAATCCACATCTTTTGCTTGCACTGAATATGAAAATGAGTAGTAAAGAAAAGTTACCCACCAGTCAAAGAACATAAAGTAAATGAGGCCTCTATGCATTATAAATATGTGCAGTTCATGGTTTGAAATCGATTTTGGTATAACTAACATTATCAGAGCAAAGTTATTTCAAATAACTAATTTTATGCCATTGCACAACTGCCATTATTCAAGTAAAGATACAATTTCATTAAGTAAACATCAGGGCCAGAAGTTAATTTTCCACTACCATCTTAATGCCATTGCACAAACGGCATTATTCTCTTAAACTCGATTGCTGAGTCAAATACACGTTGCCTTTCTGGCAAAATGGAGGAGTGCAATAAACAAGTTCACAGACGCAGTCAGATGCAGGTTTGTTGAATAATTAATTTAGAATAATCTTATCATTGATACTTTCACAAATAAAAAAGGATACAATTTTGGTTAGATACTTTCAAGGTACGTGACTGGAATAGTGATTTCCTGTCAGAGAAATTACAATTCGTAGTAACTGACCGAAACTCATTGAGTAAAACAGAAGTGATTTCTGGTATTTTCCAGGGTAGTGATATGTGCCCTTTGCTGTTCGTTATCTACATAAACGAGTTAGGACGCAGTCTGATTAGCCGTCTTATATTGTTTACAGATGATGTTGTCGTTTATCCAGTTAAATCATCAGAAGATCAAATCGCAAAACGATTTAGAAAATATGGTGCGAAAATTGGCAATTGATCCCAAATAATTAGAAGTTTGAGGTCATCCACATGAGTGCTAAAAGGAATCCGTTGAATTCGGTTACATGATAAATCAGTCAAATCTAGAGGCCGTAAATTTAACTAAATAACTAGGAATTATACTTACGAAAACTTTTATTGAAAAGAAGACATAGAAAATTTTGTGGGGAAGACTAACCAAAGACTGCATTTTATTCGCAGAACACTTGGGCGATGCAACAGATCTACTAAAGAGAGTGCCTACGCTACGCTTGTCCATTCTCTTTTAGAATACTGCTGCGCGGTGTGGGATCCTCACCAGATAGGATTAACGTGTTACATCGAGAAAGTTCGAATATTGCGAAGTAGCAGAGAGAGTGTCACTGAAATAATGCAGGATTTGGGGTGGACATAATTTAAACAAATGCGTTTCTCGTTGCGGTGGCATCTTCTCGCGAGATTTCAATCGTCATCCTTCTCCTCCAAATACGAAAATATTTTTTGACGTATAACTTCACAGGGAGAAACGATCATCCTAACAATAAAAGGGAACTCAGAGCTCGTATGGAAAGATACACTACTGGCCATTAAAATTGCTACACCAAGCAAATGCAGATGATAAACAGGTTACAATGAAATGAACACCCTTAGCTGCTTACAGGCGTTGACATCCGTCAACGCGGACAGATGAAAATGACTGCCCCCACAGGGACTCGAACCCTGGATCTCCTGCTTACATGGTAGACGCACTATCCATCTGACCCACCGAGGACACAGACAATAGCGTGACTGCAGATATTTATCTCTGGCACGCCTCCTGCGAAACCCACATTCTCAACGTATTGTCCCGCACTACATTCGTAGTGCCCCCGCCCATCATACTCATTACTCGCGGCGCGTTGCCGTAAGAGTTCGGGCACTGTTTGTGCATTCGCACAGAAGAAGAAGATGATCAAGTGGCCGGTGAGCCTTAACTATATACATACTAAGATCGTATCTGCTCTTTCGGACATGTCTGAAAGAACAGATACCATCTTAGTATATATATATATATATATATATATATATATATATATATATATATATATATATATATATATATACCCCTGGAAATTGAAATAAGAACACCGTGAATTCGTTGTCCCAGGAAGGGGAAACTTTATTGACACATTCCTGGGGTCAGATACATCACATGATCACACTGACAGAACCACAGGCACATAGACACAGGCAACAGAGCATGCACAATGTCGGCACTAGTACAGTGTATATCCACCTTTCGCAGCAATGCAGGCTGCTATTCTCCCATGGAGACGATCGTAGAGATGCTGGATGTAGTCCTGTGGAACGGCTTGCCATGCCATTTCCACCTGGCGCCTCAGTTGGACAAGCGTTCGTGCTGGACGTGCAGACCGCGTGAGACGACACTTCATCCAGTCCCAAACATGCTCAATGGGGGACAGATCCGGAGATCTTGCTGGCCAGGGTAGTTGACTTACACCTTCTGGAGCACATTGGGTGGCACGGCATACATGCGGACGTGCATTGTCCTGTTGGAACAGCAAGTTCCCTTGCCGGTCTAGGAATGGTAGGACGATGGGTTCGATGACGGTTTGGATGTACCGTGCACTATTCAGTGTCCCCTCGACGATCACCAGTGGTGTACGGCCAGTGTAGGAGATCGCTCCCCACACCATGATGCCGGGTGTTGGCCCTGTGTGCCTCGGTCGTATGCAGTCCTGATTGTGGCGCTCACCTGCACGGCGCCAAACACGCATACGACCATCATTGGCACCAAGGCAGAAGCGACTCTCATCGCTGAAGGCGACACGTCTCCATTCGTCCCTCCATTCACGCCTGTCGCGACACCACTGGAGGCGGGCTGCACGATGTTGGGGCGTGAGCGGAAGACGGCCTAACGGTGTGCGGGACCGTAGCCCAGCTTCATGGAGACGGTTGCGAATGGTCCTCGCCGATACCCCAGGAGCAACAGTGTCCCTAATTTGCTGGGAAGTGGCGGTGCGGTCTCCTACGGCACTGCGTAGGATCCTACGGTCTTGGCGTGCATCCGTGCGTCGCTGCGGTCCGGTCCCAGGTCGACGGGCACGTGCACCTTCCGCCGACCACTGGCGACAACATCGATGTACTGTGGAGACCTCACGCCCCACGTGTTGAGCAATTCGGCGGTACGTCCACCCGGCCTCCCGCATGCCCACTATACGCCCTCGCTCAAACTCCGTCAACTGCACATACGGTTCACGTCCACGCTGTCGCAGCATGCTACCAGTGTTAAAGATTGCGATGGAGCTCCGTATGCCACGGCAAACTGGCTGACACTGACGGCGGCGGTGCACAAATGCTGCGCAGCTAGCGCCATTCAACGGCCAACACCGCGGTTCCTGGTGTGTCCGCTGTGCCGTGCGTGTGATCATTGCTTGTACAGCCCTCTCGCAGTGTCCGGAGCAAGTATGGTGGGTCTGACACACCGGTGTCAATGTGTTCTTTTTTCCATTTCCAGGAGTATATATATATATATATATATATATATATATATATGATGAACGGGTTTTCATTGGACAAATATATTATACTAGAACTGACATGTGATTACATTTTCACGCAATTTGGGTGCATAAATCCTGAGAAATCAGTACCCAGAACAACCACCTCCGGCCGTAAAAACGGCCTTGATACGCCTGGGAATTGAGTCAAACAGAGCTTGCATGGCGTGTACAAGTACAGCTGCGCATGCATCTTCAACACAATACCACAGTTCATCAATAGTAGTGACTGGCGTATTGTGACGAGCCAGTTGCTCAGCCACCGTTGACCAGACGTTTTCAATTGGTGAGATATCTGGAGAATGTGCTGGCCAGGGCAGCAGTAGAACATTTTCTGTATCCAGAAAGGCTCGTACAGAACCTATAACATGCGGTCGTGCATTATCCTGCTGAAATGTAGGGTTCCTCAGGGATCGAATGAAGGGTAGAGCAATGGGTCGTAACACATATGAAATGTAACGTCCACTGTTCAAAGTCCCAGTATGGCGATCACGAATACACGCTTACAACGTGCGTTCACCGCGATGTCGCCAAGCACGGATGCGACCATCATGATGCTGTAAACAGAACCTGAATTCATCCGAAAAAATGACCTTTTGCCATTCGTGCACCCAGGTTCATCGTTGAGTACACCATCACAGGCGCTCATGTCTGTGATGCAATGTCAAGAGTAACCGCAACCATGGTCTCCGAGCCGACAGTCCATGCTGCTGCAAATGTCGTCGAACTGTTCGTGCAGATGGTTGTTGTCTTGCAAACGTCCCCATCAGTTGACGCAGGGATCGAGACGTGGCTGCACGATGCGTTACAGCCATGTGGATAAGATGCCTGTCATCTCGACTGCTAGTGATACGACGCCATTCGGATCCAGCACGGCGTTCCGTATTACCCTCCTGAACCCACCGATTCCATATTCTGCTAACAGTCGTTGGATCTCGAGCAACGCGAGCATAAATGTCGCGATAGGCTACAATCCGACCTTTATCGAAGTCGGAAACGTGATGGTACGCATTTCTCCTCCTGACACAAGGCATCACAGCAACGTATCACCAGGCAACGCCGGTCAACTGCTGTTTGTCTATGAGAACTCGGTTGGAAACTTTCCTCATGTCAGCACGTTGTAGGTGTCGCCACCTGCGCCATCCTTGTGTGAATGGTCTGAAATGCTTATCATTTGCATATCACAGCATCTTCCTGTCGGTGAAATTTCGCGTCCTTAGCACGTCATCTTCGTGGTGTAGCAATTTTAATGGCCAGTAGTGTAGATTCCGCCTGGAGATTCACATGGTGAGATAGATCTGTGACTGCGAAATTATAGTACACTTTAAGAACTTGTTTTGTGATTCGTATGCATCTACACCTACATCATATTCCTCGAGCCGCCTACTGGTGTATGGCGGAGGGTACGTTTTGTACCACTAACTCAGCCATCCAACCCTGTTTCACTCGCGAATAACGCATCGGGAGAGTCATTGTCGGTAAGCCTCTTTATTGGCTCTAATTTCTCAAATTTTCTCCTCGTCGTCGGTACGCGCGACGTACGCAGGGGGAAGTAATATGTTGTCCGGCTCTTCTGGGAAAGTGCTCTCTCGAAATTTCAGTAGTAAATCTCTTCGTGGTGCCCAACCCCTCTCTTGTGACGTCTGCCAGAGGAGTTTGTTTAGCATCTTCGTAAGGCTCTTGTGTCGACTAAATGACCCCGTGACGAAACGCGCCGCTCTTCGTTGGATCTTCTCCATCTCTTCTATCAGTCCTATCAGGTATGGATCCCAGATAGATGAACAATACTCAAGAGTCCGTCGAACAGGTGCCATAAAAGCCCCTTCCCTCATGGATGAGTTACATTTCCTAATGATTCTTCCTAAGAATCTGAGTCTGGCATCTGGTTTTCCAACTGTTCATTTTATATCGTCATTCCACTTAGCCAGCCAGTGTGGCCGAGCGGTTCTAGACGCTTCAGTCTGGAACCGCCCGACCGCTACTGTGGCAGGATCGAATCCTGCCTCGGGCATGGATGTGTGTGATGTCCTTAGGTTAGTTAGGTTTAAGTAGTTCTAAGTTCTACTGGACTGATGTCCTCAGCAGTTAAGTCCCACAGTGCTCAGAGCCATTTTAACCCATTCCACTTAACTTCGCTCTGGATTGTTACCGCTAGATATTTTACAGCAGATATTGTTCCAGCGGTTTGTCCTTAGCAGTGTAGCTATAAACTTGGGGATTTCTTTTCCTATGTATGCGCAATATGTTACATTTATTTCGTTCTGGGTCAACTGCCAGAGTCTGCAACATTCATCAAGAGTCTGCAGCCGATTAAGAAAATCAAATAATACAGTATTTTTTCAAAGAAAATTCCGGACAGGTTGTATGAATAATTTTTATTAAATTTGCAGATTTAATCTCCCAGTGCGGAATATTCTTTGAAAAATGTCGAAGTTTGGCTGTGGTAGCCTGCCCTACTAAACAACATGATACTGCAGTATTGTCAGTGACAGTGTTTTATAATATGAATAATCTCATAAGATTTATTGCTACACCACATGTCAGTAATACAAATACTGAAATATAACGAAAGTGAACTCGTCGTCAATCAGCTAGACCAAAAACTTAAAATGAAAACACAGAGCCGCAATGTATGACTTCGAAATGGGTAACATGAGTCGTTTTCGTTGTCTCATGACAGAATACAGTCCAAGTATTGACTGAATTAAGCAGTATAATATTCTTTATAAACATAGTCAGTTTTCGATATTTTCAGCTGTATACCAGCCGCACAGTCCATGACTGCTGCACCCAGACCGCTCGGCTAATCCTGCGCGGCACCAGATTGTTTCTAACTTTAAGAGCTTTATCAGTCTTAGAATAATACGTTATGTTTGTCTTCCATTTTCAGTCTCAATAAGATCATTTTGGGTCTTTCAGTATCAATTTAATGCCCATCGGCCTTATTTGGCTTTGAGAAGATTTTTGTAAATTTACGGTATTACTTCTCATCCAATTTTTTAACGCAGTCCAGCTTTGACAAAGTAAAGATGCTCCTGTGCCCGCAGTAAAGGTAGAAACTATCTTCTTGCAAGAAAAAAAAAAAATGGTTCAAATGGCTCTAAGCACTATGGGACTTAACATCTGTGGTCATCAGTCCCCTAGAACTAAGAACTACTTAAACCTAACCAACCTAAGGACATCACACAACACCCAGTCATCACGAGGCAGAGAAAATCCCTGACCCCGCCGGGAATCGAACCCGGGAACCCGGGCGTGGGAAGCGAGAACGCTACTGCACGACCACGAGCTGTAGACAAGAAAAAAAAAATTTGGTTTTCCTAACTCTAACAAATCTCACATTAGTGTTACTGTTTACATTATATTTATGTATGGTGAATCTTAAGAGCATACTGTTTTCATGGCAGCAATTCTCAGCCTGTAACCTGGCATATGAAATAAATATGCAGGACACGTTCGTAGGATTTCTCGATCTAGGAAAAGCGCTCGATAATCTCAAATTGTGCAAATTGTTCTACATTCCCGAAAAAATAGGTGTAATCTATAAGGAAGGATAAGCAGTGTACAGCATTTTCAAGAACAAAGAAGGAACAATAAGGTGGGGAAATTAAGAGCGAAGGTCTTGGAAACATAGGTGTAATCTATAAGGAAGGATAAGTAGTATACAGCATGTTCAGTAACAAAGAAAGGACAATAAGGGGGGGGTGGGGGATGGGAGGGAACTAAGAGCGAAGGTCTTGGACTAAGAGAAGTGTGCAATAGTGTTTACTTTTTCTCTGCTGCTATCCAATGTGTGCATCGAAGAATCAGTGAATGAAACAGAAAACGGTTTCGAGAGTGGGTTTGAAACGCAGAGCGTAGGGACAGTAAAAAATCGCTGATGACATTGCACTGTCAGTGAAAGATAAGAACAATTATGGAACCTGCTGAATACAATGAACAGTCTGCTGTCCATAGAGATTGTAATGACAGTAAACCGAAGAAAGACGGAAGTCAGAATGGGGACAAGTGAGTTACTTACGATCAAAATTTGGGAACACGGCCGTAGAGGAAGTGAAGTAATTCTGCCACCTTGGATGCAAATTGTCATAAGAAAGACGAGACAAGGAAGACAAAGAAAGCAGATTAGTACAGGGAATGAAAGTACTCCTAGCCAAGACGGATATGTCAGTGTCAAACGTTGGCTTTAATGTGTTCTTGCATAGTGTCCACCACAGCTGGTTTTAATCGAGATGTAAGGCGAGCGACTAGTTGCTGTTCTTTGTAATTCGTCCACTTGCACTTCTTCTGTGACCCGTTTTTGTTATGAAACTGCCGGCCGGGGTGGCCGAGCGGTTCTAGGCGCTACAGTCTGGAACCGCGCGACCGCTACGGTCTCAGGTTCGAATCCTGCCTCGGGCTTGGGTGTGTGTGATGTCCTTAGGTTAGTTAGGTTTAAGTAGTTCTAAGTTCTAGGGGACTGATGACCTCAGATATTAAGTCCCTTAGCGCTCAGAGCCATTTGAAACAATTGTCATGAAACTGACAAACACGCGTCAACAATCGCATGCTCGTCGTCGGATCGGGCGGCTGTGGCGCGTCAACTTCACAATGTGAATGTCAAGGTAACGATCTATCGTCGCCCCCTACTGACGATAATACTGTCAGGGTGCCGATTCGTCGGTACTCTTGTTTCGTCTCGTTTAGCTTACAGAATCGGGCGCTAGATGGTGTTGGCATGCTGATTACAGATGCTCTTTGTTACATGTAGGTCGATAGCTATCGACAATTGAGCATCGTTTGGGTGAAACCTTAGCGTTCGATCATAGAGTAGAAATATCTCTGGAGTGAACATGGCGTCCTGCGCATGTTGTCATTATTAAACTTAAATTGTCACGTGATCTAGGGACGACGTCGATTGTTTAACGCCAATTCGCGTCCGCCATCAGGTGACGTCACGTCTCGTCACATAACACCAAAACATTCTACAATACCTTTCGAATAGAGGCATTCGCACAGGTCGTCAACGGAACGTCACGTCATTTCACGGTACGTCAAGGTTTCTCGGGAAGAAAATTTTGACGGTACGTCTGTTAACATCTTAAGTTAACCTATTTTCGCCGCGCTCATTCTCCTTATAATAGTGGATTTATTTTATAATAGCGCTTTGTTTTAGTGACAAATTGGAGATGTTCCATGACGACTGCGATATTTTTTCCACTTTCTTACACAACCGAGGTCGTATATCTGAGGGCGAAAAGTTATTTAGGTTTTACGATAACACAACGGCGCTGACGCCCACAATGTATATGTATAAGAACATAAGTAGAGAAGCAAATTGCACCATATGACATTTTAAGCAAAAAAGTCAGCTTTAATGAAGGAGGAAAATACAGTTGTTTATGACGTTATTATTTACGTACGAAAAAACACAATGGATAAGTTTAACAGGCTTCATTAATTTGTTTGAAGCTTTCTTTCATGTGTATGAATGTACATACTTTCCCTAGCAAATAATTGCCGATGTTTTGAAACGTTGTCTCACTTCTCAGTAATTTACGAAACATAATTGATCAAGAACATAGGTTATAAAGTTTGATTCGACCGTTGACAAACTTTGTCGTTGTTAGTTCCTCAGTTCTGATACTATACTCTAAAATTTTATGCATATTAGGGATGGTGACTCAAAACCCCAATTTCGCCGTTCAGTACTGTGTTAAGTGACTTGACGAGATGTGACATGAAAGACATTGTAAATACATGCTGACGTGAAGCTTCTCTGACGTCATGCTCGTTCATTTCGCTCTTCAAAGCTAAGAGCCCAATTTATTTCAAATATCAGACGTAATCTGCTATGGTGCCTGCAAAACGTCTAGACTAAATCCACAGCACTTACGAAGGGAATCTGTCTTTACTAGCGGTATGACAACATTCAAAATTTATAGGACAAATGTCGGACAAATATACGGCGTCCAGAGATCACGTGACCATTGTGGCAACGTATGTTGACAACACAAAATCAATTCTGCGCTTCTGAATGCTCACTCCAGAGAGGTATCTACTCTATGCGTTCGATTCATAGACTTACTAAATAAAAACTAGACCGCGCATTGGCGCTAGTCTCGCGTCCCCACACTGAACGTGATAGAAGCCACCATTGGCAGGGAAACTGCGTAAACATGGTTCGTTCGTGTGCTGCTTTTAATTGTAACAGTATAATGAAAGCAAAGACGAAGACGGAAACAATGTTCATTTCACAGGTCAGCCATTTCTGGTTGTTTGTTGCTTTCTATTGCTTGTATATAGTATTTTCATAGAGAAATAATACATGTTGACCGTTTGTTTTTGTTTAGGTTTCCCCTTACAAATGATATTCTAAATCGGAAATGGATAGTTGCTACTCGGAGAGACAACTTCCAACCGACAGCAAATCATTTTCTGTGCTCTCTTCATTTTGAAGAGAATTGTTACATGGAAAATTATGTAAATAGACGTCAACTGAAGGACGATGCTATACCGACAGTATTTAGATTTCCAACTAATTTGAAAAAGGTATAGTGTCCTGGAAATCGTGCAATGTAGGCCTAGGTTAAATGGTGTGGAAATACTGTCAGTGTGTATAATTTTGAACGTTCCTTTTCCAGGTTACCAAGGCAATCAAATATATATTAAGTATGAATCAGAGGCAGGTCGAATAATTGCGTTTAGATAGACTACTTAACATGTGTTGTCAGGCGGTGATTATACTTTCTAAATGGTCAAATATTTGGTCAAATGTTGCAAACTCAACCACTATTAGAGATGCTATCAGTGTTAAAAACTAACGTGCGAATGAAATTCCTACAGTATTTAAAGTGATATGGGTTATTACAATTAATCATACCAAAATTCGAGTGTAGACAATACCGTGCTAAACAAAATTGAGCGTGCAAAATGTACAGAGTAGTCGGCAAAAAGCAAACAGGACCTGACAGGAAAATTACGTGAATTAAATAACAATCGTCCTGTCTGCTACTTTCAAAGTTTCATGTAATTATCTAATGCAAAAAACTCGATGTAAACTCGCTCGACCTTGTCAGCAAAGAGCCTTACATTCTTAAATTTCGCGTCTATGCAGACGTATTTCGGAAATTAGGAAACTTCATTCCTTTAAGTATAATTTTAAAATAGACTCGAATACTCAGTACTTTTTTAAACAAACATGTGTCTAATTTGTGCTTCAATTTGCTCTTGTTGCGTCTCATTTACGTCAAATCCCAACCCCAGTACTAGGATTCATCCCTGAAAATGCCAGCGATCAGCTGCTTCAATTGGGGGACAGTTGCCTCGCTTCTCCGCTACGGCGTGGTAGGGGCTTGGTTCGATTATTCCGCTTTTGCATCGTTTGTTTATTGACGTCGTGTTTCGCAGAACATGTTTACATTATATTATTGCATTCTACGTCCTTGTTTCTGCGCAGTACTGTTATTTACCATTGTTTCTGTGTGTTTTTCTTCACGTTAAGAGTTTACTGTTTGTTTGTTATCTCCGCTTTTTGTGGAAAATGCGACCTACGCCAGGCAAGAGCAGAGGTTTTACCGACGAAGAAATTTGTGAACTTTTAGAAAGCACTAGTGATACAGAGTGTTTTAGCGAAATTAGCAACAGTTCAGAAAGTGACAGAGATGTACTTGACGATATCGTGAACGAAAGTGAAGACGAAATGGAAGATGCGCAATGCACTGACGTAATTGCGCCTAAAACACTACAGCCATTACCACATCCATTTCAAGAGCTGTCAGGACCAAAGCATATGCCGCCAGCAGGATCTCCTGTGACAGAATATTTCTATCTATTCTTTACTACAACGTTGCTGCAGATTATTGTAACAGAAACAAATCGCTCAGGTGAACAGTTTTAACTAAACGCGCTACATTGTCCAAACCGTATAAGAAATGGAAGAATGTGACAAGTACCGAGGTAAGAGGTTTTTATTGCTTGCTTACTAAATATGGGACTCAATAAAAGGCCCTCAATGCTCTCATACTGGAGTACAAAACCGTCACAGGCATTTCCATGGTTTGGTAAAATGTTTTCTGCCCACCGATTTAGGCATCTTATGAAATTCATTCATCTTGTGGATGGTTAGAAATGTCCAGCACCATGCCATCCTGATTATGACCCATGTATCAGGTACTAGCGATTGGTAGATCATGCTAATAATATATTCAGGCATCATTACACACCTCGTGAACAACTTAGAATTGATGAGATTCTAGTTGACACTAAATGTCACACTTCTCTATTACAGTATTTGCCAAACAAACACCACCACCGATGGGGAATCAAATTATGGATGCTGTGTGACTCTATAACGCACTATTGTCTTGGGTTTTATACTTACAGAGGTGCCAAAAGCCAAGAAAATAAGGCTGAGATTGCAAGATATGGCTTACGTTACTGTGTTGTCCAGAAGTTACTGCGTTTGGCCAATTATTTGAACAAGGGATATATTTGTAGAAAACTTTTCACGTCAGTACCAGTTGTAAAAAGTTTTTATAAATTAGGTACTTACATTACTGGCACTGTAAGAAAAAACAGGAAATATTTGCCAGAGCAATTTAGAAAGAAATCTGGAACTGGAAAAAAGATGTATTTTAAGTCAGGTCCAGTGCTAGCATGTGCGTACTGAGAGAAAAAATCCCAGCGTATCCCTGTTCTCTTTTTGTCAAGTTAAGTTGATGCTGGTGACATTGAAGACCAAAATTAAGCCGGCCGTGGTGGCCGAGCGGTTCTAGGCGCTACAGTCCGGAACCGCGCGACCGCTACGGTCGCAGGTGCGAATCCTGCCTCGGGCATTGATGTGTGTGATGTCCTTAGGTTAGTTAGGTTTAAGTACACTCCTGGAAATGTAAAAGAAGAACACATTGACACCGGTGTGTCAGACCCACCATACTTGCTCCGGACACTGCGAGAGGGCTGTACAAGCAATGATCACACGCACGGCACAGCGGACACACCAGGAACCGCGGTGTTGGCCGTCGAATGGCGCTAGCTGCGCAGCATTTGTGCACCACCGCCGTCAGTGTCAGCCAGTTTGCCGTGGCATACGGAGCTCCATCGCAGTCTTTAACACTGGTAGCATGCCGCGACAGCGTGGACGTGAACCGTATGTGCAGTTGACGGACTTTGAGCGAGGGCGTATAGAGGGCATGCGGGAGGCCGGGTGGACGTACCGCCGAATTGCTCAACACGTGGGGCGAGAGGTCTCCACAGTACATCGATGTTGTCGCCAGTGGTCGGCGGAAGGTGCACGTGCCCGTCGACCTGGGACCGGACCGCAGCGACGCACGGATGCACGCCAAGACCGTAGGATCCTACGCAGTGCCGTAGGGGACCGCACCGCCACTTCCCAGCAAATTAGGGACACTGTTGCTCCTGGGGTATCGGCGAGGACCATTCGCAACCGTCTCCATGAAGCTGGGCTACAGTCCCGCACACCGTTAGGCCGTCTTCTGCTCACGCACCAACGTCGTGCAGCCCGCCTCCAGTGGTGTCGCGACAGGCGTGAATGGAGGGACGAATGGAGACGTGTCGCCTTCAGCGATGAGAGTCGCTTCTGCCTTGGTGCCAATGATGGTCGTATGCGTGTTTGGCGCCGTGCAGGTGAGCGCCACAATCAGGACTGCATACGACCGAGGCACACAGGGCCAACACCCGGTATCATGGTGTGGGGAGCGATCTCCTACACTGGCCGTACACCGCTGGTGATCGTCGAGGGGACACTGAATAGTGCACGGTACATCCAAACCGTCATCGAACCCATCGTTCTACCATTCCTAGACCGGCAAGGGAACTTGCTGTTCCAACAGGACAATGCACGTCCGCATGTATCCCGTGCCACCCAACGTGCTCTAGAAGGTGTAAGTCAACTACCCTGGCCAGCAAGATCTCCGGATCTGTCCCCCATTGAGCATGTTTGGGACTGGATGAAGCGTCGTCTCACGCGGTCTGCACGTCCAGCACGAACGCTGGTCCAACTGAGGCGCCAGGTGGAAATGGCATGGCAAGCCGTTCCACAGGACTACATCCAGCATCTCTACGACCGTCTCCATGGGAGAAAAGCAGCCTGCATTGCTGCGAAAGGTGGATATACACTGTACTAGTGCCGACATTGTGCATGCTGTGTTGCCTGTGTCTCTGTGCCTGTGGTTCTGTCAGTGTGATCATGTGATGTATCTGACCCCAGGAATGTGTCAATAAAGTTTCCCCTTCCTGGGACAATGAATTCACGGTGTTCTTATTTCAATTTCCAGGAGTGTAGTTCTACGTTCTAGGGGACTGATGACTGCAGATGTTAAGTCCCTTAGTGCTCAGAGCCATTTGAACCACTTTTGAACCAAAATTTAAATAAAACAGTAAAAAAGCCAGAAATAATACACCAGTACATTCAGTATATGGGTGGAATAGACACATCCGACATGATTCTGTATGCATATTTGGATGAGAGGCGAACTTTTCGTTACTGGAAGAAGGTAGCTTTTAACATAATGTCAAGAATGGTGTTCAACTCTCACATGTTACACAAAGAGCACAATAAAGGAATTAAAGTTAGTTCCAGATATGTATATACTGTAATGTTAATTGAAGCCTTGTCAGATGAATAGCTTCAAGAAAAAAATGCAGCTGATGACCCTCGTGGTTCTCTGACTTTGAGAAAACTTCCAGAGAAGAACGCGTCAAGATACTGTGTGTGTACTAGTGAGGGAAGGAAAAGAAGGTCAATAACTGTTTGTAATTGATGTAATAAGGGGTTGCATGGTGAATTTTTTCCTAAACACAAAAGCTAAGTCATACTGTACACATGGAAATTCTGTAATGTTCTCTTCAAATAAATAATTATTATCTTTCTAAATTGCTGTTGTTGTTGTGGTCTTCAGTGCTGAGACTGGTTTGATTCAGCTCTCCATGCTGCTCTATCCTGTGCAAGCTCCTTCATCTCCCAGTACCTACTGCAGCCTCCATCCTTCTGGATCTGCTTAGTGTATTCATCTCTTGGCCTCTCTCTACGATTTTTACCCTCCACGCTGCCCTCCAGTACTAAATTGGTGATCCCTTGATGCCTCAGAATATGTCCTATCAACCGATCCCTTCTTCTAGTCAAGTTGTGCCACAAACTCCTCTTCTCCCCAATTCTGCTTAATACCTCCACATTAGTTATGTGATCTACCCATCTAAGCTTCAGCATTCATCTGTAGCACCACGTTTCGAAAGCTTCTATTCTCTTCTTGTCCAAACTATTTATCGTCCACGTTTCACTTCAATACATGGCTACACTCCATACAAGTACTTTCAAAAACAACTTCCTGGCACTTTAATCTTTACTCGATGTTAAATTTCTCTTCATCAGAAACGCTTTCCTTGCCATTGCCAGTCTACATTTTATATCCTCTCTACTTCGACCATCATCAGTTATTTTGCTCCCTAAATAGCAAAACTCCTTTACTACTTCAAGTGTCGCAAGCATCACCCGACGTAATACGACTACATTCCATTATCCTTGTTTTGCTTTTGTTGATGTTCATCTTATACCCTCCTTTCAAGACAATATCCACTCTGTTCAACTGCTCTTCCAAGTCGTTTGCTGTCTCTGACAGAATTACAATGTCATCGGCGAACCTCAAAGTTTTTATTTCTTTTCCATGGATTTTAATACCTACTCCGAACTTGTCTTTTGTTTCCTTCACTGCTTGCTCAATATACAGATTGAGTAACATCGGGGATGGTCTACAACGCTGTCTCACTTTCTCACTTCCTTCCCAACCACCGCTTCCCTTTCATGCCCCTCAACTCTTATAACTCCCATCTGGCTTCTGTACAGATTGTAAATAGCCTTTCGCTCCCTGTACTTTATCCCTGCCACCTTCAGAATTTGAAAGAGAGTATTCCAGTCAACATTGCCAAAAGCTTTCTCTGAGTCTACAAATGCTAGAAACGTAGGTTTCCCTTTCCTTAATCTTTCTGCTAAGATGAGTCGTAGGGTCAGTATTGCCTCACGTGTTCCTACATTTCTACACAATCGAAACTGATCTTCTGATCCTCTATAAATAATATCACAAATTTCATATACCTCATGTCATTTTACTCACAAATGTGTGTAGATTCTATGGACTGTAGTTAGCCTTCTTAAATTGAAGCACAGTGTTGGATGTATGGAATCAAAGTCAAATTTAAAATATTAAAAAAATTTATTTGGATTGTCACAATCAAATTCATTTCAAACATTATGATAATCTGTGTAAGCCATAATACTTTTATGAATAAGTGGTAATTTTTTCATATTTTTGAAGTGAATACTGTGTGATATATGGCAATTTATATAGAATGTAACATAACGGTATAAATACACATGTCTTTTTTAGGACACACCACTCCAAATGGGCAGACTGCAAAAGGGTTCAGGCAGCGACGAGGATGTCGAAGTTTTGGGAGGTGCGGACGCAGCCGTACCACGTGCCGCCGTTCGCCATGCTGTAGAGCAGGCCGTCTTCCGGGTCAGCCTGCGGAAAAAAAGAAATGGTTCCAAAAATCAAGCAATTCATTCACTGATTCATTTCTAGTTCAGCGGAATCTTCAGAAATGTTTAACAAGTCAGCTCTCCGAAAATGTTTTCGGGCGTTGTATAAAAAGCTCGCCATCATTAACTTGACGGAAAAATTATGCAGATGGGAGAGGAAGTAGGTGAAGGTATGATCGACGATGGAAAATACACTGAAGCGTCAAAGAAATTGACACAGGCATGCGTGTAAATGTAAATGGGCAGAACACAGCGCGGCGGTCGACAAGGCCCATGTAAGACAACAAGTGTCTGGTACAGTTGTTAGATCGGTTACTGCTGCTACGGTGGCAGGTTATCAAGATTTAAGTGAGTCTGAACCAGGTGTTATAGTCGGCGCACGAGCGACGGGACACTGCATCTCCGAGGTAGCGATGTTGTTGTTGTGTTCTTCAGTCCAGAGACTGATTTGATGCAGCTCTCCATGCTACTCTATCCTGTGCAGGCTGATTCATCTCCCAGCATCTACTGCAACCTACATGCTTCTGAATCTGCTTATTGTATTCATCTCTTGGTCCCTCTACGATTTTTACCCTCCACGCTGCCCTCCAATGCTAAATTTGTGATCCCTTGATGCCTCAGAACATGTCCTACCAACCGGTCCCTCCTTCTAGTCAAGTTGTGCCACTAACTCCTCTTCTCCCCAATTCTATTCAATACCTCCTCATTAGTTATGTGATCTACCCATCTAATCTTCAGCATTCTTCTGAAGCACCACATTTCGAAAGCTTCTATTCTCTTCTCGTCTAAACTATTTATCGTCCATGTTTCACTTCCATACATGGCTACACTCCATACAAATACTTTGAGAAACGGCTTCCTGACACTTTAATCTATACTCGATGTTAACAAATTTCTCTTCTTAAGAAACGCTTTCCTTGCCATTGCCAGTCTACATTTTATATGCTCTCTACTTCGACCATCATGAGACATTTTGCTCCCCAAATAGCAAAACTCCTTTACTACTTTAAGTGTCCCATTTCCTAATCCAATTTCCTCAGCATCACCCGACTTAATTCGACTACATTCCATTATCCTCGTTTTGCTTTTATTGATTTTCATCTTATACCCTCCTTTCAAGACGCTGTCCATTCCGTCCAACTGCTCTTCCAAGTCCTTTGTTCGGCGAACCTTAAAGTTTTTATTTCTTCTGCACGGATTTTAATACCTACTCTGAACTTTTCTTTTGTTTCCTTCACTGCTTGCTCAATATACAGATTGAATAGCATCGGGGAGAGGCTACAACCCTGTCTCACTCCCATCCCAACCACTGCTTCCCTTTCATGTCCCCCAACTCTTATAACTGCCATCTGCTTTCTGTACAAATTGTAAATAGCCTTTCGCTCCCTGTATTTTGCCCCTGCTACCTTCAGAATTTGAAAGAGAGTATTCCAGTCAACCTTGTCAAATGCTTTCTCTACGTCTACAAATGCTAGAAACGTAGGTTTGCCTTTCGTTAATCTTTTCTTCTAAGATAAGTCGTGGGGTCAGTATTGCGATGAAGTGGGGATTGACGCGTACGACTATTTCACGTGTGAACCGTGAATACCAAGAGTCCAGTAAAACATTTAATCTCCGACATCACTGCGGCCGGAGAAGAATCGTGCAAAAAAGAGACCACTGACAACTGAAGAGAACCGTTCAGCGTGACACAAGGGCAAGCCTTGCGCAAGCTGCTGCAGATTTCAGTGCTGGGCCATCAACAAGCGTCAGCGTGCGAGCCATTGAATGAATCATCATCGATATGGGCTTTCGGATTCGAAGGCCCACTCGTGTATCTTTGATGGCTGCACGACACAAACCATTACGCCTCGCCTGGACCCGTCAACACCGACTTTGGACTGGAAACATGTTGCCTGTTCGGACGAGTCTCGTTACGAACTGAGTTGATGGACGTGTACATGTATGGAGACAACCTCATGAAACCATGGACCCTGTATGATAACAGCGAAATGTTGAATCTGGTGGAGGCTCTGTAATGGTGTGGGGCATCTGCAGTTGGAGTGAAATGGGACCTCTCGTATGTCTAGATGGGACTCTGATAGGTGACACGTAGATAAGCATCGTGTCTGATCACGTGCATCCATTCATGTCCATTGTGCATTGTGGAGGGGCTTCGACAATTCCAGCAGGATACTGCGACACCGTACACGTCTAGAATTGCTACAGAGTGGCACCAGGAGCACTCTTCTGAGCTTTAACACTTCCGCTGGCAACCAGACCTCTTGATATTAACATTTTTTAGCATATCTGGAATGCCTTGCAACGTGCTGTTCGGAAGAGATGGTCACCCGTTCGTACCCTGTGTATTTATGGACAGCCTCGCAGAATTACTGGTGTCTGTTCGCTCCGGCACCACTTCAGACATTAGACGAGTCCATGTCACATCGTGTTGCGGCACTTCTGCGTGTTCGGGAGGCCCTATGCGGTATCAGGCAGGTGTCCCAGTTTCTCTGACTCTTTAGTGTATAAGACTGACAAGGAGATTTCCCCAACAGTGGGATCGATTTTTGAAAAACATCTATGCGGTGGTCTGTGTTAAAATCCAATGAATCACACTCTATAACGATTAACCTAGGTGGCACACGTTTGAGAGTAATTGACGGAAAAATTTGCGGAATTTTTCGCTATGCTGCATAGCTTCTAAATGGTATAAATATGGAAACTGCTTACATGGCGTAATCATTAAGGTACTGACCTCACGTGCGAAAGATTGTTGGTTTGAATCGGATCAGGTACACTGGATTTCTTTTAATTTTAAATCTCTATCGATATTACTTCGATCATTACTTTTATTCAATTAATTAGTTTACAAACAATTTCTTTCATTTGTATCTCTGTCACATCATTTTAATCATCATTTTAACATCTTCACTTGCTCTTATTTTTTCTTCCTATCATTCTCTTTCCACTTCAATATTTGTGCATTTGAATGTAATTATTTTTGTTTATCTATCATAATGTTCTAACCTTTGAAAATGCCGATCTGTCGATTAAAAAAGCAAAATATATATTACTTATTTATTATATTGACTGTGCAATGGTGCCAAGGACTTACTTTCCGTTACGGGGGTACATCGCTTTGGATGCCAGTTGTCATACAAATATTTAATACACAATTTGTTATTGAACTATGGACAAAATAACATTGATGATGATTTGAACGAAAGCAGGGATTATAGATAAAATTAAATTCAAGCAAAAAGAAAAATTGTAATAAAGAATGCAATAACATGGACTAGAATGTTGCATGACAAAAACAAAGCAACGAAATGAAGTTAATGATTAACAGTAATTAAAATCACAGGGACAAAGAAAAATGGAGAAAGACTAATGGCGAAAATGGCAGAAAATGATGTATTTCATATGATGACTAACATGACATGACAAATTGATGGAAAAAATTATCTTTAAACCTCTTAACTGAATGAAAATAATTATCAGAGTCCTTTCGATAAAGATTTAAAAATTAAGAAAAGTATCAATGTACCTGACTAGATTCGAACTGCCCGCATTTTTTACATACGAGCGCACTACTTTACCCATTACTCACCGCGATCTGTTTGTAGTATGTTATCATTATTAAATCTTTACAGCATCACACGAAATTTCAAATCTTTTCGTCGATAACTTGCCAACAAGGGCCAACCAATATGTTTGTTTTTGTCTGAAATTTAACCCAACTCTGCAGAAGCTAATATGAACTGAAGTGTAACTGGTCTGAATGCAGCTTGGCTTTGTATTAAATGCGCAACGAAAGTATACCAATTATCTGGCCCTAATCCAAATATCCAATTACCTCGTGTCTTGAAAAAACTGTTGCAGATTTCTCGAAAGCACAACAGTAAACAGCAAGCAGGCATCGGCTAGGCTAGATTAGTATCACTAAATACGTATTCAAACTGTTGCATGTGGCAATGCATAATGACAAACAGTGAGGTGGGGAGACTGGCTGCTCCTATGAAATGGTATTCCAAGACAACGATTTTAGAATGAAGTATTATTCAAAAAGACAAGAGTAAAACTTCGCGTGCTCTTCATACATAAGATAAGCGTTACCAACACTCTGCTTGACAAAGTTAACAGCTATTAAAAAGAAGGGTACAAAGTTCACAGAGAATTTCTATAAAAATGAAACAGCTTAATCAGTTAATCTGTTAATCCATGATTCAGGGAAGTGGAGCGGTTTGTTTCTCAACTCTGGTGAAGTTAACTATCTGAAAATAATCATTCCTAACTGTGCAGTGCTGCAGTGTTACCTCAAAATTCTTCTCTTCAAAAATAATATTATTTCAAAATAGGTATTCTCTTCGCATTCTAATGTATTCATCCTACGTATCCTTACTATCCTTTGGGTACAATATAGAGTGTGACCTGGCATAGATTGTACCAGCAACGAAATATAGCAGTGTTTGTGCCTGCTATGAGAAGCCATGACCGACCTCATTTAAACTCTTCTGTCGGGAGAATTAATTTGGAGTTGGAGCAGTTGCTTGGGTCGGGTGCAGGGTCACATACTGGTTTGGTTTCTGTTGATTCTCTCAGCAGATGGGATTGTACTAGACATGGCCTACACCTCAACAGGAACGGAAAGGGTAAACTGCCTGGGCTAATAGCAGGAAATGTAAAGGGGGGGGGGGGAGGCACTGCCGTGAGTGATAATATACCAGTGGTCATAGGTGCTGGAGCAGCACCTTTTTTAGGATAGGTAGGACAGAACGAAGTCAAGTTCTGAGAGAAGTAAAGATTGAAACATACCTTCAGTTTGATAAAGAAATCAAACAGCATAATCCTGGCACATTGGATCAGCGAACACAGCTGTTGGTTAAAAATTTACAGCAATAAGCAGAAATTTTATTTCCATCCGATTTCATCTCGGTAAATGTGAAATGGCGACTATCTTTAGAGCATCAAAATATTCGAGGGCTTAGAAGTAAAATTAATGAACTACTTATGTGCATTGATGAATCAGAGTCATCGAACCTAGTTGATATAATCTGCCTCTCTGGACATCATATGACCACTGGTATAGATATGTTAAACCTTACAGAGTTTAAGTTCAGTCAGATGAAAAAGAACTGTGACGTTTCAAAATGACACTGTAATTCTGAAAGAGAAAGGAAAGCACATACATGCGGACTGGAAAAGAGTGGATTATTCTCGAAAAGAGGTTATCAAATGAATATCAACCAATGTAAAATAAGACCATCATGTCATCGGAATGAGCGAGCACCTCGATAAATAAAGAATGGTGTTATTGACGTATAGTAATGTCTGCACTCCTAGCAGAATCACAATAAACATATAAAGAGAACGATCTCAAAACCACTATTTCTACGATATATCGTACAACTAGTTTACGAGTCACTTTATTTGGTCACTTTTATCAATTGAAGACACGAAGTTTGTAAATGTGTTGCCTACATGTGATGGAACTTTATTTGTAAAGTTCTGTTTACATCGCACAAATTTTACAATTCGCAGTTACCCGCTTCGGCCGCTGCCGTCGTCAGATCTGTTACAAATAGAACACCGGCAGTGAAACGAACTATGTTTAATTGGCTCAAGTGAAATTTATAGCAGGCCAAGCGATACATGACAAAATGAAAACTACTTACATCAGCCATGTATACTAACCATATGCGGGGTGGTTTTTTCCACCATGTACAAACTCGGATAAATCTAATGAACATATGTCCGGAAATGTATGGTTTCCATGCTACAAACCATTTATTTAATAATACATTGTCACAGAGGCTGTGGGCTAATACGTATTATACCATACAGTCAGTTACAGTATGTAATCATCGTTGATCCATTATGGACCATGGGACAAAGGCTGGCTTGTATTTCTTGATGCAATAATTTACCAACAGCCGTATGTATTGTAGAAATTTATTTTATGAACTTCTTATGTGCTACTAGTTTCGGCATTACGTTGGTGCCATTTTGAGTTCCCACACGTCATAGTCGTAAAATCGCTATACACAGAAGGAGCCATATAACTGGATCCGTGAACCAAATCGTTTGCAACAGCTGTTGGTGGCCAGGCGACACAGAATCGTTGTGCAACACGTACTTGGGCATCATAATTTTTTGCACGTCATGGTTCACGTTTCCCATGTGGCTGACCACTTTCTGTTTCCTTAAATAACGTAACTACCCGGCGAAGGGTCCGAACACTTGGACGATGTCGTCCAGGATACCGAGCAGCATACATAGCACACGCCCGTTAGGCATATTGATCACAATAGCCATACATCAACACGATATCGACCTTTTCCGCAACTAGTAAACGGTCCATTTTAACACGGGTAATGTATCACGAAGCAAATACCGTTCGCACTGACGGAATGTTACGTGATACCACGTACTTATATGTTTGTGACTATTACAGTGCCATCTATCACAAAGCGAAAAATGTGGTCCAACTAAAACATTCATATTTCCTTACGAACTACACGAATATGTAATAAAAAACGGGGGCTCCTATTTAAAAAAACGCAGTTGATATCCGCTTGACCTATGGCAGCGCCATCTAGCGGGCCAACCATAGCGCCATCTAGTTTCCCCCTTCAAGCTAGACAAGTTTCGTTCTTTGTAGTTTTTCTGTTTGACGCTTATTTCGTGAGATATTTGGCCCGGTCGCTATCGATGGACCACCCTGTATATGGCGGCTATGCATGGCTCTTAACCATGTAAATAGTTCGCATTTTTTTTATGTATCACATGTCCTGTTTACATTTTGCCTCAGTCAATTGAACTTAAATCGATGCAACACTGATTTTCGATTTGTAACAAATCTGAACTTGAGAGTAGCCCTCTTCCTCCCCCCTTCCATCCTGTGTTTTCTCCCCGCCTACCCTCTCCCTATCTCCTTTCTCCCCCCCCCCCGAGTCCTTTTGTACTGCCCTCCTCTGCCTTCCCCACTCCCTAGCACGTCTGCTCAGCACCCCCCACCCCTCTTATGGATCCTCATCTTCCATTGGCTCCTTTCCCCCCTCCCCCTTCACTTTTCCTCTCCTTTCCCCCTTTTTTTCCCGTCATCCCCCACTTGCTCTCTGGTGTGGTATGTCATATTTGTGCCAACTTTTTAGTGCCGTGTTTCAGTGAGTGTTCAGTGTTGTGCGTCTTTCCACAGTGTTGCGAACAGACATCATGCTGTCGCTGGGTGTGCATTTTATATCTGTTGCGAACAGAACCCAGACTGTCGCCGTGTTTTTTAATTGTCTGTCTATTATTTTTCTGCTTCCTGTGTATTTTATTAGCATCATCGACCCTGTGTTTTATGTTTTAAGCTCCAGAATTTTCTGGCATTTTACCTTTAAGTCACCGATTTATCGCGATCTGTTATTATATTTTTATTATCTTCATCTTTTTAAAACAAATTCTGTAGCCTGAAGAGTGGCGTAATAAGCTGCTGCCAGCCCGCCCCCTTTAGGGGGAATCGAAACTCAAATGGTTCAAATGGCTCTGAGCACTATGGGACTCAACTGCTGTGGTCATAAGTCCCCTAGAACTTAGAACTACTTAAACCTAACTAACCTAAGGACAGCACACAACACCCAGCCATCACGAGGCAGAGAAAATCCCTGACCCCGCCGGGAATCGAACCCGGGAACCCGGGCGTGGGAAGCGAGAACGCTACCGCACGACCACGAGATGCGGGCAATCGAAACTCAATAAAGGAAAAAAAAAAAAAGAAAGTAGCTGAGACCGCTGACTGTGAATTGTAAAATTTGTGTGGCCTAGCCAGCTTGACAGGCCTTTAGAAATAAGATTATTGTTTCAGAAATGGTACTTGAGCGTGTGCACACCAGTACAGCATACGTCAGGGTAGCGAAGTAGTGCGCCGCAAGAGTGATATAGGGTCGTATGGGGCGTACCCTTATATTATGACCTGTTTAAAGGGCACGTACCGTTCCGAAGTGGTATTTCCCTTCGTCGAATGCCCTTCCGAAGTACAGCGGCCTTCCAGAGGCCGTTCTTCCGCAGACGATGGCGTTCTCTGGTGCCACGTAGCCGCCCATGGCTGGTTGCCAGGAAGTATTGCGGCACGAGAGCACCTGGAAAGTCAAAGCACCATACTGGAGTCTCACAGAAAGGTCGCAGAAATCGGAAGTAACACGAGCTGAACCCTGAAACACTTCTCTTAAGTCCGCATCAAACCAGCTGCGCAGTAAAAGCTGAATATACGGGGTGTTCAAAAAGCCTCTCCGCATTGCCGTATGATAGTTAGCCGCATGTGCCGTTTGCCGCAGTGAATACAGCGGAATGAAACTCAGTGAAATAAAAGTTATTAATTTATTGAACATGGCTCTGAGCACTATGGGACTTCAATTCTGAGGTCATCACTCCCCTAGAACTTAGAACTATACTCCTGGAAATGGAAAAAAGAACACATTGACACCGGTGTGTCAGACCCACCATACTTGCTCCGGACACTGCGAGAGGGCTGTACAAGCAATGATCACACGCACGGCACAGCGGACACACCAGGAACCGCAGTGTTGGCCGTCGAATGGCGCTAGCTGCGCAGCATTTGTGCACCGCCGCCGTCAGTGTCAGCCAGTTTGCCGTGGCATACGGAGCTCCATCGCAGTCTTTAACACTGGTAGCATGCCGCGACAGCGTGGACGTGAACCGTATGTGCAGTTGACGGACTTTGAGCGAGGGCGTATTGTGGGCATGCGGGAGGCCGGGTGGACGTACCGCCGAATTGCTCACCACGTGGGGCGTGAGGTCTCCACAGCACATCGATGTTGTCGCCAGTGGTCGGCGGAAGGTGCACGTGCCCGTCGACCTGGGACCGGACCGCAGCGACCCACCGATGCACGCCAAGACCGTAGGATCCTACGCAGTGCCGTAGGGGACCGCACCGCCACTTCCCAGCAAATTAGGGACACTGTTGCTCCTGGGGTATCGGCGAGGACCATTCGCAACCGTCTCCATGAAGCTGGGCTACGGTCCCGCACACCGTTAGGCCGTCTTCCACTCACGCCCCAACATCGTGCAGCCCGCCTCCAGTGGTGTCGCGACAGGCGTGAATGGAGGGACGAATGGAGACGTGTCGTCTTCAGCGATGAGAGTCGCTTCTGCCTTGGTGCCAATGATGGTTGTATGCGTGTTTGGCGCCGTGCAGGTGAGCGCCACAATCAGGACCGCATACGACCGAGGCACACAGGGCCAACACCCGGCATCATGGTGTGGGGAGCGATCTCCTACACTGGCCGTACACCACTGGTGATCGTCGAGGGGACACTGAATAGTGCACGGTACATCCAAACCGTCATCGAACCCATCGTTCTACCATTCCTAGACCGGCAAGGGAACTTGCTGTTCCAATTGGACAATGCACGTCCGCATGTATCCCGTGCCACCCAACGTGCTCTAGAAGGTGTAAGTCAACTATCCTGGCCAGCAAGATCTCCGGATCTGTCCCCCATTGAGCATGTTTGGGACTGGATGAAGCGTCGCCTCACGCGGTCTGCACGTCCAGCACGAACGCTGGTCCAACTGAGGCGCCAGGTGGAAATGGCATGGCAAGCCGTTCCACAGGACTACATCCAGCATCTCTACGATCGTCTCCATGGGAGAATAGCAGCCTGCATTGCTGCGAAAGGTGGATATACACTGTACTAGTGCCGACATTGTGCATGCTCTGTTGCCTGTGTCTATCTGCCTGTGGTTCTGTCAGTGTGATCATGTGATGTATCTGACCCCAGGAATGTGTCAATAAAGTTTCCCCTTCCTGGGACAATGAATTCACGGTGTTCTTATTTCAATTTCCAGGATTGTACTTAAACCTAACTAACCTAAGGACATCACACACACCCATGCCCGAGGCAGGATTCGAACCTGCTACCGTAGCGGTCGCGCGGTTCCACACTGAAGCGCCTAGAACCGCTCGGCCACACCGGCCGGCAATATTCATTTTTACTAACAAATTTTCACATAAATGTTGACAGTGTACCCCCTGTTGTTGAATACAGAATTTAATTAGTCTAATCATGTTTCCAAAAAGAAGCTGTATCATTTCTCCTGTAACAGAAGCAGTGAAAGTGGATATTGCAGTTTACAAGAGCGAGGTGGCGCAGTGGTTAGACACTGGACTCGCATTCGGGGGGACGACGGTTCAATCCCGCGTTCGGCCATGCTGATTTAGGTTTTCTGTGATTTCCCTAAATCGCTCCAAGCAAATGCCGGGATGGTTCCTTTCAAAGGGAACGGCCGACTTCCTTCCCCGTCCTTCCCTAATCCGATGAGACCGATGACCTCGCTGTCTGATCTCCTTCCCCGACACAACCAACCAACCAGTTTTCAAATCATCGATGGATTTTGGACGCGTTTTTATAGACAGTTGCTTTCGCTGCACCCCAGAAGAAAAAGTCAGGTGGTGTTAGGTAAAGTGGAAGAATAAGTCAGGTGGTGTTAGGTAAGGCGATCGTGGAGGCCAAAGTCCCTGTGAAATTATGCGACCACCGAAAACATCAGCAAGCGGCGACACTAGAACGCGATCTTTATCGCGGTTGCACCATCTTGTTGAAAATAACCGTTCAGAATTTCACTTAACACACGTTCTCCTATCAATGGATGCAGAATATCACTGCAGTATAGTTGTGCTTGTCTTGTTTCGTTGAAAAATATGGGACCCACAACCTGACGTCTAGAAATTACCGTCCAAACTCCCATTTTCACAGAGTGAAGTGGTTCCCCATGAACACACAATGGATTTGCAGTACTCCACATACGAGAATTTTGCGAGTTCATATACCCGGATAAATGAAACCACGCCTCATCATTGAAAAACGTTTCATTAAGAATATCCCTTCCATTCAGTTGAAAGAAATTTTTGAACGATTGACCATAATGCAGTCCATTGCCATGATCAGTATTATTTAGTTCTTGCACGACTCTCATTTTGTATGGGAAAAGTTCTAATTTTTTCCTTACAGCTATGCGGGCCGTTCCGACACTAACATTGATTTCCTGGGCGAGTTTTCTTACTGTTCGGACCCGTGGACATTTTATCGGGAATATCGAGTAGTTTAACCTGAGACAAAACGCTAGGACGACCACTTCTCGGTGCATCTGTCACTGCACCCGTACTTCGAAATTTGTTAATCAAATCTCGCACAGTATCGCGATGCGGCAGTATTGTCTCCGGGAAAACTGAATTAAATGTTTGACGAACTGAAACTGTGTATTTACCGCCAGCTTTGAACACTCGTTCGACTAAAAACACATGTTCTTCAGTGGTTATCATTTTAACAATGACAAAAACGAAACAAACGAACAAAGGAACTATAACGTTCACGTCAACTCGTAACGACACACACCAACGATACTACTGACGCTGGCTGAGATAAACGAAACAGTGGAATGTTGGGAGAGTCCACTTGAATGGAAGTAACCCAGGCAGGCGAACAATCATACGGCACTGCGGAGAGACTTTTTGAATGATAGCATTCAGTTTTTGTTGGTGCAGCCTCTTCCGGAATTAAGGTGTTGCCAAATTTGGAAAAATACATTTGTAAGTATTTCGCATTTAAAAGAGCTGTAATCGATAAAAACGTGTTAGCACAACACTTAATATTCTATCTCTGACGCTACTACTGTATCACACTAAATAATTAGTGATGAGTCAAATGAAGCTAAGCAGAGGTATTATCTAAAACTAGTTACAGGTTAACAACATTTTAAAATAGAAGCTACTGCAAACACATCCTTTCAATTTTGAAGACAAGCAATCGCGTGTTCCACGATGAAAGTGTGGTGTCACCGCCACTTGCTAGGTGGTAGCTTTTAAATCGGCCGCGGTCCATTAGTATACGTCGGACCCGCGTGTCGCCACTGTCAGTAATTGCAGACCGAGCGCCGCCACACGGCAGGTCTAGAGAGACTTACTAGCACTCGCCCCAGTTGTACAGCCGACTTTGCTAGCGATGGTTCACTGACAAAATACGCTCTCATTTGGCGAGACGATAGTTGGCATAGCCTTCAGCTACGTCAATGGCTACGACCTAGCAAGGTGCCATTAGTAGTTTATTGCAGAATCTACAGAGTCTCATTTGTATCGTCATGAGTGATGTACCACAAGGATGGATTAAAGTTAAGTATTGCAGAAGCTACGTACTTTTCTTTATAGCATTCATTACGTATCCTGTTTCAGACCTATCTCTAGTCTGCGTGAGTGTAACGCGTGCCTTTCGGCTACTTCCGAGTGGCGTGGCTGTCTTGTTACGCCACAACAGAAAGACTTATCTCTGTTTTAAGATAGGATGTGGTGCATTAGCGACAAACTTGACTTAACAGCCAGTGCATTTTGTAAGCAGTTATAAGAATACATAGAATATTACTAATCATAAAATTCGATAAGTGGAGAATTGAAAATGTCTTCGAAATAGCTGTAATATATTCTTCACCATTTAGGTGTGTACAAGTACAACTGTTCACCAGTGCTGCACGTCTCTAATGACCTTGTTGCCGACGGGTTGTTAAACACTAATCTCCTTCTCATATATGCTTCACAAGACACATCCTCATGTCTAACAACAATAAAAACCACAGTAGGAAATGAGTATGTAAAAAATCCGCATCAGTTGCGAAATGTTTCCGGTCTTTATCCAGGTTTCAGCAAGAGTAATCTAGCCTTCTTCAGAAGCAAAAAAAAACTAATACACGCCAGAATAAGGCACACGAAAAGCTACAGTTCCGTGGTACTGTGTCAAGCAGCGTTACTTAGCTGAGGAACAGCCCCAGCCCCTCTTCGTGATAAGCGGTCGGTTAGCCGCGGACGCTACGTTGAATATTTTCCCTGTGTTCTCCTGGTCAAAGACTACCTGCCAGGGTAGTCGAGAGTGCTAACCGCTGCTTCCTAGACTCGGGTAGGCGCGCCGGCCCCAGATCGAACCCGCCTGGCGGATTAACAACGAGGGCCGGTGTGCCGGCCAGCCTGGATGTGGTTTTTAGGCGGTTTTCCACATCCCGCTAGGTGAATACCGGGCTGGTCCCCACCTTCCGCCTCAGTTAACAGGCGTCGCAGACGTTTTAAACACGTTCGCCCTGTTTACGATTTACACTAGATGCAGAACACTGATTCCATCTCTGGGGGTACAGGGTCGCGGCAGGGAGGGCATCCGGCCACCCCTAAAACTATCATTTCCAAATTCGTTGTAGCCACGCCGACCCTGCGATCGCTGCGGGACTATGGAATCAGCGAAAGAAAGAAGAGACCAGTAACATTTCGCAACTGAAGCGGATTTTTGACATATTAATTTATCACAGTTGCTGACGGGGCCGCAACATGTTAAAAAACAGTAGAAAATGCCGGCAACGACTTATGGACTTCTCTAGTACATGTGCCTTCATGTCACTGCAAAATCGGTCACCACAGTTCGATCCCCCCCCCCCCCCCCCCCCGGGCAACACCGTCTGTTGCTAGGTACACTGTCTTCCAGGTAAGGCACTCTCCGCTACCGTTAAAAACAAATGGAGCTAAAATCTCTTTCATTGTAAATTCAGGAGTAATGCAAATGGTCTGAAGTTCATCAGGTTATTTGTTAAAATACGGTAAATATACACTGACGTTAAAGAGAAACACCTTGAACGTCTAGAGACAGGACGATCATATTCACAGGACGTGTATATTAGCATGTTCTGCAAAAATGATTAGTATTTTAGTTACCTCGGTTAAGCATCTGTCGTGGTGCCTGGTAGGCACAAGGTTTGCCACGTGCCCTGATAAATTGTTCCATACGTGATGGCATCGACGCGTATATGGTGCTGATAACGTCCTGTGGTACAGCCATCCACGCTGGATTCACCTGGTTCCAAAGTTCATCTTCGGCATTGGGTCACAGAGCCGCTCCAGTTGTTTCACCATATCCCACACACTTCCGATTGGCTACAAGTCAGGTGATCTGGCGGGCCACGGCAAGAGGCTGACATACAGTGCCAATAATAAGGCAATAGTTTGTGAAGGAACATGTTATGTAATGTTATGTTTTGCTAACCGGGGGCCTAGAAACGACAGAGAGGCTCCGTCCCCGCCGCAGCTGCAGTGGTCCGCAACCCCACGATGACTACCGCAGTCCACTTCACCCCTCTCCGCCCCACTCCGAACCCAGGGTTATTGTGCGGTTCTGCCCCTGATGGCCCCCCCTAGGCAACGTCTCACACCAGGCGAGTGTAACCCCTATGTTTGTGTGGTAGAGTAATGGTGGTGTACGCGTACGTGGAGAACTTGTTTGCACAGCAATCGCCGATATAGTGTAGCTGAGGCGGAATAAGGGGAACGAGCCAGCATTCACCGAGGCAGATAGAAAACCGCCTAAAAACCACCCACGGACTGGCCGACTCACCGCACCTCGGCACAAATCCGCCGGGCGGATTCGTGCCAGTGACCGGCGCCTCTTCCTGCCCGGAAAGCAGTGAGTTAGAGCGCACGGCCAACCGGGCAGTCGAAGGAGCATGTGGTTGTGCATTGTCTTGCTGAAAAATGGCGTTTGGGGTGTTGTGCAGAAAGGGTATGGCTACAGATCTCAGGATCTCTTCACATAGGTCACACTGGGAACAGTGTCCTGGACAAACACCAACTATGATTTGTGATTGTACCCAATAGCACCCCTCACCATAAGGCCCTGAACTGGCGCTGTATGTCTCGTGCGAATGCAGTCACTGTGATGGGGCTCCCCTGCCTGCGGCGAAACAAAATGCGGTCATTATTTTGAACCTGGATTCGTCCGAAGACACTATCCAATGCCATTCCTGATCCCAGTGACTTTGTTCCATACGTCATTGCCCTCTAGCATGTCTGCACGTTCGCCAAACGTAGGCAGAGAAGTGGACGATGAGCACTTAACGCATGCCGTAACGAATGGTGGCGCACTGTCACGCTTGATAGTGTACGATGTGTTACACTGTTCCACTGTTGCGCCAGAGCAGAGTAGGACGCACATCTGTCCTTCAATGTCATTCGAACGAGGTGCCGATCTTCTCAGGAGGTGGTCTGGGTGGGGCGACCTGATCCATCTCATGGCCTTCCGTGAACCATTCTACACACACACGTTACATCTACATATCTACTCCGCAATTCACATTTAAATGCTTGGCTGAGGGTTCATCGAACCACAATCATCCTATCTCTCTACCATTCCACTCCCGAACAGCGCGCGGGAGAAACGAACACCTAAACCTTTCTGTTCGACCTCTGATTTCCCTTATTTTATTTTGATGATCATTCCTACCTATGTAGGTTGGGCTCAACAAAATATTTTCGCATTCGGAAGAGAAAGTTGGTGACTGAAATTTCGTAAATAGATCTCCCCGCGACGAAAAACGTCTTTGCTTTAATGACTTCCTTCCCAACTCGCGTATCATATCTGCCACACTCTCTCCCCTATTACGTGATAATACAAAAAGAGCTGCCCTTTTTTGCTCCCTTTCGATGTCCTCCGTCAATCCCACTTGGTAAGGATCCCACACCGCGGAGCAATATTCTAACAGAGGACGAACGAGTGTAGTGTAAGCTGTCTCTTTAGTGGACTTGTTGCATCTTCTAAGTGTCCTGCCAATGAAACACAACCTTTGGCTCGCCTTCCCCACAATATTATCTATATGGTCTTTCCGACTGAAGTTGTTCGTAATTTTAACACCCAGGTACTTATTTGGATTGACACCCTTGAGAATTGTACTATTTATCGAGTAATCGAATTCCTACGGATTTCTTTTGGAAATCATGTGGATCACCTCACACTTTTCGTTATTTAGCGTCAACTGCCACCTGCCACACCATACAGCAAACTTTTCTAAATCGCTTTGCAACTGATACTGGTCTTCGGATGACCTTACTAGACGGTAAATTACAGCATCATCTGCGAACAACCTAAGAGAACTGCTCAGATTGTCACCCAGGTCATTTATATACACTCCTGGAAATGGAAAAAAGAACACATTGACACCGGTGTGTCAGACCCACCATACTTGCTCCGGACACTGCGAGAGGGCTGTACAAGCAATGATCACACGCATGGCACAGCGGACACACCAGGAACCGCGGTGTTGGCCGTCGAATGGCGCTAGCTGCGCAGCATTTGTGCACCGCCGCCGTCAGTGTCAGCCAGTTTGCCGTGGCATACGGAGCTCCATCGCAGTCTTTAACACTGGTAGCATGCCGCGACAGCGTGGACGTGAACCGTATGTGCAGTTGACGGACTTTGAGCGAGGGCGTATAGTGGGCATGCGGGAGGCCGGGTGGACGTACCGCCGAATTGCTCAACACGTGGGGCGTGAGGTCTCCACACTACATCGATGTTGTCGCCAGTGGTCGGCGGAAGGTGCACGTGCCCGTCGACCTGGGACCGGACCGCAGCGACGCACGGATGCACGCCAAGACCGTAGGATCCTACGCAGTGCCGTAGGGGACCGCACCGCCACTTCCCAGCAAATTAGGGACACTGTTGCTCCTGGGGTATCGGCGAGGACCATTCGCAACCGTCTCCATGAAGCTGGGCTACGGTCCCGCACACCGTTAGGCCGTCTTCCGCTCACGCCCCAACATCGTGCAGTCCGCCTCCAGTGGTGTCGCGACATGCGTGAATGGAGGGACGAATGGAGACGTGTCGTCTTCAGCGATGAGAGTCGCTTCTGCCTTGGTGCCAATGATGGTCGTATGCGTGTTTGGCGCCGTGCAGGTGAGCGCCACAATCAGGACTGCATACGACCGAGGCACACAGGGCCAACACCCGGCATCATGGCGTGGGGAGCGATCTCCTACACTGGCCGTACATCACTGGTGATCGTCGAGGGGACACTGAATAGTGCACGGTACATCCAAACCGTCATCGAACCCATGGTTCTACCATTCCTAGACCGGCAAGGGAACTTGCTGTTCCAACAGGACAATGCACGTCCGCATGTATCCCGTGCCACCCAACGTGCTCTAGAAGGTGTAAGTCAACTACCCTGGCCAGCAAGATCTCCGGATCTGTCCCCCATTGAGCATGTTTGGGACAGGATGAAGCGTCGTCTCACGCGGTCTGCACGTCCAGCACGAACGCTGGTCCAACTGAGGCGCCAGGTGGAAATGGCATGGCAAGCCGTTCCACAGGACTACATCCAGCATCTCTACGATCGTCTCCATGGGAGAATAGCAGCCTGCATTGCTGCGAAAGGTGGATATACACTGTACTAGTGCCGACATTGTGCATGCTCTGTTGCCTGTGTCTATGTGCCTGTGGTTCTGTCAGTGTGATCATATGATGTATCTGACCCCAGGAATGTGTCAATAAAGTTTCCCCTTCCTGGGACAATGAATTCACGGTGTTCTTATTTCAATTGCCAGGAGTGTAGATCAGGAACAACAGAGGTTCCAAGACGCTTCCCTGGGAAACACCTGATCAGTTTCACTCGATGATTTGCCGTCTATTTCTACGAACTGGACCTTCCTGACAGGAAATCACTAATCCAGTCGCACAACTCTGCCGAAAGAGTTCGCCCACACGATCAACAATTTCCCGGATGGATGCGTCGCGTTCTCCCATCCCAATAATGCGCCGTCTTTCAAACTCACTGATTTGTCGGTACGGTCCGCGCATAAGCCTGCACGCCTGCCATATCACAGTGACACATCACCTGCTGTTTACAGCTACAGCGAGAGCCACAGGTACATCTTTACCAGTAGGTGGTGTTGCCCCGCTGTAACCCGCCAGGTTAGCCGAGATCGCTAATGCGCTGCTTCCTGGACTCGGGTGGGCGCACCGGCCCCGGATCGAATCCGAATAAGAAGAATATCTTTTCCGGTTCCTTTCACTGACATAAGATCTCCAAAAGATGAAGATAAACGTCTGCATTGGTAGTGGTTTCAAACAACATCGGGCCGATAAAACACTACCGAAGATAACACAGAAAAGGAAATATTTTTTTATGTGTTGTGTTATGACTCCAAAGACGCTGCTGTGTTTAACTGCATCCATTATTACCATAGGTATATTACGGCGTGATCGTCATGTTCAGGTTATCTGGGAACGGTACATAGTTTGGTAAAATATTTCAAATTTGTAAGCAGATAATTTACATATTACAAAATGTTGGTTTGCTACATTAAACAGGTGGTGTTGATATCTACAGGGTGTTACAAAAAGGTACGGACAAACTTTCAGGAAACATTCCTCACACACAAATAAAGAAAAGATGTTATGTGGACATGTGTCCGGAAACGCTTACTTTCCATGTTAGAGCTCATTTTTGTTTCGTCAGTATGTGCTGTACTTCTTCGATTCACAGCCAGTTGGCCCAATTGAAGGAAGGTATTGTTGTCTTCGGTGCTTGTGTTGACATGCGACTCATTGCTCTACTGTACTAGCATCAAGCACATCAGTGCGTAGCATCAACAGGTTAGTGTTCATCACGAACGTGGTTTTGCAGTCAGTGCAATGTTTACAAATGCGGAGTTGGCAGATGCCCATTTGATGTATGGATTAGCACGGGGCAATAGCCGTGGCGCGGTACGTTTGTATCGAGACAGATTTCCAGAACGAAGGAAGACGTTCGAAGCAATTGAGCGGCGTCTTAGGGAGCACGGAACATTCCAGCCTATGACTCGCGACTGGGGAAGACCGAGAACGACGAGGACACCTGCAATGGACGAGGCAATTCTTCGTGCAGTTGACGATAACCCTAATGTCAGCGTCAGAGAAGTAGCTGCTGTACAAGGTAACGTTGACCACGTCACTGTATGCAGAGTGCTACGGGAGAACCAGTTGTTTCCGTACCGTGTACAGCGTGTGCTGGCACTATCAGCAGCTGATTGGCCTCCACGGGTACACTTCTGCGAATGGTTCACCCAACAACGTGTCAATCCTCATTTCAGTACAATTGTTCTCTTTACGGATGAGGCTTCATTCCAACGTGATCAAATTGTAAATTTTCACAATCAACATGTGTGGGCTGACGAGAATCCGCACGAAATTGTGCAATCACGTCATCAACCCAGATTTTCTGTGAACGTTTGGCCAGGCATTGTTGGTGATGTGATTGGGCCCCATGTTCTTCCACCTACGCTCAATGGAGCACGTTATCATGATTTCATACGGGATACTCTACCTGTGCTGCTAGAACATGTGCCTTTACAAGTACGACACAACATGTGGTTGATGCACGATGGAGCTCCTGCACATTTCAGTCGAAATGTTCGTACGCTTCTCAACAACAGATTCGGTGACCGATGGATTGGTAGAGGCGGACGAATTCCATGGCCTCCATGCTCTCCTGACCTCAACCCTCTTAACTTTCATTTATGGGGGCATTTGAAAGCTCTTGTCTACGCAACCCCGGTACCAAATGTAGAGACCCTTCGTGCTCGTATTGTGGACGGCTGTAATACAATACACCATTCTCCAGAGCTGCATCAGCGCATCAGGGATTTCATGCGAGGGAGGGTGGATGCATGTATCCTCGCTAACGGAGGACATTTTGAACATTTCCTGTAACAAAGTGTTTGAAGTCACGCTGGTACGTTCTGTTGCTGTGTGTTTCCATTCCATGATTAATGTGATATGAAGAGAAGTAATAAAATGAGCTCTAACATGGAAAGTAAGCGTTTCCGGACTCGTGTCCACATAACATTTTCTTTCTTTGTGTGTGAGGAATATTTCCTGAAAGTTTGGCCGTACCTTTTTGTAACATCCTGTATATCAAATCGATGTCTCAGTTGCTGTCACACTATTGTAAAAGAGTGCTCCTTTGTTCTTACTGGAGCTATAAGAGATGTTAAACTATTGTTGGAGTACTCTTTGTGAATTATGGAAGTTTCTTTCACAATGACGTTTCGAGACAGCTATATTGACAGTTGAGTCAGATATATGGTTAAACGTTGTTTCCTTATATGGTACTTGGAGTGTCATACCTTTGTTCTTACTATCCGTAATATATTCCTTGTAAGATTCGCGTTTATGTGGCTCTACGTTCATAAGTAATTTCAACCTAACCTTTTTTAAGGAATTGGTTATGCCCGATAGTATTGTGATACGTGAGGTTTGTGACTATTTCCAAATGATGTTTTCTCAAACGTATGCTTTCCAGGCAAGTGAGGCAATACTGACCCTACGACTCATCTTAGAAGCTAGCTTAAGGAAAGGCAAAGCTACGTTTCTAGCATTTGTAAACTTAGAGAAAGCTTTTGACAATGTTGACTGGAATAATTTCTTTCAAATCCTGAAGGTGGCAGGGGTAAAATACAGGGAGCAAAAGGCTATTTACAATTTGGGAAGGGAGTAAGACAGGGTTATAGCCTCTGCCCGATGTTATTCAATCTGTATATTGAGCAATCAGTAAAGTAAACAAAAGAAAAATTTGGAGTAGGTATTAAAATCCATGGAGAAGAAATAAAAACTTTGAGGTTCGCCGATGACATTGTAATTCTGTCAGAGACAGCAAAGGACTTTGAAGAGCAGTTGAACGGAATGGACAGTGTCTTGAAAGGAGGGTATAAGATGAACATCAACAACAGCAAAACGAGGATAATGGAATGAAGTCGAATTAAATGGGGTGATGCTGAGGGAATTAGATTAGGAAATGGGACACATAAAGTAGTAAAGAAGTTTTGCTATTTGGAGAGCAAAATAACTGATGTTGGTCGAAGTAGAGAGGATATAAAATGTAGACTGGCAATGTCAAGGAAAGCGTTTCTCAAGAAGAGAAATTTGTTAACATCGAATATAGATTTAGGTGTCAGGAAGTCGTTTCTGAAAGTATTTGTATGGAGTGTAGCCATGTATGGAAGTGAGACATGGACGATAACTAGTTTGGACAAGAAGAGAATAGAAGCTTTCGAAATGTTGTGCTACAGAAGAATGCTGAAGATTAGATGGATAGATCACATAACTAATGAGGAGGTATTGAATAGAATTGGGGAGAAGAGGAGTTTGTGGTACAACTTGACTGGAAGAAGGGATCGCTTGGTAGGACATGTTCTGAGGCATCAAGGGATCACAAATTTAGTATTCGAGCGCAGCGTGGAGGGTAAAAATCGTAGAGGGAGACCAAGAGATGAATACACTAAGCAGATTCAGAAGGATGTAGGTTGCAGATGAAGAAGCTTGCACAGAATAGAGTAGGATGGAGAGCTGCATCAAACCAGTCTCAGGACTGAAGACCACAACAACAACATTGTTTCCAGTGCTTATTTTTAATTTCGTAGTACACGTGTTGTTAGAGACCGTAGAAGCCATTCCAAGTGGATATGAACTGATACTGGCAGGAAATTTTAATAGCAGAGTAGGGATAGAGATGGATAATAAGGATATTGGGATGTTTGGGAGTATGTAAGGAATAAGAACAGGGAAAGTTTTGTGGAGCAGCATGGAGCAGCATGAATTACAAGTAGAAAATACATTTTTTCCCACAAGGATGCACATAAATTTAAATGGTATAACAATACAAGAGGGTTGAAATCAATTATTGATCATCTAATCTAGAGGCAAAAGGCCAATTTAAAAATTGACTATATCAGAATTGGAGGACCACATTCTGTAAGTGGCCATATTTTGGCAGAATGTGAAATAAGTGGTCCCCACACTTTCTGGAGTAGCGGCAAACAGAAGAGGTCGTAGCATAATGACTTGCCTACCCTAAGGTATAATTTTGACAGTTCGTAAGTAGGCTGTTTAGGTTTTTTTGTTGCTAACGCCACGTAGCGCTCTATATGAAAATCACTGGCTGTGCTGAGTGCTGTCTGTGGCAGGTTGCCATTGTTGGAATATTCGCTATTGTAGTGTTGGGCAGTTGGCTGTTAACAGCGCGTAGCGTTGCGCAGTTGGAGGTGAGCCCCCAGCAGTGGTGGATGTGGGGAGAGAGATGGCAGAGTTTTGAGAGTGGACGATATGGACGTGTGTCCATCAGAAAGAGTAAATTTGCAATACTGGATATCATGAACTGATATATGATAACTTTTGAATATTATTAAGGTAAATACATTGTTTGTTCTCTATCAAAATCTTTCATTTGCCAACTATGCCTATCAGTAGTTAGTGCCTTCAGTAGTTAGAATCATTTATTTAGCTGGCAGAATTGGCGCTCGCTGTATTGCAATAGTTCGAATAACGAAGATTTTTGTGAGGTAAGTGATTCATGAAAGGTATAGGTTATTGTTAGTCAGGGCCATTCATTTGTAGGGATTAGTGAAAGTCAGACTGCGTTGCGCTAAAGCTATTGTGTGTCAGTTTAGTGAATGTCCGAGTACGTTCAGTTTTGCTCAGCTGTTTGAAAATTAAATAACGTGGAGGTTTTCCAGCACTGTCACTTATAAAATTTTTCTAAGGGGATGTTTCAAGTTTAAGGGAAAATAGTAGCGAGTAGGAATCAAACTGGAGAGTGCAGTAGAAGAGGAATCCGAGCATATAAAGAAGGCCGTAGATGAAGCAGCGAAAGAAGCCCTTGGATAGTATGAGAATATGAAACCAGTTTGGTGGGATGCGGAAATAGCGCAGATGATTGAAAGGAAAAAAAGAAGCTTATTTGGCGTTCGTGAATATGAATGAATGTGAGAGAACAGATAAATATACTATATTAAATACAGTACTAAAAAAGAGGAGTGTTAAAAGGGAAAAACGAGGCGTGGGGAAAAAAGATGTGAATATGTAGAAAGGATGACTGGTTGCGCTCGTAGTGCTGAGGCATGAAAAACAATCAGGTTAGTACGAGTGTCAACTAATGACAAGTTACAGCAAAACAACATTAGTCACGAATTTAAAGGATTTATTCCAGGAGCATCGGACTGAATTTTCATATAGTTGTGAGGTGAAGCTGCCATAAGAAAAGTTATGGAGCTTAGACATAAAATTTCTTCAACAGGGTTATGAGGAACTGTAAGATGAAGAAGGCAATCCAGAGATAGTGATGTTTGGTCCACTCCACCGAAACTGTTGGAGACGCTAAGGAGGATATCTGAAATAGCATCAAATGGAGCTGTTCCATCAGAATGGAAAAGATGTTACATAACAGCAGTGCATAAGAAAGGGTGACGTAATGAGCCATATGGGATTGGCAGTGATCCCTTTCGTTATAATATTGTACTCGAAGGTATTGTAATATCTGGCAGAGAAACGAACAAATCACAAGCAGCTAGAAGAGCAAGCAGGATTCGGCGTAGGAGGATCGGTAATGGACAATGGAAACTAATATGTGGACTACGCACAAACATTGACTAGAGAGACATGTTGCATTGGTTGACGCAGAGAAAGTATTTGATAATTTACCCACCAACAAACTGTGGAAAAAATTTGTAAGAGACAGAGGTAGATCAAAGATTTCTAGAGGCTGTTAGGGAATTATGTGAAAATAACAAAGCGAGAGTAAAGATTGGGAATAGTAGGACAGAATAATTCGAGGTGAGCAAGAGTGTGGCCGAGCGGTTCTAGGCGCTACAGTCTGGAACCGCGCTACCACTACGGTCGCAGGTTCGAATCCTGTCACGGGCATGGATTTCTGTGATGTCCTTAGGTTAGTGAGGTTTAAGTAGTTCTAAGTTCTAGGGGACTGATGACCTCAGAAGTCCCATAGTGCTCAGAGCCACTTGAACCATTTGAGCAAGAGTCTATAAGCTGTATCTAGGAGCAATCCTGCAAACTTGGCATAGAGAAAGACATGTTATGATAGCGACAGTAGAGGACAGCAAGATAGTTAGCATGTATTTTACAGATGATCGGGCTGTACTATGAGAAGATGAAGACGCTTTGAGCTATATGGCAAGAAAGCTTGGCCGGAAGGTTGGCCAGAAGATGAACATGAAGAAGTGTGGGTACTTGGCTTTTGGAACGGAAAAACAACCGAGCTAGGTAAATAATTGGCTCCTTTTACCGACATTCCGACTCAGCAGCATTAGTGGCAGAACAACTGAGAGAACATCTGGAATACATTTCACATAAATTTTCTCAGCATGTTATAATCTTAGGTGGAGACTTCAGTTTACCAGATGTAGACTGGGACACTCAGATGTTTAGGACGGATGGTAGGGACAGAGTATCGAGTGACATTATACTGAGTGCACTATCCGAAAATTACCTCGAGCAATTAAACAGAGAACCGACTGGTGGAGATAACATCTTGGACCTACTGATAACAGAAAGACCCGAACTTTTCGACTCTGTAAGCGCAGAACAGGGAATCGGTGACCATAAGGCCGTTGCAGCTTCCCTGAATATAGAAGTAAATAGGAATTTTAAAAAATGGAGGAAGGTTTATCTGTTTAGCAAGAGTAATAGAAGGCAGATTTCAGACTACCTAACAGAAGAAACGAAAATTTCTGTTCCGACACCGACAACGTTGAGTGTTTATGGAAAAAGTTCAAGGAAATCGTAAAATGCGTTTTAGACAGGTACGTGTCGAGTAAAAGTGTGAGGGACGGGAAAAACCCACCGTGGTTCAACAACAAAGTTAGGTTCAAAAAATGGTTCAAATGGCTCTAAGCACTGTGGGACTTAACATCTGAGGTCATCAGTCCCCTAGGACTTAGCCTAGCCTAAGGACATCACACACATCCATGCCCGAGGCAGGATTCGAACCTGCCATCGTAGCAGTCGCGCGGTTCCGGACTGAACCGCCTAGAACTGCTCGACCACCGCAGCCGGCAACAAAGTTAGGAAACTACTGCGAAAGCAAAGAGAGCTTCACTGCAAGTTTAAACACAGCCTAAACCTCTCAGACAAACAGAAGCTAAACAATGTCAAAGTTCGCGTAAGGAGGGCTATGCGTGAAGCGTTCAGTGAATTCGAAAGTAAAATTCTATGCACCGACTTGACGGAAAATCCTAGGAAGTTCTGGTATTACGATAAATTAGTAAGTGGCTCGAAACAGCATATCCAGACACTCTGGGATGATGATGGCATTGAAACAGAAGATGACACGCCTAAAGCTGAAATACTATTTTTCCAAAGCTGTTTCAAAGAGGAAGACCGCACTGCAGTTCCTTCTCTAAATCCTCACACAAACGAACAAGTGGCTGACATCGAAATAAGTGTCCAAGGAATAGAAAAGCACCTGGGATCACTCAACAGAGGAAAGTCCACTGGACCTGACGGGATACCAATTCGATTCTACACAGAGTACGCGAAAGAACTTGCCCCCCTTCTAACAGCCGTGTACCGCAAGTCTTTAGAGGAACAGAAGGTTCCAAATGATTGGAAAAGAGCACAGGTAGTCCCAGTCTTCAAGAAGGGTCGTCGAGCAGATGCGCAAAACTATAGACCTATATCTCTGACATCGATCTGTTGTAGAATTTTAGAACATGTTTTTTGCTCGCGTATCATGTCGTTTCTGGAAACCCAGAATCTACTCTGTAGGAATCAACATGGATTCCTGAAACAGCGATCGAGTGAGACCCAACACGCTTGTTCATGAGACCCAGAAAATATTAAATACAGGCTCCCAGGTAGATGCTATTTTCCTTGATTTCCGGAAGGCGTTCGATACAGTTCCGCACTGTCGCCTGATAAACAAAGTAAGAGCCTACGGAATATCAGACCAGCTGTGTGGTTGGATTGAAGAGTTTTTAGCAAACAGAACACAGCATGTTGTTATCAATGGAGAGACGTCTACAGACGTTAAAGTAACCTCTGGCGTGCCACAGGGGAGTGTTATGGGACCATTTCTTTTGACAATATATATAAATGACCTAGTAGATAGTGTCGGAAGTTCCATGCGGCTTTTCGCGGATGATGCTGTAGTATACAGAGAAGTTGCAGCATTAGAAAATTGTAGCGAAATGCAGGAAGATATGCAGCGGATAGGCACTTGGTGCAGGGAGTGGCAACTGACCCTTAACATAGACAAATGTAATGTATTGCGAATACATAGAAAGAAGGATCCTTTATTGTATGATTATATGATAGCGGAACAAACACTGGTAGCAGTTACTTCTGTAAAATATCTGGGAGTATGCGTGCGGAACGATTTGAAGTGGAATGATCATATAAAATTAATTGTTGGTAAGGCGGGTACCAGGTTGAGATTCATTGGGAGAGTCCTTAGAAAATGTAGTCCATCAACAAAGGAGGTGGCTTACAAAACACTCGTTCGACCTATACTTGAGTATTGCTCATCAGTGTGGGATCCGTACCAGATCGGGTTGACGGAGGAGATAGAGAAGATCCAAAGAAGAGCGGCGCGTTTCGTCACAGGGTTATTTGGTAACCGTGATAGCGTTACGGAGATGTTTAACAAACTCAAGTGGCAGACCCTGCAAGAGAGGCGCTCTGCATCGCGGTGTAGCTTGCTCGCCAGGTTTCGAGAGGGTGCGTTTCTCGATGAGGTATCGAATATATTGCTTCCCCCTACTTATACCTCCCGAGGAGATCACGAATGTAAAATTAGAGAGATTAGAGCGCGCACAGAGGCTTTCAGACAGTCGTTCTTCCCGCGAACCATACGCGACTGGAACAGGAAAGGGAGATAATGACAGTGGCACGTAAAGTGCCCTCCGCCACACACCGTTGGGTGGCTTGCGGAGTATAAATGTAGATGTAGATGTAGATGTATAAATGTAGGTGTAGATGAAAGTAAATACTTTGGAGGTAGATGGAGAAATAATTGTAGGTGTAGAAAGGGCAAAATATCTTCAGGTATTATTTAATAAACACGGCACAAGCAATGATAAAATCACTTGCAGGATTAATAAACGACGAACTGTAACAAGGACAATGGACTGTGTTCTGTTGAGGAAAAAGGTTAGAGGAAGAGAGTGTAGTGTATGGAGCAGAAGTCTGGGATGTTAGCAAAAGAAATAAGAATAAACTACTTGCCACTGAGATGCAATACGAAGCTCAGGCTTTACTACAGGACAGGATAAGGATGTTATCCGACAACGGATGAAAATGAATAGTGGTATCTGTGACGACATCCGACAAAAGCAGCGGATGCGGTTCGGCCCTGTGACTAGGATGAATGAAGAGAGGGTACCTAATAGTGTACTACGATGGATACTATCCCAGCGGACGCAAATGACAAAATGGCCCACGGTGCAAATGGCAAAATGATGTGGAGGATGCAGTGGAAGCAAAGATTATTAACGTTCAGGAAAGTCAGAAGAAGACGGCGACAGGATGGGGATAAACGGCGCCAGACGTAGTCAGTTTGCAAGAAGAAGGCAAGAAGAAGAAAAAGAACAAGAAGAAGAACAAGAAGAGAAATAAAAAGAAGTAACTTGATCTCTGGATTCATTTTTTTTACTGATCTCTTGTTTGAGAGAATAATTTAATTAACATTTTGTATGTAATGTCTGTGTTTCATTTCGATCTGTTCATTTAGAATTTCTTGGGGTGATTTTGTATGTGTGTGAATATATCTCGATTTCTTTAAGAATACTCATTAGTGGTCATTTTTGTGCAGTGTGTAAAATCTCGACCGTTGTATATCTCACTGATGTCAAATCACGGGAGAAGGTTGATGGTTTAATGTCGCTCTCACTAATGTGTTCTCGGCATCAAATATTAAAATTCCGTCCAGCTTGACATATACAGAACTTTTCACATACTTAACAATGAATATTATACATGTCTGGATTTGAATATTGGTTTGGCTTTGTTTGTCCGGAGCGTAGTAGTGCTCGAAAATTGAGTAGTGTCTCTATGCAAATTTTGTTTTAGTTTGCTTCAGTACTGCGTTAATTGTGTGAGGTAGATGCGTAGCGCGTACGTTGTTTTGCAGGTGATTCTCTTCTAAGCTGTATTGTATAGGCTTAGTGCGCGTACATAAAGTTATGCGACAATTTTAGGATCAAAACTATTTCGTTCTGCAACGTGTTGAATTTGGAATTCTTTTTGTGTGATGTCTCGCTCCAGAAGCAAATTAATTAATCGTGATAGCATCAAAATATACGTTCATTTTAGATTTTGTGTGACAGGAATGTGCTTTACTTTTGTTTCCTGTTGTGGTCGGTTTCAGATAAATCTCAAATTTGTATGCATAATAGGTGTTTCCTATGGTCAAATCCAGGTAATTTATTGTTTTGTTATTTCGTAATTCTATACTGAATTTTATTTTGGGGTGCAAATTGTTGAGAGCATCATGTATTGGTTGAGTGTTTCGTTATTTCCATCCATTAACATCAGTGTGTCATCAAAATATCTATAGTAGTACACGATTTTGGTGGTTGTTCTGTTTCTGGCGCGTGAGAATTTCACTTCTTAATTATTTTTTAAAAATTTTCGCTTCTAAGCCTGCGATCCTGCGTTCCATTGAACTGAAAGTAATTTTGTTTCAGTATTAAGTTTAATAACTAAACTATCTCATTGAGGCCAAAAAATTTTCAGTCCAACAGTCTACACACTCTGATAATTTGTTGAAATAGTAGCCATTTGGTATGTTTTTAATTTGCTTTTGAACCGGTAGGGATTTCCAGTTTCATGCTTTGTGTTAAGAGGTAGCTTGTTGAGTATCTTTCCAACAGCTTACATAATTCCTTTCTGAATACTCGTCAGAGGGCAAAGTCTTCATTAGAATTATTTCTCTGCTATTATGACTGTGCGTATCTTCAGTAGAGACCGATTTTTTCGTGGTCAAGAAGCAAAGATTAAACGGGTAGTTAGTGTAAGAATCCCAAAGTCTTTAAGGGGACCACATCCTGCCTATCTAACCCACGTTAATTTAGGAAAAGTATTTGACCCATTTCTGAAAAAAAAACTATTCGATGCACGACCTTAATATTTTTACTGTATGTTACATGATGCTAATAGAGTCGACTGTACAAAAATCTACTTTATTCATTTTATAGTTTTTAAGAAATACTTATTCAAATTTATTAACAAAAAATATTAAGTTTTTTCTGCAGAAAATATTTTTTTGTCAACTTCCTAATGGGGGAATATTAATGAATGTAGTATCAGAGGTGGCTTTTTATGTTATGCAGACTCTCTGAAAATTTCATTCATTTATCTATGATACACTCCTGGAAATGGAAAAAAGAACACATTGACACCGGTGTGTCAGACCCACCATACTTGCTCCGGACACTGCGAGAGGACTGTACAAGCAATGATCACACGCACGGCACAGCGGACACACCAGGAACCGCGGTGTTGGCCGTCGAATGGCGCTAGCTGCGCAGCATTTGTGCACCGCCGCCGTCAGTGTCAGCCAGTTTGCCGTGGCATACGGAGCTCCATCGCAGTCTTTAACACTGGTAGCATGCCGCGACAGCGTGGACGTGAACCGTATGTGCAGTTGACGGACTTTGAGCGAGGGCGTATAGTGGGCATGCGGGAGGCCGGGTGGACGTACCGCCGAATTGCTCAACACGTGGGGCGTGAGGTCTCCACAGTACATCGATGTTGTCGCCAGAGGTCGGCGGGAGGTGCACGTGCCCGTCGACCTGGGACCGGACCGCAGCGACGCACGGATGCACGCCAAGACCGTAGGATCCTACGCAGTGCCGTAGGGGACCGCACCGCCACTTCCCAGCAAATTAGGGACACTGTTGCTCCTGGGGTATCGGCGAGGACCATTCGCAACCGTCTCCATGAAGCTGGGCTACGGTCCCGCACACCGTTAGGCCGTCTTCCGCTCACGCCCCAACATCGTGCAGCCCGCCTCCAGTGGTGTCGCGACAGGCGTGAATGGAGGGACTAATGGAGACGTGTCGTCTTCAGCGATGAGAGTCGCTTCTGCCTTGGTGCCAGTGATGGTCGTATGCGTGTTTGGCGCCGTGCAGGTGAGCGCCACAATCAGGACTGCATACGACCGAGGCACACAGGGCCAACACCCGGCATCATGGTGTGGGGAGCGATCTCCTACACTGGCCGTACACCACTGGTGATCGCCGAGGGGACACTGAATAGTGCACGGTACATCCAAACCGTCATCGAACCCATCGTTCTACCATTCCTAGACCGGCAAGGGAACTTACTGTTCCAACAGGACAATGCACGTCCGCATGTATCCCGTGCCACCCAACGTGCTCTAGGAGGTGTAAGTCAACTACCCTGGCCAGCAAGATCTCCGGATCTGTCCCCCATTGAGCATGTTTGGGACTGGATGAAGCGTCGTCTCACGCGGTGTGCACGTCCAGCACGAACGCTGGTCCAACTGAGGCGCCAGGTGGAAATGGCATGGCAAGCCGTTCCACAGGACTACATCCAGCATCTCTACGATCGTCTCCATGGGAGAATAGCAGCCTGCATTGCTGCGAAAGGTGGATATACACTGTACTAGTGCCGACATTGTGCATGCTCTGTTGCCTGTGTCTATGTGCCTGTGGTTCTGTCAGTGTGATCATGTGATGTATCTGACCCCAGGAATGTGTCAATAAAGTTTCCCCTCCCTGGGACAATGAATTCACGGTGTTCTTATTTCAATTTCCAGGAGTGTAGTTTCTGATATTTTGGTTCATATGTACTAAAAATTATGTTTGCGGGAAATTGATTAAAAAAAACTTTTGAAATTTGTTACTTACAGTTAGTTAAAACTGTCCTGGTACATTTGATGGCCTTTCTTTGGCCTCTACCTGGTCTTCCAGCTTCTTTTTCACATTCCTGGATGTTTGTTTTGCTTCCTTGGACATATTAGATGCAGCCCTGTCTGCATCGGCTATCCTCATTTTATCGCAATGTTGCAGCCCTGTGATCACATATTCACCAGGATTAATTCCCAGCTTTTTCAGTACCCAGCACTTTCCAATATTACCGCAACTGAATATAATAACAGCATCATGAACTCCTAGTTTCATAGTATGCAAGCCTACATATACAGTTTTAGGAAAGCAGTTCCAAATTATGCTGTTGAAACATTCATTTGGGATCTGTGTCTGCCCATGCAGACATTTCCTTAGGTCAGGATGAGCCAAGTCTCTGAAAATAGGTTTAATTTCTGTAATTACAGCAGCAGGAAGAGAATGCTGGTGAGAATAAGATTCTCCAGTTGCCTGAGCACTATTGTGTTTGCACCGCGAATTTTCTCGTGATGGACACAATCCATGACATGGCTTATCATCGGTAGAGGACTTATGGAAGAACATCTCTCTTCATTGCCTCCATATTTTCTTTATTTCTCCTAACTGACTGCCATAGTATACCTGCAAGTTTTCTATAACAACTACTCGCAATCACACTTGAACAAAACTAACCGCGTGTTTGAAAGCCTGTTGTTTACAAAGAGCAGAAACAAAATAATACTGACCGTTGCATTCCAAGGACAGCCAACTCACGCGGGAGTAAAGAAACATCCCTAACGTGCAATATAGGGGATATAAAGACCTAAAATATATGCAGAAAAGTGGGAGACAGAAAAGTGGGCGTGGCACATAAACACACGTGGTAGGAAAATGCTCTTCAAATGCTCGAAAAAAAATCATCCCTTACAGAGTACTTAAATGAAACCTTAATCTATCGAAGTATGACGAAAACCGAAAATCGATTTTTTTTTCGACCTGACCCAAGGTGTGGTCTCCTTAAGAAGGCATCTGCTAGATGTACGGTTATCTACTGCACACAGTACTCTTACTGTTCGGATTCTACATTTCACTGGCACACACCGTAGTTCCATAGGACAACATAGACTGAAAATATGGAAAATAACCCTAAACTGTATACTTCAACCCAATGAGGGATGCTACTTAATGCGTACGACATAACTTAATTTATCCATGTGCTGAAACTTCCTGGCAGATTAAAACTGAGTGCCGGACCGAGACTCGAACTCGGGACCTTTGCCTTTCGCGGGTAAGTGCTCTACCATCTGAGTGGAAGTAATGCTGTGAGGACGGGGCGTGAGTCGTGCTTGGGTAGCTCAGATGGTAGAGCACTTGGCCGCGAAAGGCAGAGGTCCTGAGTTCGAGTCTCAGTCCGGCACACAGTTTCAATCTGCCAGGAAGTTTCATATCAGCGCACACTCCGCTGCAGAGTGAAAATCTCATTCTGGTATCCATGTGCTCATTCTATACTCACCTGCTTTCCAGCTGAGCGCCAACGAGTTTTACATAGCGTGAAGAAAAGCCACTCACATCACTTTGTAGCAACAAGCGACAACTGGAGCTTGTCACATGAAAGTAGAATGGCAAGAAACAGTAACATTATATGCTGCCAATGGTCGAGGACCGTTCATATACTGGGAGTGCTGCAGAAGTACGCTATCCAGTCAAAAGTATCCGGACACCTGTTAGTGGACATTAATACGAAAGATGGCCACCATTCGGTTTTATGAAGGCTTGAACCCCGAAGGAGACACGTACAGTCAGTTGGAGGAATGGCCGACCAGTCTTCCTCGAGAGAGGAAACAAGAGAGGGTAGTCATGTTGAACAATTCTCTCTGGAGCGGAGTTGACGTTCTGTCTCATACCAAAGGTTCGATTACAGGCAGACCACTCCATTTCAGGACATTACTGTCAGCAAATCAATACATGCTTCTGCCCTGCGCTGAAAGTTTCAAGTTCCCCATTAAGATGTGCCACTACTGATTTTTTACCTAGTTTACTGAACATTCTCGTTTAGCTGTGATCATCTCTTCTACATTCTTTAGCATCTACACTTCACAGTCGCAACACCAGCAGTAGACCAGAGCAGCTTAGAACTGGATGACATGTAGTTGATTGATATGTTATCCAAAAGACACCCAATGATTATTCCACATTCGAAGTCCCTGAGCCCTCATGTGCGACCCATTCTGTTGGTCACTGTTTCTCTGTTGACAACACTGTACTCCCTGCCTTGTCCGCTGCTCGTGGCTGGCTTTGCTACCTCTGGGTCCCGGGGTCCCGGATTCCATTCCCGGCTGGGATGGGGATTTTCTCTGCCTGGGGACTGGGTGTTTGTGTTGTCCTCATCATTTCACCATCACCATAATCATTCCTGATAGTGGCTGTTGTTGTTGTGGTCTTCAGTCCTCAGACTGGTTTGATGCAGCTCTCCATTCTACCCTATCCTGTGCAAGCTTCTTCATCCTTCTGAATCTGCTTAGTGTATTCATCTCTTGGTCTCCCTCTACGATTTTTACCCTCCACGCTGCCCTCCAATGCTCAATTTGTGATACCTTGATGCCTCAGAACATGTCCTACTAACCGGTCCCTTCTTTTTGTCAGGTTGTGCCACATACTCCTCTTCTCCCCAATTCTATTCAATACTTCATCATTAGTTATGTGGTCTACCCACCTTATCTTCAGCATTCTTCTGTAGCACCACATTCCGAAAGCTTCTATTCTCTTCTTGTCCAAACTATTTATCGTCCATGTTTCACTTCAATACATGGCTACACTCCATACAAAACTTTCAGAAACGCCTTCATGACACTTAAATCAATACTCGATGTTAACAAATTTCTCTTCTTCAGAAACCCTTTCCTTGCCATTACCAGTCTAATCCTCTCCGACCATCATCAGTTGTTTTGCTCCCCAAATAGCAAAACTCCTTTACTACTTTAAGTGTCTCATTTCCTAACCTAATTCCCTCAGCATCACCCGACTTAATTCGACTACATTCCATTATCCTCGTTTTGCTTTTGTTGATGTTTATCTTATATGCTCCTTTCAAGACACTATCGTTTCCCTTCAACTGCTCTTCAAAGTCCTTTGCTGTCTCTGACAGAATTACAATGTCATCGGCGAACCTCAAAGTTTTTATTTCTTCTCTATGGATTTTAATGCCTATTCCGAATTTTCTTTTGTTTCCTTTACTGCTTGCTCAATATACAGATTGAATAACATCGGGGACAGGCTACAACCCTGCCTCTCCGTTCCCAACCACTGCTTCCCTTTCATGCCCCTCGACTCTTATAACAGCCATCTGGTTTCTGTACAAATTGTAAATGGCCTTTCGTTCCCTGTATTTTACCCCTGCCACCTTTAGAATTTGAAACAGGGTGTTCCAGTCAACATTGTGAAAAGCTTTCTCTAAGTCTACAAATGCTAGAAACTTATGTTTGCCTTTCCTTAATCTTTCTTCTAAGATAAGTCGTAAGGTCAGTATTGCCAAACGTGTTCCAATATTTCTACGGAATCCAAACTCATCTTCCCCGAGGTCGGCTTCTAGTAGTTTTTCCATTCGTCTGTAAAGAATTCGCGTTAGTATTTTGCAGCCGTGACTTATCAAACTGATAGTTCGGTAATTTTCACTTCTGTCAACACCTGCTTTCTTTGGTATTGGAATTATTATATTCTTCTTGAAGTCTGAGGGTATTTCGCCTGTCTCATTCATCTTGCTCACCAGATGGTAGAGGTGTGTCAGGACTGGCTCTCCCAAGGCCATCAATAGTTCTAATGGAGTGTTGTCTACTCCCGGGGCCTTGTTTCGACTCAGGTCTTTCAAGATGATGTAAAAACTGGGACTGTACGGGCGCTGATGACTGTGCAACCAGTCATAAGAGGCGATTTGCCTCTCGTGACATCTAGTGGCCAGTTCCGCATTACACAGGGATGTCCGGATACTTTTGATCCGATAGTGTACTCCAGATGTAGATGAAGAGGTAGAAGTAGGAAGTGAGTCCAGTCCCACTAAAACTGTTCCCCCCTCACACGATGCAGTGAGTGGAAGGGAGGGTAGGCGCGATACCTCGAAGTCCTCGCTGGAGCCGGCCTGGTTCTTGTAGAAGAAGTGGGCCGCTACGAAGTGTTCCAGCAGGACTCCATAGCGAGGGTCCACCTGCTTCTTGGTCTCCAAGATGGCTGGCAGGGTGTCCCTGCCAGCGACCACGCGCCCGGCGTAGAAGCCGTCGCTGACCATCACCGAAGGCTCCGTGTGGGCCAGCCTCGTCTTCGTCCAGTAGTACTCTGCACGCATTCACACACAGCAAGTAAAACATTAGCGCCAAACTTTCACGATCAATGAATTACAACCTTATTATTAAATTGCCACAAGACATTTGTCTTTGTCTATGGTAATGATGGAATCTGAAGAAATGGAATATTTCCCGTAGCCAGGACTTGAACCCGGGTCCACTTAATCACTAAGCAGGAACGCCGACAATTACAACGCCACAGCACTAGACTTAACACTACTGCATGGACTACTCACGTCGATGGCCCTCCCTACTAAAATTGATGCTCTAAGAAGGAGAAAATATTTGAAGTTTGTGCTGGGGAGGGCGTCGGAAATAGGTAGTGTATGCAGCAATGTCACCCACAGTGGTATGGTGGTGTAGTGGTTGGTACTCCTGCCTAGTAAACAAGGGGACCTGAGTTCAAGTCCCAGCTGTAGCACAAATGTTATTTCATTTCTTTATATTCCATCATCATCGTAAATTACAATCATCTAATCTGAGAGCGAGCCGTTATTCCTCCAACAAATCAGTTAGCTCTGGAGAAAAAGGACATGTTGGAGATTCGTCATTGACTTATTTAGAATTTTTTTTTATTTTTGACACAACCAGTGACACAGTCTTAACCAGCTGTATATACAGGGTGTTACAAAAAGGTACGGCCAAACTTTCAGGAAACATTCCTACACACAAATAAAGAAAAGATGTTATGTGGACATGTGTCCGGAAGCGCTTACTTTCCATGTTAGAGCTCATTATAGTTGCGTCAGTATGTACTGTACTTCCTCGCCAGTTGGCCCAATTGAAGGAAGGTAATGTTGACTTCGGTGCTTGTGTTGACATGCGACTCATTGCTCTACAGTACTAGCATCAAGCACATCAGTACGTGGCATCAGCAGGTTAGTGTTCATCACGAACGTGGTTTCGCAGTCAGTCCAATGTTTACAAATACGGAGTTGGCAGATGCTCATTTGATGTATGGATTATCACGGGGCAATAGCTCTGGCACCGTACGTTTGTATCGAGACAGATTTCCAGAACGAAGGTGTCCCGACAGGAAGACGTTCGAAGCAATTGAGAGGCGTCTTAGGGAGCACGGAACATTCCAGCCTATGACTCGCGACTGCGGAAGACCTAGATCGACGAGGACACCTGCAATGGACTAGGCAATTCTTCGTGCAGTCAGAGAAGTTGCTGCTGTACAAGGTAACGCTGACCACGTCACTATATGGAGAGTGCCACGGGAGAACCAGTTGTTTCCGTACCATGTACAGCGTGTGCAGGCATTATCAGCAGCTGATTGGCCTCCACGGGTACACTTCTGCGAATCGTTCATCCAACAATGTGTCAATCCTCATTTCAGTGCAAATGTTCTCTTTACGGATGAGGCTTCATTCCAACGTGATCAAATTGTAAATTTTCACAATTAACATGTGTGGGCTGACGAGAATCCGCACGCAATGGGCAATCACGACATCAACACAGATTTTCTGTCAACGTTTGGGCAGGCATTGTTGATGATGTCTTGATTGGGCCTCATGTTCTTCCACCTACGCCAATGGAGCACGTTATCATGATTTCATACGGGATACTCTACCTGTGCTGCTAGAACATGTGCCTTTACAAGTACGACACAACATGTGGTTCATGCACGATGGAGCTCCTGCACATTTCAGTCGAAGTGTTCGTACGCTTCTCAACAACAGATTCGGTGACCGATGGATTGGTAGAGGCGGGCCAATTCCATGGCTTCCACGCTCTCCTGACCTCAACCCTCTTGACTTTCATTTATGGGGGCATTTGAAAGCTCTTGTCTACGCAACCACGGTACCAAATGTAGAGACTCTTCGTGCTCGTATTGTGGACGGCTGTGATACAATACGCCATTCTCAAGGGCTGCATCAGCGCATCAGGGATTCCATGCGACGGAGGGTGGAAGCATGTATCCTCGCTAACGGAGGACATTTTGAACATTTCCTGTAACAAAGTGTTTGAAGTCACGCTGGTACGTTCTGTTGCTGTGTGTTTCCATTCCATTATTAATGTGATTTGAAGAGAAGTAACAAAATGAGCTCTAACGTGGAAAGTAAGTGTTTCTGGACACATGTCAACATAACATATTTTCTTTCTCTGTGTGTGAGGAATGTTTCCTGAAACGTACCTTTTTGTAACACCCTATATAGGTGAATTTCGGGCATTACGATTCACCATTTATTTTTGCAGCTGTATCTCGAAATTGAACTCATTGTTAAATCCCATTCACACATTACCGTGAACTTCAACTATTCGCGAAGAAGTGTCTGTATTTCTCTTACTAGAATATAAAAAGACTTACCATCGAAAAAAACGTCAAAAAATAATTGTAGTTTAATGCTAATATGGTATAGTCGTGAGACATGGAATATCGTTGTGAAAATGCACGTAATCATGCAAATTAGGGAAAAGTATTTTACGTAAAGAAAATAAAATTTTGAGATTACTCTTAATTAATACTCGTGAAACAATTAATTATTAGTAACAAAAAAAATAATTTCATGCGATAGCAAATCACTTAATAAACTTACATCCAAAACAAAATTCTGAAACAGTTACCTATATATGTACTAGATGTGATTCGTTTAATATTCACCTATCTGCATAATTCACTAAGCCAATCTTCGTTGTCAGCACCTGAACAGTCAGAATTGGTTTTATGGCATACCAGACATTCCATATTGTCCCAGGAACCATATTGGACATCACAACAGGACCGAGTTTACTCATAGCCAATAATCTACTTCTCTCTCTTACTTAATAAATTTCATTGTTAGTGCATATTGGCAATAATTATTTCATATTTTCGAAAGCTTACCGCAAAAAATTGTCAAACAACGAAAACCATTTTTCTCTGCGTAAGGTACACAACGCTGCACAATATTACCCGCATATATATATACTCCTGGAAATTGAAATAAGAACACCGTGAATTCATTGTCCCAGGAAGGGGAAACTTTATTGACACATTCCTGGGGTCAGATACATCACATGATCACACTGACAGAACCACAGGCACATAGACACAGGCAACAGAGCATGCACAATGTCGGCACTAGTACAGTGTATATCCACCTTTCGCAGCAATGCAGGCTGCTATTCTCCCATGGAGAAGATCGTAGAGATGCTGGATGTAGTCCTGTGGAACGGCTTGCCATGCCATTTCCACCTGGCGCCTCAGTTGGACCAGCGTTCGTGCTGGACGTGCACACCGCGTGAGACGACGCTTCATCCAGTCCCAAACATGCTCAATGGGGGACAGATCCGGAGATCTTGCTGGCCAGGGTAGTTGACTTACACCTTCTAGAGCACGTTGGGTGGCACGGGATACATGCGGACGTGCATTGTCCTGTTGGAACAGCAAGTTCCCTTGCCGGTCTAGGAATGGTAGAACGATGGGTTCGATGACGGTTTGGATGTACCGTGCACTATTCAGTGTCCCCTCGACGATCACCAGTGGTGTACGGCCAGTGTAGGAGATCGCTCCCCACACCATGGTGCCGGGTGTTGGCCCTGTGTGCCTCGGTCGTATGCAGTCCTGATTGTGGCGCTCACCTGCACGGCGCCAAACACGCATACGACCATCATTGGCACCAAGGCAGAAGCGACTCTCATCGCTGAAGACGACACGTCTCCATTCGTCCCTCCATTCACGCCTGTCGCGACACCACTGGAGGCGGGCTGCACGATGTTGGGGCGTGAGCGGAAGACGGCCTAACGGTGTGCGGGACCGTAGCCCAGCTTCATGGAGACGGTTGCGAATGGTCCTCGCCGATACCCCAGGAGCAACAGTGTCCCTAATTTGCTGGGAAGTGGCGGTGCGGTCCCCTACGGCACTGCGTAGGATCCTACGGTCTTGGCGTGCATCCGTGCGTCGCTGCGGTCCGGTCCCAGGTCGACGGGCACGTGCACCTTCTGCCGACCACTGGCGACAACATCGATGTACTGTGGAGACCTCACGCCCCACGTGTTGAGCAATTCGGCGGTACGCCCACCCGGCCTCCCGCATGCCCACTAACGCCCTCGCTCAAAGTCCGTCAACTGCACATACGGTTCACGTCCACGCTGTCGCGGCATGCTACCAGTGTTAAAGACTGCGATGGAGCTCCGTATGCCACGGCAAACTGGCTGACACTGACGGCGGCGGCGCACAAATGCTGCGCAGCTAGCGCCATTCGACGGCCAACACGGCGGTTCCTGGTGTGTCCGCTGTGCCGTGCGTGTGATCATTGCTTGTACAGCCCTCTCGCAGTGTCCGGAGCAAGTATGGTGGGTCTGACACACCGGTGTCAATGTGTTCTTTTTTCCATTTCCAGGAGTGTATATATATATATATATATAGTGGTCCATTCATAGTGACCAGGCCAAATATCTCACGAAATAAGCATCAAACGAAAAAAGTACAAAGCAGGAAACCCATATAGCTTGAAGGGGAATACCATATGGCGCTATGGTTGGCCCGCTAGATGGCGCTGCCATTGGTCAAACAGACATCAACTGCGTTTTTTTAAAATAGGAACCCCCATCTTTTATTACATATTCGTGTAGTACGTACAGAAATATGAATGTTTTAGTTGGACCACTTTTTCCGCTTCATGATAGACTGCGCTGTAATAGTCACAAACATATAAGTACGTGGTATCACGTAACATTCCGCCAGTGCGGACGGCATTTCCTTCGTGTTACATTACCCGTGTTAAAATGGACCGTTTACCAATTGCGCAAAAGATCGATATCGTGTTGATGTATGGCTATTGTAATCAAAACACCCAACGGGAATGTGCTATGTATGCTGCTCAGTATCCTGGACGACATCATCCAAGTGTCCGGACCGTTCGCCGGATAGTTACGTTATTTAAAGAAACAGGAAGTGTTCAGCTACATGTGATACGTCAACCACGACCTGCAAGAAATGATGATGCCCAAGTAGGTGTTTTAGCTGCTGTCGCGGCTAATCCGCACAACAGTAGCAGACAAATTGCGCGAGAATAGGGAATCTCAAAAACGTCGGTGTTGAGAATGCTACCTCTACATCGATTGCACCCGTACCATATTTCTATGCACCACGAATTGCGTGGCGACGACTTTTAACGTCGTGTACAGTTGTGCCACTGGCCACGAGAGAAATTACGGGACGATGACAGATTTTTTTGTACGCGTTCTATTTAGCGACGAAGCGTCATTCACCAACAGCGGTAACGTAAACCAGCATAATATGCACTATTGGGCAACGGAAAATCCACGATGGCTGCGACAAGTGGAACATCAGCGACCTTGGCGAGTTAATGTATGGTGCGGCATTATGGGAGGAAGGATAATTGACCCCCATTTTATCGATGGCAATCTAAATGGTGCAATGTATGCTGATTTCCTACGTAATGTTCTACCGATGTTACTGCAAGATGTTTCACTACATCACAGAATGGCGATGTACTTCCAACATAATGGATGTCCGGCACATGGCTCGCGTGCGGTTAAAGCGGTATTCAGTAGCATATTTCATGAGAGGTGGATTGGTCGTCAAAGAAACATACCGTGGCCCGCACGTTTACCGGATCTGATGCCCTCGGATTTCTTTCTGTGGGGAAAGTTGAAGGATATTTGCTATCGTGATCCACCGACAATGCCTGACAACATAAGTCAGCTCATTGTCAATGCATTTGTAAACATTAAGGAAGGCGAACTACTCGCTGTTGAGAGGAATGTCGTTACACGTATTGCCAAATGCATTGAGTTTGACGGACATCATTTTGAGCATTTATTGGTTCAAATGGCTCTGAGCACTATTCGACTTAACTTCTGAGATCGTCAGTCCCCTAGAACTTAGAACCACTTAAACCTAAATAACCTAAAGACATCACACACATCCATGCCCGAGGCACGATTCGAACCTGCGACCGTAGCGGTCGCGGGGTTCCAGACTGTAGCGCCTAGAACCGTTCGGCCACCCCGGCCGGCAGCATTTATTACATTAATGTGGTATTGACAGGTAATCACGCTGCTGCAGCATGCGTTCTCAGAAATGATAAGTTCACATAGGTTCATGTATCACATTGGAAGAATCGAAATAAAATGTTCAAACGTAGCTACGTTCTGTATTTTAATTTAAAAACGTACCTGTTATCGTCTAAAATTGTGAGCAATATGTTTGTGACTATTACAGTTGTAAGTAGGCTGTTTAGGTTTTTATGTTGGTAACGCCACGTAGCGCTCTATATGAACATCACTGACTGTGCTGTGTGCAGTCTGTCCCTGGTTTTGCATTGTTGGAATTTGGTATTGTAGTGTTGGGCAGTTGGCTGTTAACAGCGCGTAGCGTTGCGCAGTTGGAGGTGAGCCGCCAGCAGTGGTGGATGTGGGGGGAGAGATGGCGGAGTTTTGAGAGCAGATGGTCTGGACGTGTGTCCATCAGAGACAGTAAATTTGTAAGACTGGATGTCATGAACTGATGATATATTATGGCTTTTGAACACTATTAAGGTAAATACATGGTTTATTCTCTGTCAAAATCTTTCATTTGCTAACTATGCCTATCAGTAGTTAGTGCCTTCAGTAGTTTGAATCTTTTATTTAGCTGGCAGTAGTGGCGCTCGCTGTATTGCAGTAGTTTGAGTAACGAAGATTTTTGTGAGGTAAGTGATTAAAGAAAGGTATAGGTTAGTGTCAGTCACCTCCATTCTTTTGTAGGGATTTTTGGAAGTCAGATTGCGTTGCGCTAAAAATATTGTGTCTCAGTTTAAGGACAGTCATTTATAATTTTTCTAAGGGGACGTTTCACCGTGCCATCTGTCACAAAGTGATCCAACAAAATCATTCATATTTCTTTACCTACTACACCAATATGTAAATAAAAAAATGGGGGTTCCTATTTAAAAACGCTGTTGATATCCGTTGGCAGCGCCACCTAGTGGGCCAACCATAACACCATCTGGTTTCCCTGTTCAAGCTAGACGAGTTTCGTTCTTTGTAGTATTTTCGTTTGATGCTTATTTCGTGAGATATTTGGCCCGGTTACTATCAATGGACCACCCTGTATATTATAAGCACCAACGGTCCTATCACACTTTCCTGTGGTATTACAGATATTACCTTTATATCTGTCGATTTAGTTCCGTTAAGAGCGACGCGTTGAGTTCTATCTGCAAGAAAGTCTTGAATGCAATCGCAGGTGTGCTCCGATAGTCCGTAAGTTCGTATTTTTTCCATTACACGGCATTGCGGGACGGTGTCAAACGCCCTACTGAAGTCAAGGCCGGCCGGAGTGGCCGTGCAGTTCTAGGCGCTACAGTCTGGAGCCGAGCGACCGCTACGATCGTTAAGTTCGAATCCTGCCTCGGGCATGGATGTGTGTGATTTCCTTAGGTTAGTTAGGTTTAATTAGGCGACTGATAACCTCAGAAGTTAAGTCGCATAGTGCTCAGAGCCATTTGAAGTCAAGGGACACGGCATGGATCTCATCGCCGTTGTTGTGTGTGTGAAATCTTATGCGACCCAACTGCCAAGGTCATCAGTCCCTAAGCTTACACACTACTTAACCTAAATTATCCTAAGGATGAACACAGACACACACACCCATGTCCAAGGGAGGACTTGAACCTCCGCTGGGACCAGCCGCACCGTCCATGACTGCATCGCCCAAGACCGTTCGGCGAATCCCGCGCGGCGGCGCCGGTGTTCACAGCGCACTGTATCTCATGGAGGCACAGAGCGAGCTGAGTTTCGCAGGGTCTCTGCTTGCCGGAATCAATGGTGGTTTTTATACGGGAGATGTTAATTTTCCAAAAACGTCGTAATTCTTGAGGGTAAAACGTTGTATGATGTCGTGGTCTCCTGACCTTCATTGCTTACATATTCCGCCCACACAATCATATTCTGCACACCAAGACGCTTCATTCGAACCCAAACTCGATAAGATAAAGTCAATGTTGTATGAATTCATGTAAACGATATGCAAATAACTAATAAATCGCAAGTGCGCACCGTGGTTGAAATACTCGAGGCTGGCGTACACACACACATTCCAGACACGACGGTCACAGGAGCTTTTAGTTCGAAAGAGGCAACCGCACGCCAGGAGGCCGGTCCCAACCCATCTACGTCGGCCGGTGGACGCCTGTGGAGCAGACAGCGTTTGCCTGAGGGAAAGGAGGAACGGTCCCATGTTGGGCTTAAAAGCAAATTCCGCTACATTGTGTGGGAGCAGCCAGCCTACGCATTCTTTACACATAGCACACAGCTTCAGAGATTTTCACAGGGAGACAGCAAACGCCCAACGCAGATACTACAGATTTCCGGATTGGTCGCCTTAAACGAAACGTCATTCTCCCGTTTCAGAAGAGCAATGCTGATTGGCAGACGCTTTTTCTGACGCCTTGAGCTGAAGGATATACCGCTTCACGTCTGGCATGGAGAGGCGCCGTTCCATTGTCGCTCTTGGAGCGAGGAACAAGTCTCTCCTCAGTACTTCACTGGGACAGCACCTCTGTCGAGAGCAAATCGGAATGCAACTCTATATTGAATCCTTGCGATTTAGCGTTGTTCACTGTGTTGGCCGCCACATTTATCGTGCGGTGTGAATGGACAGAGGTATAGTTAAACGCCTGTGAGCGAATTTTTGAGTGGCATCACAGTGGACTGATTATCTGACAGCTGTACCACGCCAATAGTTAGACTAGGGGCGAATAGGAATCCTTGACTTCATTAAAGCGTAGGGAGAGTTTGATCGGCGAAGGTCAATCCAGATAGAACGAGAGTTATCATATTTGTCAGCAGCGAGCGGCGCAGACAGCAGTCATCGCCGCTACAGCTATTGCGAGCCCCATATTTCCTCCACAACAGTACACTTCACTGCATTTCACACGCGACAGCCTCGACCGTACCTAGTAAGTAGGCGCGCCTCTCAGCCATTCTGCCAAGTCAACAACCATCTTAAACTTCATATAGAAATTTCATTAGCGAATCCTATCCTTGAGAGGTAACTTCACATTCGGAAAAGAACCACCACATAACTTGTTCAGTTCATAACTAAAAGTGCTATTGTGATTTCTCAGAATTTTTGCAAAATAAATAATAATTTTCGTTAGTTTCATGTTTTTCTTACACTAACTAGCACTAATCTAGTACCCAAGAATCCCACTAGTTACGTGAGAAATTTTGTGAATTTTTGTGTCATTTCCTCACAGTGGACGACTCCAGAAGATATTTATTGCTGAAAGTTTTTCAGGCATTTATCTTTAGAACGTTAGGAGCATCTGTCTGACTTCTGTAGTAGCGTGGCGGTGGAAATTGCATCTTGCAGGAGCCACAGGGTAAAGGGTACGTCTCAGATTAATCCTTTGCGCAGAATAACAGAATAGCAGATCAACCGCACGCTCACAACGTGTACGGCTTACCTGTTGCATCTGGAGCAGGTGGTGCGCTCGGCGCTGGAGCAGAGGCGGCCACGTCTGACGCAGGTCGAGGTCTAGGTCTGGGAATGGGAAGCTGAAACACAGACGGGGACACCGTTTTAGTATCGGAAAGGTCGGCTGGTGGGACAATAGCTACACATTAAGGGGAGTACGTGCGGTGAAACTGGTCTTAAACTTTGAAAGTTGTACGCCTTTGATTCACCGGTGTGCATACATGAACTCTTGAGTCTTGAGATCCATGTTTGGTGACATCACGGTGAATGCACATTGGAAGCGTGTATTCGTCATCGCCATACTGGCGTATCACCCCGCGTGATGGTATGGGGTGCCATTGGTTACACTTCTCGGTCACCTCTTGTTCGCACTGACGGCACTTTGAACAGTGGCTCTACCCTTCATTCGATCCCTGCGAAGCCCTACATTTCAACAGGATAATGCACGACCGCATGTTGCAGGTCCTGTACAGGCCTTTCGGGGTACAGAAAATGTTAGACTGCTGCCCTGGCCAGCACATTCTCCAAATCTCTCACCAACTGAAAACCTCTGGTCAATGGTGGCCGAGCAACTGGCTCGTCACAATACGCCAGTCACTACTCTTGATGAACTGTCGTATCGTGTTGAAGCTGCATGGGCAGCTGTACCTGTACACTCCCTCCAAGCTCTGTTTGACTCAATGCCCAGGCGTATCAAGGTCGTTATTACGGCCAGAGGTGGTTGTTCTGGGCACTGATTTCTCAGGATCTATGCACCCAAATTGCGTGAAAATGTAATCACATGTCAGTTGCTACTTTGGTATAGACGGTTGTATCATTTCCGAATAGCCTTTAACAGCATCCGACGCTTTCTACTAGATCATTTATACATATTGTAGACAGCAAAGTTCCTATCACACTTCCCTGTGGTACTCCGCAAGGTCGGGTGGCCGAGCGGTTCTAGGCGCTACAGTCTGGAACCGCGCGAGCGCTACGGTCGCAGGTTCGAATCTGCCTCGGGCATGCATGTGTGTGTGTGTGTGTGTGTGTGTTTGTTACGTTTAAGTAGTTCTGTTCTAGGGGACTGATGATCTCAGAAGTAAGTCCCATAGTGCTCAGAGCTATTTGAACCGCAACGTACTGTGCAATAAACAGTTCAGAAGTTATGACGATTCGAATTCATATAGTACAATAAGTGTCATCCTGTATCATGACAATTAGCTTCATAAGTATGTGCCTCCTGGTCGTCATGGATATCTGGTTGCGAGGAAAAAAAAAGTGAAAAAGTGACATTTTGAGACCGTGGCTCATTCTGAACATAGGTTGGTTTATTCAGGGTGGTGGAGGAGGGGGTGTAAGGGGTCCAAACAGCGAGGTCATCTGTCCCATCGGTTTAAGGAAGGAACTCAGCCGTGCCCGTTCAAGGGAACCATCTTGGCATTTGCCTGAAGTGATTTAGGAAAATCACAGGATATCTAACTGGGGATAGCTGGACGCGGGTTTGAGCCGCCGTCCTCCCGAATAAGAGTCCAGTATGCTAAGCATTGCACAACCTCGCTCGGTACAAAATATAGGTTGATTCTTTCTAACAAAAACATAGCATCCAAATACTACTGATAATGTTGTTTATTTTAGAAAATAGAGGCGTAATCCATTTTGAAACGACAGTTCATCTTCAGGTGGCTGCTAATAGGATGGACGTTTACTTGAAGTGTACATAATTTGTTTGCTTTTTATTACTTCTCGTGGTGAAAGATTCTTGGGCTGGTGGTGCCCTACAGCATGAAAAAAGGTTGGAAATGATCTATAAATAATGTTTGAGAGTTAGTAGTAATACACTCCTGGAAATGGAAAAAAGAACACATTGACACCGGTGTGTCAGACCCACCATACTTGCTCCGGACACTGCGAGAGGGCTGTACAAGCAATGATCACACGCACGGCACAGCGGACACACCAGGAACCGCGGTGTTGGCCGTCGAATGGCGCTAGCTGAGCAGCATTTGTGCACCGCCGCCGTCATTGTCAGCCAGTTTGCCGTGGCATACGGAGCTCCATCGCAGTCTTTAACACTGGTAGCATGCCGCGACAGCGTGGACGTGAACCGTATGTGCAGTTGACGGACTTTGAGCGAGGGCGTATAGTGGGCATGCGGGAGGCCGGGTGGACGTACCGCCGAATTGCTCAACACGTGGGGCGTGAGGTCTCCACAGTACATCGATGTTGTCGCCAGTGGTCGGCGGAAGGTGCACGTGCCCGTCGACCTGGGACCGGACCGCAGCGACGCACGGATGCACGCCAAGACCGTAGGATCCTACGCAGTGCCGTAGGGGACCGCACCGCCACTTCCCAGCAAATTAGGGACACTGTTGCTCCTGGGGTATCGGCGAGGACCATTCGCAACCGTCTCCATGAAGCTGGGCTACGGTCGCGCACACCGTTAGGCCGCCTTCCGCTCACGCCCCAACATCGTGCAGCCCGCCTCCAGTGGTGTCGCGACAGGCGTGAATGGAGGGACGAATGGAGACGTGTCGTCTTCAGCGATGAGAGTCGCTTCTGCCTTGGTGCCAATGATGGTCGTATGCGTGTTTGGCGCCGTGCAGGTGAGCGCCACAATCAGGACTGCATACGACCGAGGCACACAGGGCCAACACCTGGTATCATGTTGTGGGGAGCGATCTCCTACTCTGGCCGTACACCACTGGTGATCGTCGAGGGGACACTGAATAGTGCACGGTACATCCAAACCGTCATCGAACCCATCGTTCTACCATTCCTAGACCGGCAAGGGAACTTGCTGTTCCAACAGGACAATGCACGTCCGCATGTATCCCGTGCCACCCAACGTGCTCTAGAAGGTGTAAGTCAACTACCCTGGCCAGCAAGATCTCCGGATCTGTCCCCCATTGAGCATGTTTGGGACTGGATAAGCGTCGTCTCACGCGGTCTGCACGCCCAGCACGAACGCTGGTCCAACTGAGGCGCCAGGTGGAAATGGCATGGCAAGCCGTTCCACAGGACTACATCCAGCATCTCTACGATCGTCTCCATGGGAGAATAGCAGCCTGCATTGCTGCGAAAGGTGGATATACACTGTACTAGTGCCGACATTGTGCACGCTCTGTTGCCTGTGTCTATGTGCCTGTGGTTCTGTCAGTGTGATCATGTGATGTATCTGACCCCAGGAATGTGTCAATAAAGTTTCCCCTTCCTGGGACAATGAATTCACGGTGTTCTTATTTCAATTTCCAGGAGTGTATATACTGACAATTAACCATAGACGTTTAACTGTCATTTGCGTTTTGTTATTCCATGTCAAATGCCTTTTTGTTATACCACGTTTTATAGTGATGTTTAGCTGACATTTGCTTTCTGTTATTCCATTCCAGATGCGTTTTTGATATACCACTTTTTATAGAGGTCGAACGGGATAAAAGGTATCCTATGTCCGTCTCCTGGTTCTAAGCTACGTCTCCACCGAAACTTCGTGGCAGATTAAAACTGTGTGCCGGACCGACACTCGAACTCGGGACCTTTGCCTTTCACTGGCAAATTCTCTGCCATCTGAGCTACCCAAGCACGACTCACACCCCGTCGTCACAGCTTTACTTCGGCCAGTATCTCGTCTCATACCTCCCAACTTTACAGAAGCTCTCCTGCGAACCTTGCAGAACTAGCATTCCTGAAAGAAGATTCTCACTCTGTAGCGGAGTGTGGGCTGATATGAAACTTCCTGGCAGATTAAAACTGTGTGCCGGACCGAGACTCGATCTCCGAACCTTTGCCTTTCGCGGGCAAGTGCTCTACCATCTGAGCTACCCAAGCACGACTCACACCCCATCCTCACAGCCTTACTTCTGCCAGTATCTCGTCTCCTACCCTCCAAACTTTACAGAAGCTCAGATTTTAGAGCACATGCCCACGAAAGGCAAAGGTCCCGAGGTCGAGTCTCGGTCCGGCACACAGTTTTAATTTGCCAGGAAGTTTCATATCAGCGCACACACATTCTTGATACCTCTCCACCAATTTTCAGCCAAATCGGTCCAGCCGTCGTTTAGCTGACATTTGCGATTTGTTATTCGATGCCAGATGAGTTTTTGTTATACCATGTTTTATAGCGGCCGATCGGCCGTCTCCTAGTTCGAAGCTACCTCTCCACCAATTTTCAGCGAAATCGATCCAGCCGTTCCTGAGTTATTAATAGTGTAACTAACACGACTTTCTTTTATATATGTAGATAGAAGAAAAGCATCGTTAAAATACGCTGAGAAGCTGATAGTCATGTTTTTGAGAAAGTTATAGGAAAAACATCCGTCGCTGCCGGTAGAGGAACTTGCCTCAAGGACATGCGAATCTATCAGCTTTTCTGCGACATTGTAAATCGCGCAGGTAAAGAAAGACACAATAGTGCTAAGCTATCAACTCCAGGAAAGACAAGGAAACGTCTATCGTGTGTTTTAGGAAAATGTGTGCTGATTTCGTTAAACGTTCTTCAAGAGCGAACTGCACACGATAAACAGGGTATTCCAAGGGGTAAATGATAACGGTAACCTGCCTACTTTTAAAAGAACGACATTTTATAAATTCATAAAAGATGTTGGTTTCATTTAGAAAATAGGAAGCGAAACAGCGTAACTGTACTCCGTTCATCATAAGAATAAACCTTATTGAACAAACACAATCGCGATGATTGGCCAGAAGCCGTAGCACACGTACACTAGTGTTGTTACGCTGTTGAAAGTAGGTCATACTTATGTATCTACATCTACATCTACATGACTACTCTGCAATTCACATTTAAGTGCTTGGCAGAGGGTTCGTCGAACCACAATCATACTATCTCTCTACCATTCCACTCCCGAACAGCGTACGGGAAAAACGAACGCCTAAACCTTTCTGTTCGAGCTCTGATTTCTCTTATTTTATTTTGATGATCATTCCTACCTATGTAGGTTGGGCTCAACAAAATGTTTTCGCATTCGGAAGAGAAAGTTGGTGACTGACATTTCGTAAATAGATCTCGCCGCGACGAAAAACGTCTCTGCTTTAATGACTTCCATCCCAACTCGCGTATCATATCTGCCACACTCTTTCCCCTATTACGTGATAATACAAAACGAGCTGCCCTTTTTTGCACCCTTTCGATGTCCTCTGTCAATCCCACCTGGCAAGGATCCAACACCGCGCAGCAATATTCTAACAGCGGACGAACGAGTGTAGTGTAAGCTGTCTCTTTAGTGGACTTGTTGCATCTTCTAAGTGTCCTGCCAATGAAACGCAACCTTTGGCTCGCCTTCCCCACAATATTATCTATGTGGTCTTTACAACTGAAGTTGTTCGTAATTTTTACACCCAGGTACTTAGTTGAATTGACAGACTTGAGAATTGTACTATTTATCGAGTAATCGAATTCCAACGGATTTCTTTTGGAACTCATGTGGATCACCTCACACTTTTCGTTATTTAGCGTCAACTGCCACCTGCCACACCATACAGCAATCTTTTCTAAATCGCTTTGCAACTGATACAGGTCTTCGGATGACCTTACTAGACGGTAAATTACAGCAGAACTGCTCAGATTGTCACCCAGGTCATTTATATAGATCAGGAACAGCAGAGGTCCCAGGACGCTTCCCTGGGGAACACCTGATATCACTTCAGTTTTACTCAATGTTTTGCCGTCTATTACTACGAACTGCGACCTTCCTGACAGGAAATCACGAATCCAGTCGCACACCTGAGACCCCGTAGGCACGCAGCTTGATCAGAAGTCGCTTGTGAGGAACGGTGTCAAAAGCTTTCCGGAAATCCAGAAATACGGAAACAACCTGAGATCCCCTGTCGATAGCGGCCATTACTTCGTGCGAATAAAAAGCTAGCTGCGTTGCACAAGAACGATGTTTTCTGAAACCATGCTGATTACGTATCAATAGATCGTTCCCTTCGAGGTGATTCATAATGTTTGAATACAGTATATGCTCCAAAACCCTACTGCAAACCGACGTCAATGATATAGGTCTGTAGTTCGATGGATTACTCCTACTACCCTTCTTAAACACTGGTGCGACCTGCGCAATTTTCCAATCTGTAGGTACAGATCTATCGGTGAATGAGCGGTTGTATATGATTGCTAAGTAGAGAGCTATTGCGTCAGCGTAATCTGAAAGGAACCTAATCGGTATACAATCTGGACCTGAAGACTTGCCCGTATCAAGCGATTTGAGTTGCTTCGCAACCCCTAAGGTATCTACTTCTAAGAAACTCATGCTAGCAGCTGTTCGTGTTTCAAATTCTGGAATATTCCATTCGTCTTCCCTGGTGAAGGTATTTCGGAAAACTGCGTTCAATAACTGCGCTTTAGCGGCACAGTCGTCGGTAACAGTACCATCGGCACTGCGCAGCGAATGTATTGACTGCGTCTTCCCGCTTGTGTACTTTACATACGACCAGAATTTCTTCGGATTTTCTACCAAATTTCGAGACAATGTTTCGTTGTGGAACCTATTAAAGGCATCTCGCATTGAAGTCCGTGCCAAATTTCGCGCGTCTGTAAATTTTAGCCAATCTTCGGGATTTCGCGTTATTCTGAACGTGGCATGCTTTTTCCGTTGCCTCTGCAATAGCGTTCGGACCTGTTTTGTGTACCATGGGAGATCAGTTCCATCTCTTCCCAATTTATGAGGTATGAATCTCACAATTGCTATTGCTACTGTATCTTTGAATTTGAGCCACATATCGTCTACATTTGCATAGTCAGTTCGGAAGGAATGGAGATTGTCTCTTAGGAAGGCTTCTAGTGACCCTTTATCCGCTTTTTTAAATAAAATTATTTTGCGTTTGTTTCTGGTGGATTTGGAAGAAACAGTATTGAGCCAGGCTACAAGACCTTGTGATCACTAATCCCTGTGTCAGTCATCATGCTCTCTATTAGCTCTGGATTGTTTGTGGCTTAGAGGTCAAGTGTGTTTTCGCAACCATTTACAATTCGCGTGGGTTCGTGGACTAACTGCTCTAAATAATTGTCGGAGGAAGCATTTAGGACAATCTCGGAAGATGTTTTCTATCTACCACCGGCTTTGAACAAGTATTTTTGCCAACATACCGAGTGAAGGTTGAAGTCCCCACCAACTATAACCGTATGAGTGGGGTATTTATTTGTTACAAGACTCAAATTTTGTCTGAACTCTGAATCAGATAGATTATTACACTACTGGCCATTAAAAGTGCTACACAATGAACATGACGTGCTACAGACGCGAAATTTAAGCAACAGGAAGAAGATGCTGTGATATGCAAATGATTAGCTTTCCAGAGCATTCACACAAGGTTGGCGCCGGTGGCGACACCTACAACCTGCCGACATGAGGAAAGTTTCCAACCGATTTCTCATAGACAAACAGCAGCTGACCGGCGTTGCTTGGTGAAACGTTGTTGTGATGCCTCGTGTAAGGAGGAGAAATGCGTACCATCACGTTTTCCACTTTGATAAAGGTCGGATTGTAACCTATCGCGATTGCTGTTTAGCGTATTGCTGCACGCGTTGGTCGAGATCCAATGACTGTTAGCAGAATATGGAATCGGTGGCTTCAGGGGGGTAATACGGAACGTCGTGCTGGATCCCGAGATGACAGGCATCTTATCCGCATGGGTGTAACGGATCGTCCAGCCACGTGTCGATCGCTGAGTCAACAGTCTGCAAGAACAATTGGACGACGTTTGCAGCAGCATGGGCTATCAGCTCGGAGACCATGGCTGCGGTTACCCTTCACGCTGCATCACAGACAGGAACGCCTGCGATGGTGTACTCAACGACGAACCTTGGTGCTCGAATGGCAAGACGTCATTTTTTCGCACGAATTCGGGTTCTGTTTACAGCATCATGATGGTCGCATCCGTGATTGGCGGCATCGTGGTGAACGCTCATTGGAATCGTGTATTTGTCGTCGCCATACAGGGGTACCATTGGTTACACGTCTCAGTCACCTCTTGTTCGCATTGACGGCACTTTGATCAGTGGACGTTACATTTCAGATGTGTTACGACCCGAGGCTCTACCCTTCATTCGATCCTTGCGAAACCCTACATTTCAGCAGGATAATGCACGACCGCATGTTGCAAGTGCTGTACGGGCCTTTCTGGATACAGAAAATGTTCGACTGCTGCCCTGGCCAGCACATTCTCCAGATCTCTCACCAATTGTAAACGTCTGGTCAATGGTGGCCGAGCAACTGGCTCGTCACAATACGCCAGTCACTACTCTTGACGAACTGTGGTATCGTGTTGAAGCTGTACACGCCATCCAAGCTCTGACTCAATGCCCCGGCGTATCGAGCCCGTTATTACGGCAAGAGGTGGTTGTTCTGGGTTCTGATTTCTCAAGATCTATGTACTCAAATTGCGTAAAAGTGTAATCACATGTCAGTTCTAGTATAATATATTCGTTCAATGAATACCCGTTTATCGTTTGCATTTCTCCTTGGTGTAGCGATTGTGTTGGCCAGCAGTGTACGAAGTTACGTTAAATGAAACTTTAAGTTATTCAAATTTATTAACAGCCGTCAACGTTTGACTCAGTCACGCTTTAGCTATGTAGTTTTTATATCAAAATTCGTTTACAGTCATAGGCACAGCACTGTTGTCCTCCGATTGTCGCACGATGCGCAGTATGAAGATGGCTGAAGCTGCAGCCTGTTCCGTTATGAAACACGCGCGTGGAACACGGCTAACCCTTTGCCTTACGATTTAAGTTCCATCAGCGTATACCGTAAGTGGCTGCAATGTACGGATGCGCCTTACCATTCCCGGCTCTTACACACGCTAAGGCTACGTTCCACTACGCCTGGTGGCACCCGAAGTCGTGCAGACGCCTTAGGGGTTTGTAAGTACACTCCTGGAAATGGAAAAAAGAACACATTGACACCGGTGTGTCAGACCCACCATACTTGCTCCGGACACTGCGAGAGGGCTGTACAAGCAATGATCACACGCACGGCACAGCGGACACACCAGGAACCGCGTTGTTGGTCGTCGAATGGCGCTAGATGCGCAGCAATTCTGCACCGCCGCCGTCAGTGTCAGCCAGTTTGCCGTGGCATACGGAGCTCCATCGCAGTCTTTAACACTGGTAGCATGCCGCGACAGCGTGGACGTGAACCGTATGTGCAGTTGACGGACTTTGAGCGAGGGCGTATAGTGGGCATGCGGGAGGCCGGGTGGACGTACCGCCGAATTGCTCAACACGTGGGGCGTGAGGTCTCCACAGTACATCGATGTTGTCGCCAGTGGTCGGCGGAAGGTGCACGTGCCCGTCGACCTGGGACCGGACCGCAGCGACGCACGGATGCACGCCAAGACCGTAGGATCCTACGCACTGCCGTAGGGGACCGCACCGCCACTTCCCAGCAAATTAGGGACACTGTTGCTCCTGGGGTATCGGCGAGGACCATTCGCAACCGTCTCCATGAAGCTGGGCTACGGTCCCGCACACCGTTAGGCCGTCTTCCGCTCACGCCCCAAACATCGTGCAGCCCGCCTCCAGTGGTGTCGCGACAGGCGTGAATGGAGGGACGAATGGAGACGTGTCGTCTTCAGCGATGAGAGTCGCTTCTGCCTCGGTGCCAATGATGGTCGTATGCGTGTTTGGCGCCGTGCAGGTGAGCGCCACAATCAGGACTGCATACGACCGAGGCACACAGGGCCAACACCCGGCATCATGGTGTGGGGAGCGATCTCCTACACTGGCCGTACACCACTGGTGATCGTCGAGGGGACACTGAATAGTGCACGGTACATCCAAACCGTCATCGAACCCATCGTTCTACCATTCCTAGACCGGCAAGGGAACTTGCTGTTCCAACAGGACAATGCACGTCCGCATGTATCCCGTGCCACCCAACGTGCTCTAGAAGGTGTAAGTCAACTACCCTGGCCAGCAAGATCTCCGGATCTGTCCCCCATTGAGCATGTTTGGGACTGGATGAAGCGTCGTCTCACGCGGTCTGCACGTCCAGCACGAACGCTGGTCCAACTGAGGCGCCAGGTGGAAATGGCATGGCAAGCCGTTCCACAGGACTACATCCAGCATCTCTACGATCGTCTCCATGGGAGAGTAGCAGCCTGCATTGCTGCGAAAGGTGGAATACACTGTACTAGTGCCGACATTGTGCATGCTCTGTTGCCTGTGTCTATGTGCCTGTGGTTCTGTCAGTGTGATCATGTGATGTATCTGACCCAAGGAATGTGTCAATAAAGTTTCCCCTTCCTGGGACAATGACTTCACGGTTTTCTTATTTCAATTTCCAGGAGTGTATGTAAGCAGGGGCGGTGGCTAGGGGGGGGGGGGAGGCTATGGGGGCTACAGCCATCCCCCCCTTAATGGAGTACCATTTTATACTGGATAAAATTGTCTTCAGAAATGAGCGAATATATTACTTCAACAGATTCAATCTTTTTTTTTTTGTAATTATGTAGCAATATGCGTTGCAATGTCTTTCAAACACATTTTAACAAAAGAATGAGAGCGACAAACAGCTTACTATCTAAACCAAAAAATATCATTTAACTTAAAATGGGTGTCTTATATTTATTAATATACACTGGATGTATATTAATGTTGTTGTTGTTGCTGTCTTCAGTCCTGAGACTGATTTGATGCAGCTCTCCGTGCTACTCTAGCCTGTGCAAGCTTCTTCATCTCCCAGTACCTACTGCAACCTACATCCTTCTGAATCTGCTTAGTGTACTCATCTCTTAGTCTCCCTCTTCGATTTTTACCCTCCACGCTGCCCTCCAGTACTAAATTGGTGATCCCTCGATGTCTCAGAACATGTCCTACCAACCGATCCCTTCTTCTAGTCAAGTTCTGCCACAAACTCCTCTTCTCCCCAATTCTATTCAATAGCTCCTCATTAGTTATGTGATCTACCCCTCTAACCTTCAGCATTCTTCTGTAGCAGCACATTTCGAAAGCTTCTATTCTCTTCTTGTCCATACTATTTATCGTCCACGTTTCACTTCCATACATGGCTACACGCCATACAAATACTTTCAGAAACGACTTCCTGACACTGAAATCTATACTCGATGTTAACAAATTTCTCTTCTTCAGACACGCTTTCCTTGCCATTGCCAGTCTACATTTTATATCCTCTCTACTTCGACCATCATCAGTTATTTTGCTCCCCAAATAGCAAAACTACTTATGTGTCTCATTTCCTCATCTAATTCCCTCAGCATCACCCGACTTAATTCGGCTACATTCCTTCCAAGACACTGTCATTCCGTTCAACTGCTCTTCCAAGTCCTTTACTGTCTCTGACAGAATTGCAATGTCATCGGCGAACCTCAAAGCTTTTTTTCATCTCCATGCACTGGCTCTCCCAAGGCTGTGAGTAGCTCTAATGGAATGTTGTCTACTCCTGGGGCCTTGTTTCGACTCAGGTCCTTCAGTGCTCTGTCAAACTTTTCACGCAGTATCATATCTCCAATTTCATCTTCATCTACATCCTCTTCCATTTCCATAATATTGTCTTCAAGTACATCGCCCTCTATATACTCCTTCCACCTTTCTGCTTTCCCTTCTTTGCTGAGAACTTGGTTTCCATCTGAGCTCTTGATGTTCATACAAGTGGTTCTCCTTTCTCCAAAGGTCTCTTTAATTTTCCTGTAGGCAGTACATCTCTTACCCCTAGTGAGATAAGCCTCTACATCCTTACATTTGTCCTCTAGCCATCCCTGCTTAGCCATTTTGCACTTCCTGTCGATCTAATTTTTGAGACGTTTGTATTCCTTTTTCCCTGCTTCATTTACTGCATTTTTATATTTTCTCCTTTCATCAATTAAATTCAATATTTCTTCTGTTACCCAAGGGTTTCTATTAGCCCTCCTCTGTTTACCTAGTTGATCCTCTGCTGCCTTCACTATTTCATCCCTCAAAGCTACGCATTCTTCTTCTACTGAATTTCTTTCCCTCAGTCTTGTCAATTGTTCCCTTATGCTCTCCCTGAAACCCTGTACAACCTCTGGTTCTTTCAGTTTATGCAGGTCCCATCTCCTTAAATTCCCACCTGTTGGCAGTTTCTTCAGTTTTAATCTACAGTTCACAACCAATAGATTGTGGTCAGAGTCTACATCTGCCCCAGGAAATGTCTTACAATTTAAAACCTGGTTCCTAAATCTCTGTCTCACCATTATATAATCTATCTGATATCTTCTAGTATCTAGTATATTAATGTACCGCTTACAATAATCGTGAAAGCTAAATATGCCAGGTATGCCTACCGACACTTAAATTGCTAACCCCAGACAAAAACTTCAAAATCGCCGGACATCTGGGTCATTCTGTAGACGCGTTGTAGTGCTGTCAACGACGCCAGCGGGTGCGCGCCACCTACCGACCAGTAGATACAAACTACACACGAGAGTTACAGGAATTTGTGAAAGCGCATTTTAGAGACGCTCATGTTGAAACATAGTACGCGTTTGTAGTAAGGAATATGAACGTAAATTAAGACTGTTTTAATACAGCTCAATGAGTAGAAGGCAAATGATATTTAAATTATTCAGTTGCCTGGTGAGTGGGGCAGCTTCGTGGTGCATAAGTTCACCGACTGTTGGCGGCTTCTCATTATCTCAATAAAGAAGTAAGGAAAATACCGGGTGTTCCAAAACGATCATTACAGCTTTGATCAGAGATCTTTCAGAAACGAGTTAGTTGATGGTTCATTTATATATACACTCCTGGAAATTGAAATAAGAACACCGTGAATTCATCGTCCCAGGAAGGGGAAACTTTATTGACACATTCCTGGGGTCAGATACATCACATGATCGCACTGACAGAACCACAGGCACATAGACACAGGCAACAGAGCATGCACAATGTCGGCACTAGTACAGTGTATATCCACCTTTCGCAGCAATGCAGGCTGCTATTCTCCCATGGAGACGATCGTAGAGATGCTGGATGTAGTCCTGTGGAACGGCTTGCCATGCCATTTCCACCTGGCGCCTCAGTTGGACCAGCGTTCGTGCTGGACGTGCAGACCGCGTGACACGACGCTTCATCCAGTCCCAAACATGCTCAATGGGGGACAGATCCGGAGATCTTGCTGGCCAGGGTAGTTGACTTACACCTTCTACAGCACGTTGGGTGGCACGGGATACATGCGGACGTGCATTGTCCTGTTGGAACAGCAAGTTCCCTTGCCGGTCTCGGAATGGTAGAACGATGGGTTCGATGACGGTTTGGATGTACCGTGCACTATTCAGTGTCCCCTCGACGATCACCAGTGGTGTACGGCCAGTGTAGGAGATCGCTCCCCACACCATGATGCCGGGTGTTGGCCCTGTGTGCCTCGGTCGTATGCAGTCCTGATTGTGGCGCTCACCTGCACGGCGCCAAACACGCATACGACCATCATTGGCACCAAGGCAGAAGCGACTCTCATCGCTGAAGACGACACGTCTCCATTCGTCCCTCCATTCACGCCTGTCGCGACACCACTGGAGGCGGGCTGCACGATGTTGGGGCGTGAGCGGAAGACGGCTTAACGGTGTGCGGGACCGTAGCCCAGCTTCATGGAGACGGTTGCGAATGGTCCTCGCCGATACCCCAGGAGCAACAGTGTCCCTAATTTGCTGGGAAGTGGCGGTGCGCTCCCCTACGGCACTGCGTAGGATCCTACGGTCTTGGCGTGCATCCGTGCGTCGCTGCGGTCCGGTCCCAGGTCGACGGGCACGTGCACCTTCCGCCGACCACTGGCGACAACATCGATGTACTGTGGAGACCTCACGCCCCACGTGTTGAGCAATTCGGCGGTACGTCCACCCGGCCTCCCACATGCCCACTATACGCCCTCGCTCAAAGTCCGTCAACTGCACATACGGTTCACGTCCACGCTGTCGCGTCATGCTACCAGTGTTAAAGACTGCGATGGAGCTCCGTATGCCACGGCAAAGTGGCTGACACTGACGGCGGCGGTGCACAAATGCTGCGCAGCTAGCGCCATTCGACGGCCAACACCGCGGTTCCTGGTGTGTCCGCTGTGCCGTGCGTGTGATCATTGCTTGTACAGCCCTCTCGCAGTGTCCGGAGCAAGTATGGTGGGTCTGACACACCGGTGTCAATGTGTTCTTTTTTCCATTTCCAGGAGTGTACATAAATTTAAAGGGCAGCCTCTGATATTAAGTTGTAAACAGCAACCAAAAACTGATATGATAACCGAAAAGTCCGAAAGAGAAAGTAAGTAAAATAACTCAAACCCGGAAACTGAGTGTAAAATTCATATAACGGCTGCAACCGAGTGAAGAAACCGACTGCACGAAGAAACAATCGACTGACCAATCGATCGTTAAAAACAGTCAGTTGTCCTTCCAACTCTTCCACGTGTTGTCAGCTAACACTTGTTTTCCGAGTAAGATTGTTGATTAGATTAGATTAGATTTACTTTCATTCCAATTGATCCGTAGTGAGGAGGTCCTCCAGGATGTGGAACATGTCAGAAAAACAACAATACATGACAAATATTTACAACTAAAACAAATCAGCTAATTTACCATTTCACAGGTCCCAAGTGGAATGATCGTCATTTTTTAATGAACACTAAGAGTCATTTTACAAATACTATTGCACTGAATTTAAAATAAAAAAGTTTTTTACTTATTTATAAGGTAAGAAACATGTAATACAACTACTGTAATACTTATTTACAATGAACACATTACTGCACTGAAATGGTGCAGAAGTTAGATTATACTTACACACACACAAGCACACACACACACACACAAATTTTCAGTGAACACATTACTGCACTGAAATTGTGCAGAAGTTATGTTGTACTTATATACAAATCAGTTGGTTTTACTAAGAAATTCATCAATGGAGTAGAAGGAGTTGGCCACCAATAAATCCTTTAGGCTTCTCTTAAACTGAATTTCATTGGTTGTTAAGCTTTTTATGGCTGCTGGCAAGTTATTGAAAATGTGTGTTCCTGAATAATGCACACCTTTTTGTACAAGACTAAGTGACTTTAAATCCTTGTGAAGATTATTCTTATTTCTAGTATTGATTCCATGAATTGAGCTGTTGGTTTGAAAAAGTGATACATTTTTAATGACAAATTTGATATTACTGAAGTGTGTAACTGAGTAGTGTGACAGAATCATGCGTCGTGAAGTGTCAATTTTCTTCTGAAATAATAGTGTATTAGAGATTGGAGTGAGCGTTTAAAGACGTTGCTGCAGCGAATCGCAAGCTAACGGATTATTGTGGCAAACCTGAGCGTAGGGCCAAAAACTCTCGTAAGGAATCTGAAGCTTGCGCTATAGAACTGGAATCGTCACAGGCATGTTCATCTAGAGACTACAATTTCGACAACACAAAACAATTGGTAAGAGTCACATATTCTTAATTTTAAACAACACTTCCTTCATTTTACTGGGATTTTTTACTAGTAGTTATTAGTTTAATTATGTAGGATTAGCGCTATTATGTTTAATCGATAATTAATGATAAGAACACATCTGCTTGAAAACATAAAATGTGAGGTCAATATTTAAAGACGCCATTCGTCTATAAGGAGGTAAAATATTTTCTGCAACAGCCTGTATTATTTAAATATTTTGTACTGAAAAATAACACTTTATTGTTGTATTTTTTTACTAAAGCTGGCCATACGTATTTTTGGTATTAATAATATCGAAAAAATTTGTAAGATGTGAGATGGTGGTTATTTATTCTGTCACTCAGGACACAACTATGTATGCTGTAATGATATTTGTTTAATGTTGCAGACTTTTAAGAGATATACACGCTTTTACACAGTTTACAATGAGACAATGTTAAGACAGTTGTGAAAATGACGCGTCTTGTCCTCTGAAACTGAACTAATCCTAAAGACAACAATATTAAATTTTAACCATAGGTTTCTTTACAAAATTATTCTTACAATTACGTTATGATGTTGGTTAGTACTACGATAAATTATCCGATTCCGTTTCAAAGTTCGGTACTATTTAGGATGACAATCAAGTCTATGGAGGATGGTTAGTTTTGTGACAAGTTGAGCAAAAGATTACCCAAGGTCGCTCGAGTGTACAGTGGACACAAGCTGGTGAACCAACAAGTTTACACCTCTGCACGCGCTATTTGCCTTTGCTGTGATGAGCTGTCATAGGCATGGCCGCTCTCTGCCACAGAAATTCCTGTTGTTGTTGTTGTTGTTGTGGTCTTCAGTCCAGAGACTGGTTTGATGCAGCTCTCCATGCTACTCTATCCTGTGCAAGCTTCTTCATCTCCCAGTACCTACTGCAAGCTAAATCCTTCTGAATCTGCTTAGTGTATTCATCTCTTGGTCTCCCTCTACGATTTTTACCCTCCACGCTGCCCTGCAGTACTAAATTGGTGATCCCTTGATGCCTCAGAACATTTTAATACCTACTCCGAACTTTTTTTTTGTTTCCTTTACTGTTTGCTCAATATACAGATCGAATAGCATCGGGGAGAGGCTACAACCCTGTCTCACTCCCTTCCCAACCGCTGCTTCCCTTTCATGTCCGTCGACTCTTATAACTGCCATCCGCTTTCTATACAAATTGTAAATAGCCTTTCGCTCCCGGTATTTTACCCCTGCCCCCTTATGAATTTGAAAGAGAGTATTCCGGTCAACATTGTCAAAAGCTTTCTCTCAGTCTACAAATGCTAGAAACGTAGATTTGCCTTTCCTTAATCTTTCTTCTAAGATAACTCGTGGGGTCAGTATTGCCTCTCGTGTTCCGACATTTCTACGGAATCCAAACTGATCTTCCCCGAGGTCGGCTTCTACCAGTTTTTCCATTCGTCTCTAAAGAACTCCTGTTAGTATTTTGCAGCTGTGACTTATTAAACTGATAGTTCGGTAAATTTCACATCTGTCGACATCTGCTTTCTTTGGGATTGGAATTATTATATTCTTCTTGAAGTCTGAGGGTATTTCGCCTGTCTCATACATCTTCCTCACCAGATGGTAGAGTTCTGTCAGCACTGGCTCTCCCAAGGCCGTGAGTAGCTCTGATGGAATGTTGTCTACTCCCGGGGCCTCGTTTCGACTCAGGTCTTTCATTCCTCTGTCAAACTCTTCACGCAGTATCTTATCTCCCATTTCATCTTCATCGACATCCTCTTCAATTTCCATTATATTGTCCTCAACTATTTCGCTCTTGTATAGACCCTCTATATACTCCTTCCACCTTTCTGTTTTCCCCTCTTTCCTTAGAACTTGGTTTCCATCTGAGCTCTTGATATTCATGCAAATGCTTCACTTTTCTCCAAAGGTCTCTTTAATTTTCCTGTAGGCAGTAACTATCTTACCCTGAAATTCCTATAAAAGCTTATTAAACCTTTGCTGAATTTTTCCCTATGTTTCTCGTTATGCGAGAAAATATATACTCATCCCTAGTCTTGGAATATGCCGATATACAGGCTCATGGCTGGAGCAGCGTGCATATTGTAATGCCCTCTCAGTTCTCTCAAGAACAATTAACTAACTGGGTGGTTCGTTTCTCTGCCGTTGGAGCTAATTCCTAGCTGGACGTCAGCAACTGTGAACGCAGTGTTCACACAAATTTTTCCTCTGCGTCGAACAGAGCGTTATGCGCCCCGTTCTGCACTTGATGCCTAGTCAGAGTCCTCGAAAATTTCCGTCTTGTCTTTCTCGTAACCGAACTGTCTCCCCACCTAGGTTCTTTCATTCCCCATGTCACGGCTTTTTTCGACCGATTGGGTTCGAGCCACCTGGTCGGTCGGTCGTTGACTCCCGCCTTGGGACGCGCCCTAAGTGCTTTCCGTAGTACCCCCTCTGGTGTGGCCTTCTCCTCTCCTCACAATTGCTTCCAAATCATAACGTTTTTTTCTCGCTGATTGTCTCACCTTCTGCTCGTAGGCATGCTTCACATGACTGGTGTGTTAATACCGTCGACTGAGTGTCATCCCTTTTGCATTAAACACTTACAGGCAAATTTGCTCATTACCGCCAAATTGAGACATTGTAATTATGTCAGAGACAGCAAAGGACTTAGAACAGCAGTTGAATGGAATAGATAGCGTCTTGAAAGGAGGATATAAGATGAACATCAACAAAAGCAAAACGAGGATAATGGAATGTAGTCCAATCAAGTCGGGTGATGCTGAGCGAATTAGATTAGGAAATGAGACACTTAAAGTAGTTAAGGAGTTTTGCTGTTTCGGAAGAAAAATAACTGATGATGGTCGAAGTAGAGAGGATATAAAATGTAGACTGGCAATGGCAAGGAAAGCGTTTCTGAAGAAGAAAATTTTGTTGACATCGAGTATAGATTTAAGTGTCAGGAAGTCGTTTCTGAAAGTATTTGTATGGAGTGTAGCCATGTATGGAAGTGAAACATGGACGATAAGTAGTTTAGACAAGAAGAGAATAGAAGCTTTCGAAATGTGGTGCTACAGAATAATGCTGAAGATTAGAGGGATAGATCATATAACTAATTAGGAGGTATTGAATAGGACTGGGGAGAAGAGAAGTTTGTGGCACAACTTGACTAGAAGAAGGGATCGGTTGGTAGGACATGCTCTGAGGCATTAAGGGATCACCAGTTTAGTATTGGAGTGCAGCGTGGAGGGTAAAAATCGTAGAGGGAGACCAAGAGATGAATACACTAATCAGGTTCAGAAGGATGTAGGTTGCAGTAGGTACTGGGAGACGAAGAAGCTTGCACAGGATAGAGTAGCACAGAGAGCTGCATCAAACCAGTCTCAGGACTGAAGACCACAACAACAACAACGCCAAATTAAGTTAGGTGTCAAATTCACCTTCCCGTTAGATATATAAAGCTTTTATGTAAGGTGCGAAATTGACCTTCATTTATTCTGTCACCTTACAGATTATGCAAAGCTTTCATTCTCAACAAGATCTACCAACTTTCAGTAATAGTCCATAAACATGTGAGAGAATTTCCAAAGTTTCTAAAAGCATTTCAGACTACTAGAAGAAAGCTTATAGGTCTGCAGTAACGTGATGCGGAATCTTTCCTGGTTTTGCTATTATTTGTCTGACTGTGACCGACTGACGGTACAGGGGGGAACCAACCAACGACCTTCACTGACATAGATCGCTAATGTCGTGCGAAATTTTGAAGCCTCTCTGTAGGAACATTTCAAACAAAACCTCCAGGCAAAAGCTACTAAATTAAGAGAAATTTAGATTTTATGTATCTTTGGATTCATAAATACCGTTCGCAGATCACTTTCACAAACGAATAACAGTTACAATGTCTAAACTGTATTTTGACTGTCCTGAATTGGTAAAAATCAAGTGACGGCAGTACTTGTTCCGGGCTGCTGGTAACATTAGGTAGCTGAAACACTGTCTGAAGAAGCCATTGTTGTCTGCTTTCTTACTCTTTACTACTTCACTGTTCTGAGTCTTTTTTGCTTGTCATTACTGCACGGAATTGCTGGAGTTAGTACCTTAATTAAGCATGTCAATACATAAGACCATTTTAATACTGTTTACCGAGGGCGCCCGTACGAATGTTTGAAGGGGGAAGGAGCAACACCGAGGGATATGGGGTAATGTTAATGTTTTGGAAGACAAATGGTGACTTCCTAGTGGTCATAATAAATTTAAACTTTTTATATGTGTAAATAACGATATGTAATTTTGCGTTGAGCCACTTGTCGTAATACTGACATTTAAAGCATATGTAATTCACAGGAAGAAAGATCAGAAAGGACTGAAACATGTTGTTGTTGTGGTCTTCAGTCCTGAGACTGGTTTGATGTAGCTCTCCATGCTACTCTATCCTGTGCAAGCTTCTTCATCTCCCAGTACGTACTGCAACGTACATCCTTCTGAATCTGCTTAGCGTGTTCATCTCTTGGTCTCCCTCTAGCAGACTTAGGAGGATACACAGCGTAATATTTGCGTCAGGACTGTTCTTATGAAGGATAGACTATAGTCCGTTTGTTGTGCCATCTCCGTCTTTCGAAGTTCAAAAATGGTTCAAATGGCTCTGAGCACTATGGGACTCAACTGCTGAGGTCATAAGTCCCCTAGAACTTAGAACTACTTAAACCTAACTAACCTAAGGACAACACACACATCCATGCCCGAGCCAGGATTCGAACCTGCGACCGTAGCGGTCGCGAGGTTCCAGACTGTAGCGCCAGAACCGCTCGGCCACCATCGGCCGTCTCTTTCGAAGTGAGAGAAAGATGGCTCTGATCGCTATGGGACTTAAATTCCGAGGTCATCAGTCCCCTAGAACTACTTAAACCTAACTAACCTAAGGACATCAAAAACATCCATTCCCGAGGCAGGATTCGAACCTGTAGTGCCTAGAACCGCTCGGCCACCCCGGCCGGCACGAGAAAGATTTTTATGTCTGATTGAACTGACGTGTACTAGAGCTGAATCTATCCTTACAGAAACAGATAGTGAACTACAGAAACGAAAACTCTGTTATGGCTAATTGGTAACGTACTCATTCGAAGATGTTGGTAATTTCAGTTGTTCCATCATTGGGGCCCGCACTCGGCTATCAGAGGAAAAAGAGCACAAGTTGCCATACGTTCACTGCAGACTACGCGTTTTTTCAACTGTTGCCACCAACCGTAGGAATAAACAGCCTATAATAAAACGCACATTACACATTGTTAAGGACAGGTGTAATGTGCGTTTTATTATAGGCTGTTTATTCCTACGCACATTACACATTGTTAAGGACAGGTATCATAGCTAACACTTGGTTCAAGAATCATAAAAGAAGGTTTTATACATACTTGAAATACTGAAACGGATTAGTGTTGCCAACTATCCAAAACGAAATATGTTAAATTTGTCTAACAAAATCCAGAAAATAGCTGAAATAAAATTTGTGTATTGTTCTGTAGTCTTACATTAGTAATACTTGTACTGTGTAAAGTATTTAAGGAGGGGGGGCTTATACGAAAATGCAATAAGGTAGATATTGTCAGATAACTCGAACTGTATGAAGAACAATTTGCTCACACTTTATGCACAGACAAGCTAAAATGTAATCAACGCTGATATTATTCTGATAGGGCTTTTTTCTTTTCTTTGGATTCAAGTTCGTGAAAAATAATTTACTCAGATTTAGTCAAATCAAGTAGATAAAACAGTCTAAAACAACTTTAGGATATAACTGTTCCACAGATTTTGCTTCATATCCAATATGCGTTTTTCTATGACTTTAATAGCCAGTGACAAAATTTATAGATATATCAAAATGGAAAGCTTCAAAAACGCAGTAAAGATATAAAAATTTAGAAGTGTGCCTTGTGCTTCATTAGAGAAATTATGTCTGGATGCGCCTGTACCTGAAATGCAAATATAACAATTTGATACTGTATTTCTATGATATGCATATAAAGTATCAGCCCATTTTTAAAATCTTGATGTGTTGACGCAAAAATGTCTTCAAATAGACATATTCATATCAATTTCTTCCGCATAATGTTTATTTTGTCACAATCTAAATGCAATAATGCTTTTTCTAGGTACTTATAGAACAAATTTCACAATATCTGTACTGTTATATTACAGTATGTGGAAACTACTGCACTGAATACAAGTTCGATGTTCGTCTGCTCAGATAAGTCTCTGCCACATTGTCTGCTGCAACTGTTAAATTTATGACTTCTGATTAATCTCGCATAAATCAAAGACCGCTTTACTTCGAACAGATTCCTTCATTGAAACTTCCTGGCAGATTAAAACTGCGTGCCCGACCGAGACTCGAACTCGGGACCTTTGCCTATCATGGGCAAGTGCTCTACCAACTGAGCTACCGAAGCACGACTCACGCCCGCTACTCACAGCTTTACTTCTGCCAGTATCTCGTCTCCTGCCTTCCAAACTTTACAGAAGCTCTCCTACGAAACTTGCAGAACTAGCACTCCTGAAAGAAAGGATACTGTAGAGACATGGCTTAGCCACAGCCTGGGGGATGTTTCCAGAATGAGATTTTCACTCTCCAGCGGAGTGTGCGCTGATATGAAACTTCCTGGCAGATTAAAACTGTGTGCCCGACCGAGACTCGAACTCGGGACCTTTGCCTATCGCGGGCAAGTGCTCTACCAACTGAGCTACCGAAGCACGACCCACACCTGGTACTCACAGCTTTAGTTCTGCCAGTATCTCGTCTCCTACCTTCCAAACTTTACAGAAGCTCTCCTGCGAAACTTGCACAACTATTGTATGACATAGACATTTATTTAGATAACACATAGAATCGGTAGATGTGTCATTTTGTAGGAAAGAACTCCAAGTTTGATTCACGTAGTGCATCAGTACCCCATTCCGCCACCACGAACGCTAGCGTAGTGCACAGTTAAGATGGCTACTTTCACTGCTTGCTGTGTGTTTTGGCTTCGAAAAGTTTTTTGAATTTCACAGCTAGGTGAAGGTGGCCGAGATGGGATGGTTTACTACCGTAAAGACGGTGCACCACCCCATTTCCTCACGAAAGTTCGAGGTTTGCTCGATTATCGCTTTCCATCTCGGTGGATTGGCAGTGCAAGGCAAATCGCATGGTCATCTCGCTCCCCAGACTTTACATCATTGGATTTCTTTCTCTAGGGTTTCATTAGAGACAGTGTTAAGTTCCTACCCTACAAAACAATTTGTCCGACCTGAAAAATCAAAACTACTCTGCCGTTTCACAAGTTACGCCAGATTTGCTGCAACGAGTGTGGGAACGAATTGATTACTGGTGGGGCGTTTGCCGCATGACAAAAGGTTGTCACATAGAACCAAAATGACACTTGGCACTTTAATGTCAAATTTGAGGTTGTTCTGTAAGCTATCTCAATCAGTTTCTACATCATTCCAAAGTGGTAAAGTCCTTTTTGATCACACTGTGTGTTAATTTATCCCTTTTAAAATTTAAATGGCTTTTTCAATTATTTGTCTGCTGTTTGTCAATTTCATTAATTATCTGCAGGTGTAACGTTTGGCGTAATCTGATTCTGAATGTTTTATTTTAATGCTTTTAACGTCGATGATTTCAGCTTTAGAGCATTTTGAGACACCTACCTGTGTGAAGTGTTAAAACAAAGCAATTGGAAACAAATTACGCGAAACGTTATTAACGTTCAGTGGTCGAACACAAACAAATAAGCTTCCACGCGATTATCTGCAGTTGTTCGCATCATTGCGGGATGGATGGACCGGCCTCGCTCTTTTGAAAGTGCCGTCAAAGCATTGTACATTGCATTATCTTCGCTGTGTAGTGTGTCCAAGAGAATAAAACAGGGGTTACTGTAGTAACAGACCACGCACTGTAAAAATTCCGTGGGGAATGAAACCGTGTGCGGTAATAGAAGACTCGGGGAGTTGTACATCGTAATATTTGCATCAGGACTGTTCCTATGCAGAATATAGACCGTTTGTTGTGCCATCTCCGTCTTTCGAAGTGAGAGAAAGATGGCTCGGATCACTGTTGTTGTTGTTGTAGTCTTCAGTCCAGAAACTGGTTTGATGCAGCTCTCCATGCTACTCTATCCTGTCCAAGATTCTACATCTCCCAGTACCTACTGCAACCTACATCCTTTTGAATCTGCTTGGTGTGTTCATCTCTTGGTCTCCCTCTACGATTTTTAAGCTCCACTCTGCCAGTACTAAATTGGTGATCCATTGATGCCTCAGAACATGTCCTACCAACCGATGCATTCTTCTAGTCAAGTTGTGCGACAAACTTCTCTTCTCCCCAATCTTATTCAATACCTCCTCATTAGTTATGTGATCTACCCATCTAATCTTCAGTATTCTTCTGTAGCACCACATTTCGAAAGCTTCTATTCTCTTCTCGTCTAGACTATTTATCGTCCATGTTTCAATTCCATACATGGCTACACTCCATACAAATACATTCAGAAGCGACTTCCTGGCACATCAGTTTGTACTCGATATTAACAAATTTCTCTTCTTCAGAAACGCTTTCCTTGCCATTGCCAGTCTACATTTTATATCCTCTCTACTTCGACCATCATCAGTTATTTTGCTCCCCAAATAGCAAAACTCCTTTACTACTTTAAGTGTCTCATTTCCTAATCTAATGCCCTCAGCATCTCCCGACTTAATTCGACTACATTCCATTATCCTCGTTTTGCTTTTGTTGACGTTCATCTTATATCCTCCTTTCAAGATGCTATCCATTCCGTTCAACTGCTCTTCCAAGTTCTTTGCTGTCTCTGACAGAATTACAATGTCATTGGCGAACCTCAAAGTTTTTATTTCTTCTCCATGGATTTTAATACCTATTCTGAATTTTTCTTTTGTTTCCGTTACTGCTTGCTCAATATACAGATTGAATAACATCGGGGAGAGGCTGCAAACGTGTCTCACTCCCTTCCCAACCACTGCTTCCCTTTCATGCCCCTCGACTCTTATAACTGCCATTTGGTTTCTGTACAAATTGTAAATAGCCTTTCACTCCCTGTATTTTACCCCTGCCAGCTTCAGAATCTGAAAGAGAGTATTCCAGTCAACATTGTCAAAAGCTACCTCTAAGTCTAAAATTGCTAGAAACGTAGGTTTGCCTTTCCTTAATCTAGTTTCCAAGATAAGTCGTAGGTTCAATATTGCCTCACGTGTTCCAATATTTCTACGGAATCCAAACTGATCTTCCCCGAGGTCGTCTTACACTACTTTTTTCATTCGTCTGTAAAGAATTCGAGTTAGTATGTTGCAGCCGTGACTTATTAAACTGATAGTTCGGTAATTTTCGCATCTGTCAACACCTGCTTTCTTTGAGATTGGAATTATTATATTCTTCTTGAAGTCTGAGGGTATTTCGCCTGTCTCATACATCTTGCTCACCAGATGGTAGAGTTTTGTCAGGACTGGCTCTCCCAAGGATGTCAGTAGTTCTAATGGGATGTTATCTACTCCCGGGGCCTTGTTTCGACTCAGGTGTTTCAGTGCTCTGTAAAACTCTTCACGCAGTATCATATCTCCCATTTCATCTTCATCTACATCCTCTTTCATTTCCATAATATTGTCCTCAAGTACATCACCCTTGTATAGACCCTCTATATACTACTTCCACCTTTCTGCTGTCCCTTCTTTGCTTCGAACTGGGTTTCCATTTGAGCTCTTGACATTCACATAAGTGGTTCTCCTCTCTACAAAGGTCTCTTCAATTTTCCTGTAGGCAGTATCTATCTTACCCCTAGTGAGATAAGCCTCTACATCCAACATTTGTCCTCTAGCCATGCCTGCTTAGCCATTTTGCACTTCCTGTCGATCTAATTTTTGAGACGTTTGTATTCCTTTTTCCCTGCTTCATTTACTGCATTTTTATATTTTCTCCTTTCATCAATTACATTCAATATTTCTTCTGTTACCCAAGGATTTCTACTAGCCCTCATCATTTTACCTACTTGATCCTCTGCTGCCTCACTACTTCATCCCTCAAAGCTACCCATTCTTCTTCTACTGTATTTCTTTCCCCCATTCCTGTCAATTGTTCCCTTATGCTCTCCCTGAAACTCTGTACAACCTCTGGTTTAGTCAGTTTATCCAGGTCCCATCTCCTTAAATACCCACCTGTTTGCAGTTTCTTCAGTTTTATTCTACAGTTCATAACCAATAGATTGTGGTCAGAGTCCACATCTGCCCCTGGAAATGTCTTACAATTTAAAACCTGGTTCCTAAATCTCTCTCTTACCATTATATAATGTATCTGATACCTGTCAGTATCTCCAGGCTTCTTCCATGTATACAATCTTCTTTTATGATTCTTGAACCCAGTGTTAGCTATGATTAAGTTGTGCTCTGTGCAAAATTCTACCAGGCGGCTTCCTCTTTCCTTTCTTACCCCCAATCCATATTCACCTACTACGTTTCCTTCTATCCCTTTTCCTACTACCGAATTCCAGTCACCCAAGACTATTAAATTTTCGTCTCCCTTCACTATCTGAATAATTTCTTTTATTTCATCATACATTTCTTCAATTTCTTCGTTATCTGCAGAGCTAGTTGGCATATAAACTTGTACTGCTGTATTAGGCGTGTGCTTCGTGTCTATCTTGGCCACAATAATGCGTTTGTAGTAGCTTACCCGCATTCCTATTTTTTTATTCGTTATTAAACCTACTCCTGCATTACCCCTATCTGACTTTGTATTTATAACCCTGTATTCATTCGCCTGACCAAAAGTCTTGTTCCTCCTGCCACCGAAGTTCACTAATTCCCACTATTTCTAACATTAACCTATCCATTTCCCTTTTTAAATTCTCTAACCTACAGATTAAGGGATCTGACATTCCACGCTCCGATCCGTAGAACGCCAGATTTCATTCTCCTGATAACTACGTCCTCTTGAGTAGTCCCCTTCCAGAGATCCGAATGGGGGACTATTTTACCTCCGGAATATTTTACCCAGAGGACGCCATCATCATTTAACCACACAGTAAAGTTGCATGCCCTCGGGAAAAATTACGGCTGTAGTTTCCCCTCGCTTTCTGCCGTTCACAGTACCAGCACAGCAAGGCCGTTTTGGTTAATGTTACAAGGCCAGATCATTCAATCATCCAGACTGTTGCCCCTGCAAGAACTGAAAAGGCGGCTGCCCCTCTTCAGGAACCACATGTTTCTCTGGCCTCTCAACAGATACCCCTCCGCTGTGGTTGCACCTACGGTACGGCTATCTGTATCGCTGAGGCACGCAAGCCTCCCCACCAACGGCAAGGTCCATGGTTCATGGGGGGGGTGGGGCTCTGATCACTATGGGACTTAAATTCTGCGGTCATCACTCCCCTAGAACTTAGAACTACTTAAACCTAACTAACCTAAGGACATCAAAAACATCCATTCCCGAGGCAGGGTAGAACCTGCGACCGTAGCGGTCGCGCTGTTTCAGTCTGTAGCGCCTAGAACCGCTCGGCCACCCGGGCCGGCGCGAGAAAGATTTTTATGTCTGATTGAACTGAAGTGTACTAGATCTGAATCTGTCCTTACAGAAACAGATAGTGAACGACAGAAACGAAAACTCTGTTATGGCTAATTGGTAACGTACTCATTCGAAGATGTTGGTAGTTTCAGTTGTTCCATCATTGGGGCAGGCACTCGGCTATCAGAGGAAAAGGAGCACAAGTTGCCATACGTTCACTACAGACTACGCGTTTATTCAACGGTTGCCACCAACCGTAGGAATAAACAGCCTATAATAAAACGCACATTACAAATTGTTAAGGACAGGTATAAATTTTTTTATGCTTCTATTAACGAGACAATTGAGGAGAAGAGGAGTTTGTGGCACAACTTGACAAGAAGAAGAGACCGCTTGGTAGGACATGTTCTGAGCATTAAGGGATCACAAATGTAGCATTAGAGGGCAGCGTGGAGGGTAAATATCGTAGAGGGAGACCAAGGGATGAATACACTAAGCAGATTCAGAAGGATGTAGGGTGCAGTAAGTACTGGGAGATGAAGAAGCTTACACAGGATAGAGTAGCATGGAGAGCTGCATCAAACCAGTCTCAGGACTGAAGACAACGACAACAACAACAACGAGACAATGTATTGCATGAAATTCAGTGTGCTTTAGAACAAGCTACTTTGAAAGAACCCCGCCGGCCAGTGTGGCAGAGTGGTTCTAGGCGCTTCAGTGTGGAACCGCGCGACCGCTACGGTCGCAGGTTCGAATCCTGTCTCGGGCATGGATGTGTGTGATGTCCTTAGGTTAGCTAGGTTTAAGTAGTTCTAAGTTCTGGGGGACTGATGACCTCAGATGTTAAGTCCCATAGTGCTCAGAGCCATTTGAACCATCTGAAAGAACCCCAAGCTGTTGACATTCACTGCTTGAGTACCCATCGCCCAACTCATCCTCTACTCGCTTGCTACAAGTCCATTACAGTGGCATGTGACCACCCACTGATGAGCCGAAATATTATGACCACCTACTTTAACAGCTTGTTTTTTCGTCTTTCGAAAGGATTACATCACTGATTCTACGTATCAGGAATCCGACAGTTTGCTGGTAGATCTGAAGAAGTACGAGGCATTACATGCCTACGCATGGCTCACGTAATTCGCGTAAATAACTGGCTGCAGAATTGCATAGGCGGTGAAGCCACCCGATAGCGATCCAGACGAGCTCCGAAGGATTCACGAGAATCATTCGGTAATTAAAAAGACCAACAGGTCTGGAGAAAAAAGCGTTTATTTTTATAAATAATACTTTTTCTACTTTTCAACATAATCTCCTTGAACATTCATGCACTTTTTCCAACTCGCTACAAGCTTTTTTATTCCGACTGCAAAGAACTCTTTATCTTAATGTATGAACCAATTTCCCGCCAAACATTTTCGCGTCTTTGTTGTCCTGGAACCTCTTTCCACATAATGCCTCCTTCAGTGCACCAGACAAATGGGAATCACTAGGTGCTACATCAGGACTGTAAGGGGGATGGGGCAGTACTTCCCAGCCCTTTTTGTCTGTTTTATGAGTTAGTTGAGCAATACGAGGACGTGCGTTATCTTGCTGGAGAATCGCACCTCTCCTCTGAGATCCACGACGTCTCTCCCTCATGCTTGGCTTCACCTTGTTTAAAAACAAATCCGAATAGTATTGGCTGTTCATTGTAGGCTGCTCTTCGAGATAATCACAAAAAAACTGGACCGTCAGCATCCAAAAACCCTGTCAACATGGCTTTTCCTGCTGATGCTTGGGTTTTGAATTTTTTCTTGACAGATGAGTTGGTGTGCTTCCACCCCATGCTTTGTCTTTTTGATTCTGGCGCATAACAGTGAACTCAAGTTTCATCACAAGTTAAAATTTTGTCGAGGAAGTGCTCACCTTCTCTTTCATAACGTTCCTTTAGCTCTGTGCACACTCTCAATCTTGTTTCCTTGTGTAGCCGCGTCATCTCCTTTGGGACCCATCTTGCACATGTTTTGCGGTACTTCTGCTTGTTACAGATAATGTTATAAACTGTACCAGAAATAGCTTGAACCTTATCAACTATCATTTCCACAGTCACATGGTGGTCGGCGCGAATAGTGTCATCAATTCGACTCTCAAGTGAGGGAGTTGAAACTGCAACTGGTCGGCCAGAATGGTGATCGTCAGTCACTGAGTCGCGACCGTTCTGAACTGCTCTACCCACTTGCAAACATTTGCACGATTCATACAACCTTCACCATAAACTGTAGACATTCTACACTATACAGAGGGATCCAAAAAAATGTATCCACTGTTCAAAAGTCCATAACTTGCCAACTAATTGACGGAGTTGTCTCATTTTTGGTGAAAGTGTAGCTTAAAGTCCAACTTAAAGATATGGTCACCATTAACATCCACATACAAAAGATGCCGCCCAACTGCAGCACGAACTTCTGACTACGTGTTCAGTTGGATATTTGCACATGAATGTACGATGGATTCTCGAAGTTCATCCAATGTGCGTGGCTTTTGTCGATAGACGACGTCCTCTAGTGTTCCCCACAGGTAAAAGTCCAGAGGAGTTAGGCCTGGGGAACGTAGTGGATACTCCACAGCACCTCTATGGCCTATCCATCTTCCTGGTAGATTTTCGTCGAGATACGCCCCAACATGATTTTGGGCTGGGGAACCATCTTGTTGAAAGTAAACTCTTCCGTCTCCATACACGTCTCGGATGGCAGGTAAAATGGATGTCTGAAGCTTTTGAAGGTACACCACACCGGTAACTGTGCCGTCAAATAAGAATGGCCCAATCAAGCCCCGGTAAGACAACCAACACCACACATTTACTCCTGGCTAATACACGGCTTTGTGTACATGGACGTTCGGATCTTCGGCCGCCCAGTAGATGCAATTGTGGTGATTTACTGTACCACTGAGTTTGAACTGTGCCTCATCAGACCACACAATCATCTCTGCACACTCTTCATCGTTGTGCACTACGTTAGTAAACCACTCGCAGTACTCCATTCTACGATTGGGGTCGTCCTCGTTCATTGCGTGTAGCAATCGTGGGATGTAGCACTTCCACTTTGCTGTCTTCAAAATTCGCCGAACACTTGAACGACTGACTCCAGTTTCACGGGCACACTGTCTCACAGACTTCTGTGGTGAGCGAGTGAATTGTTGTAACACACGATGGGAGTTAGCTGCACTTGTTACTGTTACAGGTCGTCCAGATCTTTGTTTGCGTACATCTTTAACACAGCCTTCGGCTTCAAATTTGTCTCGAATGGTACGAATCGTTAAACGTGTCGGTGGCTCTGTTTGACACTCATTTCGGCAATCTTTTCGTACTTAAAACACCACTTCAAAACTGACTTCCTTTCATCGAATGTAAGCCTTGCGCCAGTCATGTTTACTCGAGAAACTAGGTGCAACTAAGAACAAAACACTATCTGGGGACTGTCATCTGACAAAACAAAACAACGCAATACAACGCTCGTGTGGCGATTTCCGGAACTACAAACTATTACCTACCAAAGATGAGACAACTCCGTCAGTTTGTGGATACATTTTCTAGGACCCCTCTCTATATTCACTGGTTTCTAGCCTTCAGCAAGTAAAAAACGAATAACAGAACATTGTTCAACTAATGTGGACGTTTCAAGCGGATTCGCCATTTTAAAATGCATTTTTGAGGTTATAAAGAAAACGATGTTGATACATCAGCTGGTCAGGTCTCATTTCAGTGATGCCAACTTAAAACCCATAAAACTACCGAACTTTCCCTAGTAACAGTTTTTCCCCAGGCCAATTTGTTTCTTTAATTATTAGTTCAAATGGCACTGAGCACTATGGGACTTAGCTGGTTCAATGGCTGTGTGCGCCGCCATATTGGCGGGTGACCTTGAGCGGGACTTAGCCGTAGCACGAGGCCGCCGCCGGAGCGCGCTGTAGTTCTAACTAAGCGCGATCCGCAGCGAAAAATAACTTCCGGCGCCGCCATGACAGTTTTTGCGAGCGCTACTTCCTGCCGCGCCTAGTCTTACCAGTAGTGGCTTCCGCTGTGCAGGCAGCAGCACGCTCATTTGACTCGAGGCAGCCGCACGAAGCACACAGGCATGCCGTACAGGAGGAGGAGCTATACAAGAAGATCAAGAATGCCTGTCTACAAGACTATCGACACTTTTACTACACTACTGGCCATTAAAATTCCTACACCAAGAAGAAATGCAAATGATAAACAGGTATTCATTGGACAAATATATTACACTAGAACTAACATGTGATTACATTTTCACACAGTTTGGGTGCATAGAGCTTGAGAAATCAGTACACAGAACAGCCACATCTGGCCGTAATAACAGTCTTGATAAGCCTGGGCATTGAGTCAAACAGAGCTTGGATGGTGTGTACAGGTACAGCTGCCCATGCAGCTTCAACACGATACCACAGTTCATCAAGAGTAGTGACTGGCGTATTGTGACGAGCCAGTTGCTCGCCCACCATTGACCAGACGTTTTCAACTGGTGAGAGATCTGGAGAATGTGCTGGCCAGGGCAGCAGTCGAACATTTTCTGTATCGAGAAAGGCTCGTACAGGACCTGCAACATGCGGTCGTGCATTATCCTGCTGAAATGCAGGGTTTCGCAGGGATCGAATGAAGGGTGGAGCCACGGGTTGTAACACATCTGAAATGTAACGTCCACTGTTCAAAGTGCCGTCAATGCGAACAAGAGGTGACCGAGACGTGTAACCAATGGCAACCCATACCATCACGACGGATGATACGCCAGTATGGCGATGACGAATACACGCTTCCAGTGTGCATTCTCTTCGATGTCGCCAAACACGCATGCGCCCATCATGATGCTGTAAACAGAACCTGGATGCATCCGAACAAATGACGTTGTGCCATTTGTGCACCCAGGTTCGTCACTGAGTACACCATCGCAGGCGCTCCCGTCTGTGATGCAGCGTCAAGGGTAACCACAGCCATGGTCTCCCAGCTGATAGTCCGTGCTGCTGCAAACGTCGTCGAACTGTTCGTGCAGATGGTTGTTGTCTTGCAAACGTCCCCATCTGTTGACTCAGGGATCGAAACGTGGCTGCACGATCCGTTACAGCCATGCGGTTAAGATGCCTGTCATCTCGACTGCTAGTGATACGAAGCCGTTAGGATCCAGCCCGGAGTTCCGTATTACCCTCCTGAACCCACCGATTCCATATTCTGCTAACAGTCATGGGATCTCGACCAACGCGAGCAGCAATGTCGCGATACGATAAACCGCAATTTCGATAGGCTACAATCCGACCTTTATCAAAGTCGGAAACGTGATGGTACGCATTTCTCCTCCTTACACGAGGCATCACAACAACGTTTCACCAGGCAACGCCGGTCAACTGCGGTTTGTGTATGAGAAATCGGTTGGAAACTTTTCTCATGTCAACACGTTGTAGGTGTCGCCACCGGCGCCAACCTTGTGTGAATGCTCTGAAAAGCTAATCATTTGCATATCACAGCATCTTATTCCTGTCGGTTAAATTTCGCGTCTGTAGCACGTCATCTTCGTGGTGTAGCAATTTTAGTGGCCAGTAGTGTACGACTCCTAATAAAGTTGCACAAGAAGAACTGCTTACTGGTCCTATAACTTTTGTAGGAGCTAAAATTAATTTCTCTTGTACTGATGAGACCGATGACCTCGCCTTTTGGTCTCCTCCCCCAAACAAGCAAGTGAACATGAGGACAGCTTCGCCGTTTTCGAGATACCCTTTGTGTGTGAAATCTTATGGGACTTAACTGCTGAGGTCATCAGTCCCTATGGGACTTAACTGCTGAGGTCATCAGTCCCCTAGAACTTAGAACTACGTAAACCTAACTAACCTAGGGACGTAACACACATCCATGCCCGAGGCAGGGACTTAACTACTGAGGACATCAGTCCCCTAGAACTTAGAATTGCTTAAACCTAACCAACCTAAGGACATCACACACATCCATGCGCGAGGCAGGATTCGAACCTGCGACCGTAGCGGTCGCGCGGTTCCAGGCTGTAGCGCCTAGAACCGCTCGGCCACCCCGGCCGGACTTTAATTATTGAATGACTCTCACACATCAAGCGAATTTGAACGCTGAAACATCAACGTGAGTTGAGGACAATGCTTCTCAAACCACTGTAGTACGGTTGTGGCTCTGAGGCACGGACGATTACACTGCTGAAAGATGGCTTCGCCGTCAGGGCAGAGCATGAAGGGATGAAGGCGGCGTGTCTTCGATTACTACCATGGGTTCCATACGAGCGCAGGAGAATGTCTCACATAGCATGATACTTCTCCCACCAGCCTGCGTCGGTGGCGCGCTGCACTTTTCGAGCCACCGTTGTCCTCGATGACTGCGTTTGTGGAGACGACCAGCGACTTAGTGCAGCAATACTGTGATTCAGCCGAAGAGCCGACTCGTTTCCATTTATTGACCGTCGAACCCCGATGGTCCCGTGCCCTGTGCAGTCGTAACTGACGTGTCGTTGGGTCAACATGTGAACATGTAGGGGTGGTCTGCTGCGGAGCTGCCTGTTCAACAGTGTAGGATTAACTATGTGCTCCAAAACACTTATGCTCCACAAGCATTGTGTTCTTTCGGCAGACATTCCAAAGACCACCATCTATCCTACAGTAGGGAGCAGTCCAGCCTCCGAACCCCAAGTTCTCTGAAGAGTCGTCGACGTCCAACCATTTAGCGCCTGGTGGTACTTTCACTGTCCTTCTACCTCTTCCTGTAGATGCTCACGACAGTAGCACGTGGAAATTCGACCAGCTTCGCCGGTTTTGAGACACTCGTTCACAGGCTCTGCGTAAAACTAATCTGTCTCTTGTCGAAGGTGTGATTCTTAATGGATTTCCCCATTTGTATGCCGTACCTTCGCTAGGGTGATCCCCCATCCGTGTCTCCGATTGCTCTATTGGTCTATGCTGGTGAGAGAATTTGGATTCCTTTCGCGGATTTTTTTTAATTGATGAGTTTAATTTTCGACTATTTCTTCTAGATTCTGACCACTGAGCGAGGTGGAGCAGTGGTTAGCACACTGGACTCGCATTTGGAACAATGATGGTTCAGTCCTGCGTCCGGCCACCCTGCTTTGTTTTTTCTGTGATTTCCCTAAATCGCTCGAGGCAAATTCCGGGATAGTTCCTTCTAAACGGCAGAGCCAACCTCCTTCCCCGTTCTCCCCTAATCCAATGAGACCGATGACCTCGCTTTATGGTCTCCTCCCCCAAACAAGCAAGTGAACATCAGTTCAGCTTCGCCGTTTTCGAGATACCCTTTGTGTGTGAAATCGTATGGGACTTAACTGCTGAGGTCATCAGTCCCCTAGAACTTAGAACTACGTAAACCTAACTAACCTAGGGACATAACACACATCCATGCCCGAGGCAGGGACTTAACTTCTTAGGTCATCAGTCCCCTATAACTTAGAACTACTTAAACCTAACTAACCTAAGGACATCACACACATCCATGCGCGAGGCAGGATTCGAACCTGCGACCGTAAAGGTCGCGCGGTTCCAGGCTGTAGCGCCTAGAACCGCTCGGCCACCCCGGCCGGACTTTAATTATTGAATGACTCTCACACATCAAGCGAATTTGAACGCTGAGACATCAACGTGAGTTGGGGATAATGCTTCTCAAACCACTGTAGCACGGTTGTGGCTCTGAGGCACGGACGATTACACTGCTGAAAGATGGCTTCGCCGTCAGGGCAGAGCATGAAGGGATGAAGGCGGCGTGTCTTCGATTACTACCATGGGTTCCATACGAGCGCAGGAGAATGTCTCACATAGCATGATACTTCTCCCACCAGCCTGCGTCGGTGGCGCGCTGCACTTTTCGAGCCACCGTTGTCCTCGATGACTGCGTTTGTGGAGACGACCAGCGACTTAGTGCAGCAATACTGTGATTCAGCCGAAGAGCCGACTCGTTTCCATTTATTGACCGTCGAACCCCGATGGTCCCGTGCCCTGTGCAGTCGTAACGGACGATGCCGTTGGGTCAACATATGAACACGGAGGGGTGGTCTGCTGCGGAGCTGCCTGTTCAACAGTGTAGGATTAACTATGTGCTCCTGAATTTTGATATGTTGTCAACCTGTTTTACTTTTGTGCAAGATGACAGAGTGGAATAAGATTAGGAGTATCTCCACTCAATTGTTACTGTATAAAAATTGGTTTATGATTAATTAGACGAATGCTAAATTTTTTTGATGTTTTGAGCGTATGCATTTCCGCTGTTTCCAAAAGTTAGGTTCGTAATGTTGAGGTTTAAGCCCCAACGCTTGGCATCACCCAACTCGTCTTTTAATCTCTCGAAAGCGGCCTCAATCATAGGGCATGGGGCAAATATGTAGCAGTATTTGAGAGAATTATGAACACCTTGAGACATGAATCGACGGGATTTTCTCCAGAGGAAATCCTGTTGGATGACAGAAGTAAAAGTTTAGTGGAAGAGATAATCAAATTCCCTCCACGGATTGACATTAGTATTGGTGTGAAAAAAGATCGTTTGGGTTCGACCCCTTGAAAAAAAGGCGGTATACACGCGACGGATTTCATTAAAAATTGTGAAAGAGTTTTACCCAGATCATGGACTAATGAGAGAAAAATTAATGCGGTTATTGATGTGCTGGCTGGTGATGCCAAGCGTTGGGGCTTAAACCTCAACATTACGAACCTGACTTTTGACGAGTTTAAAAATTTGTTTCTGGCTGAATACTGGTCAGAGCAAAAACAGCAAAGTGTCTGGCGCGAATTTGTCGTATCGAGGCCTTTCGATGCGAGTTCGCGCGGTTCGATGAGGGAGTTTTGTGAGGGCTGGATCCGCAAGTTGGAATATTTGCGTCATCGCCGCACGGAACATGGTGTCGCGGACGGGAAACATTAACTGCCAAACCCCGAAAGCGCGGCAACTCGCGGGAGCGTCACACAACACACCTGCTGTTCCAAGAAGTTGGTGAAGGAGAGGATAAGGAACACCGGACGATAGCGTTCGCGAGTGACAACATATCAAAATTCATAAAAAACATAGAAAATGGTTTAGCTATTCCAAAATCATTAAAATTCGTAACACTATAAGAAATGGAATACTATTTGTAAAATTAATCAGAGTACATGGTCATAAAAAACAGGTATATCAAAATACGCAAACTAATGATTAATTACATAGAATACACATTTTTATGTAACCTTTTCATAATTAATTTTCTCGTCATGTCCAATTAACGCTAAACAAGAAAATAATATACAGCAGATCGAAAAAAACACAAATATTGACAGCAGAATTCTTTCACATCAGCTGTCCGGGAAGAAAAGCAACTCCACATTCCGTACTCGCGAGTACAAAGAATCCCGCGAAACAAACCAATTATACATCGACATAAATGCATAAATATACAAATAGTAAAACAATTACAATATACAAAACACTTAGCTGCGCGACAAGCATTGTGTTCTTTCGGCAGACATTCCAAAGATCACCATCTAACCTACATTAGAGAGCAGTCAAGCCTCCAAACCCACATTCTCTGAAGAGTCGTCGACGTCCAACCATTTAGCGCCTGGTGGTACTTTCACTGTCCTTCTACCTCTTCCTGTAGATGCTCACGACAGTAGCGCGTGGAAATTCGACCAGCTTCGCCGTTTTTGAGACACTCGTTCACGGGCTCTGCGTAAAAATAATCTGTCCCTTGTCGAAGGTGCGATTCTTAATGGATTTCCCCATTTGTAGGCCGTACCTTCGCTAGGGTGATCCCCCATCCGTGTCTCCGATTGCTCTATTGGTCGATGCTGGTGAGAGAATTTGGATTTTTTCGTGGATTTTTATTTAATTGAGGAGTTTAATTGTCGATTATTTCTTCAAGAATCTGACCACCGAGCGAGGTGGAGCAGTGGTTAGGACACTGAGCTCGCATTTGGAAGGACGACGCTTCAGTCCCGCGTCCAGCCATTGTGATCTGGTTTTTCTGCGATTCCCCTAAATCGCTCCAGGCAAATTCCGGGATGGTTCCTTCTAAACGGCAGAGCCAACTTCCTTCCCCGTTCTTCGCTAATCCGATGAGACCGACCGATGACCTCGCTTTTTGGTCTCCTCCCCCAAACAAGCAAGTGAACATCAGATCAGCTTCGCCGTTTTCGAGATACCCATTCATAGGCTCTGTGTAATAGTAAACTGCCTTTGTTAAAGTAGCTTATCTCAATGGATTTCCCCATTTGCAGCCCACATCTTGGCTAGGGTTGTACCCCGCCTGTGTCTGCTCCGCTTACATACTTTTGTTACCACGTCACGTGCTCCCCACACCACCAGGTGGTGTCCAACGTCACGGTGGGCAGTGGTCGTAGTGTCTTTGGCTCATTAGTGAGTGGGTACACAAGGGCGGTGCGAATCTGGAATGACGAATCTTGTCAGAAACGATGAGTTGCAGTTTCATTGTACGTTTAGCGATTTTGGACAATACATTGTATGCTGTCTCAAGCTTCATAAAAGTTTGTTTGCCTGGCCATCCTCCGCAGCAAGCATATATATACTTGTTTTGTAAATAAAACTGCCATTTCCTGCTGCAGGTTACTTTATTTCTCCCATACGCGATTCGCATTCTCCTGTTCTAAGGCATCGTCATTAGGATCTATAACGATACAGTATTGTTAGTTATAGATTATCAAACAGTTCACTTCGCATTATTTTTGTTTATTTTTTATTTGTTTTTTTTGTAAAGAAAGTAATTACTTACGAAATGCTGATCTGCGATTCCTCACATGTCGTCTGGAGGTCGCGCTATCGCTTTTATCACTGCCATCACATCTTTAGGTTCTCGCCTTCCACACGCTGTTCACCATGTTTCTCACTCTCTTTTGTGGTGGACTGTTGTTCTTTTGTCACTCGATACAACTATTTCGTCGTACACTGCTTTTCACAGCGTAAATATTGCGACTCCGTTATTTGTTTCATCTTCTTTGGTATGTTTACCTATTTGTTGCCAACCTAACGAAGTATATGTCCGTTACCAACTTCTATTTATGACGTTTATACCGTGTGTGTGTATGAGTGAGAGAGATAGGGGGATAGAGACTTTTTTTGTGGGGGTGGCGTGACGGGTGTACTAGCTGATAGCGAGTGGCTGAAAACTTTGGCGACAGCTGTTTCGGCTTTTCGTTTCGATATTCTGTTGAGGGGTTCATGGATGAGAGAGTGTAAAGATGTTGGGTTAGATTATTATTACATTGGACAGTATTATTGTATTAATACCTGTTGCGAACATTATTCTTTTATTATATCTATTAGTGTAAATAATGAATTGCTTGGCATGTGTAGTTGGTCATTCAACAGGACCTTCCCTCTTTTATGTATGTTGAATCCAGGTGTCACTGGATGTGGGTATACAGGGATATGTGGTCAGCTCACCGCTCCCCCATCTGTTTTCAGTTTTCCTGACCGGAGCCGCTACATCTCAGTCAAGTAGCTCCTCAATTGGCTTCAATAGTGCTCTGTGGACCCGGACAGTCACCCATCCAAGTGTTAGCCAAGTCCGACTGCTCTTCACTTCGGTGACTGACGGGCATCAGTGTTACGACTGAGCCAAGGCTGTTGGCACTGGACACAATGGCAATGTCTTGGAGAAAGCATCTGGAGTGCCCCAAAGTCGAGTGGCCACATAAAACAAACTTTATAAGAAATGCATGTGGGGCTGAGATCCACAGGGAGGGTTTTAAAGAAATGTAGCTCATCTGCTAATGAATCGGCTTGGAACACAGTCGTTCCACTGGTCCAAGAGTACTGCCCATCAGTCTGGGGTCTTTAGACAATGGCCTCACAGCAGTGGTGTTGTGTACATAGTTTTGTGTAGTCAGTGCGTACACAACTTTCTCACTAGAGCGCGCCCCGCTAAGCACAACAGCGCAGGCACAGCGCTTGTCTGTCTCCGCACTACGAGATGGCGCTGCCATAGAGACGGACCAAATACTGCTTCCGCTGCCCCGCGTATTAATATGTAACGCATCCAATGAGATTGCTGCTAACATAGAACCTTTTCTCCTTGTGGAGCACACTCGCGCAGTGATACATGAACGTGCGAGGTATTATAACGAGTATACAGACCTCCGATTAGTCAGTCTGCATTTGTCTGCACCAGTCTGTACAACTTCTACATTAGTCTGCATTAGTCTGTAGTCAAGTTTCAGTCTGCACCTTATAAGATTATCGTATTCCTGTACATAGCCATGAAGAGAAATGTATAGACACTTTGTCAAGTATCAGAGATATGTGAGAATAAGATTAACGTACCAAGACCAAAGGAACTTCAGATTGTCAATTGTAAGCACCATCCAGAATCAAGTTATGTAATGTCTATGCTTTTTTTTTATTTTAATAAATGTGTGTAAAAATTAATCATGTTCTGTTTAAAGTCAGTCACCGTCAATCTGCTACCCTAAGCGTGCAAGTGGCATTTCTATCGTCTGACCTAACGGCTGAAGATAAACACGCCACGATAAGACCACGAGACATATTGCTGAGACTCGCCTACCTCGTTAGAGCGACAAGTCAAATAATCTGATGGTGTGTGTACCGAAGGTCTTACAGTATGCACACCACAAGTGGTAACACCAGTTCCCGTCGGATAACCGAAGTTAAGCGCTGTCGAGCTTGCCTGGCACTTGGATGGGTGACCATGCGGTCTGCCAAGCACTGTTGGCAACGGGGATGCACTCAGTCCTTGGGAGGCAAAGTGAGGAGCTACTTGACTGAGAAGTAGCGGCTCCGGTATCTTTAACTGACATACGGCAGGGAGAGGGGTGTGCTGACCACATGCCCCTCCATATCCGCAACCAGTGACGCCTGTGGACTGAGGATGACACGGCGGCCGGTCGGTACCGTTCGGCCTTCCACGATCTGTTCGGATGGAGTTTAGATTTATTTCTGGGGCCACTACTCTGTAGGATTAACAGAAGAGACAGAGAGAAGCACGGTGGGATGGCTACTATGTGCGAGAGCATTAGGGAGATGCTCAACAAATCCCACTGACATACTTTACGAGAAAGCCGTTTTGCGTCACAGAGGACGCTGCTGTTGAAATACTGACAGCGTACTTTCAAAGAAAAATTGGGCAACAACACAGCCTGCCTAACAGGCTACAGCACCCAGCAGGGGTGAGGGAAAGAGAACGAAACTTCACGCGTTGACATAACAAAAATAAAAGCTCCAAAATTAGCTGCAATAAAGTAATATATTTAATATTTTACACGACAGGCTTGTTTCGGCTAAATTGCTGCTATCAGGTGACAACTAGTTGGAAGTGATGACTGATATGTTTGCGTAAGCAGAAGAAACTAACGATCAAAGTCCGAAAACAATTTATTGGACTGTTCAATTAACCAAAACAAATTCTCCAAGTATAACACCAACACAAAATAGAGATCCGCCTTCGAATCACAACTACATATAACTGAAATAATTTCCTACTAGTCTCCGCCAGACACATCTCTGATATACCAAGCCTAATCCAGAGATCAGCGAGAGGATCCAAGCCGGACTGCCGGGGCGCCAGCTATCCACGTCTGCTGGCGGTCGATGAACTGCCGATGTGCGTTTTTTTTTCCTTTATTGTAATATTGACACCTGTACGAACAACAGGTACGCTGGCAGCAGCATTCTACGCCGCTCTTCAGCCTTAGAGTAGACAATGATAAAAACAGAAAGAATACTCGTAAGTGACTAAATAGCGGGTAAAAAACAGTAGACATAGAATACAAAACATGGAGCCGTTCACACTCGATGATAATCCACATTACAAACTGTTGACACGACGCACAAACACTGATGATTTAGATGGTACATGTGAACAGTGAACACAAAACATGACGGCCCACACGAGAAACAGATGGCGATGATCTCCGGCGCGCGAATGTCCACGTAACGTGTGAGATTCCGGGGACCTGCCAAGTGGGGAAGAAGGGTGAGGGAGAGGGAGAGGGGAGAGCAAAGATGTCAATGGCAGAGGAGAGGGGAGGAGGAGTGGAGGGACAGAGGTATGGGAAGCCCAGGGGAGCAGTGGGGAGAAAGAGTGGAGGGCGGGAAGGGGGAGAGAAGGGGAGAGAGGGTGCCCAGGGAAACAAGCACAGGAAGAGGGAGGGAGGATCAAAGTTGGTAGGAGGGGTAGATGGAGAGGAGGAGGGCATCATCAGGGAGGGGGAGGTGGCGGAAGCCACCTTGGGAGAGGGTAAGGGGGGTGGAGAGATGGAGACCGGGTGGGACATGGAAGTACAGGTGCGGCAGCAGATGGGGGGGGGGAGCGAATGGGAGAGACCAGTGGGTGAGGAGGATGGAGTTTGCGGGAGGTGTAGAGGATCCGTATCCGATCGAGGAAAAGGAGGATCCGGAGGGGAGACGGATGTGGTAGGCGAGGCGAAGGGCATGGCGTTCTAGGATCTGAAGGGATTTGTAAAAGGTAGGGGGAGCGGAGATCCAGGCAGGGTGGGCGTAGCAAAGGATAGGGCGACTGAGGGATTTATAGGTGTGGAGGATGGTGGAGGGGTCCAGACCCCAAGTTCGGCTGGAAAGGAGTTTGAGGAGACAGAGGCGGGAGCGTGCCTTGGCTTGGATTGTCCGGAGGTGGGGGTCCAGGAGAGGAGACGGTCGAGGGTGACACCAAGGTACTTAAGGGTGGGGGTGAGGGCGATAGGACGGCTATAGATGGTGATGTAGAAATCTAGGAGACGGAAGGAAGGGGTGGTTTTGCCTACTATGATCGCCTGGGTTTTGGCAGGATTGACCTTATACAACCACTGGTTGCACCAAGCGGTGAACTGGTCAAGATGGGATTGGAGAAAGGAGCGCTGCAGGGTGGGGGCAAGGGCAAGGAAGGCAGTGTCATCGGCGTACTGGAGAAGGTGAATAGGGGGTTAGGGCGGCGGCATGTCAGCCATATACAAGATGTACAGAAGAGGGGAGAGGACGGAACCCTGGGGCACACCGGCGGAGGGGCAAAAGGTGTAGGAATCCATGTTGTGGATGGTGACGTAGGAGCCGATGTGCGGCCGAGCGCCGGCCTTTATAGCGCTTCGGCGGATGAGTACCTAGGAACTATTTTCCATCACGTGGTTTGACGTGTGAAATAGTGAAGGGATCTGCAGCGACCTTATGTTTATATGGGCCGGTAGTAGCCCCTGGTGGCCGCTGGTGTCTTTGCAGTGTTGTTGTTGTTGTTGTTGCTGTTGTGGCCGTTCATCAATATTGCCTGTCGGTTGTGTAGTGCTTGTTCGGTGTGCCTGCGAGGGGGCAACCCGCGGCTGCAGGCTGTCAGTTTGGTTGCCGATACTGTAGGCGCCGTGATGTCTGGTGGAGAAGGCCACAGCAACGACCACAGTAAATTTTTTTCGTCAAGTCGTCGTAACTATCACACTTTTTGTACTTAAAATAGGTAAGAAAGTACGTTTTTGACATTTGAATACTCTGACAATTTTTTGCTGTCAAAACATTGACCTGCCAAAATATCAGTAAAAAAGTATTTTTATGTTTTGTAACTACAAAAACATTGTGCTTACCACGACTTGACAGAACAGGTCACTACCAACTAGCCTTTAGTTGATAATGACAATTAAGCTGCGGTATAAAATATTACACATGTTACCTTATTGCAACTAGTTTTGGAACTTTCATTTTCTTTACGTATTATAGCATACAACTACCACCGACGCACCGTAGCACAAGATGTGGCAGAGAACCCGAGAAAATTCTGGTAGTATGTAAAATCACTAGCCAGGTCTAAGGCTTTCATAGAGTACCTTGTTGATCGCACTGGTGTGTCAGTTGAAGATAGGGAAATGAAACGAAGTTTTAGTCCACGTTCAAGAAATCCTTCACGCAGGAGATGCGTACAAACATACTGCAATTTGATCAACGGACAGAATGTAGTCTGGGCGTCATAGGAATAAGTATACCTGGCGTAGAAGAGCAACTTAAAGATTTGGAAACAAATAAGTCACCGGGTCCGGATGGAAACCCAGTTCTATTCTACAAAGAGTGCTCTGTGTCATTGGACCTTTACCTCGCTTGCATTTACCGTGAATCTCTCGCCTGCAAAAAGTCGCAAGCGACTGGAAAAAAGCCCAGTGATTCCAGTATATGTTGTTGTTGTGGTCTTCAGTGCAGAGACTGGTTTGATCCAGCTCTCCATGCTACTCTATGCATTGCAAGCTTCTTCATCTCCCAGTACCTACTGCAACCTACATCCTTCTGAATCTGCTTAGTGTATTCATCTCCTGGTCTTCCTCTACTATTTTTACGCTCCACGCTGCCCTCCAGTGCTAAATTGGTGATCCCTTGATGCCTCAGAACATGTCCTACCAACCATTCCCTCTTCTAATCAAGTTGTGATACAAATTTCTCTTCTCCCCAATTCTATTCAATACCTCCTCATCAGTTACATGATCTACCCATGTAATCTTCAGCATTCTTCTGTAGCACCACATTTCGAAAGCTTCTATTCTCTTCTTGTCCAAACTATATATCTTCCACGTTTCACTTCCATACATGACTACACTCCATACAAATACCTTCAGAAACGACTTCCTGACACTTAAATCTATACTCGATGTTCACAAATTTCTCTTCTTCAGAAACGCTTTCGATGCCATTGCCCGTTTTATATCTTCTCTACTTCGACCATCATCAGTTATTTTGCTCCCCAAATAGTAAAACTCATTTACTTCTTTAAGCGTCTAAGTTCCTAATCTAATTCCTTCAGTATCACCCGATTTAATTCGATTACATTCCATTATCCTCGTTTTGCTTTTGCTGATGTTCATCTTATATCCTCCTTTCAAGATACTGCCCATGCCGTTCAGCTGCTGTTCCAGGTCTTTGCTGTCTCTGACAGAATTACAATGTCATCGGCGAACCTCAAAGTTTTTATTTCTTCTCCATGGATTTTAATTCCTACACAGAATTTCCATTACTGTTTGCTCAATATACAGATTAAATAACATCGGAGATCGGCTACAAACCTGTCTCTCTCCCTTCCCAACCACTGCTTCCCTTTCATGACCCTCGACCCTTATAACTGCCATCTGGTTTCTGTACAAATTGTAAATAGCCTTTCGCTCCCTGTATTTTACCCCTGCCATTTTCAGAATCTGAAAGAGAGTATTCCAGGCAACATTGTCAGAAGCTTTCTCTACAAATCCTAGAAACGTAGGTTTGCCTTTCCTTAATGTATTTTCCAAGATACGTGGTAGTGTCAGTATTGCCTCACGTGTTGCAATATTGCTACGGATTCCAAACTGACCTTACCCGAGGCTGGCCTCTACCAGTTTTTCCATTTGTCTGTAAAGAATTCGTGTTAGTGACTGCAGTACATAAGAAAGGTAATAGAACGGAACTGCAAAATTAGAGACCAATACCCTAAATCTGTATGCTGCAAAATCCTTGAACACATTATCAGTTCGAATATAATAAACTTTCTTCAGACCGAGGAACTTATGTGCACGAATCAGTGTTGAGGTTGGCAGAAGAGCCAATACCGTTTTACTAAAGGTGGCCGAAATGCATGCGTTTTAGCTCACGCAGGCTGGCGTTAGGTGTGGAACATGACAAGGGAATTATAATTTAGCTGGTGGAATACTTAACTTTAATCCATTAATGATGAACGTCGCTCTTGATGGTACATGACTCACAATATCAATAGTAACTGAATATGTCGCCTTGCTAGGTCGTAGCAAATGACGTAGCCGAAGGCTATGCTAAACTGTCGTCTCGGCAAATGAGAGCGTGTTTTGTCAGTGAACCATCGCTAGCAAAGTCGCTTGTACATCTGGGCGAGTGCTAGGAAGTCTCTCTAGACCTGCCGTGTGGCGGCGCTTGGTCTGCAATCATAGTGGCGACACGCGGGTCCGACGTATACTAACGGACCGCTGCCGATTTAAAGGCTACCACCTAGCAAGTGTGGTGTCTGGCGGTGACACCACAATCAGCATGGTTTTAGAAATCATCGCTCGTTCGAAACTCAGCTTGCCCTTTTCTCATGTAATATACTGAGAACTATGGGTGAAGGTCAACTCGCAGATTCCATATTTCTAGATTTCTGGAAATCATTCCTCATTAACCAGGGTACGAGCACATGGAATAAGTTCACAGGTATGGGAGTAGCTCGAAGACTTCTTAAGTAATAGAACCCAGTATGATTCAAATGGCTCTAAACACTATGGGACTTAACATCTGAGGTCATCAGTCCTCTAGAATTTAGAACTGTTTAAACGTAACTAACCTAAGGACATCACACACATCCATGCTCAAGGCAGGATTCGAACCTGCGATCGTAGCAGCCGCGTAGTTCCGGACTAAAGCGCCTAGAACCGCTCGACCACAGTGGCCGGCTGAACCCAGTATGATATCGTCGAACACGAGCGTTCATCGTAGACAATGGAGTGCCGCAGGGTTGTGTGATAGGACCGTTGTTGTTCTCAGTATGCGGGTGATTTGGCAGAGATCGTGGGCAGTAGTCTGGGGTTGTTTGCCGATGATGCCGTTATGTACTGTAAGGTGGCGAAGTTGAGTGACTGTAGGAAGGTACAACACGACTTAGGCAAAATATCCAATTTGTGTGGTGAAAGGCAGCTAATCCTAAACTTGGAAAAATGAATTCCACTGAACATTTATGGGACATAATGGAGAGGTCATTTCGTGCACAAAATCCTGCACCGTCAACACTTTCGTAATTGTGGTCGGCTATAGAGGCAGCAATGCACAGTATTCCTGCAAAGGACTTCAGACCACTTGTTGAGTGCATGCCATGCCGAGTTGCTCCAGTACGCCGGAGCAAAAGAAGGTCCGACACGGTATTACGAGTTACCTCAGGGTATAGTCAATGCTAAGGCGCTAATGTAGAGCTAAATGTTGAGTTTTGGTGATTGTAAGTGTTAGAAAATTTAAAAAGGGAAATGGATAGGTTAAAGTTAGATATAGTGGGAATTAGTGAAGTTCTGTGGCAGGAGGAACAAGACTTCTGGTCAGGTGACTACAGGGCTATAAACACAAAGTCAAATAGGGTTAATGCAGGAGTAGGTTTAATAATGAATAGGAAAATAGGAATGCGGGTAAGCTACTACAAACAGCATAGTGAACGCATTATTGTGGCCAAGATAGATACGAAGCCCACACCTACAACAGTAGTACAAGTTTATATGCCAACTAGCTCTGCAGATGACGAAGAAATTGAAGAAATGTATGATGATATAAAAGAAATTATTCAGATAGTGAAGGGAGACGAAAATTTAATAGTCATGGGTGACTGGAATTCGAGTGTAGGAAAAGGGAGAGAAGGAAACGTAGTAGGTGAATATGGATTGGGGCTAAGAAATGAAAGAGGAAGCCGCCTGGTAGAATTTTGCACAGAGCACAACTTAATCATAGCTAATACTTGGTTTAAGAATCATGATAGAAGGTTGTATACATGGAAGAACCCTGGAGATACTAAAAGGTATCAGATAGATTATATAATGGTAAGACAGAGATTTAGGAACCAGGTTTTAAATTGTAAGACATTTCCAGGGGCAGATGTGGACTCTGGCCACAATCTATTGGTTATGACCTGTAGATTAAAACTGAAGAAACTGCAAAAAGGTGGGAATTTAAGGAGATGGGACCTGGATAAACTGAAAGAACCAGAGGTTGTAGAGAGATTCAGGGAGAGCATAAGGGAACAATTGACAGGAATGGGGGAAAGAAATACAGTAGAAGAAGAATGGGTAGCTTTGAGGGATGAAGTAGTGAAGGCAGCAGAGGATCAAGTAGGTAAAAAGATGAGGGCTAGTAGAAATCCTTGGGTAACAGAAGAAATATTGAATTTAATTGATGAAAGGAGAAAATATAAAAATGCAGTAAATGAAGCAGACAAAAAGGAATACAAACGTCTCAAAAATGAGATCGACAGGAAGTGCAGAATGGCTAAGCAGGGATGGCTAGAGGACAAATGTAAGGATGTAGAGGCTTATCTCACTAGGGGTAAGATAGATACTGCCTACAGGAAAATTAAAGAGACCTTTGGAGATAAGAGAACCACTTGTATGAACATCAAGAGTTCAGATGGAAATCCAGTTCTAAGCAAAGAAGGGAAAGCAGAAAGGTGGAAGGAGTATATAGAGGGTCTATACAAGGGTGATGTACTTCAGGACAATATTATGGAAATGGAAGAGGATGTAGATGAAGATGAAATGGGAGATACGATACTGCGTGAAGAGTTTGACAGAGCACTGAAAGACCTGAGTCGAAACAAGGCCCCCGGAGTAGACAACATTCCAGTAGAACTACTGACGGCCTTGGGAGAGCCAGTCCTGACAAAACTCTACCATCTGGTGAGCAAGATGTATGAGACTGGTGAAATACCCTCAGACTTCAAGAAGAATATAATAATTCCAATCCCAAAGAAAGCAGGTGTTGGCAGATGTGAAAATTACCGAACAATCAGTTTAATAAGTCCCTGCTGCAAAATACTAACACGAATTCTTTACAGACGAATGGAAAAACTAGTAGAAGCTGACCTCGGGGAAGATCAGTTTGGATTCCGTAGAAATACTGAAACACGTGAGGCAATACTGACCTTACGACTTATCTTAGAAGAAAGATTAAGGAAAGGCAAACCTACGTTTCTAGCATTTGTAGACTCAGAGAAAGCTTTTGACAATGTTGACTGGAATACTCTCTTTCAAATTCTAAAGGTGGCAGGGGTAAAACACAGGGAGCGAAAGGCTATTTACAATTTGTACAGAAACCAGATGGCAGTAGAAGAAAGATTAAGGAAAGGCAAACCTACGTTTCTAGCATTTGTAGATTTAGAGAAAGCTTTTGACAATGTTGACTGGAATACTCTCTTTCAAATTCTAAAGGTGGCAGGGGTAAAATACAGGGAGCGAAAGGCTATTTACAAATTGTACAGAAACCAGATGGCAGTTATAAGAGTCGAGGGGCATGAGAGGGAAGCAGCGGTTGGGAAGGGAGTGAGACAGGGTTGTAGCCTCTCCCCAATGTTATTGAATCTGTATATTGAGCAAGCAGTAAAGGAAACAAAAGAAAAATTTGGAGTAGGTATTACAATCCATGGAGAAGAAATAAAAACTTTGAGGTTCGCCGATGACCTTGTAATTCTGTCAGAGACAGCAAAGGACTTGGAAGAGCAGTTGAACGGAATGGATGGTGTCTTGAAGGGAGGATATAAGATGAACAGCAACAAAAGCAAAACGAGGATAATGGAATGTAGTCGAATTAAGTCGGGTGATGCTGAGGGTATTAGATTAGGAAATGAGACACTTAAAGTAGTAAAGGAGTTTTGCTATTTGGGGAGCAAAATAACTGATGATGGTCGAAGTAGAGAGGATATAAAATGTAGACTGGCAATGGCAAGGAAAGCGTTTCTGAAGAAGAGAAATTTGTTAACATCGAGTATAGATTTAAGTGTCAGGAAGTCATTTCTGAAAGTATTTGTATGGAAGTGAAACATGGACGGTAAATAGTTTGGACAAGAAGAGAATAGAAGCTTTTGAAATGTGGTGCTACAGAAGAATGCTGAAGATTAGATGGGTAGATCACATAACTAATGAGGAAGTATTGAACAGGATTGGGGAGAAGAGAAGTTTGTGGCACAACTTGACCAGAAGAATGGATCGGTTGGTAGGACATGTTCTGAGGCATCAAGGGATCACCAATTTAGTATTGGAAGGCAGCGTGGAGGGTAAAAATCGTAGGGGGAGACCAAGAGATGAATACACTAAGCAGATTCAGAAGGATGTAGGTTGCAGTAGGTACTGGGAGATGAAGAAGCTTGCACAGGATAGAGTAGCATGGAGAGCTGCATCAAACCAGTCTCAGGACTGAAGACAACAACAACAACAACAACAACAAGTGTGTAAGCAGTGCATGCAATACCGGTTCTCGAATTCGTTGATGATTTTCTCTGATGATTAGCGGTGGACTGGTTGCGGCGTAGGCTGTCGGAGGCAGCTGCCTGCTGGTGAGCACGGTCGTGGTCGTGGTCGTGCTGATGGTCCCAGGTGGCTGCGTGGTGATGGGTTGGAAGGCGGGTCTGAGAACGACGGGGTGCCCGTGGTGCATCGCGACCACCACCGGCTGCGGGGGTGGCGGTGGGGTCGGCTCCTCCCTACCGCAGCAGCAGCAGCAGCAGCACCAGCAGCCAGGTCCGCCCATCTCTCACCTGAAAATGCCACGATGGCAGAAACGTTTCACACTGCGTGCAACGGTACATGGCACAAGAATTGCACACTGAGCAACATAGACATTTCCTAAGTTATCGATTTAAGAGTTATTTACTGTTCCCCATTTACCAAGAGTGGCCAATTAGTCACTCTGCAGCGATTGTTTTACGTAATTTTGTAATCTTTAAAATGGTGGAGTAGTTTGCTATTTGAGGTTCCAGTTAATCTATGGACAGGTAACGGGTCCAGTAGCAAGAACAGCCTAAAACATAATACACTACTGGCCATTACAATTGCTACACCACGAAGATGCTGTGTTACAGACACGAAATTTAACCGACAGGGAGAAGATGCTGTGATATGCAAATGGTTAGCTTTACAGAGCATTCAAACAAGGTTGGCGCCGATGGCAACTCCTGCAACGTGCTGACGTGAGGAAAGTTTCCAACTGATTTCTCATACACAAACAACAGTTACCGGCGTTGCCTGGTGAAACGTTGTTGTGCTGCCTCGTGTAAGGAGGAGAAATGCGTACTATCACGTTTCCGACTTTGATAAAGGTCGGATTGTAGCCTATCGCGATTGCGGTTTAGTGTATCGCGACATTGCTGCTCGCGTTGAGATCCAGTGACTGTTAGCAGAATATGGAATCGGTGGGTACAGGAGGGTAATACGGAACGCCGTGCTGGATCCCAACAGCCTCGTATCACTAGCAGTCGAGATGACAGGCATCTTATCCGCATGGCTGTAACGGATCGTGCAGCCACGTCTCGATCCGTGAGTCAACAGATGGGGACGCAAGACAACAACCATCTGCACGAACAGTTCGACGAACTTGGGTGCACGAATGGCAAAACGTCATTTTTTCGGATGAATCCAGGTTCTGTTTACAGCATCGTGATGGTCGCATCCGTGTTTGGGGACATCGCGGTGAGCGCACATTGGAAGCGTGTATTCGTCATCGCCATACTGGCGTATCACCTGGCGTGATGGTATGGGGTGCCATTGGTTACACGTCTCGGTTACCTCTTGTTGGTATTGACGGCACTTTGAACAGTGGACGTTAAATTTGAGATGTGTTACGACCCGTGGCTCCACCCTTCATTCGATCCCTGCGAAACCCTATATTTCAGCAGGATAATGCACGACTGCATGTTGCAGGTCATGTACGGGCCTTTCTGGATATAGGAAATGTTCTACTGCAGCCCTGGCCAACACATTCTCGAGATGTCTCACCAGCTGAAAACGCCTGGTCTATGGTGGCCGAGCAACTGGCTCGTCACAATACTCCAGTCACTACTCTGGATGAACTGTGGTATCGTGTTGAAGCTGCATGGGCAGCTGTACCTGTACACGGCATCCAAGCTCTGTTTGACTCAATGCCCAGGCGTATCACGGCCGTTATTACGGCCAGAGGTGGTTGTTCTGGGTTCTGATTTCTCAGGGTCTATGCACCCAAATTGCGTGAAACTGTAATCATATGTCAGTTCTAGCATAATATATTTGTCCAATGAATACCCGTTTATCATCTGCATTTCTTCTTGGTGTAGCAATTTTAATGGCCAGTAGTGTAATAAACTGCCGGAAAGAAAAATTAGTACACCGTTCTAGAGGTGTTCAGTTAAGTTAAGATTTAATGTTGCAAGAGTGCATACGGAGTATGTGAAATGATTATATTTAGAGCTCATTAGTGTAGCGGTTCTATGGTATCAGGTATCGATTCATGTTGAAACATCCAATTAGTATGTGGTGTAGCCTTCACAGGCGGCGTTGACTTCGGCATTCAGTCCGTCGTACAGATGGCGAATACTGATCTGGGATCCGTCATGCCGCGTTTGCTCAACCTGTTCACGTAGTTCTCTACGAGCTGTTGGTTGACGAGTCGCACGGTTCACTTCCGGTCCCAACATATAGCACAAACGCTCGATTGGAGACAAGTCCAGAGATCGTGCTGACCAGGGAACATGCTGCACGTCTTGTAGAGTACATTCAGTTTCACAGGCAGTGTGTGGGCGAGCATTTTCATGTTGCAACAACACATAATCTTCCTGTTACAGCAAAAGAATGGGTCTGACAACATTCTGCATGTAATGAGAAGTGGTTAGCATCCCCTCATGAAACACCAAAAGTGAACGATGGTTGTTGCTCATCGAACCCAAGACTATAAGACTTGGGATGGAAGTACTGTGCCTTGCATCTACATCTACATCTTTCATCTACATCCATACTCCGCAAGCTACCAGACGGTGTGGGGCGGAGGGTACCTTGTGTACCTCTATCAGTGTGCTATTCCAGTCTCGTATTGTTCGTGGAAAGAAAGATTGTCGGTATACCTCTGTGTGGGCTCTAATCTCTCTGATTTTATCCTCATGGTCTCCTCGCGAGGCATACGTAGGAGGGAGCAATATACTGCTTGACTCCTCGGTGAAGGTATGTTCTCGAATCTTCAACAAAAACCCGTACCGAGCTACTGAGCGTCTCTCCTGTAAAGTGTTGCACTGGAGTTTGTCTATCATCCCCGTAACGCTTTCGCGATTACTAAATGATCCTGTAACGAAGCGCGCTGCTCTCCGTTGGATCTTCTCTATCTCGTCTATCAACGCTATCTGGTACGGATCCCACACTGCTGAGCAGTAGTCAAGCAGTGGGCGAACGAGCGTACTGTAACCTACTTCCTTTGTTTTCAGATTGCATTTCCTTAGGATTCTTCCAATGAATCTGTCTGGTATCTGCTTTACAGACGATTAATTTTGCTGTGGATTGGCAGGAGAGCCAACCCAGGAATACTAGAGGAAGCCGAAAGGCACGCGTTTTAGCTCACGCAGGCTGGCGTGAGGTCTGGAACAGGAAAGGGAAATTAGACTAGAAAAACGGACGTAACTGGTGGAATACTTTAATCCATTAATGGTGAACGTCGGTCTTGCCGTTACATGATTCACAATATTAATAGCAACTGATAATGGCGCCTTGCTAGGTCGTAGCAAATGACGTAGCTGAAGGCTATGCTAACTATCGTCTCGGCAAATGAGAGCGTAATTTGTCAGTGAACCATCGCTAGCAAAGTCGGTTGTACAACTGGGGCGAGTGCTAGGAAGTCTCTCCAGACCTGCCGTGTGGCGGCGCTCGGTCTGCAATCACTGATAGTGGCGACACGCGGGTCCGACGTATACTAACGGACCGCGGCCGATTTAAAGGCTACCACCTAGCAAGTGTGGTGTCTGGCGGTGACACCACAAGTTTCATAGGATCATTCCATTTTAAATCATTTCTAATGCCTACTCCCAGATAATTTATGGAATTAACTGCTTCCAGTTGCTGACCTGCTATATTGTAGCTAAATGATAAGGGATCTTTCTTTCTATGTATTCGCAGCACATTACACTTATCTACATTGAGATTCAATTGCCATTCCCTGCACCATGCGTCAATTCGCTGCAGATACGCCTGCATTTCACTACAATTTTCCATTGTTACAACCTCTCGATGTACCACAGCATCATTCGCAAAAAGCCTCAGTGTACTTCCGATGTCATGCACAAGGTCATTTATGTATATTGTGAATAGCAACGGTCCTACGACACTCCCCTGCGGCACACCTGAAATCACTCTTACTTCGGAAGACTTCTCTCCATTAAGAATGACATGCTGCGTTCTGTTATCAAGGAAGTCTTCAATCCAATCACAGAATTGGTCCGATAGTCCATATGCTCTTACTTTGTTCGTTAAACGACTGTAGGGAACTGTATCGAAGGCCTTGCGGAAGTCAAGAGACACGGTATCTACCTGGGCTCGACTGGAGACAAGTCCAGAGATCGTGCTGACCAGGGAACATGCTGCACATCTTCTAGAGTACTTTCAGTTTCACATGCAGTGTGTGGGCGAGCATTTTCATCTTGCAGCAACACATAAGCTACCTGTTACAAGGACAGCAACATAATGGGCCTGACAACATTCTGCACGTACTGAGAGCTGGTTAGCATCCCCTCCTGAAACACCAAAAGTGATGAGAGTTGTAGCCCATCGCACCCAAGACTATAGGGCTTGGGATGGGAGGGGAGAGTGTTTGATGTCCTGAAGGAACACTTTGGGGACCGCATTTTGAAATATTTTGAAGAATCGGCCCCAGTTGGACAAATTTTCTGGTCTTTACCAGGTTTCGGCTAAATTAATCTAGCCTTCTTCAGAAGCATAAAATTATTATGTTGCCAACGTATTTCCCGCTTACATTTCGCGGAAAGACCACAAAGACAAGATAAGAGAGATTAGGCAGTCATTTTTCCCGCGTTCTGTTTGGGAGTGGAACAGGGAGAGAAGATGCTAGTTGTGGTACGATGTATCCTCCGCCACGCACCGTATGGTGGATTGCGGAGTATGTATGTAGATGTAGATGTAGAGTACCATGTCTGACCACAGTTACAATGTTTTCTCTCCAGATTCAACAGACGACGCCTTAAGTCCTACGTGTCATAGTTCAAAGCCCTCTCTTGACTGCTGCCTTGGATGAACGACAGCGTTGCGTATACCACGCTCTCGAGCGCTTCGGGCGAGAGTACCTGTAGAAATTCTTTCGGTTCAGCGGTCTACTCAGAATCGCCTCTCAATGTTAACCCAGCCCCGTTTAGCGAGTTGCGTGTCCTCAAAGGCGCTTGCCATTCCATACGCCTCCACACTTCAGTTACACTCTACAAATTAATGCCGGGGTAAGAACCGGCATCACAAGACGTGAAAAACAGCCCCCAAGCTAATCGAGCTTACAGAACATATCTGGTACCTCTTGTCAGGTGCAGCGACCAGCACCACCGATGCAGCATAGACGGAGTAAGCAGGCATTGTCCTAGGAAGAAAATACAGCAGCGCATGCGCAGAACCAGGGGAAGAAACATAGCTGGCCAGAGACCACCGACAAACACGAAAGGGAATGTCAAACTGCCAAACTAAACCTACGTATAATTCCGGGTTTCCAAATATTCCAATGCTTACCCGCATTGGGTTATACACTCCTGGAAATGGAAAAAAGAACACATTGACACCGGTGTGTCAGACCCACCATACTTGCTCCGGACACTGCGAGATGGCTGTACAAGCAATGATCACACGCACGGCACAGCGGACACACCAGGAACCGCGGTGTTGGCCGTCGAATGGCGCTAGCTGCGCAGCATTTGTGCACCGCCGCCGTCAGTGTCAGCCAGTTTGCCGTGGCATACGGAGCTCAATCGCAGTCTTTAACACTGGTAGCATGCCGCGACAGCGTGGACGTGAACCGTATGTGCAGTTGACGGACTTTGAGCGAGGGCGTATAGTGGGCATGCGGGAGGCCGGGTGGACGTACCGCCGAATTGCTCAACACGTGGGGCGTGAGGTCTCCACAGTACATCGATGTTGTCGCCAGTGGTCGGCGGGAGGTGCACGTGCCCGTCGACCTGGGACCGGACCGCAGCGACGCACGGATGCACGCCAAGACCGTAGGATCCTACGCAGTGCCGTACGGGACCGCACCGCCACTTCCCAGCAAATTAGGGACACTGTTGCTCCTGGGGTATCGGCGAGGACCATTCGCAACCGTCTCCATGAAGCTGGGCTACGGTCCCGCACACCGTTAGGCCGTCTTCCGCTCACGCCCCAACATCGTGCAGCCCGCCTCCAGTGGTGTCACGACAGGCGTGAATGGAGGGACGAATGGAGACGTGTCGTCTTCAGCGATGAGAGTCGCTTCTGCCTTGGTGCCAATGATGGTCGTATGCGTGTTTGGCGCCGTGCAGGTGAGCGCCACAATCAGGACTGCATACGACCGAGGCACACAGGGCCAACACCCGGCATCACGGTGTGGGGAGCGATCTCCTACACTGGCTGTACACCACTCGTGATCGTCGAGGGGACACTGAATAGTGCACGGTACATCCAAACCGTCATCGAACCCATCGTTCTACCATTCCTAGACCGGCAAGGGAACTTGCTGTTCCAACAGGACAATGCACGTCCGCATGTATCCCGTGCCACCCAACGTGCTCTAGAAGGTGTAAGTCAACTACCCTGGCCAGCAAGATCTCCGGATCTGTCCCCCATTGAGCATGTTTGGGACTGGATGAAGCGTCGTCTCACGCGGTCTGCACGTCCAGCACGAACGCTGGTCCAACTGAGGCGCCAGGTGGAAATGGCATGGCAAGCCGTTCCACAGGACTACATCCAGTATCTCTACGATCGTCTCCATGGGAGAATAGCAGCCTGCATTGCTGCGAAAGGTGGATATACACTGTACTAGTGCCGACATTGTGCATGCTCTGTTGCCTGTGTCTATGTGCCTGTGGTTCTGTCAGTGTGATCATGTGATGTATCTGACCCCAGGAATGTGTCAATAAAGTTTCCCCTTCCTGGGACAATGAATTCACGGTGTTCTTATTTCAATTTGCAGGAGTGTATATCCACCATAAGATTTTTGTTTCTGCAGCTTACACAGTGGC